>NC_037355.1:4763485-5402235 GCF_002263795.3 Bos taurus
AAAGAATGGTGCCATATTAGGTGTTGACGTCTTGGGTACTGAGCAGGGGAGATTGCCAGCCTGATGCAAGTCTAGCTTCAGGGGCCCACGGCTGAGCAGAGGGCGGGATGGAGACCTGGAAGCCATTAATTTAATTCTGACTTCCCCACGTGCTGCTTCAGTAGCCAGTGTCACATTTCCTGTGTCTCACCGGCCAGACTCAAGGCTGGGCAAGTTGCTTCCTTTTTGGTTATTCTGCTTTTGGTCCACTTGTGAATATTGTTTCCCAAACTAGACTGTGCTTTAGAGACCTGCCTTGGCTAGTCTTCCTCTTGGTTGCCCAGAATGGACCTGGACCACCCCTGCCTACTTTAATGTAGTCCTGATTTCCTCGTGGTCCCTCGCCTGAAAGAAGCCAGAACCAGCCTGGACACAAGATGTTCAGAGCCCTTAACAGAAATCATGCTAATTGCAGATGGAGGAGTGGGTGAATCTGTACAGCTCCTTCCTGTTATGATGCATTTGTGGGCATGTGGATCTACAGAAGATGCCCTAAGGACTTGCTTATAATGTAGTAACCAGGAGTGGGTTCACTTACAAACCTTTGACTTGACTCAGCAGTTCCTAGCAGGGTTCATAAATAATTGTTGAGTCAGTAAGTGAATGAACCAAATTAGGCTAATAAGTGTTTCTAGAGCAATAGGAAGTCTGCACTGTTCTGACACACAATTAATTGTGGTACCTGCTGTGTATCTCAGCACTGATTTGTGTACTGCTCCTGGCTTTGGGGAGCCAGACTCTTTGTACCACGTGGTTGTTTCTCCATATTGACACCTCGTGGCAGTGTCCTTAATTGCAGACACAGTACCTATTAAATCAATGGCAGTGTGGTGCTAGAGAAGACTCTTGAGAGTCCCTTGGACAGCACGGAGATCAAACCAGTCAATCCTAAAGGAAATCAACCCTGAATATTCATTGGAAGGACTGATGCTGAAGCTGAAGCTCCAGTATTTTGGCCATCAGATGTGAAGAGCCAACTCATTGGGGAAGACTGATGCTGGTAAAGATTGAGGACAGGAGGAGAAAGGGATGACAGAGGGTGAGATGGTTGGATAGCGTCACTGACTCGATGGACATGAGTTTGAGCAAACTCTGGGAGATAGTGAAGGACAGGAAAGCCTGGTGTGCTGCAGTCCATGGGATTGCAAAGTGTTGGACATGACTGAGCAACTGAACAACAACAAAAGTGTTAAGTCATGGTATTCCATGAGATTATCCCCTTGGAGTTATGTGGTAGCACTACCTGGGGAGATGTAACCTTGCAAAATAATCTACCAAAATGACAATGAGCCTCTTGTCTTCTCCTGCTTGTGTGCATGCTAAGTTGCTTTAGTCATGCCTGACTCTGTGACCTTATGTAGCCTGCCAGGCTCCTCTGTCCATGGCATTCCCCAGCTGGAGTGGGTTGCCATGCCCTCCTCCAGAGGATCTTCCTGATCCAGGGATTGAACTCACATCTCCTGCATTGCAGGCAGTTTCTTTACCCCTGAGCCACCGGGGAAGCCCTGTCTTCTCTTGGGGCTGGGTATTTAGGACTGTCTGACTAAATGGTCTGAATTAAATTTCTAATTCTGAGAGTAACCTAACACATAGGAATAATTTTTCTCATTTTACGTATTAGGAAGTATATCTAAAGTTCAGTAACAGGCCTGATTCATGTCAGGGGCTGGGTTTGAATCCTGCTTTGTCTGACCTCAAAGTCTGGTCTTCCTCTGACCTTCAGTGGTGCCACCTAACTCCAGGTTCATCATCTGCATGAGAGGCCCTGTGCATAGTGCCACATGCAGCCGTCCTTTCCGACCTCACCCCGACCCCTCAGGAGCTGGTTTCTTATTTGGTTCAGTATTCTAAGTTCAGTGAGTGAGTGAAGCTATGCAATAATCCTAAAATGCATAATAGTGTATCCTCTACTAGATACATTTAATATTTATCTAGTATTAACATACTAGAATTAAAAGCTTGTATTCTTCTTGCAACCTGTGAAAAATCATATCATGCCTCTGGCTCTCAGCCTCTCATTGGAGCCCTGGAGAGCTCCAGTCAAGTTGTAGATTTCCTTTATAAATTAGATCCACTTTGAACTCATGTTAGAAAAACCCAGCATAGAGATATGTGAAATGGAGGCTATCTACTGTCCCTCTGCCACCACAACATCATTGTGATGACAACAGTGAAATTGATGATCATGACAGTAGAAGAACTGATCAAAGTTAACAGTTACTGAGCATTTTTTCCTTGACGCCTTACAGCCATCTTATGAGGGACGTACAAGTTTGTCCTGATTTTTAGATGAATAAATGATGCACTTGCCCAAGTTGACTGAACTGATAACTCACAAAGCTAACCCAGGTTAGCGTGAGTGCAAAGTCTTACTTTTAACCACTTATACTGTCTCTCAATTATAAGAGCTTCAGACTCTTTGAAAGCAAACACAAGTTAGTACTATAATAATAAACCCCCAATTGTGCACAAAATAAATCATCCAGCCACCTATTGCCACCTCTAAAGCAATTATGGCTAAAACACATGTCCTTTTGATTAAGACACACCAGTTGCATCTTCTTCAAACATTTGTACTTATCCCTAGTTTTGTGACATTTCATGATACCTGATTTTTGTAGGGTAAAATGTGAATTTCCAAAAAAAAATTCAAAAGCTCATTTTAACTTGACTTCTTTCAAAATTAAATATTTCATCAAGCATATTGATGAATGTTATAGACTGAATATTTGTTCCCCCAAAATACATATATTAAATCTTAATGCCCAATATAATGGTATTTGGAGGTGGCACCTTTGGGAGGTGAGGACACAGTGAAATGACCAGAAAAATATCTCTAATCAGACACCAAGGGCTTCCTTGGTGGCTCAGATGGTAAAGAATCTGCCTGAAATACAGGAGACCCAGGTTCAAACCCTGGGTCAGGAAGATCCCCTGGAGAAGGGAATGGCTATGCACTCCAGTATTCTCGCCTGAAGAATCCCAGGGACAGAGGAGCCTGGCGGGCTGTAATCCATGGGGTCATAAAGAGTCGGACACGACTGAGCGACTAGCATTTACTTAATTAGATACCAAACCTTGTAGTACCTTGATCTTGTACTCCCCAGTTTCCAGACCATAAGAAATAAATTTTTATTGTTTATAAACTACCCAGTCTATGGGATTTTTGTTATTGCAGCCTGAATGGACTACGACAGTGGGGAAGACTTGGTGTTCTAAATTCAGTAGGGATATACTTACAACCCAAACGTTTGGGACAAAATCAAGCAGTATGTCCCCTGGCCAGAGTCCTCCCCTTGGCTGGGCCTCCCACCTCCCCAAATCTGCATACCTGTGGGTCACCGAGAACCTCCCCTAGGACGCCAAAGAGCCATCCTTCACTCTCTCTGCAGGCTCTGCTATGCAGACCCCAGAAAATTCTAGTGTGAAAATGAGATTGAGGAGGAAGTAGAAAGCAGAAAGCCAATATTAACCTACCTGTTCAGCCTTCAGCCTACCTGAGACTTACCCCATGATGTCTCTGGAAGGAAGGATGGAGGAAAGAGAGAGCAGAGGGAATGGAGAGTGAGGAACCGAGGTGGAGAAGCACGTGTAGCAGTGGCTGGGAGGGCCACAGTCTCAGGTGGCATACCTTCTGCTCCAGGGACACCATTTCCATCCCCTCCCCCTTCTTGTCCTTTTGGTTTTGTGGGAGTAGTTTTCAGTTTCAGTGTAGACCCATCACTTACTTCATGGCCATGCTTGGGAAACAGTACCTGTAGTCAAGGATGGGGGTTCTTAGAGTATCTGTTCTGGGTGTGAATGGACATCACATTAGTACAGGTAAATGAAAGAAAAAAAGGAATGATCTTTTTTAAGCAATGCAAATCCAGGTAGAAATATTAAACTTAGAAGGTGAAATCTTATATCACACTCCTTTGAAACTGTAAGATGTATATTTTGTATATTGTCACTTAATTGGACAAAAACAGTTAAATAAATTATTGTTAGGTGTCTTATGTGAATGATTTGTTTGATGAAGTTATAGAAAATGTGTAGTTCCTTATTTTTTAAATTTCTGAAAAATTTTATTGAAGGATATTTGATTTACAATGTGTAGATTTCTGTTATACAGCAAAGTGACTCATTTATACATACATATTCTTATTTGTATGGAAAATGGTTAGGTTTCATAATCCAAGCTTGAGTTCCATTTCCAAGGAGGTGATTGGAAGGTTCTGGACAGTGAAGGGAGTGTCTAGATCTCCCCCACTGGAGGGCAGAGCTGACTCTGGACTGGTGTCTCCCACTGGAGGTGATTTAGAGAGAGGCTTGGTAGATCCAGGCAAGGGCTTATCTCTGAGCCTCTTGCTCTTGTTTGCACAGCCTGCAGGGATTAACTCCTGGTTGGGTCTGAGCCAGAGAGATAAATGACACAGCACTTGTATGCTCACATTCAGAGAGAGCATTTGCCAAAATGGGACAAGGAAGGATTGTGGTAAAGAGAGTGCAGGACATCTGAGTAAAGCAGGATGATCCGTGCTGTGCCCTGGGCTTTATGGAGAGGCTGGAGCTGAGCCTCTGGGCCTGGGGCCCATCCTGAGAATGAGAGTTTAATGTACAAGTGGTGCATGACTGAGGGAGGCCAAGCCACTTGGGAACAATGGTGGGTGGGTCCTTACTTTTTTTTTAAACACAGATTTTTTTTTTTTTTCCCCCAACCACCTCATGAATACAAGGGAAATAAATCCACAAAAGGGGTGGGGAGAAAGTGCTACATTTTATTAAAATGGTTCTCAAAATTCAGATCCTGGATTTTCCAAAGCAGTAAAGTTTAGATTGAAGGTCGGGTTCCTAAATTGCACACGTTGTCCTTCAGGTACAATCGGAATGGCTCAATGACAGCTGGCTTCACAGAACACATCAGCGTAAAGTCTTTTACGAGGAAAGCCCTGAAAACATCTTTCAAACACTTTGCATCCCTGTCTAATCCAAGTGTTAACTGGTCAGCCTTCAAACTCAGGCCAATTGGTAGAGAGACAGTCACCTTATGCAGGGGTTAGGTTTCTTTTTTGGTGTGCCATGGGGCATGTGGGATCTTAGTTCTCCATCCAGGGATTGAGCCCATGCTCCTGGCAGTGGAAGTGTGGAGTCTTAAGCACTGGGCCACCAGGAAAGTCCACGGGTTGAGTTTTAAAGGTGGCACTTAAGGCAATTATTAATTACCTATAGGGACTTCCCTGGCAGTCCAGTAGTTAGGACTTAGTACTTTCAGTGGCCCAAGTTCAATCCTTGGTCAGGGAGCTTAGATCCCACAAGATGCACAAAAACAAAACAAAACAAAAAGCACATTGAAAATTGCCCCTGAAAATCTCTTAAGTTGCCCATGAAGTGAAGTATATATACTTATATATATATATATGTGTATATGTACTCCCTGATTTGAGTTTATATAAATGTACAACACGTAAGCTCCCCTGGAGAAGAAATGGCCACCCACTCCAGTAGTCTTGCCTGGAGAATCCCATGGACAGAGGAGCCTGGTGGGCTGCAGTCCATAGCATTGTAAAGAGTCAGACATGACTGAAGAGACTTAGCCCAGCACAGCACAAATGCACCGTGCATGATATTTAATGGAAAATTCATGCAAAATAGGACTTTGCAGTATTTTTAGTGCATTACAGAGTTACACAGAACCCACCTAGCTGAATCCTTGGAACTTACCTGCAGCACCTTGAACCAGCCCGGCTGCCCTCTGCTCTGTCTCACACAGACCAGCTGTTTTCCTCCTGCTGTGCTCGCCTAGCATCCAGCGCCATCTGGGCCCAATTCTGCAACCCCTCAGAGCAGATCTTTGGGCACTCTTGTCTCTCTAGCCCAGAGGGCACAGAGGTGGGCATGTCACAGAGGACAAAGCAATACACTCTGTCCAGGAGTCAGCCATGTGTTTCTGGGCACCAGGCAGCTACGTGCGATTATGCGGGGTGGTCCTTGTCCCTCTCCGGCCCCTTTGCCCACATCATGGAAAGCAGCGACAACATTGTAGTCTTTGTTTTAAGTGAGTCTCTTAAGGTTTTTATTGGTGGAAGGTAGATAGTAAAAAGAATTACATAATTAAAACAGCATAGGTGTGAAACTGGTGGGGCTCAGTTTATGAAAAGGTGGACAAACCTGTCTCAAAAAATTCAGCTGTCAAAATGGCAGCTGTCATAACAGAGGCCAAGGCCACTTAATGTCTCTGTTCTCAACACCTATAATTAAGAACAAGCCCAACAGGGATGTACATTCAGTATCTTGTAATATGCTATAATGGAAAAGAATGGGGGGATAAAAAAGGAATGTATGTATACACCTGAAAAGTGAAAGTGTTAGTCACTCAATCGTGTCCGACTCTGCGACCCTGTGGACTATAGCCCACCAGGCTCCTCTGTCCATGGCATTCTCCAGGCAAGAATACTGGAGTGGGTTGCCATTCCCATCTCCAGGGGATCTTTCCAATCCAGGGATCAAACCCAGATCTCCTGCATTGCAGATGGATTCTTTACCATCTGAGCCACCAGGGAAGCCCCAGATATATGTATAACTGAATCACTTTGTCGTACATGCGAAACTAATACAATATTGTAAATCAACTATACTTCAATAAATTTTAAAAAAGAAAATGTCCATAGGAGTTTCATCTACTCTAGTTCCTGACTTTTATTTTTTAATTTAAATTTATTTATTTGTAATTGGAGGATAAGTGCTTTACAATACTGTGTTGGTTTCTGTCATATATCAGCATGAGTTAGCCATAGGTATACATATGTCCCCTCCCTCCTACCTCCCACCCCGTATTTCCTGATTTTTAAACACAATAAATCTATTTTCATAACTTTAAAGCTTACTTCCTGTTTGGACTTCCTTGGTGGTCCAGTGGTTAAGACTTCACCTTCCACTGCAAAGGGTATGGGTTCGATCCCTGGTCAGGGAGCTAAGATCTCACATGCTTCAGGGCCAAAAAACCAAGAGGTGAAACAGAAGCAATATTGTAACAAATTCAATAAAGACTTTAAAAATGGCCCACATTAAAAAAAAAATCTAAAAGAAAAATACCCCCAAATGAAAAACTAATTCCCTGCTAAAAATTTAATGGGATCTTGAGGTGATAACAGGGCCATCTGGTGTTGTCTGTAAAATAAAAAACTCAGCGGTGACTTCCTATTTTTTCTTTTTCATTGTGGTCAAAGGGTCACTATCCAACTCACATATTTATAACATGACCCTGTGATAAGGAGAAACTGCTTGCTTATCTCTGGGTCCGATGATAGAAAGAGTATCAGAAAAAAGACACTGCAATCCCTCAACCACATGGAGACGCGTGAGGAAAATGACACTTTAATCTGTGGTGGAGCAGGTTCTGTCTTCCATTAAACCTGCAGCCCTACTTTATTACAGAGTGGAGCCAGTTACGGATGACTCACTGGGAAAGTGCATTTTATGATCTTGTCAGAAGAAATGGTTTCACTGGGATCATTTTAAGCCAATGATTTTATACCTACCTCCTCCTAAATATCTAGGACATTAACTTATTAACCATTCTAGAGTCAAAGCAAATGCATTTTAAATACCTAAAACAAATACCAGGAAACCATGGGGATTGGAGAATAGATTTTCCGTTGGCATTTAGTGTTTTCCCATACCAAGGGATCAATCTCAGCGGATTTCATAAGAAAGGGCTCCATCCTCTCCCTGCCCCCTGCACACGGAGCCTTCATTTTGTTCCACAGGAGGGAGAGTGAGCATGTGGGATGGAAGTCAGCCTGATTCTTTCAAAACCAGGCTCATGTCTCTTTGATGAGGTCCTGGCGCCCAGCCTGTGTGAAGCCATGTCCCCTCCGTGCAGCTCTGGGGGCCGATCCTGGGTGGGTTTGGGGGATGTGGCAGCCTAGGGAACAGCAGCCTGGTAGGAAGTGATGTGGAAGAGGGATTTCTGAGTGTGTGAGTGTGTGTGTGGGGGGTGGGGGGGAGTTGCAGATCACCTTCTATTGTAAACCCAGGTGATCCTTTCTAGCTTTCTTGTCAGTGTCTAACCCTGCTGACACTTGGAGACGTTTCACCTTTCATTTGCTTTTCTGTAGACCCTGCCCTTCTGGGGATCCTGCTACTTCTCTGATCACTCCATCTCTGTCATCTTTGCCAGCTCCTCCTTCTCTGCTCATCATTTTAAGGTTTTGTTCCTTTGGGGATTCTGTCCCCAGCCACTTTTTCTTGCCATGCTACATGGTTGGCACATTAGGTGAATAATGGCCCCCAAATAGCCATGCCCTGGTCCCCAGAATCTATGACTAGGTGATGTTACAAAGAGCTCTGCACATATAATTGAGTTTGAGGATCTTGAGGCGGGGAGAACGCCCTGGGTTATAAAGAGCACAATCTAATCATAAAAGCTTTTGAGAGCAGAGGACTTTCTAGGCTGGAAGCAGAGAAGAGATGAGGCAGGAGGAGGGTTGGAGAGATCTGAGGTGGGAAATGACATGGGGTTGCTGGCTTTGAAGCTGGAAGGAAGGAGCCCTGGGCCAAGGCATGTGGGCAGCTTCTAGAAGCTGAAACCCTACTCCTGGCTGGGTCCCTATTCTCCACCTTGTGAATTCCTACCCCTCATGACCACCTTTTATGGGTCAACTCCATTTGGATATCTTAAGGTCATGTCCAAGTCTACCTGTTAGAAAGTGAGCTCATTTTCTGTCCTCCCAAATCTTTCTTTTCTGGTGATGCCCATTGCCATCAGGCTTGCCTTTTCGTCTCATTTTGCTTCTCATGTAGTCTCACCTCTGCTGAGTGTTTGTTGAATTGTTACCATCTTAAGGTCTCTTCTGACCACCATATTTACAACGGCTGCCCTCAATACACATATGGTCCATTTTCACTCACAGCAGCTGGTATATCATACCTACTTCTTGGCTTCTGTCTCTCCCCACTTGGAATGTAAGCTGCATGTCTATTCTATTTTATTCATCTTATTTAAGCAATAACCCAGTAGTTCCCAAATAGCAAGTACTGCCTTAAACATTTTTATAAATACCCACTGATTTCTCATTCTTCTGTGATGCTTATAGCTTCTCTGATAGTGCCCAGTACAGAGTGGCTGCTAGGTGTGCAGTAGTTGAGTGAATAAATTCAGCCCAACACAAAATCCTGTCAGTTCTGTTTCCGTACTAGTTCTGATATCAACCTGCCTTTATTCACCTGTAGGCACTTTCTGGTTCCAGGCCTCCCTCATCACAGCAGCAGTGTTCCGCTGATCCGGCTGTGTCTCATCTCATCCCCTTACAATCCATTCTGTACGCTGCAGAGAAATTAATGGACTAGGAGACAAGGTCTGTGGTGCTACCTGGTAGACCTTTGCATGCCCCTTCTTTTTAAAAATTTTATTTTTTGGCCACACTGTGCAGCATGTGGGATCTTAGTTCCCTGACCAGGGATTTGAACCTACGCCCCCTGCACTGGGAGCTTGGAGTCTTAACCACTGGACCCCCAAGGAAGTCCCTGAATGGCCTTCTTGCCATGCTTTCTCCATCTTTGTTTCTCACCCTCCCCTCCTTCCTTACACTTTAATCATCTGTGGTCTCAGCTTCCAGTTTCCCAAATATGTACTTTCTCTCCTTACTTCCAAGTCTTTGCACATGGCTTCTTGTTCCCTTCCCTCTTGCTACCTGCCTTGCTCCCTTCTCATCCCTCCTGTTTCTCCCTGGCTGTTCCCCTCCCCGTGACGCCTCTGTGGCCTCCATCCATCTCCACCATGGGAAGTGCCTACCTTCTTCTCACCAGCTAGCCCATCCTGGCCTCTGCCAGCATGCTGTAAAAACCCCTTTACATGGGTGATATCCTCATGAGTTCACAAGGTTCTTGAGGCACTGGGCTGGTGAGCGGGGTCTCCTTCAGCACCTCGCACCCCAGCTGGCACCTAGCAGGGACTCAGAAAGTACCCGTGAGCCTGTGACTTGGCTTCTTGGGGCCAGGTGAGCGCAGGCCAGGCGCTCTCGCCAGCCAAAGGGCCACTTGTTCTGCCAGGATTGATTTACAAGCGCAATTATATGTGTAAATGCATTTTCTCTGTTCTGCCTTAGGACCCAATTTTTGAAAATTAGATTTTAAATGTCCCATCCTCCTCACTCGAATTTTCTGCTGCTAGACAGTCAGCGCATAATTTAAAATGAAAGGCATAGAAAATTGGACTCATTTAGTTTACTCTACTTGAAACCCATGTTAGGCTATTTTTAAATTCTCACGGATCCTGTGCTCGTCAGGGTGTGGGAGAGGGAGCAGAGACAGGGCACCGGAAGCTGCTGGAGGTGTTGCTGCACTCTGTTGTAATACCTTCGATTTTCACACTAGCGTTACCTCAAATACAATGTCCGGAGTCAAAGCCTGAAAATCAGAGTCAGCCTCAACACGTGCTGTACTTTTGTTCTCCACTGTGACAAGGGGCTGTGGCCAGCTTGCCCTCACTTCTTGGGGAGTGAGTACTGACCTTCTGTCTTCTGCTTACAAGCCCACGTGTCCCCCTGTCTGTCCTGTGCCCCCTGCAGACAGAGGATGGGAACAGATGAAGATGCGGGTGTTCGCAGGGGCTGCCAGCCACCCACTTACAAACAATGCTCTCATAGCCGTCTCTGTAAACAGATGGAGGTGGTTCTCCTCACCCACAGTCCTGAGCCCCTGCTCTCGGATTAGGAGTTGGTGCCAAACCTTCTGATTTCACATCAGTTTCTACCTGGAGGTGCTCTGCTCATCTGGGTGTGAGTTTGAGGCTTCTCGCAGGTGGGCGGAGCTGCGTGTTGACACTGAAGTTGACTGTGTAAGGCACCAGTGTCTCCTAAAGCTGGTAACACAACCAGCTTTCCAGGGATGCCGAACGCCCAGTGCCTGTGCTCATGACTAGGCTGTTTTCACCTGTGCTTTATAGAGCAGGAGTGGGGCTCAGCACCGAGGAGGCCAAGACCATGAAATCAGACACACTTTGTAACAGAGCAGCTACACAAGCTAACTAATGGACAGGCACTGAGAACCACTATGGGGGCTGGCCTCCTGAAACTTGAATTCTAATGGGAGGAGCAGAAAAGTAAAAGTAGCAAACAACATGCATGCTGAGTCGCCTCAGTTCTGTCTGACTCTTTGTGACCCCATGGACTGTATGTGGCCCACCAGGCTCCTCTGTCCGTGGGATCTTCCAGGCAAGATACTGCAGTGGGTTGCCATGTTCTCCTCCAGGGGATCTTCCTGACCCAGGGATTGAACCCATGTCTCTTACATCTCCTGCATTGACAGATGAGTCAATCTGGGAAGCCCGTGTAAATGAACCCATAAATAAAATAATTACAGGATGCTCTAAAGACCTGCAGAGTCGACAGTCAGGGATCAGACAGTAAATAGCTGAGTGACAAACAGTCAGTGGCTCCAGGGGAAGTGCCCTCTAAGGAGGTGACATTCAAGCTGAAGCTTAAAGGATAAGAAAACCACCCCTGCAGGGAGTACAGGGAGGAGCCTGCCGGGCACGGATGGGGAAGAACCCGGTGTGTCAGTGAGGCCAGACGTGGGTAGAGGGGACGGGTGGACGAGATGCGGAAGGGGAGACCTGCAGGCATCGTGGAGGGTCTGGGTATTGTTCCAAGGTCAAAGGGAAACCAGTGCAGGGTGTTAAGCAGTTTTTTTGTGGGCTCTCTCTCCAATGAGAAGGACCCGTGTGAGGAGGGGGAGTCGGGGCCCAGCCAAATGGCCTGGAGGAAGGAGAACTCGTGGTCGCCATCTGAGCTCTGCACTCAGCCGTCTCCGCCTCTCAGCTCTGCTGCTGGGAGGAAATGGAAAATGCAGTAGCCAGATGTGACAAACCTTGGTTCAGGATGTCGTGTTGGGGGCCACAGAAGCCCAGCCAGGGTGGGCATTCCCAGCCCCCAGCTCACTACCCCTGTGCTGAGCCCCCAACACTGCCTTCCTGATTCCCGGATGCTGCCTCCAGGAAGGTACCAGCTGGATGTCTCATAACACGTTCTTGCTGGGCTCTGATAGATCAAGGATTATGTTCCCTGTCGGCTGTCTTGATAAGGCTGAAATCTACCTCTTTCACAATGTCGTGTTCCTAGCTGATAAGGCCTGTCTCTTTCTTCCCCCTTGTCCATTATAGAATTAACTGCAAATGTTGGTGAGAGCAGGCTCATCAGTAATACACACGGGGCTGGGGGCAGAGATACAGCACGCGGCGTGCAGACTGTAGATCTGGATATTTAAAGTTGTGAATCAGTCTAGTCAGTGGCTAAATACAGCATGTTCTATTGTCTTAAGCTGAGCTTTAAAGTGTAGGTTTTGTTATTACTCACATGCGGTGAGGCCAGTAGCTCAGTCAATGCCATTGAAAAGAGAGTTTGTTACTCACGGCTCCCAAGAGGAGGGACAGTCAAGCTATGCAGAGTCCTAGGAGAAGCACCAGCATGGTCAGGAGAGGGCAAAGAGAGGGGGAACTTGGGCAAGGGGGCTTTACTGAGGTTTGTGGGGGAAGGAACAGGTGAGGCAGGGTCAGTAGAGCAGGACGGGCCAGTCTGAATCAATTCAAGGCTCTGGGGTGTAGGGGCTGTCCCTGGCTGTCTGTTAGCTGGCCCTGGGTGATCAGGGTTAGTACGGGGTGGAGAGAGCCTACAGAGGAGGTGGTTGGGTGCGGGCTGTGAGACGGTTGCTTTGCTGTGAAAGGCTTGCCCTCAGGTGAGGTATTTTCCCTCTCTAGGAACTGGCCAGCCCTGGGAAGGGAAGTTCTTCCAGGATCAAGAAGAACCAGATGTCAAAGCATCGTAAAATAAAGAAAGTAGAAAATGTGATTAATAGCCCTGACAAATATAACTCTTTAATGGCTAGGGGACCAGGTAGGAGAGATGTGGTTTTGATCCCTGGGTTGGAAAGATCCCCTGGAAGAAGGAAATGGCAACCTACTCCAGTATTCTTGCCTGGAAAATTCCATGAACAGAATAGCCTGGAGGGCTACAGTCCATGGGCTCGCAAAGAGGTGGACATGACTGAAGCACCCACACACGTGGACGTGGGGGGGGCAGACCTTCTAGGATCAGGAAGACCCCAACGGCAAAGCATCGTCAAGTAAAGAAAATAAAAAATACGATGAATGCCCTCGACAAATTTAACTCTTTAATGGGTGGGAGACCGGGATTTAGAATTCTTGGATCCCTTGTATTCTGTGCTGGAAAGTAGAGGTGAGGGAGAGAGCTGCCACAGCCCCTGGCCTCCCCATCCTTGCCCGTCTCTATCATCTGTCACCACAAGCACCTCCCATACGAGTGTTGGACAGCCAGCTTGCATGTCCTAGCTCTGGCCACTCCTCTGTGTGGCCTGAGGCCCCTTTCTGGAAGGAGAGGGGGTTTCCTCTGGACTCTGGGCATACTGTGGGCACAGGGCTTTCTTGTACTCGTCGTAATGCAATCTTGGATTCAAGAACTTTGGAGGATGAGTTGCTTCAGGGCAGAAGCAAGGGATTCCATCCAGGCTGTTTTCCTGTAAGATTTTATATTACAGGAATATAATATATATTATAGTATGTGATTTATTGGTATTATTATTATAATGCTCGGTCCCTCCACACCTGGCTTGCGTTTGTCCTGATGAAGCAGATATGCAAACGTTCATACTTTTCCCCTGTTAGTTTTGTAAAACTATTTTATCACCCATGCATCGTCTGAGCGTTGAAGGAAGGGACAGGCATGTTTGTTTGGCGTTCGGCTTCTGACAAGATTTGGTCCATAAGCAAGAAGTGCCCAGCGGGTGTGGACTGGTTGTGGGGCCGCGTGATTTTGACCCACGGACCTGGATGTGGGCACCCTGTGTGTGTTCAGGGTGGAACCTCAGAGCCAACTGAAAACCCACTTCTTCTGTAAAAGGCTTGAGAAAATAAGGCCATGAAAAAACTGTAGTGTTTTTCCAAAGTGCATGTATTAATAGAAGATTTACTGGGATAATCATTGCATTCCACCATGACGTAGAGTTTCCATCTGGTCTTCTCAGGGGTGTCTTGTTGAGGTGTCTGATCTCGTGGGGAGAGACGGGGTACTGTGAGCTGGGCCCTGGGGCTGAGTTGGATGTGCTCATGCCTGGGCGGTGAGTGACATGCACGGATTGGACAGGCACGCTCCTCGATCAGAACCTCGTGTGGAACCAGACTCCAGGTTTCCCACTTGGGGTGTACTGCTGGTCCCTGTCTGGCCTTTATTTAGGAAGTAAAAAGCCAGTTCACTTGTGGACTTTGTCACAGCCTGTAACAGCTTCCCAGGTGGTGCTAGGGGTAAAGAACCCTCCTGCCAATGCAGGAGACATAAGAGATGTGGGTTAGATCCCTGGGTGGGGAAGATCCTCTGGAAAAGTGCATGGTGACCCACTCCAGTATTCTTGCCTGGAGAATCCCATGGACAGAGGAGCCTGGCAGGCTACAGTCCATAGGGTTGCAAAGAGTCAGACATGACTGACTTAACACGTGCACACACACACGGCCTGTAAGAGGTTGGGAACATCTGTGTGGCCCACACGAAAGGGTGGGTTTTCACTGTTTGGGTGCCTGGCAGGCCAGCACCCGGAGCAGAGATGAGCAGGAGGCCAATGGTCTGTGATGCGGGTGGCCTTGTGGATGGATTAGTGCCTAAGATGCGGGCTTTGAAATCATCCCTCTTTATTTCATTCCTGTCACAACCCTGTGTCTTTTTCCATATGTTTTGCTTTGATTTAGAGACTGAAGTATGCCCTGAGAAGTATGTCCTTCTCAGCTGCAGGTAGCCTGCATGGCCCCCTCTCTCCTTCTCAGGCTGGGCTGCATTTGTGTGTCCTCCACCCTCCAGCCAGGCTGCCTAGGTGGCAGTGCTAAAGAATCTGCCTGCCAATGCAGGAGACAGAGGAGATGCAGATTTGATCCCTGGGTCGGGAAGATCCCCTGGAGGAGGGCATGGCAACCCACTCCAGTAGCCTTGCCGGGAGAATCCCATGGACAGAGAAGCTACAGTCCATGGGGTCGCAAAGGGTGGGACACGACTGAGCGACTAACACTTTCATTTCTTTTTTAATCTTCTATTAATACATGCACTTTGGAAAAACTCTAGTGTTTTTTCACTGCCTTATTTTCTCAAGCCTTTTACAGAAGAAGTGTGCTCTCAGCTGGCTCTGAGATTCCACCCCTAACACACACGCTCAGGGTGCACACGCCCAGGTCTGTGTCTCCACCCCACAAACGAGCACGCACGTGTGCACCACGCTCCAGTAATTCACTCTTCGAGGACCTCAGTTGCTCAGCATCCTGAGAATCTGTTCTGACTTCTCTTTTTATCAGGCCTGTTGATTCCTTGATATTATTCACGTGTCTTCCTCGTGGTGGCTTCCCCTGCAACCAGCACAGCATTGCCCCCGGGGGGAGAGGCATGAGGTACTAGGCACCTTTTCTGAGCCCAGGACTGTACCGGGCTCTAAGGGTTCAAAGGACGTAGCATCCATGGCTCTAGCAGAGAGCTGGGCGTGGCCAAAGTGACCTCAGTGTCTCTAGGATGGTTGTAAAGGACTGCAGGACCCCAGAGAGGAGGAGAGCATGTGGGAAGAGGGGCTGCAAGGCAAGAGAGCAAGGACGCCATTGGTGGGCAGAGAGCAGAAACATTGGGGAGGCAAAGGGGACAGCAGGAGAGTCTATACTGGCCCAGATTGGTCCCCTGGAGGCGGCGAGGCAAGGGGTGGGGCCTCGGGAGCTGTGAGGACTCCCTCCCCCCTCTGCTGACCTCTGAGTGTCACTTGCACCCCCCTGCCGTGACTGAAGCCTGGCCGCGGTGGCTGCAGCCCTCATTCTTCAGCGTCAGCCGAGGGGGGCAAGGGCCTCTTCACTTAACACGGTTTGGAAACGCTGGGGTAGGAGCCTGATGGCCCCTCAGTGGAGGGCAGACTCTGCTGAGAGAGTGGTAGGGGCTAGGACCTGCTGGCAGGGGCTAGGTTGATGATGAAACTGATGAAGGTATTAGTGATGAAAGCGTTAGTCACTCAGCTGTGTCCGACTCTTTGAGACTCCATGGACTGTAGCCCACCAGGATCCTCTGTCCATGGCATTCTCCAGGCAAGACTACTGGAGTGTATTGCCATTTCCTCCTCCTGGGGGTCTTCCTGACCCAGGGTCTCCTGCATTGCAGGTGGATTCTTTGCCATCTGAGCCACCAGGGAAGCTTGATGATTATTCGAGTTCAAAGAGAAAGGTGTGGTGCAGGGAGACCCTCTCCCCGAGGAGGTGGTCATGGGTGTGATATTCCATGGGGCTGTAAGCACAGGAGTTGATGTTAAAATCTTGCCCTCCCCCTCCCTATCACCACACTGCCAAAATCTGGGTGCAAGTTACTTCCCAAGACGGTGCAGTGGGATACCTCCAACACAGAGACACCGTGTAGCTGGGGATCTTATCAGCTTCACACGGGCCAGTCCTTGCCCTGGAGCATGTTCTGAGTTTTCCAGCCAGCATTCTGGGGTCTCTTTTCCAAGGGCTATAGCTCACACAGACCCTCAGTCCTAGGATGCTTCTGTGGTCAAATAGAGAGAGTCCAGTTTCAAACCTTTAATAGATGTTAAGCCTCAGCTCTAGAGGGAAAAGTACATACTTTCTGTGAAATACAGAAGTCCTTCAGTGAAGTTCATAAATTATGTTCTGTAATAAATGAGCAGCAGTATTGTGTATTTGAAAAAAACGTAGACTCTGGAATTAAGCCGAATGAATTATTTTTATTTATGTTTAATGCATTTTCTTCAGGCTCAGTCTCCTTACCCTCATAAGGGATTTAGAGAGTTACTGCGAAAATTAAAGGCGATAATGCACAAAAGTGAAGCCCCACACCAGCATCTAGTGTGAGCTCACTCTCCTTAGCTTAAGAAGATCAAGGTAATAGATTGGGAGTCTGGGATTAACATATATACACACTACTATATATAAAATAGATAACCAACAAGGACCTACTGTATAGCACAGGGAACTTGACTCAATATTCTGTAACCTAAATGGGAAAATAATCTGAGAAAGAATATATATATGTAACTGAATCGGGCTTCCCTGGTGGCTCAGTGGTAAAGAATCCACCTACAATGCGGGAACCACAGGAGACATGGGTTTGATCCCTGGGTCAGGAAGATCCTCTGGAGGAGGGCACGGCATCCCACTCCAGTAGTTCTTGCCTGGAGAATCCCATGGACAGAGGAACCTAGAGGGCTATAGTTCATAAACTGAAGTGACTTAGCATGCATAACTGAATCACTTTGCTGCATACCTGAAACGAATGCAATATTGTAAATCAACTATGTTCCAATATAAAATAAAAAAATAAAATCAAGAAGATCAAGTGTGGATTTGGACTTAAAATTTTTTAACACGAATGTTTAAGAATATAGTGTTCCACTTTAAAAACAAAGTCCCCAATTCTATTGCTTGTCTGCCTTTAGAAAAGAATGAAGAGAACTAAATCCTGTGAGCGTCGGTGGGGTGTGTGCCATGTTTGAGGGAAGAAAGGAGAAAGAATCAGACTTGAGGGTATAGTCTCAAGTGGAGAGTCCCAGGCAAAACTAGTAAATAGACTTTTTAAGCAACTTACACAATATTGTCAATGGATGTCCAGACCACAGCTCTTCCAAGGATACGCACTAGGAAGGAAGAAAGCAAACCCAAGCCCTTCTGTCAGCAGGGAGAGCTGGGGAGTCGGTGGGAGGGCTTGATTGTCAGGGGTATGTGAGTGGGGGTGGCTAAAGCGGGCAGAACTGACAGAGTTCGCATTTTTCTGTCTTGTTTTCCGTACCGGGAGTGCTTGGTTTTCTTTTTGTCACTGAATAGTGCTGATTTATTAGGCCGTGTGCTTCAAGGGCATGGAGAGATTGCATGTAGGAGCAAGTCTGAACAGGGAAAGTGAGAATTACTGTATCAGATGATACCCAATTAACTGGTGACAAGCCCAGCAGGTGAAATTGGAACCGGGCTTTATCTGTTATGTAGAGTGAGTGCTTGCTGTATAGTTAACTGTTTTTAAACCTGGGGGAGCTTCCCTACTCATTCTCTCCCCTTTCCTCCTGCCCAGGATCCCTTCCCATCTAAGCAGTCACCGTTTCTACTGACATGAGTATCCGGACTGAGTCCCTGAGATGCGCTCTGGGTTCAAGGGTGACAGGGCTTCTCCTGGGGCATCACACAGCGCGGGACTGTGGAGGCGGAAGCATACACATCAACACAGCTCAGAGGAACTGCTTTTACTTTCTTCACGGACAACTGAATCACATTATGATGCTCCAGTTCTGAAAAGGCTTTCCTACCCTCTGCCTTTGAAGTTACCATAATAGCTTGACTCATATCGCCCAAAGGAGAAAATCTGGATGAAGCAGTTAATCTTTACATCCACTGCTGGGAGTGGCCAAGACAGGTGATGGAGGCTCAGAACCTGTGCTTTCGGACCTTCGGACCTGTCTATCTCCTGTAGCCAGCTCGTGCGCTACACTGAGTGATCTACATGTAAGCTCAGGGAAGAGTGATTCAGAAATTATTGGGAAGATAAAGCGATGTGGCGTTAAATGCCTATATTCTAAAACACAAATCTTATTTTATGTGCACCTGATGCTTTGGATTATGCACGCCTCCTCCGGCTTCAGCCAGTGTGGAAAATCCTTTAAGATCTCTACTCAGTCGGTTCCACCCGAAGTCATGTTTAACCCTTCAGGCTGGGCTGAATCTCCTTCCACGGTGCTCCCAGAGTGACAGATGCTTTACCTTTCCATCATTGGACCGAATTCGTTGCTTTTATTAGCTATCTGTTTGTCTGTCTTTATCTCCAAACCTGGTTTTCTCTGGGCTGAGAGCAGTGCCACATTCAAGTCTGTAGCCGCAGTGGCTAACGCACAACCTGGCATGCAGTGGGCACTTCAGAAATGTTAGATGGGTATAAGAATGAGAGTCAGACGGAACCCCAAAGAGAGGTCTGCTCTTTGTTAGCATCTGTTAATTTGGTGGGACCCGCATCTGATCACTTTTCTCTTCTCTGGAAATCTGGTTTCAACATCAGAGAAAATTAACAACAGCACACTGAATGATGTCCTGCTGATGAGAAGTGAGTCCATTGCTAAGTTAGTGATGGTGTTTCTTTAGTTCCAACCCTAGAGGATGTTCACATCAACAGAACTCAGAATAACTGCTTTTACTCTTCATGGATGACTGAATCATATTACGATGCTCCGGTTCTGAAAACTGATAGACCAGTCTGAAGTCTAGGAAGGATTATAGCCTATTTAACTTGGGATCTCTCTCTTGAGAGTTCTATGTGAATGATCACCACATACAGTGATGGCAGGAAAATGCAGTAAAAAAAATCTATAGAGGCAAATAAAATCTTCTTGTAAAACCGCATGAATATGACATTGTGGGAGGAGTGACTCAACCTGAATATAAGACTTGGAAAATTAAGTAATCATTCATTAATCATTTTCTCATTGCAAACTACTTAGAGGGCTTCCCTTGTGGCTCAGTTGGTAAAGAATCCATCTGCAATGGAGATCCAGGTTCAAACCCCGGGTTGGGATGATCCCCTGGAGAAGATCCCCTGGACTACTCACTCCAGTATTCTTGCCTGAGAAATCCCATGGACAGAGGAACCTGGAGGGCTACAGTCCATGGGGTTGTAAAAGTTGGACATGATTTGGTGACTGCACCACCACGAACAATTACTTTGTCTACACTCCTTGGCCTATACTATACACACACACACACACACACACACACACACATATATAATATACACACATGCATATATATCGCATATACATGTATATATGTGGTATGTATATATATATAAGACACACAATGGTAATGTATTTTATTCTGATATATTAGCAGTATTCTTCCCCACAGTTGATGTACAATTAGGTTTCCATCTTTTGATGGCTGTGTTTTGTAATTGCTAGTGCTCTTTGTAACTCTGACTTTTTACAGCAGTCTTTGGCCTGTCCTGAATTTAACATGTTTGAACACCGACTTCATTTTGTTGGCAGCCGAAATTTCACATGCATTTATTCAGTGTGCATTTCCTTACTCCTACTGCGTTCTTTAAAACTGAGGTTGTGATTTGTAACAGTGGGCTCTGGAACTGTCCTTCACTAGCTGTGTGACTTTGGTCCCTTTGTTTCTCTACGCCCAAAATGAGGATAATAATGGCTGCTGCTGCTGCTGCTGCTAAGTCACTTCAGTCCAACTGCACGTCCGTTTTTTCCTGTTGTTCCCTCCCTGGATTTTGGTTGATGCTACTTCACTATTTCATCTCCGTGTCTGGCTTAATTACCCAAGTAAACAGAAGTGCTTCCATTAGCTCATGCGGAAGAATGGTGCTTCAGGTGGTCAGAAGTTTCTCAGAATTCTGAAATTCTTCCTCTTTCACATCTTCCTTCTGGAAGATTTCACTAATGAGAGTTCATCTTATCTAAATTTGTCCTTGAATGATGATCTTTGAAATCTGATGATTTATTTTTGTAAAATGAGGTCCTACCTCACTTGTTACTTATTTTAGAAAACGTCAATAAAATGGGTAATGTTAGAGAAAATTTGTGATTGACGCTAAGCTGATGAGGTCCCTCTGCTTCCATTTTCAACTTTGAGGTTATATTGTACTCATCTCATGATGCTGTCCTTATTAACTGAGGTGGTGGGGCTGAAGCTCTTTGGAACCACTGCGTCATTCAGTCTCATGGCAGGTGTTACTCATTTCCCATGACAAATCCTCCTGTCCTTCTATTACACAAACAAAAGATCTAATACAATGAAACTCAGTTAGACCTTTTTCCACTTGGCATTCTCCTATCTTATCCTGAAAAGGATATTGCTGGTAGCTTGGTAATTTTTTTCATTAGACTTGTAGGGATATTTTTGGATCATCAGTTATGATGAAGATTTACAGAAAATGTTGCTATGCCCTCCAGGGAGTTGTCAATGTTAGCATCTGACTCCACCTTGCTCCCTGGGCCCCTCAAGGCCATGTCTCTTTTATACTTAAACAGTGCCTAGGCTAGTGTATTGCATGAAGTAGGACCCAAATTCCATTCCTGTAACATTGATTTGTGTTTGTGTCATGCACTCTGATAAATGTTTTTGCAGATTTTCTGTGTTTAATGATCAATTGGTTCTTATTTAATTGGATTCATAAAACTATTTCATTCTGATATTTTGGCCTGATTCTGGGTTTCAGATTCCCTTAGCATGTGGGGAGGAGGAAGTGTTCCTGTCTCTTCCCCATCAGGATGCCTGGTGACCCCTGGTCTCCTTTTTCCTTTGGTACTCAGCTTCCCTTGGTGCTGAAACCATTTACCTCAGGTTGGCACTTGAACCCATGTGGCAGGATTCAAACCCAGTCAAAACCCAGGGTCTTCTGAGATCACAGACCTGGTTTCAGGATCTAATGAAGCTCAGGTTCTTTATGTCTCATCACAGAAGAATTCAGTGAGACAAAGTGATAGTAAGAAGTGGATTTATTCAGAGAAAAACACACTCCACAGACATTGTGCAGGCCGTTGCAGAGGGTGAGTGTGGTGACCCTGAAATGTGGTGTGGTTAGTCTTTAGGGGCTGGGTAATATCATAGGCTAATGAGTCGGAGGATTATCCCATCTATTTTGGGGAAGGGGTGGAGATTTCCAGGAACTGGGCCATTGCCCACTTTTTGGTCTTCTGATAGCACCTTGGAATTGTCCTGGTGCCTCTGGGTGTGTCATTTAGCTTGCTGATTGAGGATGACTTATCTGCCATTTTGGACCCATTTGATTCTAATTGGCTTATGTTGTGTGCTTGGGCTGTATCATTCTTTCAGAAGTGCCCTGCTCCCTTCCTTCCTGTTTCAGCATCATCTTTGGTTCTTGGGACCTTGTCTCACCACCATTACTGTTCTCCGTGTCCCTGCTCTAAGATGCTGGGGAAAGGAAGGAGGAAGAGGGAGAGTGAGAAGAAAAGACGAGCTCTGTTCCCAGTGTGTCTGCAGGCATCTTTTAGGAAGTTAAAAACCTAAACTCCCCATCTGCAATCTGGGCCTCTCTGGGAAGGTGATGAGTCAACCCAGGAATGAGTGAGCAAGGCTGGCCTGGGTGATGAGTCCAGGATCCAGCAAAAGCAATCAACACAACATCCTCTGCAGATGGCAGCCTCTGGGCAAGTGGACAAGATGTTCCTGTGGGTCCAGCAGGTCACTAACTAGAGCTTCAAGTGCTGAGATGACTCAAGTATTTACTGCCTGATTTCTTAACAAAATCATTTATAGGGTGTACCTCTGGATTATTTTGAACTTGAGAATATGGCTTTCTTGTCCTCAAGGGAGGTGCTATGAATTGTTGTCCCTTGGATAAAAGGTGCTATCACAGTATAATCATAGTTACATGGAATCATCAAGGTTTTCTTAAGTTACTCTCACTCCCAGTGTGATGACATCTTTCCTCCTTGCTTCAGTTGCCAGGGTCTTCCAAGTGTCCATCTGTAGTTCAGACCTTCTCCAAGGCTCATATATCCAACTTCATACTTGACAGCCCGGCTGGATATCTAATAAACCTAAATTTATCATATTCAAAATTGAACTCTTTTTTAAAGTTTTTCAATTGCTTTGATTTTTTTCCAGCTTTACTGAGGTGTAATTGACAACATGAGATATTTAAAGTGTACAATGTGGTGTCTGATATACATTGTGTAAGAATTTCCCCTCATCGAGTTAATTAACACATATGTTTAATTAACACATATGTTTAAACATAACCTCATATGTTTACCTTTTTTTTTCTTTGATGAGAACACTTAAGTTCTACTTTCTTAGCAAATTTCAATCCACAATTAACTCTTGCTTGTCTCCTCAGATTGGTTTCACCTGAGATCTTCCCATCTTGGTTGATGGTAACCCTGTTTTTATTTCAGGAGCTCAGGGCAAAAATCTTGTACTATAGTCATTCTTGACGTGTCGGTTTTTTACACATGCAAATCCAGTCCATCAAGAACTCCCATTGTCTCTAAAGTATACCTAAAATCTGCCCCTTAGCACCACCTCCTTCTGATGCCCTTGTCTCAGTTCCCATCAGCTGACCTCCCTGTGTCGCTCTGATTCTCTCACTTGCTGCCAGGATCTGTTCTTGGCACAGCAACCAGGAGCCAATTTATTGCCATTCTTTTGCAGTGCTTTGCCATTTCTCTCAGAAGACCCCAAATCCTGACATGCGCTTTCCAGTTACTAGAGCTATGGAACAAATTTTCCACCAACTTAATGACTACCAACTATGTCTTACATGCACAAATTCTGTGAGTGAGGACTTTAGACAGGGAGCAGTGGAGATGGCTTGTCTCTGTTGCATGAAGTCTGGGTGCTCCCTGAGACTGAAAGGCACAGATCATCTGGAAGCTCACTCATTCGCACATCTGGTGAGTGATGCAGGCTGTAGGCTGAGATCTTTGCCTGGCTTTTGGCCTAAACAACTCTGCATGGCTTCTCAGTGTGGCCTGGGCTTCCTCACAGCATGGTGGTTAGGTTCCTAGAAGGAGGAGAAACCCAGATTGGGCCCCTAACCTCAGAAGCTATATAGCATCCTTCCTGTTACACTCAACGGTGGGAACAGTCTTAGCCTGTTCCATTCAAGGGAAAGGGAATAGATTTTCCTGCTTAATGGAGAGTGGCCAAGCTCTAGAAGCATGTGGGGGGCCAGAAAGATCACTGTGGCCGTGTTTGGAAGTAGAGTCTGCCTCAGTAGCCTGTGATTGGACCTGGGCTCTTTCTCTGTCTGCATTGCTTTACCCTGGGGGACCTGCTGCTCAGGCCATGTGTTGCTGGGGCACTCAGGCAGACTCCTGCCTTGGCTGGCCCTCTGCAGCTTTGCCCTCCTCAGCTTGCCGGCTCATGTACTCCCCCCACCATCTTCATGCTTTTATTCGAATGTCAGCTGCTCAGCAGAGCCTACCCTTGTAGCCGCATTCTGATCTCCTTCTCTTGCTTTATAATACTGACCACTCCCTAGTCATCTATGGAATGTTATATATTTATTATTACCCTCTAGAATGAAAGACCCAGGCATCTTTACTGATCCTGTTCACTGGTTTATACTCAGGGCTTACATAACAGTGTGTGGCACATAAAGACATAAAAGATGTGAAACGGAGTGTTTCTGGTTGGAATATTCTGAATTTGTGGTACTTATTCCTAATAAACCAGTGAGATCTCTGCTCTGAGGAACCATATCAGCCACAACTGAATCCTCAGGTTGGCACACAATCTGACACATAGTAGAAACTGAAAACAAATGTTTAACTAATTTATTTGGAGAAAAATTTAGCACAACTTAACTTGTAGGTTTTCTTCTATTTCTTTGCACTGATTACTGAGGAAGGCTTTCTTATCTCTCCTTGCTATTCTTTGGAACTCTGCATTTAGATGGGTGTATCTTTCCCTTTCTCCTTTGCTTTTCTCTTCTCTTCTTTTCACAGCTATTTGTAAGGCCTCCTCAGACAGCCATTTATCAGTGCAAAGAAATAGAGGAAAATAATAGAAGGAAAGACTAAAGATATCTTCAAGAAAACTAGAGATATCAGGGAACATTTCATGCAGAGATGGGCTCAATAAGGACATAAATGATATTGACCTAACAGAAGCAGAAGATATTAAGAAGAGGTGGCAAGAATACACAGAAGAACTGTACAAAAAAGATCTTCATGACCCAGATAATCACAATGTTATGATCACTTGCCTAGAGCCAGACATCCTGGAATATGGCGTCAACTGGGCCTTAGGAAGCATCACTATGAACAAAGCTAGTGGAGGTGATGGAATTCCAGTTGAGCTATTTCAAATCCTAAAAGATGATGCTGTGAAAGTGCTGCACTCAGTATGCCAGCAAATTTGGAAAACTCAGCAGTGGCCACACAACTGGAAAAGGTCAGTTTTCATTCCAATCCCAAAGAAAGGCAATGCCAAAGAATGCTCAGACTACCACACAATTGCACTCATCTCACATGCTAGTAAAGTAATGCTCAAAATTCTCCAAGCCAGGTTCAGCAATACGTGAACCGTGAACTTCCTGATGTTCAAGCTGGTTTTAGAAAAGGCAGAGGAACCAGAGATCAAATTGCCAACATCCACTGGATTATCAAAAAAGCAGAGAGAGTTCCAGAAAAACATCTATTTCTGCTTTATTGGCTATGCCAAAGCCTTTGTGTGGATCACCACAAACTGTGGGAAATCCTTAAACACATGGGAATACCAGACCACCTGACCTGCCTTTTGAGAAATCTGTATGCAGGTCAGGAAGCAACAGTTAGAACTGGACATGGAACAACAGACTGGTTCCAAATCGGGAAAGGAGTACGTCAAGACTGTATATTGTCACTCTGCTTATTTAACTTATATGCAGAATACATCATGAGAAACGCTGGGCTGGATGAAGCACAAGCTGGAATCAAGATTGCCAGGAGAGATATCAATAACCTCAGATATGCAGATGAAACCACCCTTATGCCAGAAAGCAAAGGAGAACTAAAGAGCCTCTTGATGAAAATGAAAGAGGAGAGTAAAAAAGTTGGTGTAAAGCTCAACATTCAGAAAACTAAGATCATGGCATCCATTCCCATCATTTCATGGAAAATAGATGGGAAAACAGTGGAAACAATGATAGACTTTATTTTGGGGGGCTCCAAAATCACTGAAGATGGTGACTGCAGCCATTAAAATTAAAAGACACTCCTTGGAAGAAAAGTTATGACCAGCCTAGACAGCATATTAAAAAGCATATTACTTTGCCAACAAAGGTCCGTCTAGTCAAAGCTATGATTTTTCCAGCGGTCATGTATGGATATGAGAGTTGGACTATTAAGAAAGCTGAGCGCCGAAGAATTGATGCTTTTGAACTGTGGTGTTGGAGAAGATTCTTGAGAGTCCCATGGACTTTAAGGAGATCCAACCAGTCCATCCTAAAGGAAATCAGTCCTGAATATTCATTGGAAGGACTGATGTTGAAGCTGAAACTATAATATTTTGGCCACCGGGTGTGAAGAACTGACTCATTGGAAAAGACCCTGATGATGGGAAAGATTGAAGGTGGGAGGAGAAGGGGATGACAGAGGATGGGATGGTTGGATGGCATCACTGACTCAATGGATGTGAATTTGAGTAAACTCTAGGAGTTGGTGATGGACAGGGAGGCCTGACGTGCTACAGTCCATGGGGTGGCAAAGAGTCAGAAATGACTGACCAACTGAACTGAACTGACTGAACTTGTAGGTTGGTGCAGCACAAGTCAATAAAATAAGAGGCCAACTTAAACAATATATATTTCACTCTGTGTGTTTCTGTTTTAGCTATTAGCTATTAACAACTAATGAACCAGAACTTTTGTTGTATTCCCATCTAAATATTTGCTTTCTTGATGAGGAATTTTAAGTTACTTTTTCCAGTTTCCAGTACAGCCCCTGTACCTCAGTCTATATCAGAGCTTTCTCCCAATGTACCATATCTCCTTTACATTAGTAAAGTGCTTCTTTGGCCCATTGAGCTTTGTGTGGGTGATAGTTTCTCGGTGGTGTTTGACTCTTTGTGAACCCATGGACTGTAGCCTACCAGGCTCCTCCGTCCATGAGATTTCCTAGACAAGAATACTGGAGTAGGTTGCCATTTCCTTCTCCAGGGGATCTTCCTCACCCAAGGATTAGACCTGGGTCTCCTGCATTGCAGGCAGATTCTTTACTGTGTGAGCCACCAGGGAAGCTTTAAGAGTAATCTATTCCTTCAACATTTGGTGTAATGAGGCACTGAGTTTATCTCTAGGAGAAGCTGACCTCACAGCTTGGGAGCTGAGCAGTTAATGCCAACTTATTGGCTGGATCGGATTTCTATTTGAGTTTTAATGAAAGGGTCTGTAATCTTCAGCTACCACTGGTGAAGTTATCTGATTCATTGCTGAGATGGAATGTTCTTCTCACTTTTATGCTCTTTCCCAAACTCTACACCAAGCACTTAGCTACCAAGTGGGCAGTGGGAGGGGCACAGAGTACAATGGGATCCACGCCAGACATGTAAAGAGCTGCCTTTGAAAGCTCGTGGTGAAAGGCCCCACACCTTTTCTCCTGACTCCAGCTCCAGTAGCACCTGGAGGCCTCAGACCCTTTTCAACTCATCCCTCCAGACAGCCCCTCCAGTGGCTTCAGGTGTTTTCCAAACATAGGATGTTATCACTGGCACCTTGACTGTGATCCTTTGAGTTTTGGCTTTTAGTTGAGCAGTTCTGGGTTTTGTTCAGTCTTTGACTCCAGTTGCATTCATTTTGGACTTTTGTTTTGCAGAAACCAGTGTGAAGGTGAATACTATGAAGTACATGGAAATGCTTGAGGAGAAACTGCACAGGTAAGGATGGTAATTTCTTCATCGCAGACTCAATGGTACGTCTGGATTCTTCATTGTAACAAAATTTAGTGAAAGCAAGGAAAAAGGCTAGCCAATTCTGTTATAAATTAGCAAAGTAAAACACACACAAAAAGGAGTTCTTTGAACCCCATAACAGAAGAATCAGGTGTCATACAAACATCTCCCAGCACGTTTTTCTTTTTATAAAATGTAAGTAGATTAAGAAGTTGAAAAGTGTCTGAGGGAGATCACAAGAGAGTTTTCATGTTTCAGAAGAAGAAGAAGAATCTTCCTTGGTATGTTCAATTCAGAATGTATGCCTTGGTCTGTCTTCCTGTTCTTTTAAATGTCTGAAGTGGGTGTTATGGATGTTGACCCGGCGTATATATGTTTTGGAACCATAGAAAAATGCACATCTTAGGTTCTGTTTTGAATCTTGAATCAAAACCAGCATGAAAATTCTTGTGCCTTTTTTTCTTAACCCAATTAGGCATTCAGATTTGAGAAACATTAGGGATGCTGCAGCATGTCAGGATGTTTCTGGATTTTATGGATGTGCACTCATGAAAATAAACCCCAGCCACCAGGCTCTGTTCCTAATTAAGGAAACACGTACAAAAATGTAATACGTGCTTTCTTCCCTGGGACTCATTTAGCTTTATGGAAAATGTTTTGCTACTATTTTGGAAATTGTTAAATAACTCTTTAAATAGGCTATGCCTTAAACCTTTGTCTGCCAGGGTAATGCCGTCGGCTAAAATACTGCTTCTCCCTTAAGATGTTAAGAGGAGCTGCCTTGCTGAGCTCCGCTCTGCAGGGTGAATTCTAATGCGTGGAAAGCAGGTTCTTCCAGCCCCAGAGGTGTGGAGGAACCACGACAAAGGTAGTCAGTAGTGTGTATGGGGTGAGAGAGCGTGCAGGTAAGAGGCATCCTCTGAGAAGAGGTCTCTCCTTCTTAGAAAGGAGGTGCTCCCCTGGCTCAGGTGTGCTGCCCTGGCTGGCACCTGCTCTCCCACATGTTCTGCTGGGGAAGGTTTCTGCACATCCCTTTTGATCTTAACTCTAGTTATCATGCTTTAGCCATAAACAACACACACACACCAAGTGTTCTGTTAGGTGACTGGACGGTAGGTTGGGGTTGTAAGATGTGGGTATGGGTAGAGGGTGCCCATTTATTGTTCTTTTATTGGAGGATAATTGCTTTACAATGTTGTGCTGGTTTCTGCCGTACAACACCGTGAATCAGTCATAATTATACGTATTCCCGCCTTCTTGAGTCTCCCTCCCCCCATACCACCCCCTTGGTCATCACAGAACGCCAACCTCACCTTCCTGTTCTTTAACAGTTTCCCACTAGTTATCTATTTTACACACGCTAGTATATGTCAGTTCCACTCTCTCAACATGCCCTGTCCTCTCCTTCCGCTACTGTATCCAACATCCATTCCCTGTATCTGCACCTCAATTCCTTTTCTGCAAATAGGTCCATCAGTACTGGTTTTCTGGATTCCGTATGTATGTGTTAATATACTGTATTTGTTTTTCTGACTTACTTCATTCTCTGAAACAGGGTCTAGGTTCATCCACCTCACTACAACTGATTCAAATTCATTTCTTTTTATGACTGAGTAATATTCCATTATACATATGTAGCACATCTTCTTTATCCATTCATCTGTTGATGGATATCTGGGTTGCTTCCATGTCCTGGCTATTGTAAACAATACTGCAAAGCACGCCTTTAAAAACTGCAGCTCTATCACTTACCAGCTGCCTAACCTCAGGTAAGCACTCACCTACCTTCAGTTTCTTTATCTATAAAACTGATGGATGGGTGTGTGCATTTTATTGTTCACTGTATATAAAGCACTCTTATGGTCAACTGCCAACAAAGGTTCGTTCCTTTGCCTCCTGCTACTTTCCAACCTTACTTGCCCTAATCGTCAGACTGGCTGAACAGCCATGCACAGCATGCATCCTTTCCCCTCCAAGCCGGGCCCCTCTGCTGCGTATGCAGTCAGGGAACGGCCTTTCACCCAGCTGCTCAGGCCGTCCCACCTAACACCTGTGTGGAACCAGGACCTCCATTCACTACTCCTTCCCTCCTCTGCTCCTTGGAGTCAGTCAGTAGTCCTGCCACGTCAGCCCGTGTAGGATCCTCCTGCCTGCCTGCATTCACCACACTAGTGTGGATCTCCCTGAATGACACTCACAGCTACTTTTTACATTTTTTTCCGTGTCCAATGTTGCCCTTTCTACCCCATTCTCCATCTGATCTTGAGGGAGCATCTTAAAATACAAATCTGGTCCTTATGTATCCCCATCCTCCTAAGGATAAAAGTTACATGTCCCACCGTGGCTTCTGCCATTCTTCCGTGGGAAGAACGGTGGGACGGCCTCTGTGGAGGTCGTTTAGTATCAGCCATCATCACTGGTCGCCAGCCTACTCCATGCCTGCTGATTCCCTTATATTCCTCAATGCCACTGTGGTGTTTTTCTAGAGAGAACGTAATTCAGAATGGAAAATGGTCAAGGGACATTGTTCAGGGAAGAATTCGGTTGAACCATGTGAAATTACTGATATTAGACCATTTTGACCTAGAAAATGACAATTTCTTATGGTTCAACCAAGTATCTAGTGATTTGGAATCATCTGCAATAGGTCAGATGCTACGGCCTGAGACTGGCCAGTCTGCTTCCCCATGACGCACCAGCCCACGTGTGGACATGAGAACTCTCACCTCCTCCTTGGCATATGCTCCAGGGGGCTCTCTTATCTCCACCCTACCAGCTCTCCATCTGTATAAGCCTTGTTCATCCTTCACGTTTTAGACATCTTCTCTTTGAAGCCCTCCATAACTCCCCAGGACCAAGTCATATGCTTGCACTGAATTATTTTCAAAGTGCTTAATGTCAGGTATGGAAGATTACATGTCTTGTTCTGAATGTATCCTCAGTGATTTGATAGGTTAGAACAGTTTAGAGTGGCAAAAGATATTTGCTGAACGAATAATTGAATAGACGAATGAATGCTGCCAATCTGTAGACACCTCGGTGTCATATCTGTCACCTCTCCAGCCTTGTGAATGCATGAAAGACAGATGTTTGTGACTTGGGATCCGTCAGCCATCTCCAGGGACCAGGATGGTGGCTGGCCATCTTCCAGCCTACTTCCTAAGGGCTCTTTCCATGACTGTTTCAAGTTTGAGAAGGTCTGGCCCACATTTGTTTGAACTGTTGTGGTGGAAACACACGAAGAGACAGGAGAAAAGGCAGTGGGGTCTGTGATCTCTAAGCAGTGGACAAGGAGCAGACAGAGGCTGGGAACTGGTGTGCCCCCAGGGGCATGCTGGCTAATTACTGCTGCCTCAAAGCAGGAGGCCAGTCTGGGGGCCACGGAAGTGTGGTCATGGTTGGCCTCTCCCTCCCAACACAGAACCACCCTCCCTACCAGGCTTGATGAGTGATAGTTGCACAATCCCGCTACAGTCAGTTCTTTCTAAGAGAATCAATGTTTTAAAGCACAAAAGCAGTTTTTAGCCCTTGCATTGGAGAAGGAAATGGCAACCCACTCCAGTGGTCTTGCCTGGAGAATCCCAGGGATGGGGAAGCCTCATGGGCTGCCATCTATGGGGTCGCACAGAGTCGGACACGACTGAAGTGACTTAGCATAGCATAGCATGGTTTGCATCATGGTGGCTACTCAATTAATATTGCAAGATGTTGACAAAAGCAAGGTGATAGATGCCGATGAAAATCTTTGTTTTTTATTTGCAGTGTTTGTAGTGTCTCTTGAACTTACAGGGGTTTAGAAGGACAGTCGCTGATAAATGAATGAACTGCTCATTTCCCGTTAGAAAGTTGTTGAGGACACACTTTATCATCAGTGTCACCACGAGATTTGGATCTGACCAGTCGTGATTTTAGGGCTTCCCTGGTGGCCCAGTTGGTAAAGAATCTGCCTGCAGTGCAGGAGACCTGGATTTGAACCCTGAGGCAGGAAGATTCCCTGGAGAAGGAAATGGCAACCCACTCCAGTATTCTTGCCTGGAGAATCCCATGAACAAAGGAGCCTGGCCGGCTACAGTCTATAGGGGTTGCAAGAGTTGGACACGACTTGGCAACTAAACTACCACAGTCATGATTTTGGAGACACACCTAAATGACAACTACATCTTTGGTGAGACCTGGTCACTCAGGTACTGAGACAAACTGGGGTGGGTTCAATGTCCCTCTTTCTATCAAGAAAGTCAAATGAATCAGAAATTAGGAAATAACTGATGCTGTCAGCAGCCCAAAGGGATCTCCTCACAGTACAGAACGAAGGCAATGGCACCCCACTCCAGTACTCTTGCCTGGAAAATCCCATGGATGGAGGAGCCTGGTGGGCTGCCGTCCGTGGGGTCGCTAAGAGTCAGACACGACTGAGCGACTTCACTTTCACTTTTCCCTTTCATGCATTGGAGAAGGAAATGGCAACCCACTCCAGTGTTCTTGCCTGGAGAATCCCAGGGACAGGGGAGCCTGATGGGCTGCCGTCTATGGGGTCGCATGGAGTCGGACACGACTGAAGCGACTTAGCAGCAGTAGCAGCAGCAGTATATAGTAAACGAATAATTTGCCTTTTGATAATCTGAGTTATATAAAAAAGGGAATTTCCCTCTAAATTTGAATGCTCGTAAAAGCATTAAGATTTTTTAAAAACCTGATTTTTAAAACCGTGATTTTATTTGCTGTCAGTGTTAATGCTGCCAAATATTTGATGCACCTAAAATTATCTCAATTATGTTATTTCATATGCTCTGAATGTCTATTCCATCAAGTATAGTTGTAAATAGGTCAATAGTAAAATCATTATTTGTAAATTACACCCATAAACTCTTTATTTCATGTAACATACATGAAACTAACATGCGTTCTCAGTCCTGTCCAACTCTTAGCGACCCCATGGACTGTAGCCTGCCAGGCTCCTCTGTCCATGGGATTTTTCAGGCAACAATATTGGAGTGGGTTGCCATTTCCTCCTCCAGGGATATATACACATACGTGGGTTTATATACACATACACAAACATACAATCTTGCATTTGAAAAATAAACATTTCATAGTTATTATATTTATTTGGAAAATTCCCTTTTAGTAACATGGCACTGAATGAAAACTCATGGATAAGAAGCAGGTGATATTCTTTGCTTTACATCCAACCTTATGATTGGGGTTATTTGGAGGCTGGGGAGAATCTGGCTTATTATTTCTCTATCAGTGAAAGGCAGAGAAACTACAAACCTCTGGCAAATACACCTGTTCTCAAGAAGAAAATGAACTGATGACAAAAAATCTGAGTTCTAAGTTAGGTGCATGTATGTTGCTGCTCCCTGTTCTACAAAGGAGATGGGATTTGTGGATTTTCCCTCACCTGTTTCAGAGGTGTCCCACCTCCGCCTTCTCTACAGCCAAGGAACCAGGAGGGTGGCTGCCGTCAGTTACAGGGATCATGGTCATTTCACAGACCCACTCCCTCTGGGATTTCCCCTCTGTTCCCACTGCTGCTGCTCATTAAAGCATGTAATACCTCCTTCCTCCTGTCCCCCTACGCCCTGATTCAGTACACTCTGCCTCAGCAGCCAAAGTGACTTTGTTACTGCTCTGCTTACAATCCTTCTAGGCTCTTTTGCATCTGGCATAAATCCCACAATCCCCATCCAGGCTCCCAGGGCTCCCCACGAGGGAACTTCAGCCTGCTGTCCACCTTGTCACTGTGATCCCCACCCTCACTGGGTGCTCAGTGCTCCAGAGGAACCTGTGCTCTCAGTTCCCCAATTCACCCCCAGCATCATTTTGGGGAAGTCCTCCCATGCCAGCTCCTGGGTGCACACTCACCCCCAGACTCAGTACAATACCTCTTCTCTCCAGGGCCTCTCTGGCCTCTTCTTGCTTCCTTCTTGCTTCCCACAATGGGAGTCACTTATAGCAATCTGTTGCATTGACTTCTGTTTTATTCTCTTGGACTGTGAGCTCCTTGAGAATGAATGGGTTCCAGGCCAAGCTTGCTTTGTGTTCCAAATGGCTGGCATGCTGTTTGGCATGGGGTAAATATTCAATAAAATTAAGAATGCAAGAGTGGATAGATAAATAGCTATTGTATCTTAAAATGTTATTTTCAACTATTCAATTCAAAAAATTAAGGCAGCCTAAGAAGATGCAATGCTCCATAAATCCATTTGTCTTGCCATAAAATCTTCAGTTCAGTTCAGTCACTCAGTCGTGTCCGACTCTTTTTGACCCCATGAATCGCAGCACGCCAGGCCTCCCTGTCCATCACCATCTCCCAGAGTTCACTCAGACTCACATCCATCGAGTCAGTGATGCCATCCAGCCATCTCATCCTCTGTCGTCCCCTTCTCCTCCTGCCCCCAATACCTCCCAGCATCAGGGTCTTTTCCAATGAGTCAACTCTTTGCATGAGGTGGCCAAAGTACTGGAGTTTCAGCTTTAGCATCATTCCTTCCAAAGAAATCCCAGGGCTGATCTCCTTCAGAATGGACTGGTTGGATCTCCTTGCAGTCCAAGGGACTCTCAAGAGTCTTCTCCAACACCACAGTTCAAAAGCATCAATTCTTCAGCGCTCAGCCTTGTTCACAGTCCAACTCTCACATCCATACATGACCACAGGAAAAACCATAGCCCTGACTAGACGGACCTTTGTTGGCAAAGTAATGTCTCTGCTTTTGAATATGCTATCTAGGTTGGTCATAACTTTCCTTCCAAGGAGTAAGCGTCTTTTAATTTCATGGCCACAGTCATTTTGGAGCCCCAAAAGAATAAAGTCTGACAGTGTTTCCACTGTTTCCCCATCTATTTCCCGTGAAGTGATGAGACTGGATGCCATGATCTTCGTTTTCTGAATGTTGAACTTTAAGCCAACTTTTTCACTCTCCACTTTCACTTTCATCAAGAGGTTTTTTAGGTCCTCGGGAAAAAATCTACTCTTAACAAGTCTTCTCCACTTCTTCTTACTCCTTAGGTTATTGTTTCCAGAGGTATTATAGTAATTAAGCATGATATTTTGGCTTCACTCATTTTCGCTTACAGCTGAACCTTGCTTGAATTTCTGTTTTCTCAATTATTATTATTTGGGGGTTATATTTGTTCATTTGTTTTATTTTTTAGATTCCACATAAAAGTGAAAGCATACAGAATTTATCTTTTTCCATCTGACCTATTTCACTAAGCATAATACCAACCCAACCTCCACCCGGCATGCTCCATACATGTTGCAAATGGCCAAATTTCATTCTTTTTTAATGGCTGAGTAATATTCTATTGTATATAGAAGATGTGGTATCTGTTTTCTCAAATATTACATATTCTGTCTTAACTCTTTCTCAAAGAGGCAAAAGGAATATTCAGAGGTCTTGTAGATGAATTTCATTTTCATTGATTCTATGTTTTCAGTTCAGTTCAGTCACTCAGTCATGTCCGACTCTTTGTGACCCCATGCACTACAGCATGCCAGGCTTTCCTGTCTGTCACCAACTTCTGGAGTTTGCTCAAACTCATGTCCATTGAGTTGGTGATGCCATCCAACCATCTCATCCTCTGTCGACCCCTTCTTCTTTCCCAGTCTTCAATCTTTCCCAGCATCAGGGTCTTTTCCAGTGAGTCAGTTCTTCACATCAGGTGGCCAAAGTATTGGAGCTTCAGCTTCAGCATCAGTCCTTCCAATGAATATTCAGGACTGATTTCCTTTAGGATGGACTGGTTTGATCTCCTTGTAGTCCAAGGGACTCTCAAGAGTCTTCTCCAACACCACAGTTCAAAAGCATCAATTCTTTGGTGCTCAGCTTTCTTAGTAGTCCAACTCTCACATCCATACATGACTACTGGAAAAACAATAGGTTTGACTAGATGGACCTTTGTTGGCAAAGTAATATCTCTGCTTTTTAATATGCTGTCTAGGTTGGTCATAACTTTCCTTCCAAGGAGCAAATGTCTTTTGATTTCATGGCTTTAGTCACCATCTGCAGTGATTTTGGAGCCCAAGAAAATAAAGTCTGTCACTGTTTTTATTGTTTCCCCATCTATTTCCCATGAAGTGATGGGACCGGATGCCATGACCTTTGTTTTTTGAAGGTTGAGTTTTAAGCCAGCTTTTTCCACTCTTCCTTTTCACCTCCATGGAGAAGCTCTTTAGTTCTTCTTTGCTTTCTGCCATAAGGGTGGTGTCGTCTGTGTATGTGAGGTTATTGATATTTCTGCCAACTTTTATCTTGTATCTAAACATGTATGGAAGTAATTTATCATTGTCCAATGGTCAGCTCACCTTTGTGGCTCGTGGGCACCAAGCCCTCCACCCTACGTCTCCGCTTAGACTTGTGGAATCTCTTGTATACATTCCTGATAGTAAAATTTCTCTTTTTTCTACATTTTCCCCCCAAAGTTAGATGTTAAAAACTGCCACAAAATATAGGTGCAGCTTAGTGGATTATAGGTTGTTTCCTTGTACTCTTCTGCATTTCTCAAGTAGGTTTTTTTTTGAATATGCATACTTTCACAATCAGAGAAGAAAGCAGAAAAATCATTAAAGTCTGTTTCGAATATGGCAGTAATTAGATACTTTTTTTTTTATAGGCCTTCTTAGCATGAGAGGGACAATCAAAAACTCCTTGATCTTAACCTGAAATTTACTTAGAGACTGATATATTTTTCCAAAGGTGGTTTGGTTCTTTTTTTAAAATTAATGTTTACTTTCTGTTTATCTTGCAATTTCAATATATTCAGCCTACAGGGAAGTGGTAGCTCAGGGAATTCACTCTGCCTGGTGGCTAGCAGAGAGAGGAGCTCTATAGTGGCTCCAGCCTGGACCCTACCACCTTCCTAGCTTGTCTGTCTGGACAGCTCTGCCTTCAGCCCAGTCATTTGTGGGCAAAGCTGTCCTGTGTTCTAAGCCAACACAGTGTGCCATGTGGAGGACATCAGGAGACTAAGGCATCATTTCTGTGCCCACAGGGCGTGCCATCTGGAGGGGGAGCAGCACTGTGCACATGCACCTCAGGGTTTAAAGTGTGCTCCCTCACCTGAGGCTCCAGGAACCCATCAGTCAAGGCTAAAAGCAAGTGTTGGTGACCAGGTGCCCACCGTCTCAGGAAGATGGGAATTAGGGCTGAAGATGGGGTCTCTAGAACACTTGTTTCCATGACAGCTGCATATGAGACAGTCCCCTAGGATGCGGGGAGAACACGTTCGCATTTATGTTTCACTTTTTCATTTCACTCATTTAAGTTTTGTCTTTGAACAGTTTTATATGTGTAGTGGTTGTTGTTGTTTTTAAGTTGCTCAGTCGTGTCTGACTCTTTGCAACCCCATGGACTGCAGCACGCCAGGCTTCCCTGTCTTTCACTATCTCCTGGAGTTTGCTCAAATTCATGTCCATTGAGTCGGTGATGCTATCTAACCATCTCATCCTCTGCCGCCCTCTTCTTCTTTTACCTTTAATCTTTCCCAGCATCAGGGTCTTTTCCAATGAGTCCGCTCTTCGCATCCAGCGGCCAGTGTATTGGCGCTTCAGTGTATAGCAGTGCCTGCATACAATTTATCAAATGTGCGAGTGTATATTTGTCATTTTCTCACTGATGAGTGCCTGCATAAAAAAAAAAAAAAAATCAGAGACAGTGCTGAATTAGTGTTCACTTATTTTCCAATACTGAGTCCGATGTCACATTCAGTATATGACCATGCTATGCAGCAACCCTCTTTGTCTTCACATCCGCAGAGGAAAAAAGGAGTTAATTTTGTAAGAGTAGAGCCGACTCTCAGATGACACAAAGAAGATGAAAGAGGTATGGGGAGGGAGGAGGGAGGAGGGTTCAGGATGGGGAACACATGTATACCTGTGACGGATCCATTTCGATATTTGGCAAAACTAATACAATATTGTAAAGTTTAAAAATAAAATTAAATTAAAAAAAAAAAAAAGAAGATGAAAGAGGCAGAGGCATGCAGACAGAAAGGGCAGGATTACAAACAGCATGAGAGAGGGATTTAAAATGTGGAGCTGTTGTTAACTCAGGCAGGAATTCAGGAGCCTTGTTCAGGTGTGTGGTCCTCAAGAGCATAATAGCTGACGGCCCAGGCGGCGGCTTATCCGGGGAGTGTGGTCCACACTTGACTGAGCGTCACTTGCTTCCCAACAGGAGTTTAACAATGAACAGAATTCTTTGGGGTTCCACATAGAATGTTCTTTATTCTGAATTATGCAAGGCGATTTTGACGTTTCTGTGCACCTGGAACAATCCATTTTCAACCCACATTGACCTTATTTCAAAGGCTGTTGAGGGAAGTGACTGTAAGAAGTGGCAGCCAGCAGACAGGCGACCGGCTGCCATGGGAACCCCTGCCCCCCCAGGTGCAAAGAGAGAGAGAGCTGGATGCCCCCGTCTGCATTTTGCACTTTGGTTTTATTGTTTTGCTTCTGACCTTGGCCTTCCTCCTCCCCTTCTTGACAGGCACAAGTCAGACATGCTCCTCTCTCCTCAGACTCACTGCTTCTCCACGGCCTCATGCTGTTTGTTCCTCCTCCGTCTCGGGAAGGCAGGGTCTCAGCTTCTCTCTTTTCCCGCCTCGGTTTGCCGGGTCCCTCCTGTGTTCACCTCCGGCCTCAGCTGGGAGCTGTTTGTGTTTGCGTCAGCTCGATTTCTTTCCTCTTTGTCTGTCTTCGTCCATCTCTCGGTCTTTGTCTCTTTGTCTCTCTGTGTGTCTCTCTGTCTCTCTCTGTTCCTTTGTCTCTTCATGCTCTGTCTCTCTATCACTCTGTTTCTTTCTCTGCTTCCTTCTGTGTTGTGCTCAGTTACTCAGTCATGTCTGACCCTTTGCAACCCCATGGACTGTAGCCCACCAGGCTCCTCTGTCCATGGAATTCTCCAGGCAAGAACACTGGAGTGGGTTGTCATCTCCTCCTCCAGGAGATCTAGCCAACTTAGGAATTGAACCTGCATCTCCTGCCTTGTGAGGCCGCTTCTTTACCACTGTGCCACCTGGGAAGCTCCCATACTACACTTGATCTTAGTTTCTATCTCTCTCTGTTTCTCTGTCTCTCTATCTCTGTCGCTTTATCTCTCTGTGTCTCTTTGTCACTCTGTCTCTCTCTGCCTCTCCCTATCTCTCTCTGCCTCTGCCTCCTTACTAGCAGAAGGAGACGTATAGTGTGCAGAGGCTAGGAAGTAAAGATATCACCCCTTTCATTCCTGCCTGTTGTGCCATCTCTCTCCTGCATTGACTCCTGTCTATCCATTCCAGACTGTATTAAGGAGGTGCTGCCCACAGTGTTTCCATCCTCTGGCTCCTGTCTTGTCTCCTGTCTATTTCTTGCCTGTCCTTCAACTGCACTGTCTTGGGACATGAACTTCCTTTTTGTGTCCATGTTCTGCCTTCTCACATCAGTTGCCCGCTTGGGGCTCTGTCTGTCCACCCAGAAGATGCTGTGACTTCATCCACTGTGGACAGAGATACTTTAGCAAGTCCATGTTTCCTTCTAAAACCAGATGGGTTGATCTGACACATCATAGACACTAAAGCCTTCATGGAAATATTCGTTGTTAGATTTGCCCACTTTTGAATATTGAAACAATTTGGTTATACTATCTAATTTTCCAGGGGAGACAAGGATCTAGAATATCTTACTATTTTGAGGGGACTTTGCTAGTGGTTAAAAAATCCACCTTGCAGTGCAGAGGACATGGGTTTGATCCCAGGTTGGGGAACTGAGATCCCACGTGTTGAGAAACAGCTAAACCCAAATGCAACATCTATATTGCGCATCTGTACTGCGACAAAAGAAAGGTCCTGTGTGCTGCAACCAAGACCCAAGGCAGCTAAATAAATAAATATTAGAAAAAATTAAATAAAATACCTTACTATTTTGAGATTCAAACTGATAAGACATCTTAAAGCACTTAATTCTACAAAGGTCTGTATAATCTTTAACATGTAACCATTGATCGTTCATATCAAGAGGCTCTTAGTTCCTCTTTACTTTCTGCCATTAGGGTGGTATCATTGTGTACCTAAAGTTGTTGATATTTCTCTATGCAAACTTGATTCGAGCTTGTGATTCATTCAGCTTGGCATTTTGCATGATGTACTCTGCATATAAGTTATATAAGCAGGTTGAAACTATACAGCCTTGATATCCTTTTTTTCCCAATTTTGAACAAATCTATTGTTCCATGTCTGATTCTAACTGTTGCTTCTTGATTTGCACACAGGTTTCTCTCTCACACACACACACACACACATATATATCCTTTTTCAGATTTTGTTTTTCCATTATAGGTTATTACACGATATTGAAATAGTTCCCTTTGCTATACAGTAGGACCTTGTTGTTTATCTATTCTATATATAGTAGTGTATATCTGTTAACCCCAAATTCCCAATTTATCCTTTCCCCTTTTGGTAACCATAAGTTTGTTATATATTTCTGTGAATCTGTTTCTGTTTCATAAATAAGTTTATTTGTATCCCTTTTTTAGATTCCACAAACAAGTGATATCATATTTGTCTTTCTCCATCTGACTTACTTCATTTAGTATGATAATCTCTAGGCCCATACATGTTGCTGCAAATAGCATTATTTCATTCGTTTTTATGGCTAAGTAGTTGGCACCCCGGAGAAGGCAATGGCAAGCCACTCCAATACTCTTGCCTAGAAAATCCCATGGATGGAGGAGCCTGGTAGGCTGCAGTCCATGGGGTCGCTACGAGTCAGACATGACTGAGCGACTTCATTTTCACTTTTCACTTTTACACAATGGAGAAGGCAATGGCAACCCACTCCAGTGTTCTTGCCTGGAGAATCCCAGGGACGGCAGAGCCTGGTGGGCTGCTGTCTATGGGGTCGCACAGAGTCGGACACGACTGAAGCGACTTAGCAGCAGCAGCAGCAGCAGTATGGCACCCCACTCCAGTACTCTTGCCTGGAAAATCCCATGGACAGAGGAGCCTGGCAGGCTGCAGACCATGGGGTCACAAAGAGTCGGACACGACTGAGCGACTTCCCTTTCACTTTTCCCTTTCATGCATTGGAGAAGGAAATGGCAACCCACTCCAGTGTTCTTGCCTGGAGAATCCCAGGGACGGGGGAGCCTGGTGGGCCACCATCTATGGGGTCGCACAGAGTCGGACACGACTGAAGCGACTTAGCAGCAGCAGTATTCCATTGTAAATATGTACCACATCTTCTTTATCCATTCCTCTGTTGATGGACATTGAGGTTGCTTTCCTGTCTTGGCTATTGTAACTAGTGCTACTATGAACACTGGGGTATGTGTATCTTTTTGATTTATAGTCTTGTCCAGATGAAGAGCTTCTCTGGTGGCACAGATGGTAATGAATCTGCTGCAGTGCAGAAGACCTGTATTTGATCCCTGGGTCAGAAGATCCCCTGGAGAAGGAAATGGCAACCCACTCCAGTATTCTTGCCTGAAAAATTCCATGGACGGAGGAGCCTGGTAGGCTGTAGTCCATGGGGTTGCAAAGAGTTGGACACAACTGAGTGACTTCACTTTGTCCAGATGTATGCCCAAGAGTTAGATTATTGGAATATTTTTAGTTCTATTTTTAGTTTTGTAAGAAACCTCCATACTGTTATCCATAGTGGCTACACCAATTTACATTCCCACCAACAGTGTAGGAGGGTTTTCTCCATGCCCTCTCTAACATTTATTATTTGTAGACTTTCTGACCATTGTGGTTTTGATTTGCATTTCTCTAATGATTAGTGATATTGACCATCTCTTTATGTGCCTATTGGTCATTAATATATGAGAAGACAGATCTTTGCCTGCAGCGTCAGAATTAAAAGTGTAGACCAAAGATCTTGGTCACCTGTCACCATTTTCTGCCCCTGATATTTTAGCCCTTCATTGAACACTATTCTGAAAAGGTGGCCTGGAAAATGAAAAAAAGATGACTGTGATTTTGTGTAATAGGAAATGGACAGGAGATTGACTATTACTTAAAACAGAAGGCTCTGCTCACAGACTCCACTGTGGCTTGTGCTGTTCAACCCAAAGTGTGTGTTTTAAATCAGCGATACGATCACTTTGCCCATTGAGATCAATTAAGGAATCAGTCAATATTTAAGGAGGCCTGAGGCTTGGCATGATGCCCGGTGAATCCTCTTTCTTTACTCTGTTCAGTTTCAGTGGCACCAAGCCATTCCGTGGCGATCACCGTGTGAGCCTGAACTTCAGGCAGGAGTGGGCAGATGTTATGTTCATTGTGCTCTGTGGGCCCCTGTACCTTGACCCTGGATACACCAGTGTGCTCCACTCTGTGCCTATTTCAAGGGGCCTGTCACATTCTTTAAAAGTTGATTATAGTAAGAAAGCTGAGCGCCAAAGAATTGATGCTTTTGAACTGTGATGTTGGAGAAGACTCTTGAGAGTCCCTTGGACTGCAAGGAGATCCAACCAGTCCATCCTAAAGGAGATCAGTCCTGGGTGTTCACTGGAAGGGCTGATGCTGAAGCTGAAACTCCAATTAATCAATAGGGATGTCCAAACTCAGATGATTTTTACAAGCTCAAGAGAAACCATTATAGCTTGAGTGTTCCTGATGCATTTTGGCAGGGATCTGAGAAATCTTAAAGAAAAATTAATTGCTATATCGATGGAAACCCCAGTAGGTAGATATCCAATTTGTCATTAATTAAAACGAGAAGACTTTTAATGATTCAAGGAAGCATTGTCAAGATTATGTGATAGTTTAATTTGCTAACGTGGTATGAACCTGTTAGCTTCAGACGCATGATTAATACAAGTGAAGCTCCTCCTGGAATTTCTCCGACACTCACTTTTAGCGTGCAATCATTTTTAGAGTATGCTCAGTGCTCCTGTCTCACGTGAAGTGAGGTGACAGTTCTGCAGTAACCTTGGCAAAAAGGTAGGTTAGACGAAATAATACACATACATTGTGGCTCATTTTTGCTTGTGTTTTCCTCCTCACTCCTCTATCCCTGAGTCATACAACAGCTGTATGAACGTTAGCTGCAGAGCAGGCTGCAGACACTCTCTGTGCTGGCCTGCTCCCCTTCCACCTGGGAGTTCACCCCAGGGTGGGTTCTAAATCCCTGATTACAGCCTTCTCAGGTGGGAACCAGCCTTTCTCCTTCTGTGACGTTGATATAAAGATGCCATTTCTTGAACTGGAAGAATTGTATGTGATTATACTATACGCGTGTATGTGTGTTCAGTTGCTCAGTTGTGTCCAACTCTTTGTGACCCCATGGACTGTAGCCTGTCAGGCTCCTCTGTCCATGGGATTTCCCAAGCAAGAATACCTGATCGAGTTGCCATGTCCTCCTTCAGAGGATATTCTTGACCTAGGATCGAACTTGCATCTCTGGCATCTCCTGAACTGGCAGGCGGATTCTTTACCACTGCACCATCTGGGAAGGGCCCTGATGGTATTATATGCTAAGCCTAAAAAGATAACTTTGTAGCTCTCATTCATTACCCAACAAGGCCTTTTAATGATGCTTCTTTTTTGCTTTTTAAATTTTATTGAAGTACAGTTGATGAAGATGAAGTACATCTTTAGGATAGTGTGTTAATTTCTGCTGTATTAAAGTGACTCAGCAAAGTGACTCAGTTTTCATTTTCTTTTCCATTATGGTTTATCACAGGATATTGAATATAATTCCCTGTACTATACAGTAAGACCTTGTTGTTTATCCCAAACTCCCAAGCTGTTAGTTGTGCTTCTTAAAATAAAAGTTTCCCAAAGAAATCATAAAATTATTTAGTGAACAATGTGCAAAGGGACTCACCAAGATGGTGACTTGTGATAGTTACACAAAGCAGTCCGCCTGGGTGGTTTTCTCTGTTATTCTGAGTTTGGGGCAGCAAGGAGAGGTGGCCCGGTTAGGAGCTGTGGTTCTGCACTAGGCACGTCCCACCTGGGCAGGCTGGTCATGGTGCCACACCATTTCACTCTGTAAGTGAACTCAAACTTGTCTCTTTTCACTGATGCTTTGTCTCTAAATTTTCTTGATTTATAGCCATTCAGTGGAAGCTATTTTTGTTTTGATGATGAGGCTTGCCCGCCCTGTGGTTACAGGGAGGAGATGGTTCTCAGTGTTGTTTTGGTGCCCATGTGCCCACTTGGGTGGCTTCCTGGAGCATGAAGTGGGGATGCGTTTGTGTAAGTGGTCTCACCTCCTGCTTGCCGAGGGGCAGGGTCTCACCTGGAATGTTTCATCTGATTCTGTGTCTCTGTAAGTGACTACAAGTCCTTTCAGTGAGAAGGATTCACTCTAGTGTATCTGAATGACTTCAGAATGAATTTGGTCCCACCTTTATTTCCTGGGTTGTCAGCACATGGGCCCTTACATGGCAGCTGTGATAATGGGGCCCTGACTTCTCAAGGCACGTTAGTCCATCCAGGAGGAAGGACTCTCCTCTGAGATCAGTGGGACAGTGTCTGGAGACTCATATCCTGAGAGAGGGACTCGTGAAGGCAAACCAGCCAGCAGCGTGGCCTCAGACTGTGCTTCCCTGTCCAGGTCTGACCCTTGATAATGGCCCCGATACTTTGGGATAGGAGGATTATGGAGGTGGATCAAGAAAGTAGGTATCAGCCTGTTGCTACCACAGTCTATGCTGAGGCATCAGTGTCACCTGAACTCAAGGGTAAGAAAGGAAGGAATGAAACCAGCTATAAGGTTTAGGGAAAAGCTAATACGCTACTCCTGAGAGCAACGACCATATTTCATTTCCAGGACAGAGTTCCATGTGAGGCCTGTTGCTTGGACTCTGTCTCCTTCTCATGTGCCTTTTCTACACACACCCTAAGCAGTCTGGCCCACATTGTCTGATGGAGCCTGACCCATTATAACTTTGGGGAATGTGCGGCTTACCAGGTCAGCGTCTTGCTCTTTTAAGGAAGAGTAAGTAAACACTTGAGAGAAGGCCACAACTTTATTCAAAGTTGTAGAAACGAGAATTCCTGGGATGGGGACTGTGGTTCAGGATAAAATTTCGATCAGGGTGCTTCAAACCCACCACATCATGTGGGCCATGAATATACTGTGGATCTTGTTCCCACACACGGGAGCAGGCATCTCTAAGGATGTGATTTATAAACATTATCTACAACCCCTCAATGCCTCAGTTGATTTCTCGTCCACTCAAAGTCCTGAGTTCAGAACTGTGGAGTTTTTGTTGTTGTCATTGCTTCTCTTTTCTGTTTTTAATGTGGGAGCTTTAGTTGCAGCATGTGAGATCTACTTCCCGGGCCAGGGATAGAACCCAGGCCCCTTGTATTGGGAAAATGGAGTCTTGGCCACTAGACCACCGGGGAAGTCCCAGATCTGCGTTAACTGTATAGTAACAGGCATCTCTCAGGCTTGGCTCAGTAGCTGCTCAATGGTGAAATTAACAGTGAAGTTAACATTGCCTTACCAATGGAGACTCAGAATCAGGTTAGAAGCCAGGCATCTGTTTACACAAAGAGTTGTTTTAGTAACAATAATAATGAGCCACTATAGACAGTACTCAGTATTTTCAAGACTGAAGAGGTCAGTCAGTTCAGTTCAGTTCAGTTGCTCAGTCATGTTCAACTCTTTGCGACCCCATGGACTGTGGCACACCAGGCCTTCCTGTCCATCACCAACTCCTGGAGTTTATTCAAACTCATGTCCATTGAGTTGGTGATGCCATCCAACCATCTCATCCTCTGTCATCCCCTTCTCCTCCTGCCTTCAATCTTTCCCATCAATAGGGTCTTTTCCAATGAATCAGTTCTTTGCATCAGATGGCCAAAGTATTGGAGTTTCAGCTTCAACATCAGTCTTTCCAATGAATATTCAGGACTGACTTCCTTTAGGATGGACTGGTTGGATCTCCTTGCTGCCCAAGGGACTCTCAAGAGTCTTCTCCAACACCACAGTTCAAAAGCATCATTCTTCAGTGCTCAGCTTTCTTTATAGTCCAACTCTCACATCCATACATGACTACTGGAAAAACTATAGCTTTGACTAGATGGACCTTTGTTGGCAAAGTAATGTCTCTGCTTTTTAATATGCTGTCTAGGTTGGTCATAACTTTTCTTCCAAGGAGCAAATGTCTTTTAATTTCATGGCTGAAGTCACCATCTACAGTGATTTTGGAGCCCCCCAAAATAAACTCTGTCACTGTTTCCACTGTTTCCCCATCTATTTGCTATGAAGTGATGGACCAGATACCATGATCTTAGTTTTCAGCCAAGTTTTTCACTCTCCTCTTTCACTTTCATCAAGAGGCTTCTTAGTTCCTCTTCACTTTCCATAAGGGGTGGTATCATCTGCATATCTGAGGTTATTGGTATTTCTCCCAGCAATCTTGATTCCAGCTTGTGCTTCAATCCAGCCCGGCATTTCTCATGATGTACTCTGCATAAAAGTAAATAAGCAGGGTGACAATATACAGCCTTGATGTACTCCTTTCCCGGTTTGGAACCAGTTTGTTGTTCCATGTCCAGTTCTTACTGTTGCTTCCTGACCTGCATACAGAAGAGGTCAAAAGCTCGAAAATCAGCATTTTAATCAGTGACAGGCTACTTAAGAGGTGAAGGACTTTTCTTATTCCCACTGCAAGCTAACACTCTCTTTCTGTGAACCTGTGACTGTTTCTGTGGTTCTGAGTTAGTGGTGACTTTTTTTCCCCCTGCAATACTATTGAAGTATATAAAAATTTTATTGAACATTGATTTCCAATGTTGTGTTAATTTTGGCTGTACAGCAAAGTAATTCAACTACACCTATGTATATATATTCTTTTCTATTATGTTTTATCACAGGATATTGAATATAGTTCCTCATGCTGTACAGTAGGACCTTGTTGTATATCCATCCTATATATAATAGTTTACATCTGCCAATGTCAAGCTCCCAATCCTCTCCTCCTCAGTGATCCCTTTGACTACCACAAGTCTGTTCTTTATGTCTGTGAGTTTGTCTCTGTTCATAAGTAATTTCACCTCTGTTGTATTTTAGATTCCACATACAAGTGGTACACTGCGATGTTCCTGTCTCTCTGACTTCCTTTGCTCAGTATGACAACCTCTAGGTCCATCCTGGTTGTTGCAAGTGCCATTACTTCATTCTTTTTATGGCTGAGTAATATTCCACTGTATATGTGTACCCCATCTTCTTTATCCAGTCATCTGTCAATGGACTTTTCCTGTCCCAAACTTCTCCTGCAGTAGCTGCAAGAAAGGTCAGACCAGTTCCTTCTTCATGAACAAATTTTCAGTACCTCTTCTGGGGTCAGCTCCTTCTCAAAAGCACACTCCTCTCTGCTAACTGGTAACAACAGGTGCTACTGTGGGTCAGAAAGCTGGAGTCCCTGCTGATGCCCCGAGGCTATGAAATAATCGGTAGTTTTAAAAACACCCCTCCCCCAACACTGTGCTGCCTCAACTTCATTTAGGGTTTGGAGTAACAAGCAGAGTTGGAGATGGGACTTGAAGGCTCATTTGCACCGAAATAGTTAGGACATTAGCCCTGAGACACACTAGAGTGAAGAGGACCACTGTGTCCCCTGCAGCCTAGCCTCCCTCCTGTTTCAGAAGCCACAAGACTTAAGAAGAATACGCAGTGAGCCAAGAAGGGCTCTTTAGACACTTAATAAATACACTAATGAGCAAGGCCTTTGACAGATGACTGGATAGGACGATGAGTTGTGATGCTCTGCTCCATGGTAAAGACTAAACCAGAAGACACAGACACTCCTCCTGGACAGAAGGACCATAGGGTATTTGGAGCCTGAGAGACCAGCCAGTCATTTTCCCAGGACGTGGCTTATTTCTTTATAGCTTCCCTGTTGGGCTTCACTCAGGACCTTTAGTTTGAATGGCTCATCATCACAGGAGACCATCAAAAGAAAACAATCAAACAGACACAATAGTTTTTAAGAACCAAATATTGGTGATTTAAATAGCTCCTAAATACTTGTGTCACAAATACACATTAGAGGATTCATTAATTCAAATGAAAACATTATGATTGAGACTGTCTGGAAAAATTATTCAAATATTTTCTGGAAAGCTGGAAATGACATGCAATGATGATCTATATAAACAGCTGACTTTTAATAAGAGATACTGTATGAAGGTAATCCATGAAACACTTGAAATAGATTATTTAAGTGAAGCCTCCCAACAACCTGGTGAGCTGCAGGCTCTGTTATTATCTGAATACATAGGGACCTGAGGCTAGCAGAGATCAAGCGCCTTGCTTCAGATGCCTCAGGGTGTACACTGTGGCTGTGTAATCTGTCTGTCTCAAACCCCCTAAGAGTTCCGTTCTCCAAGGCTAATGTTGGCACAACTTTCTGGAGTTGGGTATGGGACAGAGGTATGAAACTCGGAAACAGTGTCTTAAAAATGAACTTTTTTTTTTTTTGACTTCCCTGGTGGTCCAGAAGATAAGAATATGCCCGCCAATGCAGGGGGCATGGATTTGATCCCTGGTCCGGGAAGATTCCAAATGCTACGGGGCAACTAATCCCGTGTGCCACTGAGCCTGTGCTCTGAGGCCTGGAGCCACAGCTACTGAGGCTTTGTGCTGCAGCCACTAAGGCCTGCACTCCCAGAGCTTGTGCTTTGAAGCAAGAAGCCACAGCAACGAGAAACCTGCGCACCACGATTCAAGAAAGCCCACGTGCAGTGCCGTAGACCTAGCGTAGCCAAAAATAAATAAATAAAAGCCCTTTAAAAATGAACCTTTTGGTTTAAATTTCCTTAGTAAGACTTTATTAAAAAATCCCAACTATTGTGGAAATTTTCAAACATATGCAAAGCTAGGGAAATTATAAAGAAGCCCCATGCGCACATCTCACAAATCCAACCATTTTCAGTACGTGGCTGAGCTGATTTCAACTGTCCTCCCCTCCGCTTCACCACTGTTCTAGTTTCCTGCTGCTGCTGAAACACATAACCGTGAATTAAGCAACTTGAAACAACCCAAATTGACTCTCTTCCTGTTCTGGAACCCAGATGTAGGTCTCACTGGGCTACAGTCAGGGTGTTGGCAGGGCTGGTTTCTTCTGGAGGCTCCAGGGGAGGATCTGCTTCATCTCCTTTTCAGCTGCTAGTGGTCGCCTGTGTCCTTGACTGGTGACCCTTTCCTCCATCTTCAGAGCACATCACTCCAACCTCTGCTTCTGCCATCATATCATCCTCTGCCTGCCTCTTACAAGAGTCTCTAGATGATGTCATTAGACTGACCAGAAAGCCAAACCTAATCTCATCCCCAAATCCTTAACTTAATTATGTCTGTAAAGTTCCCCTTTGCCATACAGGGTAACATTCATGGGTCCTGAACTTTAGGACTTGAACACCTTTGGGGAGCCATTATTCAGCCAATGATACCACCCAGCCTCCTACAAGAGTATTTTGAAGGAATCTCATTTTATTTAACCCATAAAAATATCAGTGCTCAGCACTCAGTTACTATGTCGTGTCTGACTTTTAGCGACCCCATAGACCATAGCCCACTCAGGCTTCTCTGTTCACGGGATTTCCCAGGCAAGAATACTGGAGTGGGTTGCCATTTCCATCTCTAGGGGATCTTCCCAACCCAAGGACTGAACCCAAGTCTCCTGTGTCTACTGCACTGGCAGGTGGATTCTTTACCACTGAACCACCTGGAAAGCCCTAAATATGTCAGTACACATCTGCAAAAAGATAAACATTTAAAAAACAAACAGTAATACCATTGTTGTTGTTCAGTCACTCAGTCATGTCTGACTCTTTGCAACCCCATGGTCTGCAGTGTGCCAGGCTTTCCTGTCCTTCACTGTCTCCTGGAGGTGGCTCAAATTCATGTCCATTGAGTTGATTATACCATCCAACCATCTTGTCCTCTGTCATTCCCTTCTCCTCCTGCCTTCAATCTTTGCCAGCATCAGGGTCTTTTCCAGTGAGTCAGCTCTTCCCATCAGGTATCCAAAATATTTTCAGCCTCAGCATCAGTCCCTGCAATGAATATTCAGGATTGATTTCCTTTAGGATTGACTGGTTTGATCTTGGAGTCCAAGGGACTCTCAAGAGTCTTCTCCAACACCACAGTTCAAAAGCATCAATTCTTTGGCTCTCAGCCTTCTTTATGGCCCAACTCTCACATCCATACATGACTACTGGAAAAACCATAGCTTTGACCATACAAACTTTTGTCAGCAAAGTGACGTCTCTGCTTTTTAATATGCTGTCTAGGTTTGTCATAGCTTTTCTTCCAAGGAGCAAGAGTCTTTTAATTTCATGGCTGCAGTCACCATCTGCAGTGATTTTGGAGCTCAAGAAAATAAAGTCTGTCACTGTTTCTATTGTTTCCTCATCTATTTGCCATGAAGTGTTGGGACCAGATGCCAGGATCTTCATTTTTTGAATGTTGAATTTTAAGCCAGCTTTTTCACTCTCCTCTTTCACTTTCATCAAGAGGCTCTTTAGTTCCTCTTTGCTTTCTGCCATAAGGGTGGTGTCATCTGCATATCTGAGGTTATTGATATTTCTCCCAGCAATAATTCCAGCTTGTGTTTCATCCAGCCTGGCATTTGGCATGATGTACTCTGCATATAAGTTAAATAAGCAGGGTGACATTATACAGCCTTGACATACTCCTTTCCCAATTATGAACCAGCCCATTGTTCTATGTCTGGTTCTAACTGTTGCTTCTTGACTTGCATACATGTTTCACAGGAGACAGGTAAGGTGGTCTGGTATTCCCATGTCTTTAAGAATTTTCCACAGTTTGTTGTGATTCACACAAAGGCTTTAGCATAGTCAGTGCAGCAGAAGTAGATGTTTTTCTGGAATTCTTTTGCTTTTTCTATGATCCAACGGATGTTGGCAATTTGATCTTGGTTCCTTTTCTAAATTTGATCTCTGGTTCCTTTTCTAAATCCAGTTTGAACATCTGGAAGTTCTCACTTCATATACTGTTATCACACCTAAAAATACCATTATCACACCTAAAAACACCCTTATCACACCTAAAAACATTAAGAAGACTTTTTTAATATCATCAGATTCCCAGTTTTCCCAAATTGCCTCATAATTTTATTTTGACATGTGGCTTATTCAAATTAAGAAATGGGTCTTAGGTCTCATTAATCATATAGGTTCCTGTTCCTTTTTACTTCACTTGCTTGTTTTTGAAGTCACCAGTATTTTTATCCTACAGAATTTGACTACTTGTATCTTTGTAGTCATTAGCATGTTTCTTTTTTCTCATGTATTTTCCATAAACTGGTAGCTAAATCTATAGATTTGATTATATTGAGGTTTGATTTTATTGTTATAGTACTTCATTGATAGTGTTGTGATTTTCTATATAAGGAAGACAATACTATCTGTTTTTCATCTCCTGTGGTGTTGAGACTGGTTGTTGGGTTCAAGTTTTGGGAGCCCTGCACTCTGTATCAAATTTTCCATCAGCTTTTTGCCTAAAAAAAGTAATTGGTGATTATTGACTGGGTTTATTATTTCATTAGTGGACTGCAAAATAACATTCTATTTCCATCACAGTCATTTATTTTTTTTTACGTAAAATTCTTCAGTAAAAATGAAGTTTCTTTGGGTCATTTCAAAGAGGGTTTGTGGGTATGTGAAAACAGCTCTTAATGCTATGACCAGAGACTAAAGTTCTCCACAGGATGTCTCCACAAAGATAGTGCTGTTTTCCTGAAGAGAAGAAAGATAATTTATGATTGGTGATATGAGAAAGTTAGTAAATGTCTCAGAGTTTAAAAACAAAATTTCCTTCAATATCTATTTGATTGTTCTGATTTATAATTTAAGAAAGGAAATGCTTGATTCTTTTTCTTATGCACCAGTTTCAGAATAATAATTGGTTTTCTAGAATTCCTAAAGGTCAACAAAAAAGTTTGTTTGCACACACATGTGTGTAAAGCATTATGAAGTCATGGATGTTTAACATATTTGTTGTTTCAATTATTTGCAGACATTATCCTTTTTCAAATTTTCCCATCATTGGCTGAGATCCCATTCAGATTGGCTCCTGAATTTCACATCAACCAAAGTACTTCCTTGTTTTCTGATGTAACAAGATGTTTTGGGCTCATCTTGAATATTTTCTGGCCCAAGTCAAGAATCAGTATTCTCTGCAAGGTGCTCTTATTACTCTTAGTAGGAAATGATATTTAGAGACCACAATCTGGGCCCTGGGGATGCTAACAGGTACTGGATTTTTGTTATTTTTAAACTTTTAAGTAGAGCTAGGATTTTTCTTTCAGACAAAGAAATTATATCACAGATTTACACTGTTATTTCCAGTTCAATTTATGATTATATAGTTTTACTTCTTTGATTTTATACTTGCATTTCTTTTCTCTTATGCTGAAAAATTTTATTCCTTATATCATTAAGAGACTTGTATACCTACCTGTCTTCATTTATCTTTGTTATAAAGTATATCTGAATATATGTAGGCAGTACATTAGGACTTCCCTGGTGGCTCAGATGGTAAAGCGTCTGTCTACAATGCGAGAGACCTGGGTTAGATCCCTGGGTTGGGAAGATCCCCTGAGAAGGAAATGGCAATCCATTCCAGTACTGTTGCCTGGGAAATCCCATGGACAGAAGAGCCTGGCAGGCTACAGTCCATGGGGTCACAAAGAGTTGGACACGACTGAGTGACTTCACTTCACTCTCATGCAGTATATTGCATTATATATGTGTGTGTATATCTATATGTATATATAGATATATGTTCTATTGGGGTTTCCCTGCTGACTGCATGTGGTAACGAATCCATGTGCAATGCACAAGATGCAGGAGACATGGGTTTGATCCCTGGGTTGGGAAGATCCCCTAGAGGAGGGATGGCAACCAACTCCAGTGTTCTTGCCTGGACAATCCCATGGGCAAAGAAGCAGCTACAGTCCACAGGGTCACAAAGAGTTGGACGTGACTGAAGTGACAGAGCATGCAGCTCACACAGATATATATTATATTATATTTGGTATAACCATTTTATGTATGGTTTCAGAATAATACTAAACATTTTAATTAACAATATAATAACTGAAAACATCCTAAGACTTCTTTGCATTTCTTTTTGTTCTTAGCATATATCCCACTAGGGATGCAGAGTTAAATTACAGAGTTTCAAAATCACTTTAATTAATTCCCCTTGGTGTCATTCAGCCATCAACTCGGTGCATAGTTAGCTCAATGCACAGTAGGCTAACCTTTTTGTCTTTTATTTTGGTGGTTGCTTCTTTTAGAAATATATAATACAAAATTTATTTTCAAAGTTAAATGTACAAAACAAGGTGCAATCAGAGAAGTATAGCTGTCTTTCCATCTCTTCAGCCTCTTCTTGACTTTTTCTTACAGGAACCCATCTTAATTCAATTTTGGCTTATCCTTCCACTGCTTTTTAACAACATACCCATATATTTTCACAACCCTCTCTTAGATGAAAGGTGCAGTACTGCACATGCTGTCTTGCATCTGATAGCATTACTTGTGAATGTAGGCCTTCCCGAGAGTAGGACATAGAACCCACAAATCGTTAAGCATCTTTGTATTGTAAACCCAGCAGTCCATTTAATCAGAAAGGGGTCAAGTCGTAAAGAACAGCAAGCCAGCATCCTCTTTAGATTTCAATTGTGCAGAGCTCTGTTTGTGACCCATTCTGTGCTAACATTTTTATTTTCCTTCTCATACTTAGAGTATGCCACTCCAAGATCTGCCAGGACTCACAATAGTTATAATTAATTGTATAAACTGATTTTGGAAATACTGTTTTTTTTTCCAACCAGGTGGTTTGTCAAAAATATTTTTCTCTGTTACCACATGACAATTATAACCACAATTTTCAGAGTAATTAACATTCCAATAAGTACACATATTACAATTTGCTTAACCATATTTCATTGAAGGACATTTTTTGTTTTCCAATTTTTTTTACATGGAAAACTTAAAAATTAATTTCTCTTTGCTCAAGAGGCTTGAACCTTTGAACTGTTAGGACCAACACCATTTAACTAATAGGCACCTGTGTCCTTTCCTTGGGTCCTTGTTTCCAGGGGTGGAAGTATGAGGAAAGATGTAGCTCTTCCCCAAAAAAAGTCTTTTTTCTTAACAATTTCAAAAGAAGAAAACTATGAAACATACACCAGATGAAAATAGACAGGAGGAGGACCTTTAAACAGAACAAACACATTTGCGAAACTTCTCATTTCTGATTTTTTCCAAAGAAGTTTTTTTATACAAGGCACATGTAAAGTGTGTCATATTAGATTTAATATTGGAATAATGAGAAAGATTGTGATTTTGGTCAGATGACTATCTTAGAGCCTTCTAGGGGAACCTAGACAGCATATTGAAAATCAGAGACATCACTTTGCCAACTATATAAAGGTCTGTATAGTCAAGGCTATGGTTTTTCCAGTAGTCATGTCCAGATGTGAGAGTTGGACCATAAAGAAGGCTGAGAGCCAAAGCATTGATGCTTTTGAACTGTGGTGTTGGAGAAGGCTCTTGAGATTCCCTTGGACTCCAAGGAGATCAAACCAGTCAATCCTAAAGGAAATCAATCCTGAATATTCATTGGAAGGACTGATGCTGAAGCTGAAGCTCCAGTCCTTTGGACACCTGATGTGAAGAGCTGCCTCATTTGAAAAGACCCTGATGCTGGGAAAGACTGAGGACAAGAGGTGAAGGAGATGATAGAGGATGAGATGGTTGGACGTCATCACCGACTCAATGGACATGAATTTGAGCAAACTCTGGGAGATAGTGCAGGGCAGGAAAGCCTGGTGTGCGGTAGTTCATGGGGTTGAGAAGAGTCAGACATGACTTAGTGACTGAACAGAACAGAACAGAACAACAAGATCTTAGATTGCCCCAAGGCAGATTCTCCAGACCCTAGAATTCACATTGATCCTCAACCAGAAGGCTGTCAGTTGTCCTCATTCATCCTTGCCCAATATGCATTTGATACCTTACTGGAAGCCACAGAGAACTAAGGAGCTTAGGCATTTCTTTAGATAATATGAGGAAAGACAACATACATGTCTAAAAGATTCCTGCTGTTTTCTGGAGGTGACAGAGGAGTGTGTCAGTGATCCCATGGTTGCCAGTGTTTGTAGAGTGGAAAGTTTGTAGAGTGGAAAGTTTGAGCTGTCCCCTACCAGAATCTCGGTGAAGGAGAACCCCTACGAGTGGGCCCTGGGATGAGGGTGGCCTGGCTCACTCATGGGGCTGGGGAGAGCCAGTCTGAACAGGCAGAAGGGCTGTCACACCTTGATGAACAGTACAGCTTGTTAGGCAGCATGGAGCAAACGTAGGGGGCCTTAGGAGGGAGACAGTATGTTTAGGCTGGAGGAAACAAGTAACAACTGGTCTGTAAAGAAGAGAGGAAGGGCTCAAAGAAAAGCAGGGTTTTAGGAAAATTCATTGGCAACACTATTCAGAATAGATTTAAAAGGAGAAAGAACTTGGAATTAGACAGGCCAGTAAGTAGGCTATTGGACTTCCCAGGTGGCTCAGTGGTAAAGAATCTGCCTGCCAGTGCAAGAGATTCAGGAGACATGGGTCAGAAAGATTACCCAAAGGAGGAAATGGCAACCCGCTCCAGTATTCTTGCCTGGAAAATCCCATGGATAGAGGAGCCTGGTGGGCTATAGTCCATGGGGTCACAAAGAGTCAGACACAACTGAGCGACTGAGCATGCAAGTTATTAAGATAATACAGTCATGAGTTCATAGAGGCAGGACTGATGTGTGGAGAAGGATGGAACTGGAGAAGAGACAGTAGAAGAAAGGGCAAATTTAACTAAAAAAATATGTGGGTCTTAGTGACCAAGTGTAGGAAGTCACCGATATTGGTGCTTCCAGAATCTGAGGCAGCAGTGACTGGGAGAACAGGTGATAGAAGTAATTCATTACATGTAAAGGTCATTACAACTAGGACCTAGCTTCCTCCTTTTTAAAAACAAAACAAAACTTTCTTATTCTCCCTTCTCATCTCTTTTATACAGCTATTTATCAAGTGCTCCCACATCTGACCCCTCTTCCCTGTAGCCCCTGCAGCAAACAATCCAGGCGCAGTCTTTGCTGTCACAACTTGGATTTAATTAGGGAAGGAGGCAGAGGAGAGAATAAGGTAATTCATGCAGTGATAAGTGTGGTGAAGAAGAGGAAACAGGACCATGTACTAGATGGTGACTGAGGGCTCTTGCAGGTAGAAACCCTGGAAAGTGACTTAGAGGACATGCCCAAGGAGCCAGTCATGGAAAGGCTTGGTGGGATTTCAGGACATTCTGGAAAATGAAAAAGATATCTTAAGACAAGAAAAGACTTGGAGTGGGGCTTCCCTGGTGGCTCAGTGGTACAGTCCACCTGCCAATGAAAGAGACGAGGGTTCAATCTCTGGTCAAGGAAGATCCCACATGCCACAGAGCAACTAAGCCCGTGTGCGACTGCTGCTGCTGAACCTGCACTATAGAGCCTGGGAGCCGCAACTGCTGAGCCACGTGCCTCAACTACCGAAGGCCAAAAGCCCTAGAACCTGGGTTCTGCGACAAGGGAAGGCACCACAGTGAGAAGCCTGTGCATTGCGACTAGAGAGTAGCCTCTGCTTGCCACAACTAGAGAAAATAGCCCACACCGCAACGAAGACCCAGCACAGCCCCCAAAAAAGAATAGACTTGGAGTGTATGAAAGAAAAAGAAGGCTGAGGGCCCTGGATGGTTCCTAATAAGGGGAAGGAAATGGGAGCAGAGAGTATTTCGGTCAAAGTCTAATAATGAGACAGAACTCAAGACAAGTAACTTGAACAGGGACAGTATTCAGTTCAGTTCGGTTGCTTTAGTTGCTCTTTGTGACCCCGTGGACTGCAGCACGCCAGACCTCCCTGTCCATCACCAACTCCCAGAGTTTACTCAAACTTATGTCTATTGAGTCGGTGATGTGATCCAACCATCTCATCCTCTGTTGTCCCCTTCTCCTCCCGCCTTCAATCTTTCCCAGCATCAAGGTCTTTTCGAATGAATCTGTTCTTCGCATCAGGTGGCCAAAGTATTGGAGTTTCAGCTTAAACATTAGTCCTTCCAGTGAACACCCAGGACTGATCTCCTTTAGGATGGACTGGTTGAATCCTCTTGCAGTCCAAGGGACTCTCAAGAGTCTTCTCCAACACCACAGTTCAAAAGCATCAATTCTTCAGCACTCAGCTTTCTTTAGAGTCCAACTGTCACATCCATACATGACCACTGGAAAAACCATAGCCTTGATTAGACGGACCTTTGTTGGCAAGGGACAGTATGTGGGCAGGTTAAGTCACTTTAGTCGTGTCTGACTCTTTGTGACCCCAGGGACTGTAGCCCACCAGGCTCCTCTGTCCATGGGATTGTCCAGGCAAGAATACTGGAGTGGGTTGCCACACCCTCCTCCAAGGGATCTTCCCAACATAGGGATCGAACTGCATCTCTTATGTCTCCTGCATTGGCAGGTGGGTTCTTTACCACTAGCGCCACCTGACAGAGAGCTATTCATTATAACCAAGTATTGAAGTAATGAGGGATCCACCAGAAGAAGTAAACAGCATTTAGCTGCTAATCTTAGGGCTGAGATCAGGAACCGCTGCTCCCAAGCTAAGGGGTATGACCAATGGCAGTCAGGAAGCCTGTGGGGCCACACCAGTGCACCTGCGGCCAGCCTCTACCTGGAACTTCCTGGGACCTACCTTCCAGGGATCCAAAGGAGATGGTTCATAGGGAGTTGTCTCACCAGAGGCAGTCTGCTGACAAAGTACTTGAGGAGGTTCTCAGAGAAGCTGTGGCCTTCCAGGAGCTGCTGACACGCTGGTGTTGGAGCAGCTGTGCCTGCTTCAGGGGCTTGTGCAGCAGAAGCTGTTCACATAAAAGGAGCTGGATGCTGGGGAAGGAGCCTGAATGAGCTGGTGCTGCAGAACCCATAAAGCCGAGCACGGGGGACACCACCCTCCCTGCAGGAGCTAGGAACTGGGAGATTCCCACACGTGTTCTGGGCCCTGGGCACTGCAGCAGCTGTATGTGCTCTGGGAGCTGGGTCTAGAGGAGCCATCGCCTTACGATCCTGCTGAGACCCTGTGGACTGTAGCCTGCCAGGCTCCTCAGTCCATGGGATTCTCCAGAAAGGAACACCGGAGTGGGTTGCCATGTCTTCTTCCAGGGGATCTTCCCAACCCAGGGGTTGAACCCCTGTCTCTTTTGTCTCTTTCATTGGCTGCTGCTGCTGCTAAGTCGCTTCAGTCGTGTCTGACTCTGTGTGACCCCATAGACATCAGCCCACCAGGCTCTCCTGCCCCTGGGATTCTCCAGGCAAGAACACTGGAGTGGGTTGCCATTTCCTTCTCCAGTGCATGAAAGTGAAAAAGTGAAAGTGAAGTCGCTCAGTCGTGTCTGACTCTTAGCGACCCCAGGGACTGCAGCCTACCAGTCTCCTCCATCCATGGGATTTTCCAGGTAAGAGTACTGGAGTGGGGTGCCATTGCCTTCTCCGCTTTCATTGGCAGGTGGGTTCTTTACTAGTAGCTGCTGCTGCTGCTAAGCCGCTTCAGTCGTGTCTGACTCTGTGCGACCCCATAGAGGGCAGCCTACCAGGCTCCCCTGTCCACCTGAAAAAACCCAAACCAGGACCCACCTCCTCTAAGAAGGTCTCTCCAGCGCCCTCTGCTGGCAAAGGAAAAAGTTTTAAAGGGTCCAGCTAAAATGTTTGCAAAGCAGGCAGTGAGGGAGATTTGGAGCTGAGTCAGGGAACTCTTAACTGGCGTATAGTCAGGGCCCTGAACTTGGAGGACCCTGTAATGGAGGTGATGGTGATGATAACAGTAGAAGTATTGGTAGTGGTACCTATCACATCCGGACCTTGTTCTTGGTGCTTTGCATATTTTAATTCATTTTGCTGTCACAATCCAGTGAGATGCTGACATTATCCTCACTTAGCAGATGAGGTAACTGAGGCTCAGAGCAGATAAGTTGCTTGCCTACAGTCAGCACTCAGCTGTGAGCAGTCTGACCCCGAGTCTGTCTGACAGATTCTGTCAAGTCATTACTGATCTTGGAACAAACAGATGTATCTGTCAGGCAACATAGGTCCTTTAAAGAATTCTGCAGTCACACCTTTTGTGATCAGGCTTCCAAGGTCGTGCAGTGGGAAAGAATCTGCCTGCCAATGCAGAAGACATGAGACACAGGTTCGATCTCTGGGGTGGGATGATCCCCTGGAGTAGGAAATGGCAACCCACTTCAGGTATTCCTGCCTAGAGAATTCCATAGACAGAGGGGCCTGGCAGGCTACTGTCCATGGGGCCACAAAGAGTTGAATACAACTGAGCGCACGCACGCATACACACACACACACGCACACACACACACACACAATTTTGTGATGAAACCAGCCAACTCTACCTTATATATTTTATAAACACAGGCATTTTAATTACTTTAAGGTACAAATGTACCAGGACATGTGGGATAGAACACGTGGGGAACGTGAATAAATGGAATAACTGGTGCTACTAAAATACTAGAAAATAGTATTTTGAGTATGGTTTGATGGACTGGGGGCTGCTTTAGTGTAATAAAAACAGAAAAGGGGAAAAGTTCAAAATTATCATTATAGGTATGAAGAGATGTCACTCAGAAGATCTTGACAAGTGTTTCTCATACCCTTAGGTGAGGAGTGGGGCAGAACCATGATCTCAGAGGATGGGCTTGGGGGAAGTGCTTTGCGCAGGATTCATGGTGCCACAGACCCCAAGCTGGGTGGGTGGGGAAGGGAGACCTGACCTTGGGGAGCTTGCTGCCTGGTGGCTGAGACGTGGCTGCTTCTTTAGTGTAAGGCAAGGTGAGAGTGCCAATAGTCAAGGGAAGGTAGCAAGAAAAGACAGTACCCAAGCTAGAAGAGTTTCCAGGATGTCTGGAGAGAGCAAGGCATTGTCGGTTTGGGGCCAGTGCCTGGCAAGGACCTAGATGGATGAGGGGTTGGGAAGAAGGATGATGCAGGGTCCAGAAGACGGTCCTGGGTCAGATTATCTGATCCTGGCTTCTGTTTTGTGACCAGGTATGCATACTTAGTCACTCAGTCATGTTTGACTGCAGCACCATATACAGCGAGGCTCTTCTGTCCATGGGATTCCCCAGGTAAGAATATTGGAATGGGTTGCCATTCCTTTCTCCAGGGGATCTTCCCAACCCAGTGATTGAACCAGGGTCTCCTGCATTGCAGGCAGATTCTTTACTGTCTGAACCACCAAGGAAGTGCTTTCTGACCTGGGAAATTATTTAACCTCTCTAAGTTTCAGTTTTCCTGTTTATTAAAAAGAAATATAACAGTGAAACCCTCACAAAGCTATTATGCGGATTAAATGAGATACATCAGGCCTATTTTCACCAATAATGGGATAGGCTCAGTAAATGTTTGTTGCTATTATTATCTGCAAGAATAATATTATTTATAATAATTATGATTGTTACTATCATTATTGAAAAGGCTATTATGATGATTACTATTATTATTGGAAAAGGCTGAATGTTAGAGTTTGCAGAGTGTTAAGGATTAGATTAAAAAGTGTGTGTGTATGTGTGTGTATGTATATAGAATTTTGAGATAGTTTTCATTTGAAATCCTTTTTTTGTGTGTGACAGGCAGTCTAGGGAAATGCTCAGTTTTGCACATAATAATGAATGCCTGCTTTGTCTGTTACCATTTACAGCAACTACTGTTATTTCTGTCATCTCAAGAGAGATGTTCCTATGTTGGCACAAAAATGAGCAAGATCTATCACAAAAAAATTATCAGGTATGGGTGACTGTATGGGTCTTTGGCACTTAGGACTTAGAGACCAGTCAAATGAGTCCTTACGTGTTTTGTTTGGTTTTAGTATAGAATAGGAAATTGCATTTCCCAGGTGGAGAGGGAAAGTAAATATTTCTCACAAAATGAGTGAAAACCTAATGCCATCAGGTCATGGTTTTGTCATCAGGATGGGATTCAGTCTCAGCTCCACCAACTAGCTAGCTGGATAACTGAGCAAATACCAGACCCTCGAGTCCACACCCTGATCTACAGAGTTGAGAGCATCGTAATAATAATACTCACCTTGGTAGTGAAATCTTACAAGAGGATGAAATAATGTGTGACAAGTGCCTAAAGCCCTGGCAGGCACAGTGAGGGTGGTACCAGTCTCCTCTCAGCCTGCACCCTCTAATTCAGCTCTCCCCATTCCCAGCCTTCCCTGTCTGGGGAGCTCTAGTGGCTAATGGCCAATACATGAAGCTGCCATGTTTATCTGGACCTTGAGGCAGACAGTGATTGGAAATTCAGTGGTGAGGTAGCCGGTGCAGGGGAATGGGTTTTCAGGTGCCATATCAAGTCAGAGAAATCTCTCCTTGTCTTCTTTCCCTGCATGCCTCACCAGATGTTCTATTCTTTTATGACAAATGTACTTCGTGCTGTAGTAGTGTTCTCACCAGGGGTTGAAGGAATTGACAGCATTTCTTTCTTTCTTTTTTTTTTTTTTCAGAAAGAGCCATAATATCCCTTGGTTCAGAGAGATTATAAATCCCACATCCTCCAGATTAGATAATGCATGTTCAATATCAGTAGGAAAGAAACAGAGAAGTAAATATTTGCTACAAAATGTCTTTCTGATGTCTTGAAAATTAGTTAATTTCCTACACCTGACAAGTCGGTTCTCAGCTACATCCACCTCCTATTTAGAGGCAAAGGGAAAACAAGCCCCCACAGCAAGGAGCCTGTCACTTGGGAATCCAGGGGAGATAATGTGACCACAGTGCTGTGGCATTGAATATTGATAAGGATGTGACAGGCCATGCTTAAAGTTTGGTGTCACATTCCAATGACTGGCTGAGAGATGAAAAGAAAACAAAAAATTAATCCCCCTCTTGGAATATCCTGCAAATTCACTTAGCGATTGGTTGCAGCTCAGCGGTCCATCTCTTTCTTTCCCCATTAATAATCGTAATCAAATATCCATTATTGGTTTTCAGCAACAGTGTAATTGCTTTCCCTTCCTTATTTCCTGGGACAGTAGGTCTGCTGGTGAGAAAGGGCAGTTGTGTAATCGTTCTTTCCACGCAAACTCGGAGAAGTCAGTTGTGCCCTGCGGATATTGATGTCAGCCGCTTTGCTCTCTGGTGAAGGGAAGGAAGGAAATAATTTCATCCTGCTATTTTTAGACTTCAATTTGGATTTCAGCCTTTATGATACTTTGTGTACTGGGGATAGAGCTGTAGATGCACAATCCAGCGGCTGTCAGGAGCTAGGCTTTCTACTTGCCCCCATAGACTCCTGTCTCAGGACTGCGTCTCAGCACTGCTCAGCCCTCGGGACGCTCCTTGGCGGCCAAAAGCCCAGCCAGGCTGGGAGGGCTAAGACCCACTCTGTATCGACAGTCTTTGCCAGTGGAATTTGCTGCCAGAAACCACTTAGGCTTCATTTTGCCTGGAAAGGTTTAATCTGGTCTTTCGTATGCATAGATATTCAGCACCACACACATTCTCTATAAACAAAATGAAGTCGCTTGACCATCCTTCTTTTTCCTGTCAGTTTCCCAGAGGTGGTAGATAAAAGCCAAAATGAAGAAAAACTACTCTCTTTGCTGGATTTCCTTCTGAACTCACAAGAAAGGCCCAGGCACCTGGGACTCTGGGTTATCTTTCTTCAGCGGTGATGGAAGCCAGTCTTCCTAGCTCTTCCCTATTAATGATGAGCTGGTCGTAAACTCCAAAGGCATTTAGGAAGTGCCAGTGATACTTGTCTGAGCTTGTCTCTTGTCAGGTATTTCTTGTCACATGTGCTAACATATGGACCAGTCAGCATGGCACTGAACCCTGTGGGTGCAGGCCGGGTCAGCCCCGGAGGCTGTAGGTTTCAGCAGGTAAGACCCTGCTGTTCAAGGTGTGGCTGCAAACTGGCAACACGGGCACCACCCAGATGCGGCTGGAAGGCAGGGTCTCAGGCCTGCCCTGGCTTGGGAACCAAGAACGCCAAGTGAACCATGTGTACATTAATCCCTTTTTCTTTTCTTTAAAAAAAAAAAAAAATCACATGCCTATATTAGAATCTTATGAAATCTGTGGCTCCTATTCCCCTGAACTCTCACATGAGATTTTGCAGGTAATTTCAATGAGTGCAGCCCCCATGAACTTCAGTCAGCCAATCAGGAGCTCTGAGTGCATACCTGGTGGGACCCCCTATGCCATGGGCACCCCCTGCACTGCGGCTCGGTTGTCCTGTGGACCGGCCTTCACTGTGATGCCTGATCTCGTACATTTAAGGAGAACTAGCTCAGGGAAAGGTTGTTGCTCATCTCTCCAGCCCCTTCAACCCTGAGGCTCTTGTTTACCAGTCCTATTGTTATGATCCTTTTGTGGCCACTCTGCTCTCTGGCTTTCTCTTTCCTTGGTTGGTTTATAGCCAGGGTCTTGGATTTCCCAGGTGGCTTAGTGGTAAAGAATCTGCCTGCCAAGCAGGAGATGTGGGTTTGATCTCTGGGTTGGAAAGATCCCCTGGAGAAGGAAATGGCAACCCACTCCAGTATTTTTGCCTGGAGAATCCCATGGGCAGAGGAGCCTGGTGGGCTACAGTCCATGGGGTGGTGCAGAATCAGACATGACTTAGCCACTAAAAAGCAGCAGCAGCAGCAGCCAAGGTCTTAGAATAACCTGCAGCTGCGAGGCATAGGTGCCAAGGCCCTTGCCCAGGCACAGCACATGTTCTCCTGAGAGGTAGGAAGGTTTCCGTGGTCTTCCTGCTCTTTGTGCTGACAGCATCCTTTCTGCCGGCCCGAGGGGAGCTCTGGGCTTTGATCTCCTCCAGCCTTGATGATGGCCTGAGGACAGTGCAAGACAGCCTGAGTGTCACCTTGGACACTGAAGTCTGTTCACTCCCTGATTCATCAAGGGCACACTCTGACCTCGAAGGTGCCCTTGCTTTGAAAGTGAAAGTGTTAGTCACTCAGTCATGTCTGACTCTTTGTGACCCCATAGACTGTAGCCCACCAGTCTCCTCTGTCCATGGAATTCTCCAGACAAGAATACTGAAGTAGGTAGCCATTCCCTTCTCCAGAGGATCTTCCTGTCCCAGAGAAAGAACCCAGGTCCCCTGCATTGCAGGCAGACTCTTTATCGTCTGAACCACCAGGGAAGTCCTGTCCTTGCTTTGGGAGGGAGCAAATATATATTAGATGGTTAGATGGTATCACTGACTCAAAGGACATGAGTTTAAGCAAACTCCGGGAGATAGTGAAGGACAAGGAAACCTGGCATGCTGCAGTCCATGGTGTCGCAGAGAATCAGATACAGCTGAGCAACTGAACTACAACAACAGCAACAAATACATGTGGATGATTACAATCTAGGATACAGGTCAAAGCAGAAGTATGGGCTGCAGGGCCATAAACGAAGGATGTTCGTGTGGTGCGCCCACTGCTCCTAACGTGGTCATCCAGCAGCTCAGTGCCTCATCCCGCTGTGTGGGGCTGTCATAAAGCACCCCTGTTTCACCCCTGCAGTCTATCATCTGTGAAGAAGTCTAAGGTGAGCTCCTTTTGCTTGGAGTATATATTGATCACGTCTTTTGTTCGGGGGATCGGGGCTCAGCCCATGAGGCTGCAGCTGGCTGCTGGGCTCCCTTTCGTGTCAGAAGCTCCAGCCCTGGCTGTTTGCTGTCTCTGGAGCCATGATTGTGGTCTGTTTGGAGCTCATGTTACACTTCCTGTGGCTTATGGACTGAGCACTCCAGCACCAGGGAAAGCCTACCTAAGGCTCTCACGATGTCAGCATGAGCTGATGGCCTCTGCTGCTCCAGCCCCGCAGAATCTCCAAGGCTCTCACACTGTGCCAGCAGCATCTCCGGGCTGGGGCTCGGGGCGTCACTCATTCCCAAGTAGCTTTTACTCTTCTCCATAGATCACAGTTTGGGGACATTTTCTGTTTTCTTTTCCATAAGGCCAGATGCACATGTCTATGGAGCTGTAGGGATGCTCTGCCTCTTTGACACTCTGACTGAACGTTTGTCCCATAAAACATTCAGTGGGAGCCCTTTGGTAGGTCTCTCTTCCCATCCCAGCCCTGAGCTGTCTGTGGAAAGGTGCCTGCTCTGAGAGATGGGGAGAATCATAGCCTTCACCTACAGGGTGGGGTCTGGCTCCTTTTCTCTTCAAGTTGAGCTACTGGACAGTACCCAGGAGAGGAGCTGGGGGGCGATTTATGAAGCTCTCTCTCTCTCTTCCTGTCTAGCTCCTGTTTCCCTTTAAAATTCCTTGGCTGCCCTCAGCATGGGCATGTGTTTCTGTTTATCCTGTGGCTCTCAGGACTTAGTGTAGCTCCTACTTTGAAAAGCTCTGATTAGGAAGCCCTTTCCTCAACTGACAGCTTGCACTGATCACACATGTGCCCAGAAACTAGGACAGCATCTCTCTGCAAAGGGGACTGTGCAAATTTTGGCCAAAAGGCCAAAGGAAAAGCAGTGGATAAATTTTTTAAAAATTTAGATTTCCTTTCTGTTATAAAAATAAAGGATACATGTGATTTATTTGAATGCAAAAAAAAAAAAAAAGAATATATACAGCAGAAAACAGTAAAATATAAAGTAAATCCCCCATGCCTCTCCCAACTATAAGGAAACAATTTCAAGTATATTCTTCCAGAAATATTTTACTTGTGCTTAGGCATATATGGATGTATATGTCTGCCCTTTTGTTATTTTTTAAACTTCAAATGAGATCTTAACAGGATACTATTTGTTCTGTGCTTTACCTACTTTGATTTAATTTTTTTAGAAGCCTTTCCATTATTTTGAGAAACATAGCCTAGCCTTCTGTTGTGAATGGTTGCATTGTGTGCAACAGTAAATTTGGTTGATTTGTTTTCTCCCTTTGGTTGTTTCCAGTTGTTTCTTGTGATGCAATTACTGTACTTTTCCATGCAGCTCTTTTTTTCTTGTCTGAATATGTCTGTAGGGTACATGCTTCGAAGTGGAGCAGCTAGATCAAAGACCATGTGCTTTTTTAATCTTAACAAGCATTGCCAAATGACTTTCCTAAAAAAGGGTAATGCTTTATTTGCACATCTTTACCTTGAAATGTTGCTGATCACCTTTTTATGTATTTATTGGTCATTTCTTTTTCTTCTTCTGCTGATTCTGTTTCTTTCTTGGAATGTTTGTTTTTCTTCTTATTGATTTTCAGAACTCTTGAAGGTTAAAGAATTTGATTCTTGGACTGTGCAATGTATTAGAAATATTTTTTCCTAAATAGGCCATTTGAATTTTGATTTTCATTTATGGCATTTTGCTGTCTAGAAGTTGAAATTTGCATGTATCTGGATTTGTCCCTTTTTGTCCCTTTTTTGACTTTCGGGTTTTTGTGTCTTCCCCACTTTAAACTTGTAGTCAAATGATTTAAAATTTCCATTTAGTCATTGAACAGCTTAGAAAACAATGCAGCACTGGCCAGTTGAGTGGCATATTGAGACCTTAATTTTTAATGTAGTCAGTCCACTGGGATCACTTATCAGGAAAGCTTTTCCCCTATTAACCTTTATTAGGGTGGATATTTTTTCACTTAATTGTTTTATCTGCTTCAAATTGGAGGAGTTCTTTTAGTGTATCTTTCCCGAAAGTTCATTCAGTTAATTAAATACTTACGGAATTATTATCATGGTTAATACCTTGCTAGACTGTATGATTCACAGGATTTTTTTTAAAAAATGAGTATGAATTATTCTCAAACTTCATTAGAAACCTGCAGTAGAAGGTATATGTACATCAAAGTCAGACATCAAAGCAGAATATAATAACTGTATTAAGAGTACTACCAAATGCCATAGGGGTTCAGAGAATGGAGACTATACATGGTGAGGGATGAGGGAAGAGTTCTTTACTAAAGTGACATTTGAGATGGGCCTTGATGAATTGGTTGGCTTTTTAACAGGTGGGGATTTTGGAAAAGAAAAAGCATGAGAAGTGATTGTCTGAAATTAGAAACTTGTGCATTTGTCCTGGGAAGAGCGAGCGATGCACTTGGGTGTCATTGGGGAACACACAGGGGAGCCGTGGGGAGGTGTCCAAAGTAGGGCTGAGGTCAACGGGGAAAGGCCTTGAAAGAGCTGGCTTCCATCTGGCAAGCAATGAAAGCCACTAACGTTTTTGGAGCAATAATAGATGTGCTAGATTAGAAGAGTGGAATGTCTGAAGGCAGAAAGGCTCATAATTAACTGCAGGGGTGACAAGATGAATTGCTTAATGCAAAGTAGAGTCAAAAAAGGAATAACAGACCTGAGCAACATTCTTCGTTTAGGATCTATAGTTTGATGATGGAAAGAAAAATGTTGAAAGTGACCATAATGTCTGGCTTCCTTCAATTCACTCTTCTTTTTTAAATTGAAGTGTAGTTGATTAACAGTGCTGTGTTAATCGGTTTACTCTTTTTTAAACTTTTTATTTTATACTGGAGTATAGCTGATTAACAGTGTTGTGATAGTGTCAGGTGTATAGCCAAGCGATTCAGTTATACATGTACATGTATCTATTCTTTTTCAAATTATTTTCCCATTTAGGTTGTACATAACATTGAGTAGAGTTCCCGGTACTGTGTTGGTTACCTGTTTAAAATATACCAGTGTGTGCATGTCAGTTGGGGTGCATGTGTTGAGTCTTAGTACACATCACATTGTGCTAGGTGCTGGGAGCAGCAGTCAGCATGGCAGTCAGGATTACTGCTCTCCAAGGATGGAATTCTAATGGTGCAAGAGCAACAAATAAGCCAAGAGGAGGCAGGAATAAAGAGAGCATGAATATAAATGGAGAAATTAAGAGGAGGAGCTGGGTTGATGGAGATTCCTGATAACCTGGATTTCATGTTATAAAACTGAGCATTCAGTTGTTCAAGATAATTATCTGTCTATATATCAATAGCTATTTCTGGTGATATTTTCTTTCCATTTTTGTCTCGGTGTTTACAGCTGAGTGATGCAGTGGGCAGTGGTGGGGTGGGGCGGCAGGGAGGGGAGTAACGGTTTGAAAGAAGCTGTAAAGTTGGAAAGGACTTCTAAAAGTCCTTTTAGAAGGACTGGCTGATCCTGTGGCTGATCCAATCGTGGCTGATTGGCCTATCTACAAAGGAGAGGGAATTGAGCAGACTTATGGTTAGACTATGTCTTTGGCTTTTGAGGATACCTTAATTTTCTCACCTGTAAAATGGAGATCTCTCCGAGCACAACCATTTTACTTTGCTCACAATTGTGTGGGTCATAACTCAGGAAGTGCATGGCTGGGCAGTTCTCACTAGAGGTTGTAGTCATGAGACTGAGGTTGCTGTCTTGTCAGCTCAGCTGTGCTGGACAGCCAAGGTGCTCACATGACTGGCAGCTGAGAGTAGCCATCAGCTGAGATTGTAGCTGGCATCAGTGACCAATTTGCATTGGCCAATTGCATGTAGTCCCCTCAGTGTGCTGATTTCAGAATAGACAGACTTCTTGATTGGCAGCTAGCTTCCCTCAGGGCAAGTGTCCCAGAACAATTGGTGGAAACTACAGGGCCTTTTCCAGAATCGACTGGTTACAAGGAAGTCAGTAAGGCAGCCCAGAATCAAGAAGAGAGGACGAGACTCCACCTCTCGATTGTAGGAATGTCAAAGAATTTGAATTGTAATTTAAATCTTCCACAGTGTTGCAATACTGACTACTTCTTAAAGTTATTTTGAGGTAACAACTTTTAGAACAACTTCTGACCAATCACTGCTAATTAACAGTAGTGATGATGAGGGTGGTGGTGGTGGTGGTGATGGAGACAGATGATGGGGGTGATGAAGATGATGAAGTTGATGGAGATGATGGAGATGATGGAGACAGATGATGGGGATGATGCAGATGATGAAGTTGATGGAGATGATGGAGATGATGGAGATGATGGAGATGAAGATTGATGGGGATGCTGGAGATGATGAAGTTGATGGAGATGATGGAGTTGATGAAGATGATGGAGAATGTGGGGATGATAGGAATGATGAGAATGATGAAGATGAATAACTGTACCACCTTTCTGCAAAACATCTTTTACATTGTTGGAAGGTTAAATCTTGGGTGGAATTAATTAGTGGTCTCACCCAATTAATAGGAGAAAAATAACTAGGGCCCATGATTATCATATCCTAGCCATCATACATGCACATTTAAGACTGATTTTCATTTTCCTAGTGCTTACCAGTATTCAAGATTTGAGAACTTCAATACTTTTTCTACTACTATTGCTCTTTTATATATTGTATATATCATTTTATATCTTTCTTTTTTATAATCCATCCTCTGAGATAATAAGAGATGTTATATTACAAATGTAGAAACTCAAACTGCGAGAAAGTACTTTCCAAAGATCACCAAACTTTATAGTAGAGGCTAAATTCCAATCAAAGTCATCTGATCTTGACTGAATCAACTCTATGTTCAGCCACAATTAATAGGCATACAAACTCTAACTGGCTTAAACAAAAGTAGGATGGATACCTGGGTTGATTGAGTTAGCAACTCAGACTTGTCATCAAAAACTCAAAGATTCTTTCCATTTCTTTTTTTTTTCCGATCATTTCCATTCACAATGCATCAGCTTTGCCTGTAGGAAGACTCCATTAGATCACAGGATAGAAACAGTGGTTTCTTTGTTCATTGCTGTTTGGGGAGAGAAAACGAAAACTATTCGCCACCCACCACCATCTCAGCATGGGCCATAGAACTTGGTCTGATTGACTTAGTTTAGCTATCTGGATTGCCAACCCCTGTACCATAAAGGATTGCCCAATAGACTGTCATAGGTTATCTGTTTTCATCTAGTCACAGTCTATCTGGGGAGCTAGGCTTATCATCCAGTGAAGTGAAGGTGAAAGTTGCTCAGTCCTGTCTGACTCTTTGTGACCCCGTGGACTATAGAGTCCATGGAATTCTCCAGGCCAGAATACTGGAGTGGGTAGCCTTTCCCTTCTCCAGGGGATCTTCCCAACCCACGGATCGAACCCAGGTCTCCTGCATCGCGGGAGGATTCTTTACCAGCTGAGCCCCCAGGGAAGCCCATCCAGTAAGACCCAACAAAGGAGGGTTGTTTACTTGAATACTCCCTGAGTTTTGTTAGGAAGGATAAGAAGAAGAGACATTGGCTCATCAAATAACAGTATTCACTACAGTTTCCTAGACAAACACTTTTTTCATATACTACATTTCCTCTTGTCAGAGTTTCAGATGGCATTTTGGGAAGCAGGCTAAACTATCTACAAGTCTTTGCTCAGGGGAGGATTGTATTAATCTTTCTTTCTTGGAAAATAGAAGACAAAGGAATGACATTTTAAAATTTCTAAGAAAATCAGTTTCTGAAAATTGGAACTTTATGTTGTGCAAAGAATGAAAATATTTTAGACATATGAGGACTGGTGGTGTCTAAGCAGTTTGCAGTTGAAGGCTTAGTACCATTGGGCATTCATATACGGGTTTGATAGTTTACTCCATTATGGTTCTGTGAAAAGACCTGGTTATTTTCAAGTTTCCTAAAGAATGAGGTAAAATGCTAATACTCTATCATTGAAAATACTAATAGGTCAGGAAAGAGAGTTTAGTAAGAGGAAATGAAATTGTCAGTATCTGTGTTCAGTTCAGTTCAGTCGCTCAGTCGTGTTCAACTCTGCGACCCCATGAATTGCAGCACGCCAGGCCTCCCTATCCATCACCAACTCCCAGAGTTCACTCAAACTCACGTCCATCGAGTCAGTGATGCCATCCAGCCATCTCATGCTCTGTCGTCCCCTTCTCCTCCTGCCCCCAATCCCTCCCAGCATCACAGTCTTTTCCAATGAGTCAACTCTTCGCATGAGGTGGCCAAAGTACTGGAGTTTCAGCTTTAGCATCTGTGTTAGACACATACAGTTCTCTCACTGTGAATTGTGTTAGAATTCACTCACTGTGTTAGCATTCTAACTCACTGTGGTAGAACTATTTCTATTTCTAAAATGAGTGGAAACTTGCACACAAATTTCCTGCCTAGCCCCTCTTTTAACATCATTCTCTGTAAATAGCACACTCATTCCTAAGTTCCACCAAGATTCAAGCCACAATCTGATGATCTCTCTGGGACTTCATTTAGCTTTTAAATGAGGAATAATAGGAATGATGAATCTCTATTCGCTATTCAAGAGCTTCCCCAGAAACACTGAACCTGTGTCTTCAAATTGTCTCATTATTGGTTGTAAAAACATCACCAAAGATCTCACATAGCTCAAATGGCTGTAAGTCATTTGTTTAAGGGATTGTTACTAATGACCTAATTATTCTCCTTCATAGGAGAAACTCAAATTAGCTACTACGCTTCATTACAAATGGATTCAATAAGAAGATATTTTAAAAATCTAAACCTTCATGAAATTATTACATGAACTATAATGAAGCACTGTAATTTCACACCTACATGATTTGCTTACCATTCAGTTTGTGTCTCTAAAACTGATTTCCAAACTTTGACATATGCATTCTAAGAGGTATTTCAGGATAAGTATCTTTCATTTTCACTCAAAGACCACACATAATGTATCTTATTAAATAGGAAATGGACACAGAGTTCTATAATGTAGAAAATTATTTATAGACTCCGCAGACTCTTTCTCCTGGGAACAGGTGTGAATCCAGCCCTGCACACACCATTAGAAAGAAGCCAGAGAGATGCCAGGGGATCTGACAAGTTAATAATAAAAAATAACTGAGGACCCTCCAGGCCACTGAAGGTGATGTGGTCTCCATGTGGGGAAGAAACAGATGATAAAGTGGAGGAGGGGTTTTGGGACACGCCCTTTTCTTTCTCCCACATTGCCTGGGAAAACCAGTACCCATCGTGTTGCTTCTGGAAAGACACAAGCGCCTGCCGGCCAGTGAATCAGAGGAGCTGCCCCGGGAAGGCTTGGATCTGCACTGCTCCAGCCCTCTCTGTTCCATGGAGGGTAGATAATTGAGGGAGTCTTGTGTAATTCTGCAAACACAGAAGTACAAATTATTCTATCAGAGACGACAGACCGCCTATAGGCACAAGTTATGGCCTTGGCGTTATCCCTTTCTCCAAAGACCCATCACCAGCTGAGGTGGTTAATATGCCTAAGCAAACATGAACTCAATGGGATATACATGAGACTTCTTAGGAGGGCAACTGCCGTAAAGGAGCAACAATAATGCAGTCTTGATGAAGCATAATTAGATGCAAGATGTTCAATGGTTGTATCATACACTTCCACAAGGTAAAGGAGAATATTGGAAACAGGAGGTAACATAGGAAGTCATAAACCCAAATGGAAATTCAGAGAATACAGAATATAAAAGTTGAAAAAAGTCTCAGTAAATGGGTTGAATAGCCAAGTGGATTCAGTTAAAGAACCAATTAGTGAGCCAGACAACTATTCAAATACTCTGAAGGCCTGAGGAGCAGACAGAGAGAAGGAAAAAAAAAACAGAAGCTAAGCAAGGTACAGAATAGAGTTATTTGATCAGTGTTCATATGAAAAAAAAAAATCCCAAAAGAAAAGAAAACAATTAATAGAGGAAAGAGAGGAAATATTTGAGAGACTAATGACTGAGAATTTCCCAGAAAAAAGGGAAAGATATAAGACCTTTTACTAATGGGCTTAGTAACTCTAACAGAATAGGAAAGGGTGAGGGGATCAATAGGTTGCGATTAAACTTCATATAAAACCAAGATAAAAAGAAATTGTCTAAGGGCAGATTATCTAGAAAGGGGTAAGAATTAGGCTGATCTCAGACTTTTCAACAACATCATAGAAGGCAAGAAGGCAGAATATTAAACCTAACCATTATTTAGAGTTTGAATATGAAATAAAGATGTTCTCAGACCTGTAGGTCCTTAAAAGATTTACAAAACACGTTTTCTTTGAAGTGTTTTTCAAGGAAATATTTCAGCAATACAAACAATAATTTCAGGAGGGCAGCGTGAGTTATGTGAGAGAGAATTGAAAAAAACTTTAGTAAATTTTACTGTTGATTAGATAGAGAACTTACAAATAAAACAAGAAATGTGTCTTAGTAAATATGAAACTAAAATACGGCCTCAGAATGCATCCAAGTGTATCCCCTTTGAGGTGGAATGAGAATAGAATGAAGGGGCGGTGGAAGTTTGCTAAGAGGCAGCCAGGCAGGCTCATTCCCTCCATGACCCAGTGGGAGCCTCTCAGACAACAAATGAACGTTTAATTTCGCACAGAAACCTGTGCGCAAATGTTCATAGGAGCTTTATTTATAATAATCCCAAGCTGGGAAGAACATCACAGATGTCCTTCAGTGGGTGAATAGTTGAATAAACTGGTTCAGACAGCGTGGAACATTACGTAGCAATAGAAAGAAATGAACTGTTGGTGTGTGAATCTCCGGGGAACTATGTTGAATGAAAAAAGCCAATCCCAAAGTTGCATAATTTATGATTCCATCTATATAATATTTCTGAAGTGATAAAATTTGGAAACGGATGTAGTGGTTTCCAGACACTAGAGATGGTAGTCAAGGTGGGAAGTAGAAATGTGGTTATAGCAAAGGGTATTAGGATGCTTGGTACCTTGAATGTGGTGGTGGATACATGAACTTGTGCAAGGGATAAAATTATGTAGAACTGTAGACACGCACACACACACATACACACGAGAGAGGACATCTGAATAAGATCAGTGGATTGCGTCAATGGCAGTTACCTGGTTCTGATATTGTACTATATTTTTGCAAAATGTTGCCATTGTCGGAAAATGGGTAAAGGATTCATGGATCTCTCTTTATTCTTTTTCATGATTTTATATAAATTAAGAAAAAGGAAGATAGGAACAAATAAAGACATAAAACTTAAAAATTAAGAATCTTGGTTGTAACAAATCAGAAAAACAACCATAATTATTAAACAGTAATTATGGTAATTCTGAACACATAGGTGAAAGCCACCAATCCCAAAGATTAATTCCAGAATTGATTTTTGTACATTTCAGCCAAATGTGTTGTATTGCATTCATTTCTGGAAAAAGAAAAATCGGTGGGCTGGAGTGGGGGGACTGGGGCAGGTTCAAGAAGGAGGGGACATATGTATACCTATGACTGATTCACACTGTTGTACAGCAGAAGACAACACAGTATTGTTAAACAATTATCCTCCAATTAAAATAAATTAAAAAAAGGAAAAGTGTAAAAAAAAATTGAACATAAGATGCAGTAAAAGGAAAAATTGAACTAAAAGAGAGTTGGAGTAATAATTATAATATTAGAAAAAACAACAGTATATGTAAAATTGGGGGGCAATAATGTCACAAATTAGAAGTAAGTCAAATTCAATTACAGAAAAATATGAAAAATCAGGAAGTTTGATGGTAGGTATCAGATCAGATCAGATCAGTCGCTCAGTCGTGTCCGACTCTTTGCGACCCCATGAATCGCAGCACGCCAGGCCTCCCTGTCCATCACCAACTCCCGGAGTTCACTCAGACTCACATCCATCGAGTCAGTGATGCCATCCAGCCATCTCATCCTCTGTCATCCCCTTCTCCTGCCCCCAATCCCTCCCAGCATCAGAGTCTTTTCCAATGAGTCAACTCTTCACATGAGGTGGCCAAAGTATTGGAGTTTCAGCTTTAGCATCATTCCTTCCAAAGAAATTCCAGGGCTGGTCTCCTTCAGAATGGACTGGTTGGATCTCCTTGCAGTCCAAGGGACTCTCAAGAGTCTTCTCCAACACCACAGTTCAAAAGCATCAATTCTTCGGTGCTCAGCCTTCTTCACAGTCCAACTCTCACATCCATACATGACCACGGGTAAAACCATAGCCTTGACTAGACGAACCTTTGTTGGCAAAGTAATGTCTCTGCTTTTGAATATGCTATCTAGGTTGGTCATAACTTTCCTTCCAAGGAGTAAGCGTCTTTTAATTTCATGGCTGCAGTCACCATCTGCAGTGATTTTGGAGCCCAGAAAAATAAAGTCTGACACTGTTTCCACTGTTTCCCCATCTATTTCCCATGAAGTGATGGGACCGGATGCCATGATCTTCGTTTTCTGAATGTTGAGCTTGAAGCCAACTTTTTTACTCTCCACTTTCACTTTCAACAAGAGGCTTTTTAGTTCCTCTTCACTTTCTGCCATAAGGGTGGTGCCATCTGCATATCTGAGGTTACTGATATTTCTCCCGGCAGTCTTGATTCCAGCTTGTGCTTCTTCCAGTCCAGCGTTTCTCATGATGTACTCTGCATATAAGTTAAATAAACAGGGTGACAATATACAGCCTTGACGTACTCCTTTTCCTATTTGGAACCAGTCTGTTGTTCCATGTCCAGTTCTAACTGTTGCTTCCTGACCTGCATACAGATTTCTCAAGAGGCAAGTCAGGTGGTCTGGTATTCCCATCTCTTTCAGAATTTTCCACAGTTTATTGTGATCCACACGGTCAAAGGCTTTGGCATAGTCAATAAAGCAGAAATAGATGCTTTTTTGGAACTCTCTTGCTTTTTCCATGATCCAGCAGATGTTGGCAATTTGATCTCTGGTTCCTCTGCCTTATACAAGTGTCTTTTAAACTATTTTTCATGTTTTTCTATATATTTAAAATATTTAATAGTTTTAATAGTAAAAAAACATTTTATAATAAAAAACAAAAATATTGGAGACGATTAAGGTATTGGATGAAAATTTAGAGCTTTAAATACTTTTATTAGAAAATTAAAATAGAGAGAAAAATAAAACAAGCATTTGACAGCAGAAGCTAATAAAAAGATGATAAATCTAAAGAATGAGAAAAATAAAGATAAAATCAGAAATTAAGAAAATAGAGAACAAAAATAAGTATCAAAGATGAACAAAGCAAAAGGTTCTTTGAAAAGGTTAATAAGCTAGCAAGACTCTGATAACACTGAACAAGATTAGTCAGAAAAGAGGTAAATGTTTAAATAAAATACAGAATGTAAAGGAAAAATGTCTATGGAGAAAAGTGATTTTAAAATTTATGAACAAACATTATAATGCATATTAAACTTGTGAGAAAGTGGATTGATTTCTATAAAAGATGCAGTGTTAATGTTAAACTGCTGCTGCTGCTGCTAAGTCACTTCAGTCCTGTCCGACTCTGTGCGACCCCATAGACGGCAGCCCACCAGGTTCCCCTGTCCCTGGGATTCTCCAGGCAATAACACTGGAGTGGGTTGCCATTTCCTTCTCCAGTTCATGAAAGTGAAAAGTGAAAGTGAAGTCGCTCAGTCATGTCTGACTCTTCCCAACCCCATGAACTGCAGCCTACCAGGCTCCTCCATCCATGGGATTTTCTAGGCAAGAGTACTAGAGTAGGGTGCCATTGCCTTCTCTGAATGTTAAACTAGACACTAGAAAAAGGAAAACTGAGTAGACTATAAAAATTAAAGATATTCAACTGGCAATAAAATGCTTCCTTTAACGTGGTTCAGTCAGTAAAGAATTTGCCTGCAATTGGGAGACCCAGGTTCAATCCTTGGGTCAGGAAGATCCCCTGGAGAAGAAAAGGGCAATACACTCCAGTATTCTTGCCTGGAGAGTTCCATGGACAGAGGAGCCTGGTGGGCTACAGTCCATGGCATTGCAAAGAGTCGGACACAACTGAGTGACTAACACTTTTCACACTTTCAACGAAAACCTTAGGAGAAGGATGGGGAACCCAGAAAAGGAATAAACTGACAATGGATCAGAAGAGATATTTCACAGGAGAAAATCTGAGTGTCTAATAAGCGACTGTAGTGGAGAAACTCAACTTCAAATTGCTACTTGTCACGTATCAGTTTGGCTACAATTAGGAAATTGGAAAAGAGAGTCTAGTGTTTCTAACAAGGATGATCTCTTCTCATGTGTACCAGACCCTATTCCTGTTCTCTTGATCCAGGATGTGGCTAAGGAAATGTGATTTTTCTCTCTTTTTTTATTATTTTATCCCTTTAAAACTTTTTTTGGATGTGTCGTGCAGCACGTGGGATCTTAGTTCCCAGAACCAGGGATGGAACCTTGTCCCTGAAGTGGAAACATGGATCCCTAACTACTGGACCACCTCTTTCTATTATTTTAGACTGCATATCACACGATGAGAAAGTACATACATGGTGAACACACTGCTTGATGAATATTCACAAAATGAACATACCCATCACCACCACCATGGGCACACAAAACCCTTCTAACATGCCCGCGGGCTTCCTGATGCCTCTCCCTGCCCTTACTCCACTTCTCTCCAAAGAAGCCACTATCTTGATGTCTAATACCATGGATTAATTTTTCATATTTAAAAATATAAAATAAATAGAATCATAGTACCTCCTCTTTGCCTTTTTGTCTAAGCTTATGTTTTTGAGATTCATCCATATTCTTGCAGATTGTACTAATTTGTTCATCTTCTTTGCAAAAATTCCAATGACTGGACACTCCACGATTAATCCATTCTTCTATTTATGGACATCTGTTTTCCCTCCCAGGTTTTGGCTGTTACAAATAATGTTGTCTGGTCATACATACAGTTGGTCTTCATTATTATTGGATTTTGAATTTGTGCGTTTGTCTACTTACGGAGATTTACTTGTAACCCCCAAATCAATACCTGCAGAGTTCTCCCTGTTATTCAAGGACATGCTCAGAGTGGCTAAAAATTTGAGTCACTTGATGGGCACGATTCCAGCTGAGGTTGAACCAGGCAGTGCTCTGCTTCATGGTTACAGTTGTCATACTGTAGAGACATCCCCCTTTTGCTGACTTTTTAGTGCCATGTTTTTCACATCTTTGTGCTTTTTCTTGGTGATTTTGCTGTTCAAATGGCTACCTCACCAGCAGAGTGATGAAGTGCTGTCTGATGCTCCTAAAGGCAGGAAAGCTGGAATGTGCCTTATAGAGAGCATATGTGTTTGGTGAGCTTTGCTCAGGCATGAGTTATAGTGCTCTGTATGGGACTAGTGGTAATGAATCAACACTATATATTAAGTAAGGTTTTTTAAAACAGGAACACACATAAAACAAGATTATACATTGATCATGCAAGTGTGCTCAGTTGCATCTGATTCTTTGTGATTGTGGACTGTAGCCCACCAGGCTCCTTTTGTGCATGGGATTCTCCAGGCAGGAATACTGGAGTGGGTTGCTGTGCCGTCTTCCAGGGGACCTTCCTGACCCAGGAATTGAACCCATGTCTCCTGTGTCTCCTGCATTGCAGGCAGATTCTTTACCCACTGAGCCACCTGGGAAGCCCATGATAATGCAACCAAAGGCTGACAGGCTAGCGCTGCATTTCCTCTGAGAGCAGTGGTTCAGCATCTGCCAATTTAGTGCTCATAGTGACTGTAGAAATGACTACTGTGAATTAACACAAGTCCTAAATATATACTCATGAAATGTACGTATTCCTAAGAGTTGTTGCTGGGTCATGTGACTGACGTATTTTCATCATTAGTACATCTGTCAACAAGATTTCACAGGCACTGCACTCGTGTGCACCCCCACCAGCAGCACAGGAGAGGACTAGTAATCTTTGCGGGGTTCCCAGGGGTCACGTGCGCATGTGTGTGCTTAGTCACGTCTGATTCTCTCAGTAGGGTCTCACTCTGGAGCTTAGTGTGCATTTTCCTGATGATTGATGTTGTTGTACATCTTTTCATAAAGCACTCATTGGCATTTAGATCCCCTCTTTTGTGAAGTGTCTTTTCCAGTCTTTGACCAAAATGGGGTTGTCTGTCTCTTCCTTGCCTTTTGGGAGTCCTGTTTATAGTCAGGATGCAGTTTTTTGTTGGTTGTATGCATTACAAATAACTTCTTCCACTTTGTGGCTTATCACTTCATTCTCTCAATGGTTTTGTTTTTTGAGGAATGTAAATTCTTAATATTTATAGTCAAATTTCTTACTTGTTTTCTTTATAGCTAGTACTTTTTATACCCAGTTTGAGAGATCTTTGTTTACTGCAAAGTCATAAAGATATTATCCTATTCAGACATACCTCAGAGACATTGCAGGTTTACTGTCATGGTCTAGAACCAAACCTGCAGTATCTCTGAAAGTCCTTAAAAAAAAAAAAAAAAACACTAGGAATAAAACCACTATATGACCCAGCAGTCCCATTACTAGGCATATACCCTGAGGAAACCAAAATTGAAAAAGACACATGTACCCCAATGTTCACTGCAACTCTATTTACAATAGCTAGAACATGGAAACAACCTAGATGTCCATCGACAGATGAATGGGTAAAGAAGCTGTGGTGTATATATATGCACAATGGAATACTACTCAGCCATAAAAAGGAACACATTTGAGTCAGTTCTGATGAGGGAGATGAAACTAGAGCCTATCGTACAGAGTGAAGTAAGTCAGAAAGAGAAATATAAATATTGTAATCTAATGCATATATGTGGAATCTAGAAAGATGGTACTGATGAATTTATTTGCAGGGCAGCAATGGAGAAACAGACCTAGAGAACACACTAATGGACACAGTGGGATTTGGGGAGGGAGAGAGTGAGATGTATGGAGAGAGTATAGGAACTTACAATACCTTACGTAAAATAGATAGCCAATGGGAATTTACTGTTGAGGGAACTCAAACAGGGGCTCTGTATCAACCCAGAGGGGTGGGATTGGGGGGGAGATGGGAGGGAGGTTTAGGAGGGAGGGGACATGGGTGTATCTATGGCTTATTCTTAATGTTTGACAGAAAACAACAAAATTCTGTAAAGCAATTGTCCTTCAATTAAAAATAAATAGATTTTTTTTTAAAAAAGAAAGATAATGGTGCTGATAGACTTGCTTGACACAGGGTTGCCATAAACCTTCAATTTGCAAAAAAAAAAAAAAAAAGCAGTATCTGTGAAGTAAAATAAAATGAAGCATAATAAAGCAAGATATGCCTGAATTATTTTCTGGAAGTTTTATTCCTTTTTCGCATTTTGATCTGTAGTCCACCTGAAATTGATGTTTGCCTGGTGTGAGCCAATAATCATGAATTAGCTTTTTTTCCCTATAGTGTGTACGTGCTAAGTTGCTTCAGTTGTGTCCACTTCTCTGCAACACTATGGACTGTAGACCACCAGACTCCTCTGTCTTTGGGGTTCTCTAGGCAAGAATACTGGAGTGGGTTGTCATGCCCTCCTCTGAGGGATCTTCCCAACTCAGGAATTGAACCCAGATCTCTTAATGTCTCCTGCATTGACAGGCAGGTTCTTTACCACTAGCACAAGCTGGGAAGCCCATTCATATAGTGATATTAATCCAGTTGACCTGAGTATATTGAACAGGCTGTCCTTTACCCATTACACTGTATTTCTTATGCCTTCATGACATATTTCCATTCTTTTGTCTGCAACCTGTTTGTATCCTTATATCTAATTATGTATGTGTCTTATAAGCAACATAGAATTGGATTTTGTTTTTTTCTTATTCTAGTCTAAAATCTTTGACTTTTATTTATTTTTTAAATATAAATTTATTTACTTTAATTGGAGGTTAATTACTTTACAATATAGTATTGGTTTTGCCATATATCAACATGAATCTGCCACAGGTATACACGTGTTCCCCATCCTGAACCCCCCTCCCTCCTCCCTCCCCGTACCATCCCTCTGGGTCGTCCCAGTGCACCAGCCCCAAGCATCCAGTATCGTGCATCAAACCTGGACTGGCGATTCGTTTCATATATGATATTAAACAAGTTTCAATGCCATTCTCCCAAATCATCCCACCCTCTCCCTCTCCCACAGAGTCCAAAAGACTGTTCTATACATCTGTGTCTCTTTTGCTGTCTCTCATACAGGGTTATCGTTGCCGTCTTTCTAAATTCCATATATATGCGTTAGTATACTGTATTGGTGTTTTTCTTTCTGGCTTACTTCACTCGATATAATAGGCTCCAGTTTCATCCACCTCATTAGAACTGACTTTTAAATACAGTATTTGTCTATTTATATTTAATGTAATTCCTAACATATTAGGGATAAATAGTTCTATTTTGCCATCTTCCCTATCTATATCACATTCATTCCTATCTTTACTGCTTTCATTAAAACCAATACTTTAGTGTATTTTAATTTTAAAGCTCTCACGTATTGGCTTGTTAGTTATACATTCTTTAAATCTCTCTGCTTTATGATTACCATAAGGAGTTCAATATGAATCCATGAGTTTTAAAATTTAATACACTGAGCACTTTACTACTTTCTGGAAACTCAAGGACCTGAAACTATTTTAATGCCTTTCATTCCCTCTTTGTCATGTATTTTAAGTCTTCATATATTTTAGATCACAAAAGAAATTATTGCTTTTTTTTTATATCAACAGTCACTTAAATTTAGCCAAATATTTACTCTTCCATTTTTTTTCATTCCTTTATGCATGTCCTCGGAGAAGGCAATGGCACCCCACTCCAGTACTCTTGCCTGGAAAATCCCATGGATGGAGGAGCCTGGTAGGCTGCAGTCCATGGGGTCGCTGAGGGTCGGACACGACTGAGCGACTTCACTTTCAGTTTTCACTTTCATGCATTGGAGAAGGAAATGGCAACCCATTCCAGTATTCTTGCCTGGAGAATCCCAAGGACGGGGGAGCCTGGTGGGCTGCCATCTATGGGGTCACACAGAGTCAGACACGACTGAAGTGACTTAGCAGTAGCAGCAGCATGCATGTCCTTGGGCTTTCTAGGTGACTCAGTGATAAAGAATCACCAGCTAATGCAGAAGTTGTGGGTTCAATCCCTGCATTGGGAAGATTCCCTGGAGAAGAAAATGGCAACCAACTCCAGTATTCTTGCCTGGAAAATCCCACAGGTAGAGGAGCCTGGCAGACTATAGTCCATGGGGTCACAAAAGATCTGGACATGACTTAGCAACTAAATAACAACAATAATGCATGTCCTTGCTTCCAGCTAGGATCATTTCCTTTATTGTGCATATACTACAAGGAATTCTTTCCATTTTTATTTATCTGAGGATACCTTTTTTAACTTTTATTTTTGAATGAAATTAAAATAATCGTATAATTTATAGGATGTTACCTTTTTCCCACTGTTTTTAAGATGTTACTTTATCACCTCCTGGCTTACACCATTTCTGTCACCCATATTATTGCTTCCTTGAAGTGAATGTCTTTTCTTCCCTCTAGCTGTTTTTAAGAGATTTGATCTGTCTTTGTTGTTCAGCAGTTTCACTAAGATGAACCTGAGTGTGTTTTTAAGTTTGCTTTTTCCTTCCTTGAGATTGTATCTGAATGTGTAGTTTGATGCCCCTTGTCAATTACCTGAAAATTCTCAATAGCTCTTCTAATATATAGCTTCTGTCTCATTTTTCTTACTTACTTTTGGATTCATCATTTATAGTTACAGGCTTTAAAATAATGATGATCCATATATTTAGGAAGATAGAGGAGATGGTGGATAATTTCAGAAGAGAACTGAAATGTAAAAAAAAAAAAAAAAAAAGTCAACAGAAATTATATAACTGATAAAGTAACCAAAATTTAGAACACAATAAATAAATTGAATAGCAGATTAGACACAGTAGAAGGAAGGATTAATAAATGGAAGATAATTGCATAGAAAGTGTTCAGTCTGAAGCTGAATGGATGATGAAAAATATGTTTTCATTTAAAATTTTGGGCTTTTGGCTTTCCATTAAAATCAAAATTTTTGTGAACATTGAGTCTACATTCCTCATGGCTTTATCTGGTCTGAGCTGATGAAAGGGCTCCCTGTAAAGGGATATGTCCTTCCTACTAGCAAGAGTTCACATCTCTCTTACTGCATTCTGTTACTGAGGCTGAGTATCTGTTGTTATGGTTTATATTACCCTTGCACTGCTTCACTCATTTATGTTACCTGGATGAACATGGGTCGGTAAAGGGAAAAGGTGGGGGAGGGACAATCTAGGCAGATGAAGTTCAGTTCAGTCGCTCAGTCGTGTCCAACTCTTTGCGACCCCATGAATCGCAGCATGTCAGGCCTCCCTGTCCATCACCAACTCCCAGAGTCCACCCAGACCCATGGGTGGTTTGGTATTGGTTTGGTAGGTGATGCCATCCAGCCATCTCATCCTCTGTCATCCCCTTCTCCTCCTGCCCCAAGTCCTTCCCAGCATTAGGGTCTTTTCCAATAAGTCAACTCTTCACATGAGGTGGCCAAAGTATTGGAGTTTCAGCTTCAACATCAGTCCTTCCAATGAACACCCAGGACTGATCTCCTTTAGGATGGACTGGTTGAATCTTCTTATAGTCCAAGGCAGATGAAGTAGCACATGAAAAAGTACTTGCCCTGAGGGAGTTGGGCAAGTCTAGGGACTCAAATTAAGGCAGAAAGACAAGAGGACAAACATGAGTAGGGTTGCTGTATTGAACCACTAAGTCTTGAAAAATATTTAGGATCTTGGATATCCTTACAGACCAAGTAGCTAAGAAGGACTATACTTATTTCACTGTTACTTGATGGTATACAAATTTGGCCCCTCTGAATCTTCTGGTTGAAATAATCCATCATTATGTAAAAGCAAGTTGTTCACTCTAACTTTTTAGCCAGGTGGAAAAGCTATTGGTTTGGTATGAAGAAACAGCACTGAATTAATCTTTATGCCTTTGTTTCTTCCTCTGCCTTATAGCTGCAAGTGTCCGCTGCTTGGAAAAGTATGGGAAGCTGACTTGGAAGCTTGTCGGTTGCTTATCCAGAGCTTGCAGCTCCAGGAGGCCAGGGGCAGCCTGTTTGCAGATGAGAGACAGACGGATGACTTAGGGGGGGGTACTTATACAATGGCTCTGGCCACCCCCCTGAGGTCCCACCTTGAAGATGGAAGGAAGAACCCTTTGCAAGCCTTTGAAGAGTGGACGGTGCACCTGACTCCCTCGCCTCACTGTGCTAGCAGTGAACAGAAAGAGGTCTGTCCATCCTCATAGGATTAAGGATTCTTACTCTGAGGGGGGCTTTGGGACCACACTGCAAGTGAGAGCAGTAAATACTGGGTGGGCTTCCCACCGAACCACCCAAACTCTTTAAAGTTTTAACAACTCCTGAACATGATTTCAAAATGATGTAGAATTTTTATAGAAGTTGTTTAATATGTAGGAGAATGAAAAAAAACTTGGCATATTTAGTTCTATTTTTATTCTAATTTCATGGCTCTAGTCAGAATATATAAACTAATGTATAATTACTGTATATATATAGCCCACACTCTATATGTCATATATAACATGTTGCTGTTGTCTCTATACATATTATATATGTCATCTATGATATTTAACGGAGAAGGCAATGGCACCCCACTCCAGTACTCTTGCCTGGAAAATCCCATGGACGGAGGAGCCTGGTAGGCTGCAGTCCATGGGGTCGCTAAGAGTCGGACATGACTGAGTGACTTCACTTTCAGTTTTCACTTTCATGCATTGGAGAAGGAAATGGCAACCCACTCCAGTGTTCTTGCCTGGAGAATCCCAGGGACGGGGGAGCCTGGTGGGATGCCGTCTATGGATACGACTGAAGTGACTTAGCAGTAGTGGCATGATATTTAATTCTATATTTAGAATACATATCCTACAATTTATTCATTAGAATCAAACAAATATATGTATATATTCCATCAACTGTTTTTGCCAAAGCAAGATCATAATGAATGTTAGAATTTGCTCTTTTCATTTAAAAAACTTAAGATATGGCCTGTGATATATGCATTAAAAATTAAAGTGTAGATTTATTCATTGTTTTACCCCAGGGCTGACCTAGATTCACAGAGATCTGAGTTCCCCACCCCTCCCCTCCCTGCTTCATCTCTCCTTTCTCTCCCTTATCCTTGCTCACTTTCCCTTCTAGCCTTAATAAGATCCTTTCAACAAAAGGGCTCTAGGAATTTCTTTCCAGTTTCAGTGCCATGACACGAGGCTTCAGAGCACTTTTCTGGCCAGATTCCCTGGTGTTCTGAATATTAAAAGAAAATAAAACCTTGGTGAAACTGGAGGAGGGGCTTCCCAGGTGGTGTAGTAGTAAAGAATCCGTCTGCAAGTGCAGGAGATACAAGAGACATGGGTTTGATCCCTGGGTGGGGAAGATCCCCCAGAGGAGGAAATGGCAATCCGCTCCAGTATTCTTGCCTGGAAAATTCCATGGGCAAAGGAGCCTGGCAAGCTGCAGGCCATGGGGTCACAAAGAGTTGGACACGACTGAGCGACTGAGCACGCACACCCAAATCTGGAGGAACGTGTCATTCCACGTCCGTGTCTCACAGTTGACATTGGATGTGCCGCCTCCCTGGGTCTTTGCCACTACTCACCAGGGAACATGTCCATGTGGGTACCCCGCCCCTGTCCTGTCTGCAGGACCCTGGTCTTTAAGAGCACACACCTTCTGATGACCTGTGCTTACTGTCAACGCCTTCTGGACTTGCCTGGATAATTGATACTTGATCATATATTTTCACTGAGCAACCTTATGAGAAAGCAAGCTGCTGTCATTCCCTGGAATCCTGCTGGCTTCATACAAGGAGCCTCTGCACTGAGCTGTGGATGATCTCAACTCCTTTGTTAGCTGAGGCCCTGCAGGTGGAATCCCCTGAAAAGCCTGGCTGCCTCGCTTTTGGTTAGCATTGTTGAAACTTGTGGCCTGTCTCGGTGGGCCAGCTTCGAAGAATATTCTGATGCAAGGGGCACGCTGCCTGGTCATTTCCAGTTGTGTGTCCTTCATGTTCCAATGTGCTGTCCCTGCATTGCGTTCTGGGGTTTGGTCAGAGAGGAAGGTGGGCATCTTTGGAATGCTTGAGCTTCCTTTCTGGAAAGGACAAAATTATAGAAACAGAAAACTGATCAGTTGTTGCCGGGTACTGGTGCGGAGGGGTGGGGATGAGGGGTTGGTGGGGGTGGGGGAGGGGCACCTGTCACAAACAGCAACATGAGTTGCGGGTGGGGCGGTAGTGAGAGAACTACTCAGTTCTTGATTGTAGCAGTGGCTATGTAACTGTGTGTGCGTGTACATGCTAAGTCACTTCCATCATGTCTGGCTCTTTGCAATGCTATGGGCTGTAGCCCTCCAGGCTCCTCTGTCCATGGGATCCTCCAGACAAGCATACTGGCGTGGGTGTTCACGCCCTCCTCCAGGGGATCTTCCCAACATAGGGATTGAACTGCGTCTCTTACATCTCCTGCACTGGTAGGCAGATTCTTTACCACTTGCGTCACCTGGGAAATCTCTGCATAACTGAGTGCCTATGTCTAAATTTATAATTTTACACCAAAATTTTTACTGCATGTAATGTTACAAAAATGACTGTAATTTTAAAAATGATATCTCCCTGTTTTAAAAGTGAGGCTCTAGCTGTTCGATCTGGTTGCATTTGTCTCAAGGCTATCAGAAGGCAGTACAGCAGATGAGCAGAGCCAAGGCCGCTGGGCTGTATCCAGACTGCGTTTCCTCATCTATTAAAAAACCAAACAAAAAATGAGGACAATGAAAAATATCTCATGAAAGAAGCTTGTGAAGATTTAAATAAAATAATGCACCTAAACGTGAATAATACATACATGTGGTGGCAGTGTAGTTACTAAGTTGTGTCTGACTCTTTGAGACCACATGGACTGTAGCCCACCAGGCTCCTCTGTCCATGGGATTCTCCAGGCAAAAATGCTGGAGTGGGTAGCCATTCCCTTCTCCAGGGGATCTCCTGACCCAGGGATTGAACCTGTGTCTCCTGCATTGCAGGCAGATTCTTTACCATCTGAGCCAGCAGGGAAGCCCTGACACATACATGCTGCTGCTGCTAAGTCGCTTCAGTCATGTCTGACTCTGTGCGACCCCATAGAAGGCAGCCCAACAGACCCCTCCGTCCCTGGGATTCTCCAGGCAAGAACACTGGAGTGGGTTGCCATTTCCTTCTCTAATGCATGAAAGTGAAAAGTGAAAGTGAAGTCGCTCAGTTGTGTCCGACTCTTAGCGACCCCATGGACTGCAGCCCACCAGGCTCCTCCATCCATGGGATTTTCCAGGCAAGAGTGCTGGAGTGGGGTGCCATTGCCTTCTCTGACACATACATAGTGCAGGCTTAACTCATAATCGTGTGTGTGTTTATTAGTCTTTATGGCAGTCACAACAATCTCTAAGACCTTTTTAAAATAGTATACCCTGCTTCTTTTATTGACAGAAAAGAGAGCAATGAATCCGTGGAAGATATTCAAGTAAAGAAAGGTTTAGTAAAGGGACAGTCTTGTTTGTATTTGGATGAAGGATTCTAAGCTACTGAAATATGAACAATAACCAAGGGTCTCATTCGGAGGAAGGTGCTTCTGCTTTCCTGCCTTGCTTTCCAGGGACTCACTGGATTCTGGCTCCTCGTGTGTTTATCCTGACGCCATGGTGTCTGTTTGCTTTGCAGCACTGAGTTGCTTTGCTGTGGAACTCCCTGCTGGGTCTGGCCACCCCGCACTGGTTTCTCTCTTGAAACCTGGTGCCCTGAAGGCAGTCAATTACTTTCTAACCTAAATCTTCCATGAAAAATTGCTGACTTCTTCTGGAGGTCCACAGGGAGATGGATTTTCAAAGCCTTCCCTGTGCTTATCTGCCCCACGTGGGTACATGCATTTTGGTTGCACCGGTTCTCACAAGTACTTTGTCATTAATTAGAGATTTTGCTGTGTTTAGGGTCCCACCGGGCTTCTCAGCACCATTTCCCCCATTTACAACTGGGCCCATTAAGGCATAGTAATTTGCTGTGGGCTTTGTTACCTAGGAAGCTGGCCACAGGGCGAAGGGCCAATTTTCACTTGCGCTTCCTCAATGCTAAGAGCCCTCTTCTTTTTCAGCTTCATTACAGCTCTCCTGCAAGCGTTGCCTCAGCCTCTGGAAACAATCAGCTGCTGTTGGCCCTGCTTTATAGACATTACAGAAATTGCATGGGGGCCAGACAGAAGCTGGGGAAATCAGTGAGCCAGCTTCCTCCACTCTGAAGTTGCTCTTTTGTACTTGGTGTTCTGGCCATTATACCTGCGTAATTCTCTCTTTCCTGTCTGCAGCCTGTCCTGCTGGGGTGCTTTCTGTTTTTACTACAAAGTGGGCTTCCCTCCCTCCGAGTTCCCCTGGACAGCATCACTCTCCCTGCCTTTTGCCTCCAGCTGCTTCCTTTCCCAGCCAGGAGCTGCTCAAAGAGGCTCAAAGAGGCTAAAAAAGGCCCAGCAGCTTTGAGCATCTCACACAGGATTTGAGTAGCCAGGGTGTTAAGATGTCTGCAGTAAAGGGCATTAGCAGTAAGATACAGGGTAATTTTATGTTGTTAGTTTCTGTTCTGTGATTGAAGTCTAGTTGACTTACAGTTTTCGTTATTATTGTTGTGGTTGTGGTTTAGTCTCCAAGTTGTAGCCGACTCTTTGTGATACCATGGACTGTAGCCTGCCAGGCTCCTCTGTCCATGGGATTTTCCAGGCAAGAAAAGTGGAGTGGGTTGCCATGCCCTCTCCAGGGGATCTTCCCGAGCCACAGATTGAACCCAGCAGATCTCTTGCATTGCAGTGGATTCTTCGCCATCTAACCCACCAGGGAAGCCCTTTAGTTATTATATAGGTCTCCAAAAATGATTGCCAATGTCTCCCAATTTCATTTTATTCCATTTCACATGAAAGGAAAGCTGAAAAAAAACCAATATGTGGTGAAGAAGTGTGTCCTCACCATCTTAAACTGATTTATAATTCTAGAAACATCTGTAGTGGTTGAAGGGCTTATTCTCCAGTCCTGGCAGATGCAGTTTTGCTTCTCTCTCTTTCCCATCACTTCCTGGCTCCCATGAGCAGGGCAGCAGCCTCACCAGTGAAGCAGGGTAAAAAGAGCAGGGCCTGAACTACATGTCTTCTTCTTCTTCTTTTTTTTTTTTTGTATTTTTAATTGGAGGATAATTGCTTTACAAAAGCATTGTGTGGTTTCTGCCATACATCACCATGAATCGGCCATAAGTATACATATGTCTCCTCCCTCTTTGACCCTCCCTCCCACCCCCACCACCTCACCCCTCTGCGTTGTCCCAGAGCACCGGGCTGAGCTCCCTGTGTTATACAGCAGCTTTCCACTGGCTCTCTACTTTACACACGGTAATGTGTATATTTCAGTGCTACTCTCTCAGTTCGCCCCACCCTCTCCCGCCTCCATTGTGTCAAGCGTGTTCTCTCTGTCAGCGTCTCTATTCCTGCCCTGCAAGGAGGTTCAGCAGTGCCATCTTTCTAGATCCCATATATGCATTAATAGACAATGTTTGTCTTTCTCTTTTGACTTTGTATAACAGGCTCTAGCATCCACCTCACTAGAACAGACTCAAATGCATTCTTTTTTATGTAACAGTCCATTGGATATATGTACAACTTCTTTATCCGTTCACTTGTGAATGGACATGCTCTTGGTAGCTCATCTAACTTGAAATTTGTGAGACAACCCCCAGGGTAGAATGCCCACTTAATCATTAGCTTCTTTTTCTCTTTCTGTCTAAGGCCTTTGAGGAGAAAGCAGAAAACTTGGGCATGAAAAGAAATTCCATCCTTTCTACAATTTAAGATTTTGTGTTGCAAACCTAACCTCCTTACCCCAAGAGGAGAGCAGTAGAAGCAATTAGGTTGCCATGGGGATTGGTAATTGATTGATTGATTGATTTAAAAGCCAGAGAATTGTAAAAAATGATATATGTGCATTGAAATTTTTTTTTTAAGTTTATCTCCTAATTGTTGCTACTTATAAGACCAAGGCTTGGCACACGTTTGTACAGGTTTTCCTGACTGGCTTTTCCCATGGCTCTTCTTGCAGAAACCTCACCAATAAAGCATCATCAACAAATTTCCAGTTTGTGTTTCTTTAAAGAGGCCTGGAAATTTCTAGAACACTTACATAACAGTCCTCAGTCCCTCCCTGCTTAAATATTATTGAGTTTTCCCAAGGTTTTCAACATAGTTTAGATGGACACAGGAACTCCTCTTCTTTCCCACTAATATTTCATTACTTTACATAGTATTTATTTAAATTATGTAATTAGAATTTTTTTTTTACTTTAAAATATTGTATTGGTTTTGTGTAATTAGAATTTTAAGTACAGCTGGCACCAAAAGGTTTAGAAAACACTCCGTCAGTAGGATGGGAAGTTGGCAGGCTCACCAGCGCCACCCTGGCCCTGGCCTTGGCCCCTGGCTTTGGGGGAGGGCTCTGAGCTCCGGACACCTGTCTGGTGGGAGGAGGGGGCTTCTAGGCCACCATTTAACTGGTTCCTGTCGCTTCTCTCAGTTAATTGATATTATCGGCCTGCTAGCCTCCTGCCCAAGGAGAGGAAGTGGATGCCTCTGATCTGTCTGCTCTCCCTGCTTTTGGAAAATTACGGAACCACTCTCTTTGCTCCAGGGCCTAACTGTGGCGCCTCTTCTACTAATTAAAAATAGTTCTGTGCTACTGAGGAAAACTACCTCAGGGCCTTCAGAGCCTCCTTCACCTTGGAAATTCCTTGTCGCTCACTGATGAACACTTGAGGGGTTGAGAGAGGCTGGTCACAGGCTGGGTGGAGAGGACTGTTACACTTGTAGCACAGTTTCCGTTGAGAAACTGAGAGATTTTGAATCCAGGCTTTTACATCTCTGGAAAGTGTACTAATACTCTGTTCAAAGCAGTGATTCTAGTCGTCTCATAGTTGCATAACTCACAGAAAAACATGTAGAAATTCAAAACAATTTTAATTTAAGATGAACACAAATGGAAGCTGGAATTTGAGTCTGAGCTCCTTGTAGTTCAGTACTTCTTAGCAACAGGCAGCTGGCAGGGCTTCCCAGGTGACGCAGTTGGTAGAGAATCCACCTGCCAGTGCAGGAGACGCAGGTTTGATTCCCCGGTTGGGAAGATCCCCTGGAGTAGGAAATGGCAACCCACTCCAGTATTCTTACCTGGGAAATCCCATGGACAGAGGAGCCTGGAAGGTTACAGTCCACAGGGTCCCAAAGAGTTGGACACGACCAAGCACGCACGCTTTGCCAACAAAGGTCCGTCTAGTCAAGGCTATGGTTTTTCCTGTGATCATGTATAGATGTGAGTGTTGGACTGTGAAGAAGGCTGAGCGCTGAAGAATTGATGCTTTTGAACTGTGGTGTTGGAAAAGACTCTTGAGAGTCCCTTGGACTGAAAGGGATCCAACCAGTCCATTCTGAAGGAGATCAGCCCTGGGATTTCTTTGGAAGGAATGATGCTGAGGCTGAAACTCCAGTACTTTGGCCACCTCATGCGAAGAGTTGACTCATTGGAAGACTCTGATGCTGGGAGGGATTGGGGGCAGGAGGAGATGGGGATGACAGAGGATGAGATGGCTGGATGGCATCACCAACTCTATGGACGTGAGTCTGAGTGAAGTCCGGGAGTTGGTGATGGACAGGGAGGCCTGGCGTGCTGCGATTCATGGGATCGCAGAGAGTCGGACACAACTGAGTGACTGAACTGAAGCACACATGCACACACACACACACGCAGGACACATCCCCTGAAAGGCAACCCCCCCAGAAGTGTTCTGTCTTCATTTTCTCATGCAAAAGGACCTTAGAGTTTATGTGGCTATCACCAGAATCTGAAGTCTTGTGTTAAACAGATTGTTTAGGTATTCACTGATTCTATCAATCTCCTTTACAAATAGATTTTTTTCCTCCAAAGTTTCCAGTACAGTTTGGCCTTAGGCAACATTGGTGTGTCAAAGGAAGCAGACCAAATTCTCTCACGTGATCATGGGCTAGGAAATATGGCTTTCTAAAGCTTGCCTTTCATGTGAACTAGAAACCACAGGCCAATGAACATACATGAATTACCAGGCCATTTCTTCTTTCAGCCATATCTTTTGTTCTATTAATGGTTCTATTTAGAACTCATTTCTTAGTGTCTTCTTTGAAATAAGCATGCAGATTTGTCATTTCGTTGTTTTAGTCACTAAGTCATGTCTGAGTCTTTTGTGATCCTGTGGATTATAGCCCACCAGGCTCCTCTGTCCCTGGGATTCTCCAGGCAAGAATACTGGAGTGAGTTGCCATTTTCTTCTCCAGGGGATATTCCCCCGACTCAGTGTGCAGATACTTGAAGACAAATAATTGACTTGTTCTGACCTAAAGACATCTAAACATTTCAGATGCTTTCCTTACCACCAACAACATCTGGATGCCTTTAAAAGAAATACCCACTTACTCAGGGTGTAACCATATAGTCTGAATATTTGGATGAATACATGTATCTTATGGAGTAGTAACGATGTACCATTAGTGTCACCATGTGCCTCTCTGCTTGTTGGCATTACATAATGACTGCAGAACTCAGCATTTATGTGAAAACCTGAATACTTACAAAATCTATTTCAAATAGATTGTGAAAGATATCCTTTGTGGTATTGGACAGGAGTTTGAGGTAAATATTCTTTATGTGGACAATAGAAAAAGGAAAACCATATAGCATTTCTGGAATGTATTTGCCAAGCTTGTATTTTGGAAAACAGCCCAAAGGAACATATTTAAGGCTGTGACTTTAATACTGAACTAAGGAAATGCTTTAATGTATCAGCTAAGCTCATGGATGGTGATAATCACATCTGGTTTACCTCAAGCTATAGTAGAGGGAATGAAACTTAAGAACAGAACACATATCATGAGACTCAAGATCCATTTTTGGTTTGCAAGGATGCATGTGTGCAGTGCAGGATTTTTAATTGATTTCTGAAACATAAGTACTAAATGCAGGTTGCTCTGTCGCCCGTCCTTTCTTTGTGATGTAGCCTGTGACTTTCACTGCAGGAATTAGATATTTTTATGGATAGGCCCCTATTGCTGTTGCCTTATTACATGGCCAAGGAAAGTAGGGATCTGAGTAGGCTGGTAGGGCAGAGAGGGGGCTGTCCAAGTCAGAGACCTTCCCTGTTAGCACAGATCCTGGCCACTAACTGTGGGAAATATTGATGGCTAATTTTTTCTTTTTTTTTTTTAAATTGAAGTATAGTTGATTTAAAATGTTTCAGTTAATAGGTAACACTATGATGGACGTGAGTCTGAGTGAACTGCGGGTGTTGGTGATAGATAGGGAGGCCTGGCGTGCTGCGATTCATGGGGTCACAAAGAGTCAGACACGACTGAGTGACTGAACTGAACTGTGTGTAAAACAGATGGCTAGTGGGAAGATGCTGAATAGCACGGGGAGCTCAGCTCAGTGCTCTGTGATGACCTAAAGGGGTGGGATAGGTGTGCGTGGGAAGGAGGCTCAAGAGGGAGGGGATATACGTATATATATGTATAATTCATGTTTTTATACAGCAGAAACTAACACAACATTGTAAAACAATGATATGCCAATTTTAAAGAGCGATTCCATTATATACATATGTTTTTTCAGATTCTTTTCCATTATAAATTATTACAAGATATTGAATATGGTTCCCTGTGTTATACATTAGGTCCTTATTGTCCATCTTATATATAGTAGTGTATATATGTTAATCCCAAAGTGAAAGTGAAAGTTGCTCAGTTGTGTCTGACTGTTTGTGACCCCGTGGTCTATACAGTCCATGGAATTCTCCAGGCCAGAATACTGGAGTGGGTAGCCTTTCCCTTCTTCAGGGGATCTTCCCAACCCAGGGATTGAACCCAGGTCTCCTGCATTGCAGGCGGATTCTTTACCAGCTGAGCTGCAAGGGAAGCCCTGTTAATCCCAAACTCCTCATTTATTCCTCCTTTCCCTTTCCCTTTTTGTAACCATAAGTCTGTTGTCTATGTCTGTGAGTCTGTTTTGTACATAAGTTCATTTGCATCTGTTTTTAGATTCCAGATATAAGTGATATCATAAGGTATTTGTCTTTGGCTTACTTCACTTGTTATGATAATCTCTAGGTCCATCCATGTTTCTGCAAATGGCATTACATCATTCTTTTTCGTGGCTGAGTAGTACTCCGTTACACATGTAATGGAATATATCTGTGTGCCTCACGTCTTCTTTGTCCACTCATTCATACTGATGAGTTCCTTAAGCACATCGCCCAGCACAATGCGTTTCTCACATGGGATACAGTCCTGAAGGGTACTTGTTGATTTCCTCAGCTTAATTTGTAAATCACAGCAAGGCTTCTTACCTCAGTTATCAGGTTTCTCTTGTCCTGTTGCTTATTATCATTTCAGACATCATACTGCCTTGCCCTTTAGAACTACTTTTGTCAGCATTTTAAAACATCAGCTATTTCAATGTTCTTTATCCAGTGACTTAACCCAAGGTGGAGCCGGTCTGCTCAAATCTGCAGCAGGTCACCGCTGATGAATAACATTTCTGAAAGCGTATGCTCTGTTAGGTGTGGCAGTCTTTCATAAGTAAAGTTGGCAGCTACAGCAGTACTTAACCTAACTAGCAATGTAACCTAAACAGTTTCTATTCCAAATACATTTTATTCAGGAAATAATGTGTGTGTGTGTGTGTGTGTGTGTGTGTGTGTATGATACATATGATTCTCTCATCACTCTAGATGTAGCCAGATGAGATGTTACCAGATACTTGTTCTTATCAAAGCAATTATTGTTATAATATAATATAATCCTTACCCTTTTTTTTTAGTACTTTTTATGAGGACCATTTTGAAAGTCTTTATTGAATTTGTTACATTGTTTCTGTTTTATGTTTTGGTTTTTGGCTAGGAGGCATGTGGGATCTTAGCTTCCCAAAAAGGGATCGAACCTGTACCCACTGCATTGGAACGCAAAGTCTTAACCACTAGACTGCCAGGGAAGTCCCCCCTTCCCTTTCAATATGAGCTCTAGTTTTAAAACTTTAAATGTTTGTATCTTCCAAATTTCATAGGCAAGGGCATAGTCTTCTTTATGGGAAAATCACTAAGTAATAAAGTCCTTGGAGAGCCTGACCACGGAGCCTGCGAGTGTGGTTTTCAGCAGTGTGTGGGGTGCAGGCATCTGCTCAGGCTAGCAACTGAATGTATTTTTGGATCCAAGTATAAACCTTTCTAGATAAATGTTTTTAGAAAGTCATTTTAATGAGAAAATCCTGCCCAACAAAGGAAATCCTTTTTTCTGTTTTAAATCACGCTTCCCCAGTTTAGTGAGTAGGACAGAAATTTGACATCAGCCCTAATTCAACACAGCTGGAAATTTCTGCCCGAACACTCAAGTCTACGGGTTTTGATCATGAGGTGAGTTACGCAAATTCTCTTTGAAATATTGCCTGACCAAGTTAGGGCTACCGAATCAGACATGTGTGGAAGGACAGGAGGGAAATTTAGGGCTCTTCTTGAGGCTGATAAAAGGCAAGTGTGTGTGGAAGAGCGGGGACAGACACACAAGACCCGCTAGTTGCCCTAGAGGCAGGAGATCATCCCAGGCAAGCTGCTCTTGGCTGCATCCAGGGAAGGACCGAGTCTAGGGACATCTCACAGGTCTCTGCCTGGCTCTTCACACTTGGTGAGAGGTGGCCTTGGCCAAGGCAGGCTGAGAAACCGCATTGCTTCCTCAAGACCTGGCAAAAAAGAAGTCTCCATTCGTTGCTTCAACAAATGTGTCCTGAGCATGTTTTGAGAACTAGGCAAGTTGCACTGGAACTCCAGGGATGGAAGGACCCCATTCTAACCCCGTCTAGTTGGAGAGATAGGCAGGTGCATACATGTGAGAGAAGTTCTGTCCATGGTATGGGAGGAACACCCCAGCCTGGAGTTGCGGTAGTAAGAGATTCAGGGATTCAGGAGCATGTCTGGAGGAAGTGAGGTTTGCAGGGTTTCTCAGAGGAGAGGGGGCGTCAGCCAGGCAGAGAAGGGAAAAGCTCACTAAGAGGCTCTATTCCTGCTATAGCTTTTTTTCATTCTGGCCTGTGGTGAAAATAGTTACTCCTAGGGCTAAATGATGGAATAAATGTGTAGAAAGAAAAAAATAATAATTTGAATGGCTGAAAAGACTGCCTGATGGGACAAATTACTAGAGTTTTCAAAGCCACTTTGAAATGCCAAACAACCTGTACTTTATCTGTTCAGAATTGCAAATACCACAGAACTCCATTTCAGTCAGGAATACCAATGATTTTGTTGTGGGGGATATTTTAATTTTCAAGTATCAGTCAGGTAGTCATGTAACATTTTGGGGGCCACATTTAATTTAATAACTAAATGGGAGCAAATGTTACCAATTTTGCGCTGAGAGGAGCCCAGTGCATGAAGAACTACTGAATATGGTTCAGAGAATGTCCATTGGGAATCTAGCAAGTAGATGGGAAAGATGGGCAGTTAAGGCTCTCAAATTCCAGAGGGGTAGTGGTAAAGCATGCAGGTTCCATCCCTAGCTCAGGAAGTCCCTTGGAGTAGGAAATGGAAACCCACTCCAGTATTCATGCCTGGAAAATTCTATGGACAGAGGAGCCTGGCCAGCGACAGTCCATGGGGTCGCAAAGAATCGAACATGACTGAGCAACTGAACACACAGATACATGTTCTTATTCAGAAAGGAAAACAGGCCATCCTTCCCATGTGACTCACCCGCTGTCCTCTGCCTCCAGCCTTGGGTTTCATGGACTTGGAGACCAAAGGTCCCTCACTCACCACTGCATCCTGGATTGTCCTGGTTATCATCACCAACAGCTAGGTGACGTGTATGCAAGTCATGGAGGAGGTACCTCTTTGGATGAGGCTGAGCCCTCTGGGAAACAGGACAGACTTTGCTGAGTTTTGAGGGAGGAAGGAAGAGAAGAGACAGCTTCTGATGTTGTTTTCTTCTCTGATTCTTTCTGTCATCACTTGTAGCCCCCTCAGTCCTGCCATGGGTCAGCCCTGCACAAATCCCTTTCTGTGTCCTTCATTCCCCCTCCTTGCATCATGGTTAAGTCCAGATCCAGAGGAAAGAGCTGGCTAGATGTGGGAAGACCTCTGTCTTGAACCCCAACCCACCACTTTCTCTCTGTGTGACATTCGGCAAGTCACAAGACTCTTAGAGATGCTTCTGGTGTGTGTATAAGGAGGAACTGAATTAGATGAGACCTAAGTTCCTAGGCCCACCAGCTCCAATTCTCTCTGCTTAGGCATGAAGGTGCTTGGGGAAGCATCTGTGACATTCTCAGCAGCCCTGACTGAGGTGGCCCTTTGTACACGCTTGCGTGTGATGTCCTGGGAAACAGGCGAGAGTGAAAATGAAGGACTCCAGCTTCTTGCAGTTACATCCCAAGCTGGGGCCTCAGGAGCAGTGCACTGCTTTAAGAGTGCGCTTATTTTGGCTGAAAGAGAAATGCCAGCATTGCCAAAGATCTGTTGAAAGACAACTGCTTTGAACAGAAGTTCCTTTTCTGTTAAAACTAACAAGCAAACAAAAGCCCTTCTATGGCTCCTATTTACTTTACCTTTTTATTTGATTTTTTTTTATTGGATGATAATCGCTGTATAATATTGTGTTGGTTTCTGCCATACATGAACGTGAATCAGCCACAGTAAGGAAGTCAAGAGACAGCTTCTGGTGCTCTTTGTTTCTCTGATTTCTTTCTGTCATCATTTTGTCGTCCCCTCAGTCCTGCCCTAGGTCAACCCTACACAAATCCCTTTTGGTGTCCCTCCGTATTCCATCACAGGTTAGGCAAATGATATGGATAAAATTAGAGACTAGGGTAAAGTTGACAATGAAGCCCCCTACTCTCCTGACAGGGGACCTCTGCATCAGATCAGATCAGTCGCTCAGTCGTGTCCGACTCTTTGTGACCCCATGAATCGCAGCACGCCAGGCCTCCCTGTCCATCACCAACTCCCGGGGTTCACTGAGACTCACGTCCATCGAGTCAGTGATGCCATCCAGCCATCTCATCCTCTGTCGTCCCCTTCTCCTCCTGCCCCCAATCCCTCCCAGCATCAGGGTCTTTTCCAATGAGTCAACTCTTCGCATGAGGTGGCCAAAGTATTGGAGTTTCAACTTTAGCATCATTCTTTCCAAAGAAATCCCAGGGCTGATCTCCTTCAGAATGGACTGGTTGGATCTCCTTGCAGTCCAAGGGACTCTCAAGAGTCTTCTCCAACACCACAGTTCAAAAGCATCAATTTTTCAGCGCTCAGCCTTCTTCACAGTCCAACTCTCACATCCATACATGACCACAGGAAAAACCAGAGCCTTGACTAGATGAACCTTTGTTGGAAAGTAATGTCTCTGCTTTTGAATATGCTATCTAGGTTGGTCATAACTTTCCTTCCAAGGAGTGAGCCTAAAAACCAATGACTTAAAAAAGACATACTTGAGAAAAGTGTTCTCAAAGCAAGAGGGATATAATGGTAACAGGCCTGATGCCTCCCGCCAACACCCTGCCACCCTGGGCCAATGGAGCACATGCACACGTATGTTCCTAGGAGGATATAATCCTTGGGGATTTACATAGGATGGCGATTTTGTTCTTCATCCTAGGCAGTGTGTCCCCAAGGGGGCTGTGAGATCTAGAGACGAATCCATTCATCTAGTACACTTCTGCCTCTCATGAGGAAACATCTTGCTGTACCATGTCCACTAAACAGTCATTTGCCCCAAAGCTAGAGGGAAGCAAGCTCCCACTGGTTACATCCTGAGCAAATATGTTATTCAGACTATGCACCTGCATATTTGACCAGAATTCAGGGATCTGGGGACTAGTGACCAACAGCAGTGACCACTCATTGCAATCTTTTTCTTACGCTCATGGCTCCAGTTCCCAGCACAGCTGGGTGCTCCCTACCCTGAGACAAGTCTGGGTGTTAGCACTTTAGTGCACTTCTGGTCTAGGGACCAGAAGGGGATACCTCCTGCTAATGTTGTGCAGGGGTCCTGTCCATTCAGGCAGGCTCCCATGTGGTATATACCCATGCATCCTACTGTTTTAGCTACTATGATTCTTAACACATCACGCTCAGCTTAGTGATTAAAAAAATTTTTTTCATATATGCATGGACCTGTGAGGAGGACTGTCTTTGCCGCACATGGTCTGAGTGTTTAATGAATCACTTGAAGGCGGGTCCTCAAATTGTCTGAAGGCTCAGTCCCGCTCATACCTGGCTATTGACTGGGCCTTTCACTGGGGCATTCAGCCAGACACCTACACCTGGCCAAACCAAGTGACTTGGGCTTCCTCATGACATGGACCCTGGGTTCCAGGGCAAGTGATCTGAGAAGACATACCACCTATTATGATGTTGATCTGGAAGTCAGGCGTGTCAGCTCCAGAGGATCCTTAAAGGACCAGCCAGGTTCAAGGGGGAGAAGTATTAATAATAATCTGTCTCCTGGCAGCACAGGGAAGGTTCTGGAAGGCCATACTGTTGTGGCCACACACACATTCCGCCCTGCCTAGGCACAGCATGGGAACAGCAAGGAGGTTCTACCCGGCCCCTCCAGGGTGTGGTCCACAGGCAGGACTTCCACAGCTTTGTCCATCTGGTGCTCATGACTCTGGTTCCATCTGGCCCTCTGTGGACAGACGGAATTTCTTTGAATGATGGAGAATTTTTTTATCAGATTGATAAAATGTGTAAATCTTTCCTCTCGTTAGCTGTCACTTCTCAATTTAGGTCTTAAGCTAATTCCATCCCCATGGATCCATATGAGAGCATTATGGTAAAGCCATAAGCCATTCAAATAACACCCAGGTCACACACAGTGTCCTTTCAGTACAGGATCAGAATCTGTCCGCAGTGATCTGTGCAGGAGTGTGGTGGAGATTCTGTAACTTGAAGAGGCGGTCCCACGAGAGCATGCCAGTCAGCTCTTCTGTTGCTGATCAGAGAACCTTGATCTCACTGAGTTTGTTTCCCTGTGCCTGTTTGTGCCTTTTCATCTTTTTTTTCAATTATTGAAGTATGGTTGATTTACAAGGTGTGTTAGTTTCAGGTGTGTAGCAAAATGATTCAGTTATTACATTTTCCATTGTAGGTCATTGAAAGTGAAAGTGAAGTCGCTCAGTAATGTCCGACTCTTTGCGACCCCATGGACTGCAGCCTACCAGGCTCTTCCATCCATGGAATTTTCCAGGCAAGAGTACTGGAGTGGGTTGCCATTTCCTTTTCCAGGGGATCTTCCTAATCCAGGGATCAAACCCGGGTCCCCCGCACTGCAGGCAGACGCTTTACCATCTGAGCCACCAGGAATTATAGGTCATTACAAGATATTAAAAATAGTTCTCTATACTATACAGTTGGTCCTTGTCAGTTATCTATTTTATCTGGAGTGGTTTGTATCTGTTAATTGCATACTCCTGATTTATCCCCTGCCCTTCCCCTTTAGTAACCGTATGTCTTGTTTTCTATTTCTTGTGTTTTTTAAGCTTTAAAAAAATTTTTTTAAAAATATTCAGTTGTTTGTCTTCCATACTTTTTCATTATGGCCTGAATTAATGTTCTTAGTGACTTTTTTCTTTATTATATTTCAGAGATGTGGAAAATACAACAAAACATTGAGAAGAAAATAAAAATGTACTGTAATGCTGGCCCTCCAAATAATTGTTAATATTTTAGAGCTTTGCCTACTTTACTCATTATTAAATATTCTTCTATTAAAATTATTTTAATGGCTAAGTACAAATTGAATATACCAGGACTTATTTTAAGCACTCTCTTTATTGTTGGACACATGTTATTTCCTCTTTCTTATACTCTTAATGCAATTACTTTTGCATTACTAAAATAACAATAACTTTTTATTTAACATATGATAGAGATTTTCAATATTTATTAAAATGCTTAATAAAAATTATTTAAATTTAAATATATAAATTCCAATAAAGGGACTATTGAATCCTAGACTATAAATAATTTAAAGTTTTGCTGTTGTTGTTGTTTAGTCGCTAAGTTGTGTCTGACTCTGTTGCAACCCCATGGACTGTAGCCTGCCAGCCTCCTCTGTCCATGGAATTTTCCAGACAAGAATACTGGAGTGGGTTATCATTTTCTTCTCCAGGGGGTCTTCCTGACCTGGAGATCGAGCCTGCCTCTCCTGCATCGGCAGGCAGGTTCTTTACCACTAGCATTATCAGGAAAGCCCAAAGTTTTTCTATATGGTCTTAAATCACTTTTCCAAATTCACACAATCACTATCAATCTGCACATAATTTTGAAATAAAAACAGGCAGGAATTATGTATTTGGGGGAATATGTAAAGCCATATTTTAAATGGACTCAATTTAGCTTTGATTTCTATTTGTTTTAGCCCCAAGATGAAAATTGAATCATTTGATTCCATCAAAGAGTGTTTTCAATTCCTCAGCTTCATGTTCTGATTCTTTGCTTTTGTGTCTCTTTAAAGTGTAATCTCTGTCGTATATATTTTCCCACTAACACTGTATTTTTCTCCTTCATGTATGCCTTGTGGTTTCGCTGCTGTCAATCATTTTGCTCCAGATGTTCCTTTTCTTGGTGTCTCATTTAGTTCATGCATGACTATGCCATTACTCATTGCCTGTTGTCTTAACTTCCATGTAATTTGTCTACTCTGTAATTCTACATCTTTGAATGATAATGTTACTACTTTTAGAGCAGGAAAATATATATGTATATGTGATTTCTACATATTTACTGTTTTCTCCTCACCACTACTATGGTCAGTTATGAACAAACTTTCACACATGCTTCACATGCTTTCTTGTATAATCGTGTCCATTTGTCTGCAAAATTGTATGTTGTCACTAAGTTTTTTGTACATATATTAACTTATAATATATTAGATGTCTTCAGTATTTATGGTAGTTATGGGTACTTCGTCTGCGCTGTTTTCTTCTAATGTAGTTGACCATTTGGGATATAAACTTTAGGGAATGATGGAGTTGATATAGTGAATGTTAAATTACATATCTTGATTAAATAGTTATTTTTGGACTCCAATTATAGTATTATACAACTTGTGAACTCTAAGGACTTTTTAAATATTGCCACACCTGGGCATTTTCTTGTTTCTTTTCTAGACATTAATTATAGCTTTTTTAGTAACTCTGCAATTTAATCTGAATGTATATCTCAATTCTTTTCCCTATGCAAAATTATTTTTGTATACCTTCTAGGGCTTTCACCATTAGTTGGAAAAATATTAGTTTTACTTTTGGTTACTTTTAAATTCTGAGCTCACTTTTTGCTGCTTATTTATTTACTTATTATATTTTTATTGAGATATAATTGACATATAACACTGTGTAAGTTGAGATGTACATTGTTTTTATATGATGCAGGTTATTATAAGATATTGAATATAGTTCCCTGTGCTACACAGTAGGTCCTGGTTTATCCATTTTAATGTATAGTAGTATGTATACGTTAATCCCAACCTCCTAATTTATCCCTCCTCCCCCTTTCCCCTTTGGTAACCATAAGTCTTTTTTCTATGTCTGTGAGTCTGATTCTGTTTTATGATAAGTTCATTTGTATCATTTTCTTAGACTCCACATATAAACAATATCATATGACATTTGTCTTTCTCTGTCTGACTTACTTAGTATAGTAGAGATTCTAGGTCCTGTCATACTGCAAATGGCATTATTTTGTTCTTTTTATGGCTGAGTAATATTCCATTGTGTATATATGTACCACATCTTCTTTATCCATTCATCTGTGGGTGGACATTTAGGTTGCTTCCATGTCTTGGATATTGTGAATAGTGCTACTATGAACACTGGGGTGCGTGCATCCTTTTGAATTATAGTTTTTTTGGATATATATCCAGGGGTATGATTGCTGGTTCATACAGTAGCTCTGTTTTTCATTTTTAAAGTAACCTTCATATTATTCTCCACATGGTGATTTTGTACAGAAAAGTGACATAAAGAGGGCTCTTTTCTGGTTCATGTGGTGGATACAAGTGTGAAGGGGAAACGTTTCAGAAGGCGGGAGGTCCCAGACTTGGCTATTCATTCATGGAAACAATGAATGCCATGTGCCTACCATGTGTCTGACATTGTGCCAGGAGCTCTGAACCTAGTAGTGAGCAAGCCGCCATCGTCCGAGCTCTTATGGGGCTTGACGTGGATTGTCCCTTCTTTTATGGAACTTATGCCCTGGTGTGAGAGAGGGAAAATGAGTATTTGCACTGGTGCTGATAGCAGCTACATATAACATACATATAATACAGGTCTCCTGGCATTTAAAGTCTCCTTGGGAACGCTCTTGCACTGTTGGTGGGAATATAAATTGATACATCCACTATGGAAGAAGGTATGGAGATGCCTTTAAAAACTAGGAATAAAACCACCATATGACCCAGCAATCCCACTCATAGGGATATACCCTGAGGAAATCAAAACTGAAAAAGACACATGTATCCCATTGTTCATTGCAGCACTATTTACAATAGCTGGAACATGGAAGCAACCTAGATGTCCATCTACAGGTGAATGGATAAAGAAGTTGTGGTACATATACACAATGGAATATTACTCAGCCATAAAAAGGAATGCATTTGAATCAGTTCTAATGAGGTGGATGAACCTAGAACCTATTATACAGAGTGAAGCAAGTCAGAAAGAGAAAGATAAATATCGTATACTCATGCATATATACAGAATCTAGAAAAATGGTACTGAAGAATTTATTTGCAGGGTAGCAATGGAGAAACAGACATAGAGAATAGATTTATGGACATGGGGAGAGGAAAAGAGAGGGTGAGATGTATGGAGAGAGTAACATGGAAAGTTCAGTTCAGTTCAGTTCAGTCGCTCAGTCATGTCCTACTCTTTGTGACCCCGTGAACCGCAGCACGCCAGGCCTCACTGTCCATCACCAACTCCCAGAGTCCACCCAAACCCATGTCCATTGAGTCGGTGATGCCATCCAACCATCTCATCCTCTGTCATCCCTTTCTCCTCCTGCCCTCAATCTTTCCCAACATCAGGGTCTTTTCAAATGAGTCAGCTCTTTGCATCAGGTGGCCAGAGTATTGGAGTTTCAGTTTCAGCATCAGTCCTTCCAATGAATATTCAGGACTGATTTTCTTTAGGATAGACTGGTTGTATCTCCTTGCAGTCCAAGGGACTCTCAAGAGTCTTCTCCAACACCACAGTTCAAAGGCATCAATTCTTCAGCGCTCAGCTTTCTTTATAGTCCAACTCTCACATCCATATATGACCACTGGAAAACCTTACATTACCATATAGATAGCCAACAGGAATTCGCTGTATGGCTCAGGAAACCCAAACAGGGGCTGGGGTGGGATGCGGAGGGTGATGAGAGGGAGGTTCAGGAAGGAGGGGGCATGGGTGTACCTATGGCTGATTCATGTTGAAGTTTGACAGAAAACAACAAAATTCTGTAAAACAATTATCCTTCAATTAAAAAACAAATAAAAGTTTTAAAAAATCATAAAAAATCTCCTAAATATTCTAGCTTTCAGGGACTGTGACCAGTGTACGGATACGTGTTCAGTGCCCTATTGGAGCCCTGTGCCCCTAAAGGAACATCTCTCTGTTATTATAGGTCAGCCTCTCTTTGGTTAGAATTCCTAGTCCAGTGTGAGTTTGCCTATGAATGCAGTTCAAAGACCCAGGCTTCCCCTTTGATAAATCCACTTTAGGAGTTGATATACTGGATATAAGTCTTAGAAATGACTGGATGCAGGAGATAAACTGTGGAGTCATGTAGATACAGCTTATCATTCAGTAATAACCTGAAATTGCCATTCTCAAGAATGGCCTCCAGGGAAGACAAAGTTTCTGGCATGATTCCAATGGGATGCAGAGGGTAGCAGAGCTGTGTTGGGGAGTCTTCCCTTTGCAGACCATTGGATAAATCACAGATGTGTTCATAGCCCTGAAAATATCTGTAGTTTACTAATGATATATTTTTCTTTTTCCCTGGCCAGGAATCTTACATCTTTTCAGCAGAACTTGGAGAAAAATGTGAAACCATAGGCAAGAAGCTATTGTACTTAGAAGATCAACTGCACGTGGCAATCCACAGTCATGATGAAGATCTCATTCATATCCTTTTAATCCTGCAGATGGAGCACCTGTTAGGTTACTTTGTAAAAGAAAGTCTTAAAAAATTGCACAGTTTTCCTATGCCTCAGCAGATGGAAACAAATAGATACTCCTGGTATTTAGAGTTCAACACACCTCTGATCTCTGAGATTATTCAGTATGTGATGTTTTCTCTCTAGGTTTTGGTAAGTTGGCATTTTTGATGACTAAACCTGACTGCTAATAATTACCAAAGAAATTCAGACATGCACAAAATGAGGCCAAATTAAAATGCAGTTTGGGGCTGTGCAGCTGGGTTTGTGGGGCTCACACGGTTGTGAGTCTGATTGCATCGGTTTTCTAGGGGCTTTCTGAATACCGAGAAACCCAAATCCATCTTCAGCTTCCTCTTCCATGCGATTCTGCTTTATAAGGGGCAGGAGAGTATCACACTAGTGGGACTTCATATCATTCCCTTCCAATTTTTTCTCATACAAGATTCAGTGCATTTCCTGTCATATGTGCAAATCCCTTTATCAAAACTAGTTGCCAGTGACCAAGATAGCACAAGAAACTGCGGGCTTAGGTGTCTGTCCACGTGAAGCACTGAATCGCGTATTAATCAGTGTGTGGTTTGTCCCTGGTTAGCTCTTCTGAGGGCAGAGGAGTGCATGCAAGATGGATGAAGGCATATACAGCTCCGTCCTGTATTTTTTTTTAGGTATTTAATCATAAGTTGAAACTTCTCTAGATGAAAGTACTTCTTTGTTCATTTATCCTTTCTGTTCAGTAGTATGACTTTTATTAGATGTATTTGTGAGAAATGTAGCTATTTTGAACTTTGTTTCTCATTGCTGTCTTTTCAGAATTCTAGTTCTTATCAGACTTTATCTGGAATACGTGTGTATGTTTAAAGAGATTTGAATGGTCAAGCATTAACCATAATCACAAGTATTCAGATCCACAGTCTAATGATGGATTCAGTGTTGTGTTTCCTTTCTCCTTATAACCTGAAATCTTTCACCTTGCTTATTAAATTTAGCAGGAAAAAATTTTTCAACTTAATCAGTGATTATTTCCAATTGCTCAAGGTACATTTTTAAAAGCAGACATTCTGTTTTTTGTAAGTCCCTGCCCCTAATAAACTGTTATTTAAGCTCTTATTAAAAAGCTGTCCAAAGAAGCAGTAGCAGTATATTTGCCTTTTACTTTTGTTTATTTCATGTTCATGGATCCCACAGATTTGACAGTTGTTAGGGGAGTGTGGCCTCCAGCAGATGGACAAGTGACAGTCTGCGCCGGGGCATCTGGGAGCAGGGTCCTGCCGAGGGCCAGTGCACACTGAGCGGCTCCTGGCCAGCAGGTGGGCTTGTTCGTCAGTGGGAAAACCCCTCAGCTTCTGGTGGGCTCAGGTAACAGTTCTGACAGCTGCATTTGAGGTCTGTGTTAGCCTCTCATTTAGAAATTTTCAAAAACGTTAGTTTGACTCTAGGGAATTGGGTTTTCTCTTTAATAGATTTGGGTAGTGGGAAGGAGGCTGAGAGGGCACAGAGATGTGTATAAATGGGATGCTTTTAGAGTTCCCAACCCAGATTCAGGAGCAATGGGATCATGGACGGTGGATAATGCCTCTATCAGTTCAGTTCAGTTCAGTTCAGTCTCTCAGTCGTGTCCGACTCTTTGCGACCCCATGAACTGCAGCACACCAGGCCTCCCTGTCCATCACAAACTCCCGGAGTTCACTCAGACTCATGTCCATCGAGTCAGTGATGCCATCCAGCCATCTCATCCTCTGTCGTCCCCTTCTCCTCCTGCCCCCAATCCCTCCCAGCATCAGGGTCTTTTGCAATGAGTCAACTCTTCGCTTGAGGTGGCCAAAGTACTGGAGTTTCAGCTTTAACATCAGTCCTTCCAATGGACACCCAGGACTGATCTCCTTTAGGATGGACTGGTTGGATCTCCTTGCAGTCCAAGGGACTCTCAAGAGTCTTCTCCAACACCACAATTCAAAAGCATCAATTCTTCAGCACTCAGCTTTCTTCACAGTCCAACTCTCACATCCATCCATGACCACTGGAAAAACCATAGCCTTGACTAGACGAACATGTGTTGGCAAAGTAATGTCTCTGCTTTTTAATATGTTGTCTAGGTTGGTCATAACTTTCCTTCCAAAGAGTAAGCTTCTTTTAATTTCATGGCTGCATTCACCATCTGCAGTGATTTTGGAGCCCACAAAAATAAAGTCAGCCACTGTTTCCACTATTTCCCCGTCTATCTGCCATGAAGTGATGGGACCAGGTGCCATGATCTTTGTTTTCTGAATATTGAGCTTTAAGCCAACTTTTTCACTCTGCTCTTTCACTTTCATCAAGAGGCTTTTTAGTTCCTCTTCACTTTCTGCCATAAGGGTAGTGTCATCTGCATATCTGAGGTTATTGATATTTCTCCCAGCAATCTTGATTCCAGCTTGTGCTTCTTCCAGCCCAGCGTTTCTTATGATGTACTCTGCATAGAAGTTAAATAAGCAGGGTGACAATATACAGCCTTGACATACTCCTTTTCCTATTTGGAACCGGTCTGTTGTTCCATGTCCAGTTCTAACTGTTGCCTCCTGACCTGCATATAGGTTTCTATAGGTTTAGAGATGCCTCTATAAGCATCTCTAAAGTCAGATAACAACATGTGCCTGTAAGGTTCCCAGGTGCCACAAGTAAGCACCTGCCTGCCAGTGCAGGAGATGTAAGAGATGTGGATTTGATCCGTGAGTCAGGAAGATCCTCTGGATGGGAGGGCATGATAACCTACTCCAGTATTCTTTCCCTGGAGAATCCCATGGACAGAGGAGCCTGGCAGCTTCAGTCCATAGGGTCATAAAGAGTCGGACACAACGGAAGTGACTGAGCATGCACCCACTAAGGTTTTTACTTGAGTTAAATGGGTTAAGATTCAGAAAATGTGTTGAACATAGTTCTTATACATGGTTAAGTGCTTGGTTTTAGGAAGAAAAACATTTTCAGTGTCAGTGTCACAAGATCAAACCACATCCCATTTTTATATGAGGTTTCAAGATAGATTTTTTCAATCATTTTGTAATAAATCCTTGAGAGAACTGATTGGTAACCCTACAATGACTTATATGAAAAGTCATTTCACTCTGATAAAATTTCTATAGACAAATAGGGATTATTATTTCTACTTGATAGTTGAGAAGACTGAGGCTTAGAAATTGCATGACTGTCCAAGATCATTTCTGACGAACGGCAAAGCATCCAGCCACCTGCCCATGGTCCTTCATGGGCAATCAGGAGGCAGCCATGCCTGTACATAGCTGGACAGGCTTGTTCTGTGGAACACACAATTACTATCAAAATGTTAAGCTTTAATAAGAGGTGTTAAGTGAAGATATGTTTATTGAGCATTTTGCTGGTCCTTGCTGAAATAAGTGGAAACGTAGAGGGAACAGGTCAAACCAGGATTGGGAAGCACTGGTTTTGGTACTGAAGTCACCCTCCACCAATAACATTTACACCACAATATGGATTTCAATGCAGACTTTCCTCTGCAACTCTGGCTTTGTTCTGTGTCACTGATTGAGAGTAAATACAAAGAAGGTATCTTTGAATTCAAACAGAGTGGTGCTTAGTGGATCTCGGTGCCTTGAGATAGAAAGGCACATTTACAAGGCACTGCTGAAGCTTCTTACACAAACTGAAGCCCTTGTTTCAAATGAGAGCTTATCTCGATTCAAAGAGGCTGCTGAAATCCTCCAGCCAAACTCCAACTGGTTTGTGTTTCCATTCTTCATCAAAGAGACAAAGCTGAGTGCAGTTGAAAGAAACAGCTTGCCGTCAACAACAGGAAAGAATTTCCCAGCGAGTGTAGTACTTTTGTTTGATTCCATTAAGGACTCTGCCAGAGCCTCCTGTGTGTAGGCTGCAGAGTGAAAACATGATTAATTCGAGCCCACATCAATGTCCATGTCCAGAAGATTCAAGCCTTGAACACTGCAGATGCGGGAGGCACGGAACTTTGCATAAGCCATGAGTGTGAGAAAGCCCTGGGGCTGTAGCATCAGGGGAGGGTGGGCCAGTCACAAGCAGCGGGGCTGATCTTCCCAGCAGATCCTCTGGGCATCCTGATTTAACATCAAGGCTGTGGACAGCTGACTTGTAGTCTCTTGCTTTTATGAAGAAGACACTGGATTGACAGAGTGGAGGAAGGGAAGAAGACAGGCCGTGTCTCTTCATCCTCCTGACAGGCTCACTAAATCACACCGAGTAACAGCACCAACCCGTCAGGAAGCACACGGCAAGCATCTGAGAAGAGTCTGCAGCCTTAATTGGAAGAGCCGGCATCACAGAGGTGACTCACGCCTGGCATCTAAGGCGAGGACGGGAGGTGCGACTTCACTGCCACTCAAGCCGGGATTTCCAGGAGTGTTTGTCTGAGTCTGTAGTATAATTTCACAGTCACTTTGGATCCTAATTAGCAGTTGTGTTTTGAAAAAACATGTTAAGGGGATGGAATCATTCCTCCCCGTACATAGCGCTTTAACTGAAAACCACCTAAGTTAGGTGGATGTTTTAGCAGCGATTTTTCTCTTTCTCCTTCATCTTCTACAACACACTTTCAGGAGGAAAGAAGGACACCTAGGAGTGGGACACTGAGCATATTTCAGAGCCCCCAGGGTAGTTCTGCACGCCTCTGAATCCTAGATGAGACGGGACAGACTGATTCTATCTGTGGTTCTATTTGCATTCATGTCCAGGAAACCCTCCTGGATTTCTGTTCTTTCTCTTTACTTGGAATGCGTGGTGCCCAATCCATTAGTTTTGGTGGTGCTTGATGGCATGCAAACACTAAATACATCCAGATACATGCACAGATGCCACATGAGCTTAAGAGCCCTTGTTTGGTTCAGCTTTAAAACATGCAGCTGTAACTGACAAAGGAAATGGGAGTTTGGGGGGCTTGCTCTTGCCTCCTTGGAAATGCTTTCATCTTCTAGAACTGAAGAGCTGGAAGAGGGATTGTGACCATCATGGTGTCATAGATGAAAGAACCGAGACCCTAAGATGCTGCAGTTTGACCATTGTGTGCACTGGTCTGATGCGAATATGGGGGCCGGGGTTCTTCCCTCTGGCCCCCATGAAAAGGAGTGGAATGGGAAGAGGAGGACTGGGAGCCCAGGAGAGGTGTGGACACCTGGCTCCTACTGCAGGCTTAGCACAGGTGAACTTGGCCCTGGGTGGCACCAAAGGAAGTGGGCCTGTGCAAGCTTCACAACCTTTGAGGCTGCTACCTGTGGACGGGGCTTTCCTCTTTGCTCGTCAAGAACTGTGCCCCTCACTTTTGGCTTTGGGAATGAAGGAAAGTTCCCAGGACTGTGGCCACAGGGCCTGCAGAGGAATCACTGTTGATAAGGAAAAAATAATTTAGCAAATGAGTAACTTACTTCTTTTGGAAGCAAAGGAGATCAGATGAACTGAAGACCGTCGTTTGACCCAGCTAATAAAATGATCGCTTGGAATCACAATTGGCAGTAAAATTCTCAATTGTTTTTGATATATAAACAAAGACCCCTTTGAAAAAATCTGAGGATCTTTGGACATGGCTGCCCTAAAGGACAGTGTTGTCTTAGCACTAGAAGACTCATGTGAAACGTGCCTTTATTCATTGCAAACACACTCTGCACAATTTTACTATCAAGAAGTAATGTTCTTGGCACTTCCCTGCTGGTGCACTAGTTAAGAATCCGCCTTTCAATGGAGGGGACATGGATTCAATCCCTAGTCAAGGAGCAAAGATCTCACTTGCTTCCAGGCAGCCAAGCCCGTGTGGCAAAACTCCCAAGCTCATGTGCTACAGCGAAGACCCAGCACAGCCAAAATTTTAAAAAACATTTTTTAATTGTAAAAAAATTTTTTAAAGAAGTAATACTGCTGCCTAATACACCTGTAGTCTACAGCAAGGTGGTCTCGGGTTCCCAGGGGTTTTTAAAGATACTGGCATGCCAATCCTTGTACCATTGTTGTAATTAATGGGCTGATTTTCTTAGCTGCCACAGATCTTTGGTGGCGTATCTGTTACAGAGGATGAAATACCCACTTGGCTGAGAGGCTGCTAGAGCACAGGCATACTAAGAATCATTTAACTCCTTTTACACCTCTTCTTGCACTTAGATGTAATGAGCACCTCTGTCACATATACATAAATTCCAACACCGAAGTTTTACTCTGTTTCCTCAGAACTTTCACAAAACACATGGTCAAACGCCAATCGGCTTTAACTATGCACTTATTGGGGGAGCAGTCAGGAAAATCTGCATTTTATGAGTAAGATAATGAAAGCATCGGACGGTTTGCCAGCTTCCCAGAGCTGATGGGCACATCCTCAAATTTCCATCTTCTCATTCCTCCCTGTGTCCCTGGAGATTATTGTCTGAGTGTTATTTTAGTTGTATAACATAGTCTTTCTCTTTTGTGGCTTCTCTCTCACTTTCTTTTCAAAACTATTTTTCAGTGTGTTCTCCCAGTGCTAGACATTTTATGACTAGACATTTTATGAGTTCTTTAAGAGGCAGTTGAGTTTGGTTCAGTTTCTCTCTCTAAAAACCTTGGTTGTCATTCAGCATATCACAAGAGTGGGGCCTGTAGTCCCAGACTGCCTATCAGAGGTAATGAAGTCTCAGGAGTTTGTCAAGATTCATAAACTGCTTAAGCTCTATGCTTACTCTTTATAAACGTAGCTTAACTTTGTGATTAATTGGCAGCTTGGTATTTGGTCTGGGACCACTTATGCTCTTGCTTGTGTAAAGTCATATGTGTTTTCACTAAAGATTAACAGAGCTGTTCAGAGAAATAGAAGAAAACGAAATCTTTTAAAAAAGGAAAAAGACAAGTATTGGATACTTTCTTCTCTTGGATCTCAACTCCACCCTTGTTCCCCCCCACCCTCAAGTTCAAGTGCAAAGAGTGAATCATCATAGTAGACGTATGTAAATTATGTAAATGATGAAGTCTGGTGAGGCTTCAAGAGCAAGAATAACTGCCAAAGCCTTGTCAGGGTGGCTCAGCGATTTTTGCTTAGGTGAGGTTCATTTGCATAATTCCCAGGATCCTTTGGAATTCCTTATTTAAAAAAGAAAAAAGAACGCTTCCTATAGTCATAACCTGAAGGTATCTGTATCTCTTGACACTGCATCAACATCGCATTTGGATAAAACAACATTGTAGTAGATGTAGGCAGTCTGAGTGGGAAGATTTCTGCAAGCTGCTTACCCTAAAGCTTTCTGTCTTCTCCATATCTGATCTAGTAATATTTAAGTGGTCTGACCTCGTGCAATGACTTAACAGTATTTAAGTGGTATCAACATGTTTCTGTGTTTCTTCTTAAGTTCCTGTTGGATGAAGTTAAATTAGTTTGCTTATTAAATTAAGAGAATCTAAGCCACCACTCATTCTGTATTTGTCTTAGAATTGTTCTGACTGCAGGCACACCAGGAAAAGCAGAGTTAGCTGTGGACAGACAGGAAGACAACTGTTGGTTAAATGTTCCTGAGCTTAAACACCTAGAAGAGAGCTCATCTCTTTAAAGGATGGCAGTCATATTATTTATTCCATAGGATTACTTGCCAAGTTCCCTGTGATTGCTTTATCTACAGGAGAAACAACTTTATAGGTTAGGAAACTAAGAGCCCAACAGTTTAAAGAAAAATATATCAACCAACTAGCCAACCTAGAGAATGCAAGCTCCCTGCCTTATGTCAAGTCTCTAGTGCCCCGAATGGCTGTTTTACAAGTACCCTAGAGCATAATAACACATGAGAGCAGTTTAGAACTAAAGGTGTTTTGAAGTCATTGTTTCAGGAGAAAACTGAGATTCAAAATGATTTACACAAGGTGACAAGGCTGGCCAATGGCCAACAGGCACTGTAACTCATGACTCAATTTGGACCTGTGGTGGTGCCCAGTCCTGGCTTTCTCCAGAAGACTCTGGTTTCCAGCCTTCTTTCCTTTCCACTGTCAGAGCACTTGGATGTGCCAGGGGCCCCCACCCCAGCAGGGGGCTTAGCAGGAGTACAGTCACTCTGACCATATTCCGTGGAGCATCCTAGCTTGCCATCTGTCTCAGTCTAAAAGCTGACTCTTCTTTTTCCTGTTGGAAACCTTCCTTGAGACAGTCAATGACCTTGGGCCTCATAGGAACTGCAGTCACTCTTAAAAGAAGTGTAACATTTGTATTAATATTTAATTGGTCCAATTTGGAGGAACTTGAAACTGCAATTAGAGGGCAGTGCCCATCTGCTTTCAGCAGGCACGTGGCTCTTCCCAGATCCCTGGGAGGCTGCAGGGGCCGCCCGTCACCTTCACGTGTGTTCCTTAACAACATGCGCACAGTCTCTCAAGGGGGAGCTCCAGATGGTGAAGGAAACTCTCCAGGCCATGGCCCTGCAGCTCCAGCCAGCAAAGGAGGCGGGGGAGAGGGAGGCTGCAGCTTCCTGTGTGACAGCTGGCATCCGGGAAGCACAGTCCTGAGGCCTGACAGGATGGGGGGTGAGTGACTGTGTCATCAGCATGAGTGCTGGGGGCCTCTCCCATTTCTTCTGCATAACCAGTGTGCCTGAACCCATTACGGAGATGCGCAGCCTGGATGCCCAGCCAAAGGGTGGTCCTCTCTCCTGGGGCTGAGTTCAGGGGAGTTTGCAGATTGGAATATGCAGGGCAGGGGGTCATCTGCTGATTTCCTTCTGTCAGTCTGAGACACTTTTACTGTGTCATTAACAAGAGCATCCTGCAGAGGACTTGAAAAAAATCTCTCCATTACAGACCCCATTAGACAGACAGTGAAAGTGAAAGTGTTAGTCGCTCAGTCATGTCCAACTCTTTGCGACCCCATGAACTGTAGCCCCCCAGGCTCCTCTGTCCATGGAATTTTCCAGGCAAGAATACTGAGGTGGGTTGCCATTCTCTTCTCCAGGGAATCTTCCCAACCTTGGGATCAAACCTGGGTCTCCTGCCCTTTCAGGCAGATTCCTTACCATCTGAACCTCATTCCACCAAGGGAGCCTCATTAGACAGAAGTTGGGGTGAATTCTCCTAGAAAGATGTCTCTTTTCCTGCATCATCTTGCTTTCCGCTGCAGTTAAAATAGCTCCTGATTTAAGGAACTTATAAAAAAGGAAAGCATACATGTCTCTCTCATCATACCTGCTACATTTTCCTACAGGCGCATGGTATAAGGGAGCTAACTAACCCTAGAATCTGGAAGTAACGGCTTTTCACCTTAACTTCTCCTGTGATTCTTCATCATCTCAGGAGAATTAAGATCAAAATTTCCAGAAGGTATTTTTAAAGAGACAGCCTATCAGGAACCCCAGCCGTCTGGTTTTCCTGTTGTGGCAATGCCTATCTTTATAGGATGGTCCCTGATGTTTCATCAGGACTTGCTGAAATTCACCGACAACTAGAGCAGGAAGGGAGTAGGGGCCATAAGTGGGTTGGGAAATTATTTAAATGTTTAAACCTCTCCTATATTCCTGTGAACCAGTCTCACCCAGGGTCAGGCAGGACATGGAAATGGAAAGCTCCAGTGCAGTATAGTACTCAGCGAGGCAGGGCTGTACTCAGATAATCAGTGCTATACTCAGTTAATCACTGCTGTGCTTGGTTAACCAGTGCTGTACTCAGTCATGCAGTGTTATATTCAGTGAGGCAGTGCTGAACTCAGTTAACCAGTGCTGTACTCAGTGAGGCAGTGCTGAACTCAGTTAACCAGTGCTGTACTCAGTGAGGAAGGACTGTAGTCAGTAATAGTAATGTGGAGCACTGAAGGCCCCTCCCTGCTGAAGCAGCTGTAGAACAGGCTGAGCTCACCCAACAGCACTTCCCAAGGTGCACTGAGGAAGGCAGCCTTGAGAGATGCTCTGCAGACACACCGCTCTCCTTTGGCATGTTTGGGAAGATTCCTATGCCATCATTTCTGCTGGAAAGCAATGGTACAATCAGCATATTAGCCTTTGAGAGTGCTTCAAGTAAGAAAACCCTCCTGATTCCGTCTCACCCCAAACTCCCCAAGTTTAATGGATCATAGTTTTTAAATTTAAATTCTATTAATATTCCATCAGTCAACTGCATTCTCTAGGGGTGTCATGATCCATATGCTGGTTTATATCACTTATGTATGCATTAGAGATGAAACTCAAAACCTTTGCTATGCTGTGTTGTCCTTAGCTGCTCAGTCATGTCTGACTCTGCGATCCCATGGACTGCAGCCCACCAGGCTCCTCTGTTCATGGGGATTCTCCAGGCAAGAATACTGGAGTGGGTTGCCATGCTCTCCTCCATGGGATCTTCCCAACCCAGGGATTGAATCCAGGTTTTGACGGGGTCCAGCCCCGGCTGATCCAGGGTATTCGAAGCGGGGACAGCGTTGGCGAGGATCAGGATACAATAGCTTCAATTAAATATTAATTAGAGATATAAAGAGTAATAGAATGAGGATAGCTCAGTAGGAAAATTCAGTGGAGAAAAGAGGCTGAGTAGCTTGGTTTACACGGGAGACCAATAAAACTCCAAGACAAGAAGCTTGCACCACTTACGTAGGCCGCAGGCATCCTTCCATTTTCCCGAAGGAGAGGAGACACTGAGGCCTCCCCAGTCCGATCTTAGAAGCCCAGGCATAATTAGTAAGCTTGGTGGGTTCCGCGCTCCAGATGGAGACTCAGCCAGAGTTTGAGAGGGAGAAAGACATGGGGAGACCAGTATTTCGAGGAACTGATCCCAATTCTTTATTTTCCGGGGTCTGTTTTTATACACTAAGATGTTATACAAAAGTCACGTGGGGACAGCAGTCCTGACTTTTATTAAAGTCAGGTACTTCATACAAATGTATACAGAGGTCTTAGGGGTGTTACATCATCTTCTGGCCAGGGGGCCTGCTGACAATTTATGACCCTCTCCTTGTGACAGTGGTCAGTCAACCAGAACACTTATTTCTCCAAGGGTGATTATTCTTAAAACAGACGCCACCCAAATAAAGTTACATTCCTATAGGGTGAGGTGTAGTGGGTTTTAGTTAAGGAAAGAATTTACTTAGCCTAAGGTCTGACGTGATTTATATCAAAATTTAATACTTATTTCTTCTATATATTCATTAATGTGTGTAAGGGCAGGGGATGTGGAGACTTAGCAACAAACATTGGCTCAACAAATGAAAAACCCTTCACCAATACAATTTCTAATCAGCCCACTATACTTATACCAATGGTTTTCTAACTTTTCTAAGGAACCTGTTTTTAGAAGGTTTAAAGCATCTCGTGCCTCTCACGGTTGGGAGGCTGTGGGCAATCACATGGGGCCGGACAAGCCTGTCAGGCAGGCTAGAGAACCTTCAGAGGAGTTTGTATGTTAAAACACTCTTGTCATGCCCAGGAATTATTACTAACTGGAGCTCTAAGTTAACTCCTTCTCCAAAAGAGGTGGTGGGGGACAGCCCCCCGTAAAGTCAGAGGTGTAGGTGAGAGCACAAAGTAGTAAAGTAGGCAGGCTCTGGTTATGGGGGTAGATGCTCGAGGATTTCCAGGGGGACTCCTGAGGCTCGATCTCGCCTTTGAGTATGTCGAGCCTCCTTCCTCATGACCTTTGCCACGGGCGGAGTGCCTCACGCTGGCCCCCAACAAGGTTTCCCACATTGCAGGCAGATTCTTTACTGACTGAGCTACCAGTAAAGCTCCAAACTTTTGCAGTGTTGAGTTAGTAAGGACTGGCCACAGTTTGTAAGTGTAATTGACTAACTGGTGTTTTTATATTTCTGTCTCTTGATGCTCACAGGAGGAGTGACGCTCCTGTCTTCATTCAGATCCATGGACAGTTGACAATCTTTGTCATTTCCTGAAGTCACACTGCCATTTCCAAAGGCAGCTGGTGCTTTGCTCAGCCTTCCATGCTGTGCAGTGCTTCCGTCAGGAGATGGCCCTGCTTAAGCCAGCAGGTGGCTGTGGTCCAGGGAACAAGCAAAAGCACAGCATATGAATTTTCTGATTGTTTTTTCTAAAATTTTCTGGTGAGCACTTAAAAATATATACTATGCATATTTTAGTAATTATATAATTAGTTTGTTCTAGGAATGCTTTTCAGTGTTTTTCAATGATGGAGCAAATTCCTGAATTATTTATCATGTCTAAGCAATATTATGTACTAGTCACATGGCACATGGAATTCCTCAGTCCTTGAATTAATTCCAGTGAAGCAAAACTTGTAGAGTCAGAATTGTCTCTAATGAATCCCTACTTTGAGAAGTGTCATCTTAAAAAACCCTACAAGACATTTTGGGAGTCACCTAACGCAAGTGTTTTATATTACTCAGGTACCATCATGAATAATTCTGTGAGGTTATGATGTAGCTGAAAATTCTGGAAGCTAATGACTATCTGAGTGTGCCCTAAATAAGTGTTCTCCAGTGCCCCAGTGGGCAGCATATCCATCTCCTTGTTGAGATGCCAGATCAAGGTGGGTGAATGATGCTTTAACCACCTGCTACAGCTCATCCCTAGCCTGTGCTGGTGTCAGAGGCAACCAGGAAGCCTGCACAAGGCCAGGGTGTTTCTTCTGCCCACACGACCTTCTCACACCCCTCTTCAGCCACTGTGATCCCCAAAAACCCAGGGCTGTGTATCCGAAACCATAATATAGGACAGTTTCTGTCAGGGCAACATAAGAGGAGATTAGAGCTTGAATTTAAAAGCCACAAAGCAATAACAATAAAAAAGCTAAGCTTTTATGGAGACAGTCAGGACCGCAAGCACAAGTGCAGGTGGAAAATGATGACTTTGGGTCTGATTCCATGGCACCATGCAAGAGAATCAATGATGAATCACGTGGTAGTCTGCACTGAGCTGCTGGCACCTGAACGCCAGCCATTTGTCTTCCACCAGCCTGAGCCGTGGCATGTTCTCAGTCAGTGACATTCCCGGCTCCTTCTAACTTCTTGAAATTTCAACATCAAATGATCTTCCTCAAATCAGATGAACATGTAATATTAGAAACGATTCTCCCTGTGTAGTAGGGGTGGATTCCCCAGCACAGGAGCATGAAAATGCTCACGTGTGTGTTGGGACTGTTCCCACACCTTTGCAATCATTATCATCTTAATTCTTACTCCAACCTTAGGGGGCAGGTGTTTGTAGTTGATGGAACTGCACCTCGGGAGACTGATGAACATTACCCACAGCACGGAGCAGGTGAATAGGGGGCCGGAAGCAACAGTTAGACCCCCCACAGCACAGAGCAGGTGAATAGGGGGCTGGAAGCAACAGTTAGACCCCCCACAGCACAGAGCAGGTGAATAGGGGGCCGGAAGCAACAGTTAGACCCCCCACAGCACAGAGCAGGTGAATAGGGGGCCGGAAGCAACAGTTAGACCCCCCACAGCACAGAGCAGGTGAATAGGGGGCCGGAAGCAACAGTTAGACCCCCCCACAGCACAGAGCAGGTGAATAGGGGGCCGGAAGCAACAGTTAGACCCCCGAAGACAGGTAGACCACTCTTACCTGTGTTCTTACTAAAGTGCTTTCAATGTCTTTGGGGCACTATTTGTTCCCCTAGAGCTTATTTGTTCCCTTGAGAACAGGTGGTCATCTTGGAACTCCTGCTTAAGAATCAGAGAACTGAGCCTAGGGAAACCCTGGCTCCTCACACCCTGAGTTGAGCCTCACTGCACTGTGACCATGAAGTCTAGGCTCAGACAGGCTTCAAGGACCTGCCACCCACCACTGTCCTAATCCACCATTCATTCCCCATCCCCTGTAAAGTCATGCCAGGAACAACCACCTACTCCCCGACAACAGGCAGATTTTCTTGAAAACGTCCATCTAATCGGTGTTTTTCAGAAAACATTAGAGAAAGCAGCTTTACGCTCACTGTTTAATGGCTTACATTAAGAAGTAACTTGATGCTCTAATTTTGAATACCCTTATCTTATCTAATCTTTGAATTTTGTCATGTAATTTATTACTTCATGAAATTTACTTTTTATGTGTTAAACTAAAAATGTTACCCAAGTCATTGGTGCACCTTTAACAATTTTTTTTTCTTTTTTCTTTTTTTTATCTTCTGGAGTATGGAGGATAGAAAAATGTAACAGCTTTACTCGTCTCATCTTTCTGTTATAGGATGAGTCATGTACTTACATTGCACAAAATGTTTGTAATAAAGCAATGCTTTAAAAGTGTGTATGTGCTTACTTTCAGATATTAACCAGTCATAAAATGATAGAATTTTATATTCCAGACCCTTTGAAGAAATTGAAAATAACATTACTATTAAATGGGGAACAGGACAGAGTGTCCACTAACAACACTGAAATATTTTACTGGAGGTACTGGCTTAGGCCAGAAAAATAAATGAGAGTTACAATCTGGAAAGGAAGAGATACAACATTAATAGTGACAGGTGATGTCATTGTTAGCCAGACAATCTAAGAGAATTAACAAACACAAAACTTACTTACACAAATAACAACACAATCAGCTTACCAAAATCAATATGCTTTACATATACAAATAATAATCAGAACATAAAGTATAAGAAAAGACCTACTTTCAATAGCAACAAGAAAAGAAAACAGCTAGGAACAAATATAAATAAGAAACATACAAGCCTTGTCTGAAGGAAATTTTAAGATGAAGAACACAAGAGGAGAATTGAATACAGAGAATGACGTTAACTTTTGGGTAGAAAGTCATCATAAATTGTCAGACCTCTGTAGATAAATTCATAAATACTACCTGATCCCAACAGAGTCACAAATGTATAGATATTCTCAGCAACCATTCTCTGCTTCATCCTTTCTAGAAATTCTTCATTCAGGTGCTTAAATTACAAATGTACTCACACATAAGCGGAGTTGCCATATGTATTTATACTGTTAAAGCAGTTAAACGAGGAATCCATTAGCCTGGGGGAGCTCCAGTGCCCTGGCACCTATACCAGCAAGCCCACATCTAAGCCTGTAAATGCTTCAAGGTTATGAAATCGAGGCCTGAGGACGACCAGTCACAAACAGCCAATTAGGCTTTGAACTATAGCCAATCAGTCCTTCCCTTGCTTCCACATTTTCTCTGTGAAACTTTTTCTTCCTCCTGTCAGTGGTGTCTCCCAATTACTTCTGGTTTGGCACTGATTCAGATTGATTTTTGCTCAAAAAAAAAAAAAAATCTTAAAAAGTTTAAAATGCCTCAGTATATTTTTTAACAGCCCTATTGTTTGTAAGAGAGAAAATTGGAAACAAGCTAAATTTTCATCCATAGCAAACTGTTTTTAAATAAATTATGGCACAGCCACACTACGGAATGCTTTGAAGTTGCTAAAAGGTCTTTCTATACATGTCTACTTGTGTCTGCAGAAATATCCCTGCAAAGGGGCCCACTTAACTTGGGGAAGAGGGTTGGAAGGAGATTTACTTTTTCTGTGTCTTGTTCTTTTAAAAATTTGTACCAAGTGCTTCTGCTTTTTATTCAAAAAATCAATTCTTTAAGAAAAAAGCCATGATCACGGAGACTGGAAGTGGGGCCTTGGGTAGGACAGGGCACTTGGGCCCAGGCCCCCAGCACTGCCTCAGAATTTACCCCCTTGTAAGCACCCACTGGGTACCCAGCACCATACTGGGGAGTGTGCCACATACTGGTGATAAAAAGACAACTGTCAGATGTTATGATCAAATGATCTGAAGGAAGTAACTAATAATATTTATAATTACAAATATTATGTTATAAAATATAAATATTACCATTTTAAAGACAAGGGATGAATTTTGTTTTGACACTTGAACAATGATGTCAGGTGGTAGAGTACCAAAAATTCAGTCCCTTCTGTAATTCCAGTTCTGGTCCTGGGTTAGGGAGTTGGACAAAGCCTCCTTCCTCGGAACACAAGATCGAAGAGATCTAAGAGAGCTGTAGTTGGCTGTGAAGTCAGAGTGCGGCTGGGGATGGAGTTACATCTCTTCCCCACTGCTTCTTAGGAGTTACTTCTGCAATCAGTGTTTTATTCAAATAGGTAGGCCTTTAAAGGGCAGAAGGCAATGGCACCCCACTCCAGTACTCTTGCCTGGAAAATCCCATGGACAGAGGAGCCTGGTGGGCTGCAGTCCGTGGGGTCGCTAAGAGTCGGACACGACTGAGCGACTTCCCTTTCACTTTTCACTTTCCTGCACTGGAGAAAGAAATGGCAACCCACTCCAGCGTTCTTGCCTGGAGAATCCCAGGGACGGGGGAGCCTGGTGGGCTGCCGTCTACGGGGTCGCACAGAGTCGGACACGACTGAAGTGACTTAGCAGCAGCAGCAGCATGCCTTTAAAGGGACCTACCACATATACTTTCACACTGGAGAAAGGAGGTTCTGACAGACACCAGAGTGAAGAACAGTCCAGAAAATATCTCTTCTCATTATTAAAATAACACATAAGAACTGATTGATTTTACTCTTCTGTTTTCAAGAGTTTGAAGCATCTATTGGAAACAGCTCAGGTGCATGACAGGAATTTGATGTCTTCCCATTGTCTATTTATTCACTCCAGAAATATTTATTGAATTCTTATTATAAAAATTGTTCTTTCTATGTTGAAAAGCAGAAACATTACTTTGCCAACAAAGGTTCGTCTAGTCAAGGCTATGGTTTTTCCAGTGGTCATGGATGGATGTGAGAGTTGGACTGTGAAGAAAGCTGAGCGCCAAGGAATTGATGCTTTTGAACTGTGGTGTTGGAGAAGACTTGAGAGTCCCTTGGACTGTAAGGAGATCCAACCAGTCCATTCTAAAGGAGATCAGCCCTGGGTGTTCTTTGGAAGGAATGATGCTAAAGCTGAAACTCCAGTACTTTGGCCACCTCATGCGAAGAGTTGACTCATTGGAAAAGACCCTGATGCTGGGAGGGATTGGGGCAGGAGGAGAAGGGGACGGCAGAGAATGAGATGGCTGGATGGCGTCACTGACTCGATGGACATGAGTCTGAGTGAACTCCGGGAGTTGGTGATGGACAGGGAAGCCTGGCGTGCTTCGGTTCATGGGGTCGCAAAGACTCAGACACGACTGAGCAACTAAACTGAACTGAACTGATGATGGATAAATTTGTGACTATTTATAAATTTATAGAGGTTAAAATCTTAGTGAAAATCATTCAGCCAGTAATGAAAATATGCGTTGTTTCTCAGAACTCTTGGTTTTACATCTACATGATAAATTGTAAGACAATGCACACACAGAAAGACACCCAATAGCAATTAAGTTCATATTAAGCAATAGTCACTCATTATTTTGTTTCCTATATTATTTTATTTATAAGAACAACATTAAAAATTGTTTTAAAAGATTCATGTATAATCTTCATTTTTCTATTCATCTACACAAAAATATATTTTCATTAAATTGCAGCTAGTCTATTTTTTATTCTGCTTTTTATGTTTAAGATGATGGTATTTTCCATTTTGCTACATAATCATTGTAATCTTTGTATTTGTTGCTGCATAATGTTCTATCAAGTTGATCTGCTGTAGCTTAGATATTCCTATGTCCATGCATCTGTCCTAAGTCACTTCAGTTTTCTCCGACTCTTTGTGACTCTCAGGCTCCTCTGTCCATGGGATTCTCCAGGCAAAAATACTGGGATGGGTTGCCATGCCCTCCTTCAGGGGATCTTCCTGACCCAGGGATAGAACCAGTGTCTCTTAGGTGCCCTGCACCAGCAGGTGGGTTCTTTACCACTAGCACTACCTGGGAAATCCCTATTTCTGTGTCAGTTCAGTTCAGTTGCTCAGTCGTGTCCGACTCCTTGTGACCCCATGCACTGCAGCACTCCAGGCCTCCCTGTCCATCAGCAACTCCCGGAGCTTACTTAAACTCATGTCCATCGAGTCGGTGATGCCATCTCATTCTCTGTCATCCCATTGTCCTCCCGCCTTCAGTCTTTCCCAGCATGAGGATTTTTTTCAAATGAGTCAGCTCTTCACATCAGGTGGCCAAAGAATCAGGGCTTCAGCTTCAGAATCAGTCCTTCCAATGAATATTCAGGACTGATTTCCTTTAGGATGGACTGGCTGGATCTCCTTGCAGGCCAACGGTCTCTCAACAGTCTTCTCCAACACCACAGTTCAAAAGCATCAATTCTTCAGCGCTCAGCTTTCTTTATAGTCCAACTCTCACATCCATACATGACTGCTGGAAAAAACCATAGTTTGGACTAGACAGACCTTTGTCGGCAAAGTAATGTCTCTGCTTTTTAATATGTTGTCTAGGTTGGCCATGGCTTTTCTTCCAAGGAGCAAGCCTCTTTTAATTTCATGACTGCCATGATTTTGGGGCCCAAGAAAATAGTCTGTCACCGTTTCCACTGTTTTCCTATATATTTGCCATGAAGTGATGGGACCAGGTACCATGATCTTAGTTTTCTGAATGTTGAGCTTTAAGCCAACTTTTTCAGTCTCCTCTTTCACTTTCATCAAGAGGCTCTTTAGTTCTTCTTCTCTTTCTGCCATAAGGGTGGTAGCATCTGCATATCTGAGGTTATTGATATTTCTCCTAGCAATCTTGATTCCAGCTTGTGCTTCATCAACCCAGCATTTCTCATGATGTACTCTGCATGTAAGTTAAAGAAGCAGGGTGACAATATATAGCTTTGACATACTCTTTTCCCTATTTGGAACCAGTCTGTTGTTTTAAGTCCAGTTCTAACTGTTGCTTCTTGACCTGCATACAGGTTTCTCAGTAGGCAGGTCAGGTGGTCTGACATTCCATCTCTTTCAGAACTTTCCACAGTTTATTGTGATCCACACAGTCAAAGGCTTTAGCATAGTCAATAAGCAGAAGTAGATGTTTTTCTGGAACTCTCTTGCTTTTTCTATGATCCAAAGGATGTTGGCAATTTGATCTCTGGTTCCTCTGCCTTTTCTAAATCCAGCTTGAACATCTGGACATTCATTGCTCATGTACTGTTTAAGCTTGGTTTGGAGAATTGTGAGCATCAGTTTGCTTGCATGTGAGATGCATGCAATTGTGTGGTGGTTTGAGCACTCTTTGGCATTGCCTTTCTTTGGGATTGGAATGAAAACTGACCTTTTCCAGTCCTGTGTCCACTGCCGAGTTTTCCAAATTTGCTGGCATATTGAGTGCAGTACTTTCACAGCATCATCTTTCAGGATTTGAAATAGCTCAACTGGAATTCCATCACCTCCACTAGGTTTGTTCATAGTAATGCTTCGAAGTAAGGCCCACTTGACTTTGAATTCCAGGATGTCTGGCTCTAGGTGAGTGATCACACCATCGTGATTATCTGGGTCGTGAAGATCTTTTTTGTATAGTTCTTCTGTATTCTTGCCACCTCTTCTTAGTATCCTCTGCTTCTGTTAGGCCCATACCATTTCTGTCATTTATTGTGCCCATCTTTGCATGAAATGTTCCCTTGGTATCTCTAATTTTCTTGACGAGATCTCTAATCTTTCCCATTTTATTATTTTCCTCTATTTCTTTCCTATGTCATTCAGTTCACTTCAGTTCAGTCACTCAGTCGTGTCCGACTCTTTGCGACCCCATGAATTGCAGCACGCCAGGCCTCCCTGTCTATCACCATCTCCTGGAGTTCACTCAAACTCACGTCCATCGAGTCAGTGATGCCATCCAGCCATCTCATCCTCTGTTGTCCCCTTTTCCTCTTGCCGCCAATCCTTCCCAGCATCAGAGTCTTTTCCAATGAGTCAACTCTTCGCATGAGGTGGCCAAAGTACTGGAGTTTCAGCTTTAGCATCATTCCTTCCAAAGAACACCGAGGTCTGATCTCCTTTAGAATAGACTGGTTGGATCTCCTTGCAGTCCAAGGGACTCTCAAGAGTCTTCTCCAACACCACAGTTCAAAAGCATCAATTCTTCGGTGCTCAGCTTTCTTCACAGTCCAACTCTCGCATCCATACATGACCACTGGAAAAACCATAGCCTTGACTAGATGGACCTTTGTTGGCAAAATAATGTCTCTGCTTTTGAATGTGCTGTCTAGGTTGGTCATAACTTTTCTTCCAAGGACTAAGCGTCTTTTAATTTCATGGCTTGAATCACCATCTGCAGTGATTTTGGAGCCCCCCAAAATAAAGTCAGCCACTGTTTCCACTGTTTCCCCATCTATCTGCCATGAAGTGATGGGACCAGATGCCATGATCTTCGTTTTCTGAATGTTGAGCTTAAAGCCAACTTTTTTCACTCTCCTCTTTCACTTTCATCAAGAGGCTTTTTAGTTCTTCACTTTCTGCCATAAGGGTGGTGTCATCTGCATATCTGAGTTTATTGATATTTCTCCCGGCAATCTTGATTCCAGCTTGTGCTTCCTCCAGCCCAGTGTTTCTCATGATGTACTCTGCATATAAGTTAAAGAAGCAGGGTGACAATATACAGCCTTGACGTACTCCTTTTCCTATTTGGAACCAGTCTGTTCCAGTCTGAACCCTGTCCAGTTCTAACTGTTGCTTCCTGACCTGCATGTAGGTTTCTCGAGAGATATTAAATCTTTCCAATATTTTGCTGTTATAGACAAAGCTGCAATAATATTTTCATGCATATAGATTTTCCTTTCCTTTGAATTTTGTTCCTGGGAGGAATTCCCAGGAGTGAGAATTCTGGAGTAAAAGGTAAGGAAGAGTGACGCATTTGCAATGAAGCTTAAATTAGGGAACAAATTGACGACAGCAACCAGCTTGCAAGCAGTCCTTCCTCTGCTGAGGGGATTCCCGACCAGGTATTGATTGGTTTCATTGATTTTGTGGTGCTTCCTCTTGTCACGGATATATCCACAATTACCACAGCAGGCAAATCACAGCTGGGCAATTTCTGCCATTAAAATGAGCAGCTTCAACTCTGCAGCGGCATTTCACTGCCCTCCTCACCGATGCTGCCCTCTTGTAGGTCTGTGCTCTGCCTCTTGAAGGTCTGGATTCTCTCCAGGTAAGTGCGTGGGGTCCCACAAGCATCCAGGATTTAGAAGACCAAAGACCTGGACTGAAGTCATTTCCCACTTGCCAGTTGTCTTCTTGATCCTTTGTTTGAATATCTGCAAATTGAAATTGATAATAATAAACCCTTCCATTTGGCATGGTGGAAAGACTCAAAGAGATCAATATAAATGAAAGAACTGAAAGATAAATCAGCATATATAGGCTTTAAAATGAGGAAAATTTCTAGTATAGAAAGTGAACAGAATCAATTTAAGGGTGAATGCAACCCAGTCAAGACCACTGTGTATGCCCCAAAGGGAATAACTTGAGTTGTATGTGGGGTTTTCTATTTCTACATGTTCTTTAACTCTGTATTTTAGTATTCTGATTTTAAAAATTTAATCTTATAGTTTTTATAGTATATTATACAATTATTAATATATTTGCTTATTACATTGTGTTAATAATGTAAATGTTTTTGCATAACATTTTACTTTGTGCATTGTTTATTATATAAATTTTGCTCTATTTTATTATTGATTAGTATTTCTTGGGATGTTCTTGAAATCATCTTGGTTTCTCTGGAGAATCAGGTACATATACTTAAATAAAGAGATCCTTTCTTGTTCAATTAAAAAACATGTTTCACATTTGTGGCTTTGTGTGCCCCTTCTCCCAACTCCCAGGGTGGTCTCAGATACTCAAGAGAACATGAAAGGTTGACATAGAAAGTGCTTTGGGGAACGTCTGTTTAATCTACTCAGTCCAGCCTAGCTGAGGGGTAAATAATCATAAACACTCATGGCTCCTTCTAAAGCATCCTCCCAACCTGCAGACTTGCATATGAACTAGAGCTTGGCTTTGAATGACCAGAGCCAAAACACTCCCCCTACCTGGCCCCCACACATTTCACATCCTTAGCCCCTGAACAATGTAGGAATGCAGATTCCAGGCCCCTGTGAGTTACCCCAGCTCTTGGTCTCCTTCCAAAGGTGTATTTCAGTACCCTGTCCCTTGACGCTCCATCCTTTTTATCTCCACCCCACTTCAACCACCTACTTTCCTAACTTTTACTGATCCTTCCCTCTTAGGGCTTTGATGATTTCCATCTCTTTTCCTTACCTAATTTATTTGCTTTTCCTCTTTAGAGGGGAAAGGAAAAGTAGCAGTTCCTGATGACTTGAGAGCTCCAGGGTGAACTCTGGTTCGAAAGCACCCTCTTCGTTTATTAACCTTGAAGGGACTCTGGCTGGGCTCCGGCATTTATCTCGCCTTCAGTGGGGACTCCTGCTCTCAGCAGGATAAAAGCATCTGTAACAACCACACAGCTGGAGATGCTGGGAATGGAGACTGCTTCCATAGGAGTCTTTGTAAATAGGAGCCCTGCACCAAGGCTTTCTTCATCGGGATGGAAGTGTCTGATGCTTTGTGTCTACCAGAGTTCCGTTCTTTACAAGCAGAGTGAGTAAGAATTCCTTGACAGGAACATGAGGGGACCCAGAAAGACTTTGATAATCCCTGCTGTGGGCAAAGACACTGCTGAAGGGTGTTTTTAAAAATGAAGATGACAATAAAACATGCACTCTTACAAAAGATGGGAGAAAATAAGAAAGTAGTAATGAGGCCAGGGGGAGGCAAAAGATACGTTGTAACTTTGGGGGGAAAAAATAAACATGTAAAAGACTTTTGTGCAATGGCAGGTCCCACACAAAGCACAGGAAATCTCTAATTAATTATTTGTCACATAAGGAAAATCAGATGCATGCCCAGCACAAGCCAAGTGGGATCTTGCTAAGTGGAGTTTTGACTTTTAAGGACAAGTGTACATAGGCATCTCTTCTGGGCTTGAAGAGCTGGCAGTCACCAGAGAGACACTTAACCTCAAGGGGTTTGAAGTGAATTAAAGTGTCTGGATATTTAAAAAATATTTCATGTATTTGGCTGCTCTGGGTCTTAGTTGCAGCATGAGGAATCTTTAGTCACATCACGCGAACTCTTAGTTGCGGCATGCGGTATCTTAGTTCCCTGACCAAGCATGGAAACTGAGTCCCCTGCATTGGGAGCGCAGAGTCTTAACCACTGGACTAGCAGGGAACTCCCCGTCTGGATATTTTGTGCTTGGAAGACCCTGAGCTCTTTCCTACTGTGAGGCCAATGAACCATGGTAGGTCTCAGATGTAAGGAAGATTCTAGACTACGAATTCACAGATAAAGGGTTTCTTTGGTTCTGTGTTTCTTTCCCATGAACAAGCAGTACTTGAGGTGCATGAAGTCAGGTCTGGACCTTGTCCTGGGAGGCTGTGCCCTGCTAGATACCCAGAGTGGAATTCTAAAAGCAGTCAGGAGACAGGCCAGTAGAAGACTGATCCAAAGCAAGTGTCCTCGGGGATGAAACCAGCCCATCCACGTCGGGAATTGAGACTGACTCAGTTGGGGAGGTTGGGAACCAACATTGAATCATTTCCTTGCTCTCCCCACCCCAGCCCACCCCTTCTCCCTTTCTCTCTCTTGTTAAACCACTTTCTTGTTAAATCAGCTATTCATTGGTGATGGTTATGGCAAATCTGAAATCATAGCCACTAAGAAGATTGCAATAATTGCTCTCAAATTGCCTAGTTCTTATTTTTTCCCTTTGTTATATTATCAAGACACTATGACTCAGTCTGCCATAACGCTTTTCCCTGAATCATAAAGATACGCCTCTCTCCCATAGAGGAAGTGAAGGATTTTCTTGAACTACTGAAAGACTTCCCCAATTAGGGGGAAAAAAAAATTCATAAAGGCACACAGAATGAAACCTTTTATCCCCCAGACATTTCCAGAGGTAGACATGTGATTCCCACAAGTCAGCCTAGTGGCGTTGTTGGGATAAAAATTGTATTTTGGTTTTGAACCATGATGGGAAGTCGAATAGAACTGTCAAAATGGGCATGTTTCCTGGGCTCATCAGAAATAGTTACCTGTAGGTAACTGTAGGACTGAAGGGCTAAAATATTCATTCATGCCGATGCAACTACCAGAGACCTGGGAAACTTGACCACGGAAGCATCTGGGATAAAGATTCAGTACTAGAAGTTATTGCTGCATCCTTGTGCTCTCAGATCCCATGCTCACTCTGTAGTCCCCAGGGGGTGACTCTTGTCTCCCCCACCTCATTAAAACTCTTTTTGTGTATGGCCTTCCAAATCCCATAGCGTTTTCTGTCTTCATTCCACTTGACATTTTGGTAGCAAAGTCCAGTGTTGAAACAAATCTATTCTTCATTGAATCTCTCTCTCCCCTCTGGGGTTCTAGGACTCTACACCCACCAAGGTCTCATCCTGCGTCAGTATTGCTGCTTGATTATTCCTTCTCCTGCTTCAAAGATCGATACCCTGAGCCTCTGTCCTCAGATCTCCATTCTCACTGGGTAATTTTATCTGCTCCAACAATTTTAACATTATCTTTCTAGAGATCATTCCCAAAGTTATGAGACAATTGAAACTATTTATTGAGCACCCCCCATATGTTAAGTGGTTGTGGTTTTTGGCTCACTAAGTGTTGTTGTTGCATCTCTTTTGTGACCCCAAAGACTGTAGCCTGCCAGGCTTCTTTGTCCATGGGATCTCCCAGCAAGAATACTGGAGTGGGTTGCCATTTTTAGGTGCTGGGTCCCAGATTCCAAACTGTGTGTGGCTCCCAACCCAGGTATTGAACCCGGGTCTCCCACACTGCAGGTGCACTCTTTACCGTCTGAGCTACCAGGGAAGCTACATGTGGCTCAGTATTTTCCTATCATTCTCAGATTTTGTCTTCTTTTCAGAGCTTTAGATTCTGCTGGAGATTCCTGTCACTACACCATCCCAAACTCAACATGTCTAAAGCCAATTTCATTTTGTTTTTCCTTCTAAATATCTGTCTATCATTCAGCTGTCCTTAACCATAGTTCCTGGCATATTTATCTTCTGGGAAACAAGACAAGAACCCTCACTATTACCTTATACTCCTTCTTCCTTATCCCAAATCCAAACAGGAAAGTCTTAATGCTTTTAGCATTTCAAGTTTTTACATCTCTCTTATTTTCTCTATTCACTATCTTGTCCAGTTTCTCATCACACTTGAACTATTGCTATAGGTTTCTAATTGGTTTCTTTGTCTTGCATGTCTCATAATTCAAATTCGTGGTCAAAGTTATCTTCCTAAACCAATGGTTAGATCAGGCTCAAAATCTTCATTTGTTGTTGCCCAGAAAATAAAATTTTTATTCAAGGGTGATCATTGTCTGTAACCAGACTATCCTTCCAAACCCATCTTAAGCAACCTCCTCCCAGTTACTCTGGGTTACTCACTATTCCTCAAATTCTCACCTGTTTCCATACCAGCCTTTGCTCATGGTTGTGCTCACAGCCTTGATTCTTGGGTTCCACGTATCTCACTTCATAATCATTTGTCCAGAGTGTGAGGGAAGAAAAGCAATGAAGCCCTGGGTTTGGGTTCTGAGCAAGTGAGTAAATAGTGATATCATTATGGAGGTAGAGAAGAGCTTGAGGAAGAGGGTGAGTGTGTGTGTGTGTGTGTTGCAAGAGGGGTGCAGGGGATGGAAATTGCCAGCCAGAATATTGAGTAGGCAGCATATATTTAAACTGGACCAGGGAGTCATGTCCTGTTGTGTTGTTGCTAAATTGTGTCTGACTCTTTGTGACCCCATGGACTGCAGCATGCCAGGCTTCCCTGTCCATCACCATCTTCCAGAGTTGGTGATGGTGCTTAAATGATGATGCCATATAGATAGTGCTTAAAGCCATAGAACCGTGTAGAACAAGTAGGAAGAGAGGAATACTTAAAAGAAAGAGAAGTGCAAGTGGAGAAAAGGAAAGAAAGTCACAAGAGATTATAAGAGTTAACAAAATCCATGGGAGGAGTTTTAATGTGAAGAAGAGCAGAAACATGATTCCATATTCAGCAGAGAACTTCCAAGGGATTTGCATGAATAATCTTAATCATAACAACAACCCCACAGGTAGTTACTGTTATCCCTCTTCTACAGATAAGGAAACTTAAACTTATGGATCCCTACCTATAAGGAGGATATATTGGATTGCCTCAGCCCAAAATCTGAAAAGAGCAATGTTACCAGGAGACAGAAACACATTGATTCCATTTTCATGTTGTCTTATGATTAAAATGCAGTGACTTTTAGCTAACGCACTGGCTGATTCGCTTCTCTTCTTACGGAGTCTTGCACAGTATTTAGGTGTCACTGAACTAATATATCAATGGCTTGTGACGCATGTTGCTGCTGTTGAGTCGCTAAGTCTTGTCCGACTCTTGCGACCATGTGGACTGTAACCCGCCAGGCTCCTCTGTCCATGGAATTTTCCAGGCAAGAATACTGATAGGTTGCCATTTCCTTCTCCAAGGGATTTTACCTGCTGAGGGACTGAACCTGTGTCTGCTGCATTACCCAGGGGATTCTTTACCACTGAGCCACTTGGGGAGCCCTTGTAATATATATGACCAGTTTATCTTAGGTAACCTTTGAAAATGGAGGAGCTGATGGGCACCCACTGTTTATTGGTAAACTGTTTAATTGGAACTTGGCAGCAGAGTTCATCTTCAATATGATTACAACTTACTCAAAGTTTATAATTAGGGTCCTCCTTCTTTCTACATCATTTTCTTTCTTTTTAGGAACTTCTGTTCCTCAAAGTACTTGGCTCTTTGATCTCTGGCACTCCAGATTTATGCATATATGATAGTCTAATCTGCCCTTCTTGAGACCAGTTCTGGTCCCCTACTCCTTCCCTTGGAAGCCTGGACACCCACACGACATGTGAATAAGGTAAGTCCCTTCCCTGGGTCTTCTGCAATTGTAGTTTTTGTTCTGTCTACCTTCTGAAACATGGTCCACTGGAGAAAGGAATGGCAAACCACTTCAGCATTCTTGCCTTGAGAACCCCATGAATAGTATGAAAGGCAAAAAGATATGACAATAAAAGATGAACCCCCCAGGTCGGGAGGTGTCCAATATGCTACTGGAGAAGAGTGGAGAAATAGCTCCAGAAGGAATGAAGAAGCTGAGCCAAAGTGGAAAAGATGCCAGTCGTAGATGCAACAGGTGGTGTAAGTAAAGTCCGATGCTGTAAAGAACAATATTGCATAGGAACCTGGAGTGTTAGGTCCATGAATCAAGGTAAACTGGAAGTGGTCAAACAGGAGATGGCAAGAGTGAACATCACATTTTAGGAATTGGTGAACTAAAATGGACGGGAATGGGTGAATTTCATTCAGATGACCATTATATCTACTACTGTGAGCTAGAATCCCTTATAAGGAATGGAGTAGCCCTCATAGTCAACAAAAGAGTCTGAAATGCAGTACTTGGGTGCAATCTCAAAAATGACAGAATGATCTCAGTTTGTTTTTAAGGCAAACCACTCAATATCAGAGTAATCCAGATCTATGCCCCAACCACTAATGCTGAAGAAAATGAAGTTGAATGGTTCTAATGAAGACCTATGAGACCTTTAAAGGACACCAATAAAAGGTGTCCTTTTCATCATAGGGGAGTTAAGAGATACCTTGAGTAACAGGCAAGTTTGGCCTTGGAGTACAAAATAAGAGGGCAAAGGCTAACAGAATTTTGCCAAGAGAATGCACCGATCATAGCAAACAACCCTTTTCCAACAACACGAGGGACGACTCTACACTTGAACATCACCAGATGGTCAACACTGAAATCAGATTGATTTTATTCTTTGCAACTGAAGATGAAGATGCTCTATACAGTCAACAAAACTGACCAGTAGCTGACTGTGGCTCAGATCATGAACTACTTACTTTGAAATTCAGACTTAAATTGAAGAAAGTAGGGAAAACCACTAGGTCATTCAGTTATGGCCTAAATCAAATCCCTCATGATTATACAGTGTAAGTGACAAATGGATTCAAGGGATTAGATCTGATAGAGTGCCTGAAGAACTATGGATGGAGGTTCATAACATTGTATAGAAAGCAGTGATCAAAACCATCCCAAAAGGAAAGAAGTACAAGAAGGCAAATAATTTTCTGAGGAGGCCTTACAAATAACTGAGAAAAGAAGAGAAATGAAAGGCAAAGAAGAAAAGGAAAGATATACCCACCTGAATGCAGAGCTCCAAAGAATAGAAAGGAGAGAAAAGAAAGCCTTCCTCAGTGATCAATGCAAAGAAATAGAGGAAAACAATAGAATGGGAAACACTAGAGATCTCTTCTAGAAAATTGAAGATACCAAGGGAACATTTCATGCAAAGATGGGCACAGTGAAGGAGAGAAACAGTATGAACCTAAAAGAAGCAGAAGATATTAAGTAGAGGTGGTAGAAATACACAGAAGAACCATACAAAAAATATCTTCATGACCCAGATAAGCACAATGATGTGATCACTCACCTAGAGCCAGACATCCTGGAGTGTGAAGTTAAATGGGCCTTAGGAAGCATCACTACAGACAAAGCTAGTGGAGGTGATGGAATTCCAGCTGAGCTATTTCAAGTCTTAAAAGATGGTGTTGTTAAAGTGCTGCACTCAGTATGCCAGCAAATTTGGGAAACTCGGCAGTGGACAAAGGACTGGAAAAGGTCACTTTTCATTCCAATCTCAAAGAAGGGTAATGCCAAAGAATGTTCAGACTACCACACAAATGCACTCACTTCACATGCTAGCAAGGTCATGCTCAAAATCTTTCAAGCTAGGCTCAAAATTCTCCAAGCTGGGCTTCAACAGTACATAAATTGAGAACTTCCAGATGTTCAAATTGGATTTAGAAAAGGCAGAAGAACCAGAGATCAAATTGCTAACATCTGTTGAATCTTAGAAAAAGCAAGGGAATTTCAGAAAAACATCTGCTTCATTGACTAAGCTAAAGCCTTTAACTGTGTGGATCACAACAAACTGTTGAAAATTCTGAAAGAAATGGGAATACCAGACCACTTTACCTATCTCCTGAGAAACCTGTATCCAGATCAAGAAGTGGCAGTTAGAACTGGACATTGAAGAATAGACTGGTTCAAAATTGGGAAAAGAGTATGTTAAGGCTGTATACTGTCACCCTGCTTATCTAACATAAATGCAGAGGACATCATGAAAAATGCTGGGCTGGATGAAGCACAAGCTGGAATCAAGATTGCTAGGAGAAATATCAGTAACCTCAGATATGCATATGATACCACCCTAATGACAGAAAGCAAAGAGTAAATAAAGAGCCTTTTGATGAAGGTGAAAGGGAAGAGTGAAAAAGCTGGCTTAAAATTCAGCATTCAAAAAATGAAAACCATGGCATCCAGTCCCATCACTTCATGGCAAATAGTTGGGGAGGAAATGGAAACAGTGACAGACTTTATTTTCTTGGGCTCCAAAATCACTGTAGATGGTGACTACAGACATGCTATTAAAAGATGTTTGTTCCTTGGAAGAAAAGCTATGACAAACTTACACATCAAATTAAAAAGCAGAGACATCACTTTGCCAAAAAAGGTCCAACTAGTCAAAGCTATGGTTTTTCCAGTAGTCATGTAGGGATGTGAGAGTTGGACCATAAAGAATGCTGAGCACTGAAGGATTGATGCTTTCAATATGTGGTGCTGGAGAAGACTCTTGAGAGTCCCTTAGACTGCAAGGAGATCAAATCAGTCAATACTAAAGGAAATCAGTTCATTGGAAGAACTGATGCTTAAGCTGAAACTCCATTGCTTTGGCCACGTGATGTGAAGAGCTGACTTCCTGGAAAGACCCTGATGCTGGGAAAGATTGAGGGCAGAAGGAGAAGAGGGCAACAGAGGATGAGATGGTTGCATGGCATCTTCAACTTAATGGACATGAGTTTGAGCAAATCAGGGGGATAGTGAAGGACAGGGAAGCCAGCCATGCTGCACTCCATGGGGTCACAAAGAGTTAGACACGGCTGGTTGACTAAACAACAACTTCCCAATGTGGAGTGCTAATTAGACTTTTGTCTGGTGTCATTGAATCACAGGACAATAGTCATGAAAAATACAAGAAGCAACTGGTCAAGGCAATTCTTCCCTGTTCCAGAGGTTTCAGAAGGAGAAAAAATAGAAATGGTAGTGGTAGGAGATATTTCTTTCTTTCCCTGATTAATAATCCTTATGTTCCGTAACACAGAAGGAAGATCTGAGCAGAATACTCCAAAGAATGATTAAGAATTAATGAAGTATATAACAACCAATAGACCAAAGCCTATTCATTCAAGGGACTAATGTTTAAAAGGTAGGCTTTCCAGGAGATGATATTCTTACTTTAATGAGTCTAATTCCTCTTTTTGAATTGTCTTCAGATCCAATTTCTACACCTCACCTCCCTGGGCACACAAGCCTATGCACAATTGCCCTCGTCCAGAGAAGTAACATGAATTTGGCCACCATGCCCCAATTTCACAAGGGGTTATCTCCTTCCATTCAAATGATTGGAAGCAAGGTTGTCTGAGAAATCTAGTTCTTCCCTGGGTTACAGTGAAGAGATGAGAAGGAAGTGAGAATGGATGCTGGTTCCTGAAAACAACTAGCACGATTACTGCTCACATTTATTACTTTAAGAAAACTGTTGTGGAAACTGAAGGGAAGAGCTGTGATCTGAATACAGGTTTACTGTAATCAGGACTTCCCTGATAGCTCAGTTGGTAAAGAATCTGCCTGCAGTGCAGGAGACCCCGGTTTGATTCCTGGGTGGAGAAGATCCCCTGGAGAAGGGATAGGCTACCCACTCCAGTATTCTTGGACTTCCTATGGCTCAGCTGCTAAAGAATCTGCCTGCAATGTGGAAGACCTGGGTTTGATACCTGGGTTGGAAGATCCCTTGGAGAAGGGAACGGCTACCCACTCTAGTATTTTGGCCTGAAGAATTCCATGGACTACAATCCATGGGGTCACAAAGAGTCAGACGTGACTGAGCCACTTTCGCTTTCAATTTACCTTAACCTAAGCTCATACTCTTAACTGGTACAATGCACTTGGCTGTGTTTGACTGTGATTAACTTCAGGTTGTTTTCAAAGAACAATATATGCCTTCAAAAAAGAAGATCTGGCACATTTTATGTTTTCTAAAACTGACTCTGAAGACAATTTTGAAACTGAAGTTTCAAAAATGTTTTGCATTATGACAGTAGCACTAGAAAAAAGTTAAAAAGCTTCCCAAAGAATCAAGACCATTTTGGTGGTTGTATAAATTATGAAATTTTCAATGACTCAAAATTCCTGCTAAAACATGGCATCTACCACCTCTGCTTGTTTTCCATTGGTGGGAGCACATCACAGGGCCCAAGTCCGATGTCAGTAGAGTTTGAGCGATTCCCCCCTCATTGGAGGCACGAACATCCTATAACTGCTTGGCAATACGGCATAGGGGAAAGTAAATATTTGGAAAAAACAAAATAATCTACCATAGCTTATGAAAAAGGAAAAAGAGGACGGGGAAACAAACTAGACAAGGAGCCAACTTAATAACAACAAAGTTGGAAAGTAAAATGCATTTTCCAAGAGTCATAAAAGGAAATAGAAATATATTGGTCTGTTTATTAGATTCAGGGCAAGATTGAATGGAAAGACTTCTCTTAACTAAAAAGGAAAGAAATAATTTTGCAACTGAAAATACAGACATTTCCAGAGACTGCCCCCTTGGAAATCAAATAATTTGGACCTAATCATGTCAAACAACTGTGTTGCCACCACACACACTGGATCAGGGAAGAATATAGTTAAAATTGCTCAGATTAATGGAATATGTTAAAATCTGAAAAACCTAATAATTAAATCCTAAATTATCCGTGAGTCACAAAGTAATCTTTAGAAAATTATAAAGGACTGGCACATAAAGGGGCTTCCCAGGTGGCTGAGTGGCAAAGAATCCACCTGCCAATGCAAGGGACGCAAGAGATGTGGGTTCGATCTCTGGATCAGGATGATCCCATGGAGAAGGAAATGGCAATGTACTCCACTATTCTTGCTTGGAAAACCCCATGGACAGAGGAGCCTGGCGGGCTCCAGTCCATTGGGTTGCAAAGAATCAGACATTAACTTAGTGACTGAGCACACAGCACAGCATATAAACAGTGAAAAATATTGTGCATTATCATTTAATTATTTTTTCCTTTTTTGTTTTAGTGTTATGGATAAACTAACATAGTAAAAATTTATTTAATGTTTGTTCCCAGAAAAATATATAACAATAAAATAGTTCTAAGAATATATAATAATATATTATGACCAAGTGGGATCTATTCCAAGAATACAAGGATAATTAAATATCTTTAAATCCTTTAATGTAATTCAAAATACTACTGAATCACATGGCAAGTCATATGATCTTCTCCATCAGTGCTGAAAAACCCTGGAAAAAAAGAGAAGTCAAGATACTTCCTAAACATAAAAAGTATACAAGTATACTATATCTTGTATATCTATCTCTATAGATCTCTATATCTATCTCAGCTCCCAAACTAGCATCTTATTTGATGAGGATATTCTGGCATCCTTGCTAAAATCAGGAATAGTAAAGTCACTACTATTTCTCATTGTCTTTGAAATATTGTTGTTGTCGTTCAATTGCTCAGTCGTATCCGACTCTTTGCAACCCCATAGACTGCAGCATGTCAGGCTTCCCTGTCCACTGTTTCCCAGAGCTTGCTCAAACTCATGTGCATTGAATCAGTGATGCCATCCGACCATTTCATTCTCTGTCACCCCCTTCTCCTCCTGTCCTCAATCTTTCCCAGCATCAAGGCAAGCATCATTACCCTGTAGCATGTGGGGTCTTAGTTCTCCAACCAGGGATGGAACCCATGTCCTTTGCACTGCAAGGCAGATTCAAAACCACAGGGCCACCAGAGAAGTCCCTTTTGAAATATTAGTCAACAGTTTAACACGCACATGCCTAATAGTCTCTACACAGAGAAATAGAACATAAAAGAGTAGAACACCTATTAGAAGATGAAAACAAAGATTTCATCTACAATATTGATGTGGCATAAAAAAATACTTAGCCATATCTGAACATGTGAATAAAACTTGGAAACACTCCTGAAAGCCATGAAGATAGAATCAGACACGTGGAAAAGCATATGTACTTTGGATAGAAAGACTCAGCATCACTGGTGCTCTCGGGGTGGTGACGTTGGTGGACACATTTCCTTTATGGCCCTTCATCAAGTCCTGTGACTTCACCTGTGCAAGTCTGCACATGTGTAAGTGTAGGGACAGGAATAATAAATGGGATCAATAGCTAAAAGTTATCCTGAATGCTAAATATGACTCTTCCTGAAGTCTAAAGAAGAAATTAACATTTTATAGAGGCACTCCCTGTATTGAAATCTGTCCTCTCTCTTTCCTTGGAAGGACAGCCACTCACTTCTATTTTAAGTAGTACAAACTACCTTATTCTTTTGGAAAAACCCACTGCTTTCTTGCAGGATTAGAATCCTACTGCCTTCTACCATCAGGGCAATAATGCACTCTACTCCCAAATTCTGAGCTAGTCAGTGAAGCTGCTGTGCTGGGAAGTGAGTAGAGACGGCAAACGCTCAATTCCCTGGGTTGGGAAACACTTTTAAAAAATTATTGGGGTATAGTTGCTTTACAATGTTGTGTTAGTTTCTGTTGTACAGCAAAGTGAATCAACTATACATAAACATATATCCTGTCTTTTTTGGATTTCCTTCCCATTTAGGTCACCACAAAGCAATGAACAGAGCTCTCTTGTGCTATACAGTAGCTTCTCATTAGTTGTCTATTTTATTCATAATATCAATAGTGTATACACGTCAATCCTGATCTTCCAATCCATTCCATCCCTCCTTCCCCACTTGGTATCCATGCACTTGTCCTCTATTTCTGCTTTGCAAATAAGTTCATCCATATCATTTTTTCTGGATTGAAGATGTGGTACATACATACAATGGAATATTGCTCAGCCATAAAAAGGAACGGGATTGTGCCATTTGCAGAGCTGTGGATGAACCTGGAGACTATCACATGACTAAAGTAAGTCAGAAAGAGAAAAACACTTCACCTCAAATCCAGCATTGCGTCCAGATGAGGTCTCTTATTTGCTGTGAGGTGGGCATACACCTTGTTCTTCCTGGGACCCTCCAGTGGCCATCTGCTAGGTGAAACATACAGGCTTGCGTCTCAGAATTCACGATTTAAATCAACAGAAAAGAAGAGATAGGTTTTCTTTAATGACACATAATCTCCAAAAGTTGCCTTGTCTGCATTGGAGGTGATGTTCCAGCAGAGGAATAGAGTTCCACCTTGTTCAGCCTCCTACTTTCAGACACTGACAAATCTCTTCTGATGCACAAGAAGCAGGATCCAGTGCGATGCCTTGTCTAACAACACAGCCATGGCCATCTACCTTCAGCGGCCAATCTTGGGCCACACATAAATAGGGCTAAACTTTGCAATGACCCTCGGCTGGATTAAGGTTTGACAGGAGAGTCCCTCACTTGCTTCAGTAAATGGACAATAACTAGCATAAAGATATATAGTCTCTTATTCCTGGTAAGGGAGAGACTTACTATATCAATATCCATATCATCTATATACATTATCTATGGACTTCTATGTAGGCTCAGTGGTAAAGAATCCACCTGTCAAGCAAGAGACCCAGGGTCAATCCCTGGGTTGGGAAGATGCCCTGGAGAAGGAAATGGCAACCCACTCCAGTATTCTTGCTGGGGAAATCCCCATGGACAGAGGAGCCTGGTGGGCTACAGCAGTACATGGGGTCGCAAAAGAGTCAGACACAACTTAGCAACTAAACAACAACACCCCCTTTACCCTGAGTCAGGGACTTCTTGATCCTCCAGTTACAGATTCACCAAAATGTTTATACTACTTATTACTGGGTGGCAGGGGAAAATTTTTGTGTGTGTTTATTTTTGTTGATATTTTCCACTATGGAGTCTGCTTCTCTTGCACTTAAACATAAGTCTTTATAGGGTAAAATGAGGAATAACTAAGCTACAGAAATAAGAAATGCCTCACTGTGTGTAAAAATAGTTTCTGGGTAATCACAATCAAGGAATTTACACAGGCCAGTACATTAAGCAACATTCAACAATAAAATCCAAAGAATAAAAAAAAAAAAAACGTAGCTGTAATACCAGCCTTATATTTTAGGTTTTTTAGTTTCATAGTTATTTATTGAGCTCTGTGATATGCTAAGTGCACAGAGTCGGACACGACTGAAGCAACTTAGCAGCAGCAGCAGAGATATAAAAATAATTAAAATATAACCTTGAATTATGGCTACTGGTCTCTGTTCTTTTCTTTAGGTGGCCTCATATGAAAAAATATCTCCACACAATAAGACATTCCCTTCATACTTCATCAAATTCTGTAGTTGTGAATTAACAACATACAAGATGATCAAGTCAGCAGCCAGGGCTGCTGGGGTCTGGGTCTGACTTCTGTAGACCCTCCAACCTTGACAGCTCCACCCACATCATTGGGTAATAACACCCGACACTGGATGTCATTTCATGTTGAAAAGACTTTCTCCCTAGGGGCAAAACTTTGTCCTTTTCATTCAAGGTTGAATCTCCAGAACCTGATATGAAGACAATCAGTCCTTATAGAATAAAGAATGATTGCAAATTATACCCGGAGAAGGCAATGGCACCCCACTACCATACTCTTGCTTGGAAAATCCCATGGACAGAGGAGTCTGGTAGGCTGCATTCCATGAGGTCACAAAGAGTCGGAAACGACTGAATGACTTCACTTTCACTTTTCACTTTCATACATTGGAGAAGGAACTGGCAACCCACTCCAGTGTTCTTGCCTGGAGAATCCCAGGGATGGGGGTGCTTGGTGGGCTGCCGTCTATGGGGTCTCACAGAGTCCGACACGACTGAAGCAACTTAGCAGCAGCAGTAAATAGTACCTTCAATTTATTGTTGGCTGTGTCTCATCCAAACATGAGCTTACTCAGAAATTTGTGGATTAGAAATTCTAACCCACAAATTATTTTCAAATGCAGTGTATTTATGAGTAATAATTTAATGTGTAATGGATAGATGTAATGTTATATGAATGCTTCGGCTGCTAAGTCGCTTCAGTCGTGTCCGACTCCTAGCAACCCCATGGACTGCAGCCCACCAGGCCCCTCCATCCATGGAATTTTCCAGGCAAGAGTACTGGAGTGGGGTGCCATTGCCTTCTCCGAATAATCCTATGTTAATTTTGATATGGTTGGGAGTATTTTAAGTGCATTTTTTTTCATGTTTTAGGTATTTTGATAAAGTAACAGTTGTGTGTTGTTGTTTAGTTGCTAAGCTGTGTCCAGCTCTTTTTGAGACCCTGTGGACAGTAACCCGCCAAGCACCTCTGTCCCTGGGATTTCCCAGGCAAGAACACTGGAGTGGCTTGCCATTTCCTCCTCCAGGGCATCTTCCTGACCGAGGGATCGAACCCAGGTCTCCTGCATTGGAATTCTCTACTGCTGAGCCACCGTGGTGGGTTTGTGTTCCCTCTAAAGAGCCTAAGGATATAGTGTGGGATGTGGAGAGGCAGTGAAGGTAGCCTTCATGGAGGGGAAGGGAGTGTGGCAACTTCTTGCCGTTAGAGTCCAGCCAGTCTGAGTCGCCCACTCCTTACGGGTGGGGGCCCACTTCCAGATGAGGCCTGACACTGGTTTTGGTTGAGCTGCCCCTTGAAACTTGTTCGCAACCCGGCTTAGTGCAAAAAGTCCTCTCCCAGCTTGTCTCCAGGATTCCCATGGGTGGCTTCCCTCTTCCGTATGTTCCCCTGAAACTGTGCTGCCAACGTCTTGCTTTGAGGTTCCCTGCAAATGCATCTCTGAAGTGCCGGATGTGCTCTTTCTGGATGCCACCCAATTAGCCTCTTGAAATCAGCATTGCAGGGCACATGCTTCTAAGGAGAGAAAACAAAGGAGTCCCCGGGGGGTTTAAACAGTCTGGAGCTTCGGGTGGGAAATGAGGGCTGTAGGAAGAAAGCTGGCAGAAGGGGCTGGAGGCAGACAGAGGGGCAGTTAGAATCATGGTCAATAGAGGTCATCGATCCCAACCCCACCCGCTGCCAACACTCCTCTCCTCTGGGTCACGCCTAAGGAAGCCAGTCTCATCACCAGAGAATACTCTGAGTATCAGTTAAAAGTGATGACCACAGCTGACTAATTTACACCTGAATCTGACTGCCTGCTGTATGAAAACAATGTCTCTAACAAAGCCTTCGAGAGCCAAAAAAAAAAAGATGAAGGATGTTATTTTTCTTATGTATAGCTTGTGCTGATTTTGTGCTTACTCAGGCATTTATCACATTTAATTCACAAAGTCACAGGAAGGGATAGATTGATTCAGACCACACATCCAGCAAGTGGCGGATCTGACCTGTATACCAAGGATGATGGGACCAAAGTCAGGGCTAAACTATCTCCATCTCATTGAAGATCCACCCTCTCTATTTCCAGACCTAGTGTCCTTTTGGATATGAGCCCTGCCTTCTTGCCTGCGGGACACGGATGCTTTCACAGTCCTGCTCTCTGTCCTTGGGTTTTTCTTCGTCCACAGTGATCTGGTGCACAGCACTCTGTTGGGTCACCTGACCAGCACTGGGTTATGACTGTTTCCTTTGTTCTGTCGAGATGGCAACTACGTAGCTTTGGTCAGCTCTCTCAGAAGCAGATTCTGAGAGAGGATTTGAGTGCAAGTGGCTTATTGTTGAGTCGATTCCAGGAAGCCCTGGTAGGGAGTGTGGAGAAGAGACAGACAAGGAAGGAATCCAGTTAGGAAGACCCTCTGGGCAGTTCAGTGCCCTGGGACTGCGCCAATTCTGGGAGACTTTTGAATACTCCCTTCAAAGGGGTGCAGGAGCTAAAGATAACTTCCTTCTCAAAATCAGTTCTCCAGGCGGGGACCTCTCATCAATTAGAGTTGATATCCAAGGTGGAACCCAATTCATATCCTTCCTACCTACTAGTTTATGCAGCCACTAAAGACTTCGTGTAATGGTAAAGCTGGGGCAGATGACCTCTAATGTCACCTACAGTCATACTCTTCTATGATTATGTCACCATACATATCAATGGACTTGACTTTGGTCGAATTAGTTTTCTTGCAAGTTTTTCAATAAGCATTGGCGCCAACTAAACACTCAAGTTCTGTTTTTTTTAAAAATTGAAGTATAGTTGATTTACAATGCTGTTTTAATTTCTGCTCAAGGTCCTTTTCATAGACATTGCTATCATTGGTGTCTCATATTATGTACAGGTGAGGCTGACACTCTGAACCTGAGTTAAGGACTTCACGTTAATTCCTTTAGCATTTTATCATGTTAGCTTTGGGAACTATCATTCCAGTTATTTTTTTTTTTTCTCACAGTGCAGTTCTGTTATCTAAGAAATGAACCATCTCCTCAAACTTCGGGCAGCTGCAAATCTGATAATCAGGTTGGTTTTACAAACATTGTTAGAAATGTTTAGCAGGGTGGGGCTGAAGATAAAGGCCTTGATTAGAGACCTCCCATCCTGTGACATGTGGTTCACTATAAATGGAGTCACTGGAGGGTCCCAGGGTAGGGATGCTTGAGGTCACTATGCATGCTGGACTCCCAGCCATTTGAACCAACCTAATGGAGATAGTGCAGGGCAAGGACCCTGGGCATTTGCCCTATCAGGATGACTCATTGCCCTTGATCAAGTAGATCATTTCCCTTAATGGATTCCCTCAGTCAAAATGGAAGTGACAGCTCTTCTCTAGGGATGCTTGTAAAGCCCTCAGATCTCTGGCTGGGAGCTGGTATGTATAACCCATATTTAGGTAACACTTCATGATTGCTACTGCAGTTTCTAAAGCATCTTCTTCCTCCCTCTCCAGCTCGGTGTGTCCTGTGTTTCTCCTTCAGCATTTCCCTGTGGCTAGCATCTGCTCAGTTCTATTCTAACTCTCCCTCCTGAGAGCCAGCCAGCTGTCCACACCAGGTGAATCTTTGGGAGGACACCGGACTTGGAAGTATTTGCAAGTGTATATCTATGAATGTACCTATGTGTGTCTGGGAGTGTTCGTGGAAGGGGATGGGGTGAAAAGGAAGGTGTAAAGTGGCTCCAGCCCAACTGCTTCACATGAAAGATTTCCAACCAGTGCCATTCACACCACTTCCTACAGGAGATGGGGGAGTAGCCTCCTGCCAGCATCGCCTGGGCGCTTGTTCCACGCAGCCTTCTTTGTGCCTCTGCTGATGGCAGTGGCTTCCTCCAGGCTGCTCTGCTCTCCCCACATCCTCTGAAATACTGTTCCATCCCAAGCAGCCCTTCCCAAAGAGTGGAAATGTATAGGCTGCAATGAATAAGTACAAGGGGTGGCATGAAAAAGACAAAGTGCTTGGGTCCAATGGCCATTTCAAGAGGGACTTGACTCCTTTTGCCAGCATTTGTGACCTGGACCTCTGATACTTGGGTGACCCCTTGTTCCACCCCATAGACTTTGATGTTCATCAAAATACATCATTTATGAAAGGACTCAGAATAAAGTGCTTTGAAAATTTTAAAGCTTTGTAAAACATGTAAAATATTTGTGGTGTGTGATTTGTGAAGCCTCTATAGACCCCCATCTATAGTTCATGTGCATTTACATGCACACACTCACACACACATACAACCGTCATGTTTTCCTCACTTCACATCTGTTGAGCCGGCCCTGAAGGACACAGTCTAGTGGCCTGTTATCATGAATAAGTAATGCCAATAGAGCAACAAAGAAGAAAGAGCAAGCAGAAAGCATCTGTGCATATGATACTCGGAATTTCTGTTCCTAGTTGCTTCATTTCCATTCCATTTACCTGTCTGCAGACCAGAGGGCTAAGTGATGGATATGATGCTACACTTCTGCACACCCTAGAATGGACACACCCTGCTTGGCTGACCTTCCCATAGTGAGACGAGGATATTAGCTATGACTATGTCCTCATGCATAAAGAATGATGCTGCTACGACTGTTATTTCATTCTTTCTGGGTAATGCTTCCTGCGATCTGTGTCTATGTACATGGAACCCTTCTAAATTCTTCCAGCTCCTCCAGAGGGACTGTCCTTTTCCTGTCCCAGCTCCATGGGCTAGCTGTGTGTCCTGTTGCAAACTGTTATTTGAAGTATGAAGAAAATAAGAGTGGTTCTAACCAAGACAGCGCCTGCAGCCAGGCCAGAAAGCACTCACCAGCTGCTCCAGCCCCTATCTGTTCTCTTCTCCCATCGGGCATTACCCTAATTTTATGCAGTGTGTTTATGTATTGAGAGCAGCTCTTAACTCATTTGATCTTCACAGCAGCCTTGTAAAGTCTGGAAGGCAAGGGCTTTATGAGCCCCATTTGAGACATAATGATGTAGGTGTCTCTGGAACCTTAAACATAGAAGACTAGGTCCTATACTCCCTTTTATGACAGGGTGAATTACTGAAAAATTAACAATAATGCTATCAGTTTTGATCTTTGGACTTACCAGCTAAGAAGAGAGAACACAGAATTGCCTACTGCACCCTCATAGGCGGGATCACTGGGCCACCAGGATCTGGATTCTGGCTAACTCACCCTCTGGGCAAGCTGACTTCTCTAAAAAGTATAAGGGTTAGTTGCTCAGTCATGTCCAACTCTTTTGCTTCCCCATAGACTGTAGCCCACCAGGCTCCTCTGTCCATGGGATTCTACAGGCAAGAATACTGGAGAGGGTAGCCATTCCCTTCTCCGGGGCATCTTCCCAACCCAGAGATTGAATTCAGGTCTCCTGCTTTGCAGGCAGATTCTTTACCATCTGAGCCACCAGAAAAAGTTTATTTTGTTGCCAACCTTAGAATACTGGGGAGACTGTCCCATAAATTATAGATATCTGACTTCTCTTGGAAATGTTGGAAGTCTCCCATGCTGGAGATCTTCAAGGTGGGTGGATAGTTGCTATAGGGAGCAGGAAGTAATAAGGTCCCATGGCAGGGTCTGATGGGGAGAGGGGGGAAGGGCACATGTGGGGGTCTCCCTCCTGGCCCCATGTCACCCAGCAGCCAGAGTTCTGGAATGCAGTCTCCAAAGGCTGAAACCTGGAAGGCCTTCTCCAATGTCCCAGGCCACATTAGCCATGAGGCTTTTATAAAAGTCCAAGAAGGCCAAAAGAAAGGAGGACTCCCTGAAAATGACTGAGACTGAATCTTTTTGAAGCCTTAGAGCCAGATATAATTTATTTCAAAAATGAAAAAACAAAACAAAACATGACGTGCTGACTGGAGCTTTGGGGACTTGGTGATAACCAAGCTTTTCTATGTAAAGGCTTTTTCCTGTAGAGATCTAGGGTCTCTCCCTACAGAGAGGAAGTCTCTTTACTCCTAAACAGAGTCTTTCTACTTGAAAATACAACATTCTCTGAAGATTTATTTTTCCAATCAATAATTTTAAATTTGATTTAGAGGTTCTTCCTTTTAAAGTAATACTTGTTCTTTGTAGATAATTTAGAAAATTCAGAGGAAAAAACCCACACTTGAATTCCTACTATTCAGGTATACTCTTAATATTTTGGTATAGATGTACAAAGAAGCTATAAAGAAAAAAGACTGAAATAATACCATTTGCTGCAACATGAATGGACCTAGAGATGATCGTATTAAGTAAATCAGACAGAGAAAGAAAAATATCATATATTACTTATATGTGGACTCTAAAAAATATGATACAAAAGACTGTATTTACAAAATAGAAATAGATGCACAGACATTGAAAACAAACTTAATGATTACCAAAGGGGAAAGGCCACCAGAGGGATAAATTATAAGTTAGAGATTAACAGATACACACCACTATATATAAAATAGATAAACAACAAGGACCTGCTTATAGCACAGGGAACTGTACTCATATCTTGTAATAACCTACAGTGGGAAAGAATCCTAAAAGGTTTATATATATATATATATATATATATATTTATATAGATAGATATGAAATTAAATCACTTTGCTGTAGACATAAAACTAATACAACATTGTAAATTAACTACATTTCAGTTAAAAAAAATGATACCCTACAGGTACAATCTTACTATTGCTGCTGCTGCTGCTGCTGCTAAGTCGCTTCAGTCGTGTCCGACTCTGTGCGACCCCATAGACGGCAGCCCACCAGGCTCCCCTGTCCCTGGGATTCTCCAGGCAAGAACACTGGAGTGGGTTGCCATTTCCTTCTCCAATGCATGAAAGTGAAAAGTGAAAGGGAAGTCGCTCAGTCGTGTCCGACTCTAGCGACCCCATGGACTGCAGCCTGACAGGCTCCTCCATCCACGGGATTTTCCAGGCAAAAGTACTGGAGTGGGGTGCCATTGCCTTGCAAATACGCTCCAAATAAAATGAAAGTGAAGTCACTCAGTTGTGTCTGACTCTTTGCGACCCCATGGATTGTAGCCTACCATGCTCCTCCGTCCATGGAATTTTCCAGGCAAGAATACTGGAGCTGGTTGCCATTTCCTTCTCCAGGAGATCTTCCCAATCCAGATATTGAACCTGAGTCTCCTGCATTGGCAGGCAGGTTCTTTACCAGCTGAGCCACCAGGGAACCCCCGTGTATGTGTGTGTGCACGTGTGTGTGTGCTCGTGTGTGTATATATGTAACCATTTATCCATAATTTTATTCATATGTACAACTATATAGACACAGTTTGCCAAAACCAAAATCTTTCCCACTTTTAAATCAGAGTTGAAGGCCTCCTTCCTCCAGGGAACCTTAAAATCAGTTTCCAGCACACCTTTGTCCTCCATCTTCACCTCAAAATATTCCTCCCTACTGATTATTTCTTTTTCCACTTGGCATGATATTTCGGCTTCCCAAGCCTCTCCTATTTGTAAATACTTCAAATGAAGATGGACGTGTTTCAAAGTAAGCATGTAATTACTTGCTTCCAAGTAACAGGGACTTCCCAGGTGGCTTAGTGGTAAAGAATCTGCCTGCAATTCAGGAGATCCAGGTTCGATCCCTGGGTGGAGAAGATCCCCTGGAGGAGGAAATGGCAACCCACTCTAGTAATCTTGCCTGGAAAAGCCCGTGGACAGAGGAGCTTGGCAGGCTACAGTCCAGAGGGTCACAAAGGGTTAGACGTGGCGGAAGCGACTTAGCATGCATAGCATGCATGTAATTACAAAGGGACTTCAAATATTGTGCAGTCGACTTCTCCAGGTGTGGTGCTGTGAGCATGCTTCTGCCTGCCAATGGCTCCATCTGAGCAACTTTGCCATCTTTGCTTCTTGGTCGTGGCTCATGCAGTCATTTATTTATTTTGTGTTTTACCACTCTTTGTTTATAAAATGAATAGGGAATGGACAGATAAAAGAGTTGTATTCCAGTGATGAGAAGATTAAATGAACTGATACAAAGTTAGAGCATTTAGATGGGCTCAAAGTATCATATTCAGCCTCAGCAAAATAGCAATTGGACTTAAGCCAAGGACTATATTGGACTATAGCCAATGAAACATTTATTGGCTATAAATAGGAGGCAAGAAAAGTCACTTACAATTCTAAGTAACTTGAGAATTCAGTTATAAAATTATTAATCTAACTGTATCTAGAGATTCACAATTCTCAAATTCCAAATTATTCTCCTCTTCTCCACTCCTCATTTCATTACCTCCATCAAAAAAAAAGTATTTTTTCTTAGGTAATTCTTTTTTCAAAACAGGTGATTAATTTATGTTTCAGGGAAACAGAAACTTTCAACTTTTGACAGAATTTGCATTCCAGTGTAAACAAAAATAGGACACGAGCAAAGACATCTAATAATATCTTATTAAACTCATTTGTGGTGATTTCTAACCAGTTCATTGGTGATTTCTAACCAGTTCATTACTTCAACTCAAAGTAGACAGATTGAGTCAGACTCAGCAAACCTGTACTTATGTGGGCCTTGATTTTTGACAAAGATGCTCCTGCAATGCAAGGGGAGAGGGTGGTCTTTTCAATAAATATTCATGGGCGGAAGAGGGGAATGTTAAATGAATATCTGCATTAAAAAACTTAAATCCTACCTCACACAACACACAAAACTGTTACTAATTCTAGGTGAATTGTGTATCTAAATGGGCACGATAAACAGTAAATTTCTAGAAGACAGTTTAGACTCTGAGAAATCAAAGATTTTTTTTAAAAGACACACATTCAAAAACAGTATAGAAGACTGATAAATTGGACCTCATTAGTATTTACAGCATTTGTTGATCAAAAGATATGAATAAAGGAGTTAAAAAAGAAATCTATGAAGTGAAAGATATTAACAGTATATTTAACTGACAAAGGACTCAATCCAGAATATTTTTAAAACTCCTAAAAGCCATTAAGAAAAAAATAGGCAACCAATTAAAAATGGGCCAAAAACTTTAATGGGTATTTCATAGAAGATGAGACCAAGCAAGCAGCTCAAAATCGTTATTAATTGAGGAAATTAAAAAGTAAAACACAAGGTACTGCAGCACCCCCAAACCCTCCCTCCCCTTCATCCTCGGACAGAAATACCAGAAATGCCAAGAAAAATGATGTCAGAAATACCAAGTATACAGAATGCAACAGTGGGGCTTGGATCTCCTCTTTGCTGCATATACCTGAGCAGATCATATATATTCCTACAAACCAGCCTTTGTACCTTAGATGTCTACCAGTAAAACTGAACACATATGTGTTCCGAAAGATTTGTATGGCAATGTTTTTAGCAGCATTGTTTTTATTACATCAGAGATGCAAATAGTAGCATGAATACTATGCAGCCGTGGAAATGAATAAATTACTGCTACATCCAGTAACATGGGGGAATTTCACAAATATACTGTTAACTGAAACAAGTCATTCACAAAATAATATATGCTATATAATTCCATGTATGTGAAGTTAAAAAATAGTCAAAGCTATGGTATTAGAAGTTGAAATATAGGTTGCCTTTAAGTAGAGATTAGTGACTCCACCTTAATGCACTTTTCTGTTTAAATATTATACTTCATTAAAATTAAAATCTTGTATAAAAATAATCGTTCTTGGCAAAACCTTCCTTTTGTTCTCATCTTTGAATTTATGAGCAACTGGCAGAACCCCATCATACATTTCCTTGAAGTCTTTTGCAATTACTTCTGTGCCTAGAATGTTAACTCCAGATATTTTATTTATATTTGATACTATGTTCTTCTACCGTTCTTTACTTTTAAATATTCGTATCCAACATTTATATGGTGTAGTTTATGGTATATTATGGTATGCTCATGCTCAATCGCTACAGTCATACCCGACTCTTTGCAGCCCAAAGGACCACAGCCCTCCAGGCTCTTCAGTCCATGGGATTTTCCAGGTGAGAATACTGGAGTAGATTGCCATGCTCTCCTCCAGTGAGTCTTCCCCACCCAGGGATCAAATCCAGGTCTCCTGCATTGCAAGTGTATTCTTTACCGTCTGAGTCATCCCCTGGTATGTATTAATACATTATCTCACATGGTAGAGATGGGGAAACAGTGGAAACAGTGTCAGACTTTAATTTTGGGGGCTCCAAAATCACTGCAGATGTGTGATTACAGCCATGAAATTAAAAGATGCTTACTCCTTGGAAGGAAAGTTATGACCAACCTAGATAGCATATTGAAAAGCAGAGACAATACTTTGCCAACAAAGGTTCATCTAGTCAAGGCTATGGTTTTTCCTGTGGTCATGTATGGATATGAGAGTTGGACTGTGAAGAAAGTTGAGCGCCAAAGAATTGATGCTTTTGAACTGTGGTGTTGGAGAAGACTCTTTGAGAGTCCCTTGGACTGCAAGGAGATCCAACCAGTCCATCCTAAAGATCAGCCCTAGGATTTCTTCAGAAGGACTGATGCTAAAGCTGAAACTCCAGTACTTTGGCCACCTCATGTGGAGAGTTGACTCATTGGAAAAGACTCTGATGGTGGGAGGGATTGGGGGCAGGAGGAGAAGGGGACGACAGAGGATGAGATGGTTGGATGGCATCACGGACTCGATGGACATGAGTTTGAGTGAACTCCTGGAGTTGGTGATGGACAGGGAGGCCCGGCATGCTGCGATTCATGGGGTTGCAAAGAGTCGGATGCGACTGAGTGACTGAACTGAACTGACACTGAGAATCTAACACATCCTAAAGGAAATCAGTCCTGAATATTCATTGAAAGGACTGATGCTGAAGCTGAAACTCCAACACTTTGGCCACCTGATGTGAAGAACTGACTCATTTGAAAAGACCCTGATGCTGGGGAAGATTGAAGGTAGGAAGAGAAGGGGACAACAGAAGATGAGATAGTTGGATGGCATCACCGACTCGATGGACATGAGTTTGAGTAAGCACCGGGAGTCGGTGATGGACAGGGAAGCCTGGTGTTCTGCATTCCATGGGGATCACAAAGAGTTGGAAATGACTGAGTGACTAAACTGAATACATTTTCCCCAAAATTACTTACTTATTATCTGAATGCAATTTACTACATAATAGTCTCATTCCTTTTGACAATTCTGAATACAAAGGAAGTGTATATTCTATTCCAATGACTTAATTCTATATTCTTGCACCAATACATTTTAATTATGGTTAGATTGTAATGTATTTGTAACTCACTGTCATTTGCCAGTTTAAAAATTTTTCTCCCAGAATTGTTTCTATATTCTCTAAAAAAATTTTTTAATGGAGGATAATTGCTTTAGAATGTTGTGTTGGTTTATGCCTTACAACATGAATTAGTTATGAATATATATGTATATGCACACATATATCCCCTATCTCTTGAGCTTCCCTCCCCGCTCCCATTCCACCCCTCTAGGTGGTCACAGAGCGCCAAGGTGGGCTCCCTGTGTTATATAGCAGCTTCCAACTAGTTAGCTGGTTTACACAATAATGTATATACGTCAACACTACTGCCTCAACATGTCCCACCCTCTCTGTCCCAAAAGTCCATTTTCTATGTTTGTGTCTATATTCTTTCATATTGATTGTTCTGATAAAATTCAGAATTACTTGTTTATGATGCAAGAAGAAAACTGATACCATGCATGCATGCTAAGTCGCTTCAGTTGTGTCCAATTCTTTGCAACCCTATGGACTGTAGCCTGCCAGACTCTTCTGTCCATGGCATTCTTCAGGCAAGCATACTGGAATGGGTTGCTGTGCCCTCCTCCAAGGGATCTTTCTGACCCAGGGATCAAACCCATGTCTCTTATGTCTTCTTTTTTAGCAGGAGGATTCTTTACCACTAGTGCCACTTGAGAAGCCCATTAATAGTATACAACTGCAATTCACTTGGAAACAATTGTTATCATTGTAGTACTTAGTTGTCTCCTGCTCTTAAATGTTTTCCACATTTGTTGACATCAGGCGCCATTCCCTTGATATAATAGAAAAGAAGTCAGGAGGTCTAAATTTTAGTCCTTGTTTTACAACTAAATCCTTGTGTGGCTTTGAGACAGTCAATTCACCACAGGGATATTGTATTTCTCCCTTTGTGAATTGACTTTTCATATCTTTTAATCACTTTTTCTTTGAAAGAGTTTGCTTTTATTAACTTTGATACATCATTGTTTTGTTTGCTTTCTGTGTGGAGAGTGCTGAATTTCCTTTGTGTGGTTTTATTATTTTATTGGGGTTTAATTCATATGATGACATATATATGTAATGGTTAATGATTTCTGACAAAACAAACACTCCCCTGTATTACACAGCCTGTTCAGATATATAACTTAAATCACATCAAAAAGCTGCTTCATGACACTTGTTAGCAATATCTATTCCCCATCCCACCAGAGATAACCTCTATTCTGCAGATTTCACTGTAGATGAGCTCTGCCTGTCCTAGAAAATTACATATATAGAATAATTATGGCTGAGTCTCCTTTTTCATGGATTCTCTATTAGTGAATTTGTCTACTATGCACAATTTATCTGCTGCTGCTGCTAAGTCGCTTCAGTCGTGTCCGACTCTGTGCGACCCCATAGACAGCAGCCCACTCGGCTCCCCCGTCCCTGGGATTCTCCAGGCAAGAACACTGGAGTGGGTTGCCATTTCCTTCTCCAATGCATGAAAGTGAAAAGTGAAAGTGAAGTCGCTCAGTCGTGTCTGACTCTTAGCGACCTCATGTACTGCAGACTACCAGGCTCCTCTGTCCATGGGATTTTCCAGGAAAGAGTACTGGAGTGGGGTGCCATTGCCTTCTCCTACAATTTATCTGTAACCCCCCCAAATACTGCAATTTTTGTGGTGATTTTGTGGTCATTCATGGACATGGGCAGAGCAGCAAAAACTGTGAGTTGAGCTGATGTGCTCAGAGTTGAGACAGAACAGCGCGACGTTCACTTTCTTGCTTCAGCTCTCGTACTGCCAGCAAGTGCTCTGCATGTGGTTTACCCCTTGTGCTTAGCACTTGTGATTTTGCTCTTTAAAATAGCCCCAAGTATTGTGCTGAAGTTATGGCTAGTATTCCTAATCAAGAAGGCTGCGATGTGCCATATGGAGAAGGTATGTGTGTTAGATGTGGTTGTTTCATAAGTTACACTGTTATTGGCCATTAGTTCAATGCTAACAAATCAACCATACATATTAAGTTGCCTTTAAACAAAAACACACTTAGAACAAGTTGATGTATTGATAGATTGATGAAAATATTGTGACCAGAGGCTCTCAGGGACCTAATCCTTTACTCTCCCTAGGAGTAATAGTTTGGTATTTACTAATTCAGTGCTCAGAGTGGATTTATAGAACCAAACTACCACGAGTAAGTAACAAGAGCTGACTACAGTATAAATACATCTGAATTATGAAAATAGAGTATGAAACATATGAGTATGTTTTCATTTATCTTAGGTAAACACCTAGAGGTGGAACTGCTGAATCATAAGGTAAGTATACACAATTTTAGAGACGCTGCCCTCACGGTTTACAAAGTGGTTGAAACTTTCCGCCAACACATTATGAAAATTCCAGTGGCTGTTCAGCAAATCGAAAGAGTGTCCAATGATATTTTACCATGGTTTTAATTTGCACTTTCTTGTTGAAAAGTGATATTGAACATTTTTTCTTATTCATAGTAGCTATTTGTTTATCTCTCTTTGGGAATTGATTTTTAAAGCCTTTTGAAAAAAAAATTTAAATCGAATGTTTTTCTTTTTATGATTGAGTCACAGGAGAAGTTAAACCATTCTGGATGCAAGTCCTTTTAGTCTTTTGTCAGATAAATATATTATGAACATTATCTCCTGATCTATGGTTTGCCTATTTGTTCTTTTAGTAAATATTATTCATAAACCTTTCATGAGTAAAATTATTTAATTTGATAAGCTTCATTTTCTGTATTTTCTTCTTTCTGAAGTTTAGTTAAGAAATCTTATACATATTTTCTAAAGCTTTATGATTTTAGCTTTTACATTTAAGTCTGTGATTTATTTTAAATTAATTTCTATATGGAGTGAGTAGGAGTTGAGCTTTTTTTTTCTTTCAAAGAGATGACCAATTATTTGAGAATCATTTGTTGAAAATCCTTTCTGCTTTGAAATGTTTTGGTAGCTTGCCCTAAAATCAGTTGACTGTATAAATGTATGTCTATTTCAGATAGATACCATTTACTGATTTTTATGACAATAAAACATATCCCTCATTACCGTAAGTTTATATCTTCAAAAAAGTTAGTATAAGTGCTTCAATTTTGTTCTTCTTGTTCAAGATTGTGATAGCTTATGGTGAGTGGTGTCGGATTCGTTATCTCCGTAGAAGATTTAACTTCGGGACCAAGGACTAGGCTTGATCACTCAAGGGCTTTTGTAGAGAAGAGTTTTACTAAAGTGAAAAGGGCCAGAGAAAGCTTCTGACACAGACAGCAGAAGGGGGATGGAGCGTGCCCCCTGCTAGTTTTAGCAAGCTGTTTTTTGTCTGTTGGAAAGCAGCTAATCAGATAAGAGAGCCCCCTCAAGGCTGACAGGCCCCCTCCCACAATATGCATTTTTGAGATAGGATGGCTTGAGGTCTGTCATCCCCCAGCCATAAAACAATTGACATGAATACTGGTTTGCTGAGCTATTATCAGCCAAAAGTTAGTTTTAGGTGGAACCCTTTTGAAGAAAGGCAAATTCCAAAGCAAATACATAGTTTCATTAACATAGCTTAAGAAAAGCATTTCCATAAGAAAAACCCACTGGCTAGCTCAAGGTTTGAGAAATGCTGAGTTCAGGTGGAACCAGGTGTTGTCATAACAACACAGAACTTTAAGAGACACTTGCAGCCTATTTCCTCCCTTTGGAGACTCCTGGCCTTCCTGCCTGTTACCCTCTCAACTGTTTAGTCTATTTGAAGCCCTTTTCATGTACACATAAATTTTAAAAGTAGCTTATCAATTTCTGCAAAATAGGCTGCTGGGATCTGGCTAAAAATAATTTGATGTATTGATTTATTGGGGAAGTTATTTGGTATTAGTATTTATTCTTTAAATGATTGATAGAATTAAAAACATGGTAGGGGAAAAAAATGATAGGGGGAATTCCATAGTGAGTCCATCTGGCCTTAGAATCTTGTGGGAAATGTTTTTAAACTATAAATTTAATTTATTTAATACACACAGGGCTACTCAGGTTTTCTATTTTTTACTTTTAGAATTTTATATCACTGAGCTGCTTATATCTGTGGGATCTGTAGTGATATCCCCTCTTTCATCCTGATATTCTTTTATTTCTTTTTTTTCCTTGTCCACTCTAGTCAGGAAATTATCACTTTATTAATAATTTCAGAGAACAAGCTTGGTATTTTTTATCTATTTTATTGATTTCTTCTATTACAAATATCCTTTTTCCCCTTTACCTAGGTTTGATTTGCTCTTATCCTTGCCTCTTAAGATGGATTTTAAAGCTTTGGTTTTAAGTCTTTCCCTTTTCTAATATAAGCATCTGGGTTTCTTATTGTCAATGTTTTTTATTTAATTTCCTTGTGGTTGAAGAATATACTCTACCTAATTTCAATCCTTCTAGGTTTCTTCAGACTGGTTTTATGGCCCAACATATGATCTGTCTTGGTGTTTATTTATGTGCACTGGAAAAGAATGCATTTTCTATGGTGTTGGATGTACAATCAGGTAACGTTGGTTTTCCAGTAAGTGTTCTGGATGATGGTGAAGGTTCTGGTTTCTCATTTGGCCTCTAACATTAGTCCTGGCAGGTATGATGAGCCTGGAGCACTTCCTTGCTACTGAATGAGAGTCCAGGATCCTCACATGTGGGGATGTATCATTACTGCCAGGTAGAAATAAAACTACCAGCTCCTCAATCAATGACCCTGAGACCATCCCAGCAGGGGTAGGAGACTAGTCTAAGGAGTACTGCTTTCTTTCTTGCTGTTTGTTCTCTATTTGTTGGCTCTTTGACTACAGGTAGCAGTCTTTCCTTGGGCTCCTTTTGCCTTTAGTGTTTTTTACTTTCTATTTCCCTATTACCTATTTTCCAGGCAACCAGTCTGAGATATAAAAGGCAAAAAGAAAATCCAAGAACTCACTGCATGTAATTCTTTGGGTCTTCAGGTCTCTAGCTGATCTGTTTACTTCTCTCCACCTTCCACAGTCTTTAATATTTGTTTTAGATATAATGAGCTTCCCTCATGGCTCAGATGGTAAAAAATCTGCTCACAATATGGAAGACCTGAGTTCGATCCCTGGGTCAGGAATATCCTGGAGAAGGGAACGGTTACCCCCTCCAGTATTCTTTGTCTGGTGAATTCTATGGACTGAGTAGCCTGGTGGGCTACAGTCCATGGGCTCGCAAAGAGTTGGACATGACTGAACAATGCTTTTACTTTTCACTTAGATACAATAGAACATTTTTTAAAAACATAACTTAGGAGGAGGAGCATAAAGAAGTGCATCTATTACATTTTTGTACTTTGAATTTTGAAGGATATTTTTGCTGGACTTCTAGTTGGCAATGGAAATATCTTTTCTTACAGAGGAAATATTTCATTCCATTGTCTTCTGACTCGCCTTGTTCGTGATGAAAAGTCAGAAATCATTCTTACTGTTTCTCAAGCATGTATAATGTATCTCTATGTCCTCTGGTTGTTTTTAATGTTTTATTTTTATTATTGGCTTTCAACAGTTTGGGTATGATGTGCTTTACTGTGGTTTTATATACATTTATCTTACTTGGGTTTTTTGATCTTCAGTCATTCATCAAAATCGGAAAATATGTGATCATGATGTCTTCAAATAGTTTTGCTCTCCCATGTCTCTCTCCTCTACTTCTGTACTGTAGTTAGGTATATTTTAACCTGATTGCTATTATTTTATAGATTAATGAGGCACTCTTTATTTTTTCCCCAGTATTTTTTTTTCACTCTGTGCTTCAATTTGGATAATTTCCCTAGCCCTGAATTTAAATTCACTCTTCCTTTCTGTGTCTACTCAGCTGTCAGACCCATGAAGTAAATTTTGTATTTTAGAGTTATATTATTTAGTCCTAACATTTTTATACATCTTATTTCTCTACTGAAACTTCTTATTTGTTTCTTCATTATATTCATGCTTTTATTGAAAGCCTTTACCATATTTGTGATAGCATTTTAAAAGTATGTGTCTATTAATTCCATTGTTTCTGTCATTTCAAGATAACTTTCATATCAGAATTTTTCTGATTATTTTTAATATTTGTCTGTGTTTGTTTGGTCATCATTGTTGTATTCTAAGTATCATAAATGCTGTGTTTAGTTTTTTTCCCCCAATTGTGTGTCAATTTTTATTCTGAAAGGTTGTTAATTTAGTCACAAGCTTCAAGCCATTAAGAAGTGTTTTTAATATGTTGTTGGATTTTGTTTGCTAGAATTCTGTTGAGGATTTTTGCATCTCTGTTCATCAGTGATACTGGCCTGTAGTTTGTTTTTTTTTTTGTGGCATCTTTGTCTGATTTTGGTATTAAGGTGATGGTGGCCTCATAGAATGAGTTTGGGAGTTTATCTTCCTCTGTGATTTTCTGGAAGAGTTTGCATTAGGATAGGTGTTAGCTCTTCTCTAAATTTTTGGTAGAATTCATCCGTAAAGCCATCTGGTCCTGGGCTTTTGTTTGTTGTAAGATTTTTGATTACAATTTTGATTTCCATGGTTGTGATGGGTCTGTAAGATTTTCTATTTTTTCCTAATTCAGTTTTGGACGGTTATTCTTTTCTAAGAATTCGTCCATTTCTTCCAAGTTGTCCATTTTATTGGTATATAGTTGCTGATAGTAGTCTCTTATGATCCTTTGTATTTCTCTGTTATCTGTTGTGATTTCTCCGTTTTCATTTCTAATTTTGTTGATTTCATTCTTCTCCCTTTTTTCCTTGATGAGTCTGGCTAATGGTTTGTCTGTTTTATTTATCTTCTCAAAGAACCAGCTTTTAGTTTTGTTGATTGTTGCTATAGTCTCCTTTGTTTCTTTTTCATTTATTTATGCCCTAATTTTTATTATTTCTTTCCTTCTTCATTGGGGTTCTTCATTTCTTCTTTTTCTAGTTGTTTTAGGTATAAACTTAGGTTATTTATTTGAGTTTTTTCTTGTTTCTTGAGGTAAGCTTGTATTGCTATGAATCTTCCCCTTAGCATTGCTTTTACTGAATCCCATAGGTTTTGGGTTGTTGTGTTTTCATTTTCTATGCATATTTTTATTTCTTTTTTGATTTCTTCTGTGATTTATTGGTTATTCAGAAGCGTGTTGTTTAGCTTCCATATGTTTGTACTTTTAATAGTTTTTTTCCTGTAGTTGACATCTAATCTTACTGCATTGTGATTAGAAAAGATGCTTGAAATGATTTTAATTTTTTTAATTTATCAAGGCTAGATTTATGGCCCAGGATGTGATCTAGCAAACAGAATCCAAAAACATATTAAAAAGAACATATATCATGACCAAGTGGGCTTTATCCCAGGGATGCAAGGATTTTTCAATATTTGCAAACCAATCAATGTGATACACCACATTAACAAATTGAAAGATAAAAGCCATATGATTATCTCAATAGATGCAGAGAAATCCTTTGACAAAAGTCAGCATTCATTTATGATAAAAACCCTCCAGAAAGCAGGCATAGAAGGAGCATACCTCAATATAATAAAAGCCATATATGATAAACCCATAGCAAACATTATCTCAATGGTGAAAAATTGAAAGCATTTCTCCTAAAGTCAGGAACAAGACAAGGGTGCCCACTCTCACCACTACTATTTAATGTAGTTTTGGAAGTTCTAGCCACAGCAATCAGAGAAGAAAAAGAAATAAAAGGAATCCAAATTGGAAAAGAAGTAAAACTCTCACTGTTTGCAGATGACATGATCTTCTACATGGAAAACCCTAAAGACACCACCAGAAAATTGCTAGAGCTAATCAATGAATACAGTAAAGTTGCAGGATATAAAATTAGCACACAGAAATCCCTTGCATTCCTATACACTAACAATGAGAAAACAGAAAGGGAAATTAAGGAAACAATTCCATTCACCATTGCAACGAAAAGAATAAAATACTTAGGAATAAATCTGCTTAAAGAAACAAAAGTGAAAGTGAAAGTCACTCAGTCGTGTCCAACTCTTTGCAACCCCCATACAGTTCAGGGAATTCTCCAGGCCAGAATACTGGAGTGGGTAGCCTTTCCCCTCTCCAGGGGATTTTCCCAACCCAGGGAATGAACCCAGGTCTCCCACATTGCAGGTGGATTCTTTACCAGCTGAGCCACACAAAAGACCTATATATAGCAAACTATAAATCACTGATGAAAGAAAGAAAAAATGACACAAATAGATGGAGAAATATACCATGTTCATGGGTCAGAAGAATCAATGTAGTGAAAATGAATATATTACCCAAAGCAATCTATAGATTCAATGCAATCCCTATCAAGCTACCAATGGTATTTTTCACAGAACTAAAACAAATAATTTCACAATTTGTATGGAAATACAAAAAACCTCGAATAGCCAAAGCAATCTTGAGAAAGAAGAATGGAACTGGAGGAATCAACCTGCCTGACTTCAGGCTATACTACAAAGCTACAGTCATCAAGACAGTATGGTACTAGCACAAGGACAGAAATATAGATCAATGGAACAAAATAGAAATCCCAGAGATAAATCCACACTCGTATGGACACCTTATCTTTGACAAAGGAGGCAAGAATATACAATGGAGAAAAGACAATCTCTTTAACAAGTGGTGCTGGGAAAACTGGTCAACCACTTGTAAAAGAATGAAACTAGAACACTTTCTAACACCATACACAGCAATAAACTCAAAATGGATAAAGATCTAAATGTAAGACCAGAAACTATAAAACTCCTAGAGGAAGACATAGGGAAAACACTCTCTGACATAAAACACAGCAGGATCCTCTATGACCCACCTCCCAGAGTATTGGAAATAAAAGCAAAAATAAACAAATAGGACCTAATTAAACTTAAAAGCTTTTGCACAATGAAAGAAACTATAAGCAAGGTGAAAAGACAGCCTTCAGAATGGGAGAAAATACTAGCAAATGAGGCAACTGACAAAGAATTAATCTCAAAAATATACAAGCAGCTCATGCAGCTCAATACCAGAAAAATAAACGACCCAATCAAAAAATGGGCCAAAGAACTAAATAGACATTTCTCCAAAGAAGACATACAGATGGCTAACAAACACATGAAAAGATGGTCAACATCACTCATTATCAGAGAAATGCAAATCAAAACTACAATGAGGTACCACCTCAAGCTGGTCAGAATAGGTGCTATCAAAAAGTCTACAAACAATAAATGCTGGAGAGGGTGTGGAGAAAGGGGAACCCTCTTACACTGTTGGTGGGAATGCAAACTAGTACAACCACTATGGAGAACAGTGTGGAGATTCCTTAAAAAACTGGAAAAAGAACAGCCATATGACCCAGCAATCCCACTGCTGGGCATACACACTGAGGAAACCAGAACTGAAAGAGACACATGTATCCCAATGTTCACTGCACACTGTTTACAATAGCCAGGACATGGAAGCAACCTAGATGTTCATTGGCAGATGAATGTATAAGAAAGTTGTGGTACATATACACAATGGAATATTACTTGGCCATTAAAAATAATGCATTTGAATCAGTTCTAATGAGGGGGATGAAACTGAAGCTTATTATACAAAGTGAAATAAGTCAGAAAGAAAAACAACAATATAGTATATTAATGCATATATATGGAATTTAGAAATATGGTAATTATGACCCTATATGCAAGACAGCAAAAGAGACACAGATATAAAGAACGGACTTTTAGATTCTGTGGGAGAAGGTGAGGGTGATATGATTTGAGAGAATAGCATTGAAACATGTATATTACCATAAGTGAAATAGATCACCAGTTCAAGTTCGATGCATGAGACAGGGTGCTCAGGGCTGGTGCACTGGGATGATCCTGAGGGATGGGATGGGGAGGGAGGTGGGTGGGGGTTTTGGATGGGGGACACATGTGCACCTATGGTTGATTCATGTCAATGTATGGAAAAAACCACTACAATATTATGAAGTAATTAGCCTCCAATTAAAATAAATACATTAACTAATTAAAAGAAAGAAGTATTTCTAAAAGTTTTGTTTGGATGTATGTAAAATAATTTTTTCTCTGTGACTGGAATATCCTACTCTTATGGCCTTGTCTTGCTGGAGTCTTTGCTGAAAGCTCAGCACATTTAATCATGTCTAAGTGTCTTCCTACTTGTACAAATTTTAATAGCTTCCAGGAAATGTTCTTTTTCCTAGTACTTGTTTTATATCCAGTTGTTATTTGCTAGAATTAGTGGTTTCTTGCTCTTTGTATGAAAGCTTAGTATTTGACCAAAGCCTCAGGAGTGCTCTAGTGCAGCCTTCTTTTTACATTCTGAAAATTTCAACTGATTTGGTACTCCAAACTCCAATGTCTGTCTTCTCTGCTCAGTGAAATCACTGTGGTCTGTTTTATCACCATCTGGAAAGTGCTTCCCATAAAAAAGTTTGAGTAATTGTGAGGTTTTCCTCAGTTTTTCCTTTCTATAGAAATCACAGACCTGTGCTGCCTGTTGTCCAGTCTCCAAAAACAGGAATTTTATATATTTTTTCTGTTGCAGATTTATAAATGACAGAGGAAGATTTCTCAGCATGGTTTATGGTAAAATCTTTCACAATAGAAAATTTTTGCAATGTCTATCAAAAACAACAATGTATTCTTCTCTTCCAAACCAACAAAATATTAATTCTAAGAATGTAACTTAAATAAATCATCCAAACACATAAAAATACACATGCATCAAAATATTTTTTTAGTATAACTAATAGCAAATAAAAAATTATGAGAAACCCAAATAACTAAAATATAGGAGTGGTTATATAAATTATGATTAACTAGCTTAATGGAATATTATATGGTGATTACAAATTATGATTTTGCAAATTTTGAAATAAAACAAAAATTTTAATATAATAATAGATGAAAAGAGGAATACTATTTGTTCCTATAATGATAATTATTAATCTAAAGATATCTACATATGAAAAATTATATAAATTTAAGTCACTATCATAAGGTGGTGGGGCTTAGATTTTCTCTCTGCTGCTAAGTCACTTCAGTCGTGTCCGACTCTGTGCTACCCCATAGACGGCAGCCCACCAGGCTCCCCTGTCCCTGGGATTCTCCAGGCAAAAGCACTGGAATGGATTGCTATTTCCTTCTCCAATGCATGAAAGTGAAAAGTGAAAGTGAAGTTGCTCAGTCGTGTCCGACTCTTTGCAACCCCATGGACTGCAGCCTACCAGGCTCCTCTGCCCATGGAATTTTCCAGGCAAGAGTACTGGAGTGGGGTGCCATTGTCTTCTCCCAGATTTTCTCTCATCTAAGTCCAAATATTTTGTTAACGTGAACAGATTTTTTTCTATATCACTTTGAACTGTAGAAGGTGATATGGGGTTTAGTGAACAGCTGAGTTTAACACCAAAGGGAATCAGGGTTCTAAATTTTCAGGAACATTGTCAGGTAAGTAAATAAAAAGGAGGAACTACAAAATTTCATTCATGAGAATAAATCATGTGAAGATTTGAGGATGGGTCATTAAAGCTTAGGAGACTTGAGAAGGACAAACACCAGGTAGAGAGCAGGGGTAGTATCAAACCTGAATTCATTCAGGACTAGTCAAACTTATGTATGGAGCTATTTTGTTGGTGTTGTGTTTGTTCACTTATTTTTTAAATTCATAATTCAAAATGGGATGTAAGTAAAAGGGAAACACATCAGAAAGTAGTTATAAAGACTTAATAGGTTAAGAGTTGAAACCAGCGAGGGACCAAGGAGAGAACATGGCTGAGATAACCTCAGAGGAAGGCAGAGCTGGAATAAATCCATTCATAGGACCATGAAATCAGGGGAACAGCATTAGCAAGATTTGTTCAGTGATATATGATTTAAATAAAAAATCCCCATGTCCACACACACGTGCTTACTCAGTTGTGTCCAACTCTTTGTGACAGCATGGACTGCAGCCTGCCAGGCTCCTCTGTCCATGGGGATTCTCCAGGCAAGAAAACTGGAGAGGGTTACCATGCCCTCCTCCAGAGGATCTTTTCAACCCAGGGATCAAACCCAGATATCCCGCATTGCAGGCAGAGTCTTTACTACCTGAGCCACCAGCGAAGCCCAAGAATACTGGAAGGGTAGCCTATCCCTTCTCCAGAGGATCTTCTCAGCCCAGGAATCAAACCAGGGTCTCCTCTACTGCAGGCAGATTCTTTACCAACGGAGCTACCAGGGAACCCCCACAGGTGCATGTTGCTCTATAATTTATTGTTGTTTAGTCAAAAAGTCGTGTTCCCTGTGGACTCTTTGTGACCCCAAGGACTGCAGTGCTCCAGGCTTCCCTGGCCTTCGCTATCTCCCAGAGTTTGATCAAACTCATGTCCATTGAGTCGGTGATGCCATCCAACCATCTCATTCTCTGTCACCCACTACCCCTCCTGCCCTCAATATTTCCCAGCATTAGAGTCTTTTCCAATGAGTCAGCTCTTGACATAAAGTGTCCAAAGTATTGGAGTTTCACCTTCGGCATCAATCCTTCCAATGAATGTTCAGGGTTAATTTCCTTTATGATTAACTGGTTTGATCTTCTTGCGATTTAAGGGACTCTCAAGAGTCTTCTCCAGCACTGCAGTTTGAAAGCATCAATTCTTTGGCATGCTATGATTTACTTTCCATTTAAATACATAAAGATCTGCATTATCTGTTTCTATGGCTTTACAGTAGTCCACTGGAATTATTTAATCATTCCCTTCAATTGCTTCTAATAAGGGCTCTCAAGAGCAGTGCCTTTTAACAGTTTGTACAATTATGAGCAATATTACAAAGTTCCAGGAAGAAAAAGGATCCTGGAGAAAACAGGACAAATAATCAATGAGCAGGATTAGCATTAATGCACCAAATCAAATTTTGTACAGCATAAGATGAACAACTTGGCCATTTACAGGGTGATATAGACCATGAAGGAAAATTTGTAAGTTTGTATTAGTTCTGGATTTAAGTACCCTGTGCTTACATGAAATAGCTTGTCATAACTATTTTATGAGCAAACGTGGGTCATTATTTAACTATTAAGATTAGCTTGACTCAGAATCATGGGCCAAAACTTTTCTGCAGAAGTAGTGGAGGTAAAAGGCTGAGGCTTCTTGCACCTCTGTTGGCTCTGTTATACTCCTCTCAAAAATCTTGAATCCCCATATTTCAGATTTTTATTTTCCTCAGACTATGCCCATCCAGTATCCCATTCTCTTTTAAGTATCATTAGCTGCTTTTATTGTTCAGTTGCTAAGTCGTGTCTGACTGCTTGTGACCCCATGGACTGCAGCAAGCCTAGGTCCTTTGTTTTATGCTATCTCCTGGGAGTTTGCTCAAACTCATGTCCACTGAGTCCATGATGCCATTCAGCTATCTCATCCTCTGTCACTCCCTTCTTCCCCTGCCTTCAATCTTTCCCAGCATCACGATCTTTTCCAACTAATTGACTCTTTGCTGGGGCCAACCTTCAGCATCAGTCCTTCCAATGAATATTCAGGGTTGATTTCCCTTCTGATTGACTGGTTTGACCTCCTTGCTGTTTGAGGGGCTCTCGAGTCTTCTCCAGCACCACAATTCAAAAGCATCAGTTCTTGGACGCTCAGCCTTCTTTATGATCTGACTCTCACATCTGTATATGACTACTGGAAAAACCATAGCTCTGACAACGGGACCTGACTTTGGATGGGTTATCTGCTGACTGAGATGCTGGAGGGACAGGACACTGGAAGGAAGTCTCATGGGACCACTGGCTTTTCCTTTCCCATCCTGTCACCCTTCCACAAATAGCCTTCTTTGGTTCATTATTAAGAGGATAGTTTAACCATTTGAAAACACAGATTTCCTTATGCCTGAATTTCCTTATAGATTAGTCTTTCTCCTGCTTGGGAAATCTCATAGCTCTGTGCTGGTACTTCTCTGCTTGTATTGGAAGTTCCTTTAACTTAGACTTCTCTGAAATGATCCAAACTCACCCCCTTTCCCACTGGAGCACACATCAGTCCCCCTGCTGCTGCTGCTGCTAAGTCACTTCAGTCGTGTCCGACTCTGTGCTACCCCATAGACAGCAGCCCACCAGGCTCCCCTGTCCCTGGGATTCTCCAGGCAAGAACACTGGAATGGGTTGCCATTTCCTCCTCCAATGCATGAAAGTGAAAGTGAAAGTGAAGTCGTATCTGACTCTTAGCGACCCCGTGGACTGCAGCCTACCAGGCTCCTCCGTCTATGGAATTTTCCAGGCAAGAGTACTGGAGTGGGTTGCCATTGCCTTCTCCGCATCAGTCCCCCAGTGGACTCTAAATCCTTCGTTCTTCTTGCAGCTCTAGACCAGCACTGCTGGTGGAACAAGCAGCAAGCTGTAATTTTAAATTTTCCCAAGATTGCTTTGGCTATTCGAGGTTTTTTTTATTTCCATACAAATTGTGAAATTATTTGTTCTAGCTCTGTGAAAAATACTGTTGTTAGCTTGATAGGTATTGCATTGAATCTATAGATTGCTTTGGGTATTATACTCATTTTCACTATATTGATTCTTCTGATCCATGAACATGGTATATTTCTCCATCTATTAGTGTCCTTTTTGATTTCTTTCACCAGTGTTTTATAGTTTTCTATATATAGGTCTTTAGTTTAAGTAGATATATTCCTAAGTATTTTATTCTTTTCATTGCAATGGTGAATGGAATTGTTTCCTTTATTTCTCTATTTTCTCATCATTAGTGTGTAGGAATGCAAGAGATTTCTGTGTGTTGATTTTATATCCTGCAACTTTACTATATTCATTGATTAGCTTTAGTAATTTTCTGGTAGAGTCTTTAGTGTTTTCTATGTAGAGGATCATGTCATCTGCAAACAGTGAGAGTTTTACTTCTTCTTTTCCAATTTGGATTCCTTTTATTTCTTTTTCTGCTCTGATTGCTATGGCCAAAATTTCCAAAACTATGTTGAATAGTACTGGTGAGAGGGGCACCCTTGTCTTGTTCCTGACTTTAAGGGAAATGCTTTCAAATTTTCACCATTTAGGATAATGTTTGCTGTGGGTTGTCATATATAGCTTTTATTATGTTGAGGTATGTTCCTTCTATTCCTGCTTTCTGGAGAGTTTTTATCATAAATGGATGTTGAATTTTGTCAAAGGCTTTCTCTGTATCTATTGAGATAATCATATGGCTTTTATTTTTCAATTTGTTAATGTGGTGTATTACATTGATTGATTTGTGGATATTGAAGAATCCTTGCATCCCTGGGATAAAGCCCACTTGGTCATGGTGTATGATCTTTTTAATTTGTTGTTGGATTCTGATTGCTAGAATTTTGTTAAGGATTTTTGCATCTATGTTTATCAGTGATACTGGCCTGCAGTTTTCTTTTTTTGTGGCATCTTTGTCAGGTTTTGGTATTAGGGTGATGGTGGCCTCATAGAATGAGTTTGGAAGTTTACCTTGCTCTGCAATTTTCTGGAAGAGTTTGAGTAGGATAGGTGTCAGCTCTTCTCTAAATTTTTGGTAGAATTCAGCTGTGAAGCCATCTGGACCTGGGCTTTTGTTTGCTGGAAGATTTCTGATTACAGTTTCAATTTCTGTGCTTGTGATGGGTCTGTTAAGATTTTCTATTTCTTCCTGGTTCAGTTTTGGAAAGTTGTACTTTTCTAAGAATTTGTCCATTTCTTCCACATTGTCCATTTTATTGACATATAATTGCTGGTAGTAGTCTCTTACGATCCTTTGTACTTCTGTGTTGCCTGTTGTGATCCCTCCATTTTCATTTCTAACTTTATTGATTTGAAACTGGAGGAATCAACCTGCCTGACTTCAGGCTCTACTACAAAGCTACAGTCATCAAGACAGTATGGTACTGGCACAAAAACAGAAATATAGATCAATGGAACAAAATAGAAAGCCCAGAGACAAATCCACGCACCTATGGACACCTTATCTTTGACAAAGGAGGCAAGAATATACAATGGATTAAAGACAATCTCTTTAACAAGTGGTGCTGGGAAAACTGGTCAACCACTTGTAAAAGAATGAAACTAGAACACTTTCTAACACCATACACAAAAATAAACTCAAAATGGATTAAAGATCTAAATGTAAGACCAGAAACTATAAAACTCCTAGAGGAGAACATAGGCAAAAGACTCTTCAACATACATCACAGAGGATCCTCTATGACCCACCTCCCAGAATATTGGAAATAAAAGCAAAAATAAACAAATGGGACCTAATTAAACTTGAAAGCTTCTGCACAACAAAGGAAACTATAAGCAAGGTAAAAAGACAGCCTTCAGAATGGGAAAAAATAATAGCAAATGAAGCAACTGACAAACAAATAATCTCAAAAATATACAAGCAACTCCTACAGCTCAATTCCAGAAAAATAAACGACCCAATCAAAAAATGGGCCAAAGAACTAAATAGACATTTCTCCAAAAAAGACATACAGATGGCTAACAAACACATGAAAAGATGCTCAACATCACTCGTTATCAGAGAAATGCAAATCAAAACCACAATGAGCTACCATTTCATGCCAGTCAGAATGGCTATGATACAAAAGTCTACAAGCAATAAATGCTGGAGAGGGTGTAGAGAAAAGGGAGCCCTCTTACACTGTTGGTGGGAATGCAAACTAGTACAGCCACTATGGAGAACAGTGTGGAGATTCCTTAAAAAACTGGAAATAGAACTGCCTTATGACCCAGCAATCCTACTGCTGGGCATACACACTGAGGAAATCAGAATTGAAAGAGATACGTGTACCCCAATGTTCATTGCAGCACTGTTTATAATAGCCAGGACATGGAAGCAACCTAGATGTCCATCAGCAGATGAATGGATAAGAAAGCTGTGGTACATATACACAATGGAGTATTACTCAGCCATTAAAAAGAATACATTTGAATCAGTTCTAATGAGGTGGATGAAACTGGAGCCTATTATACAGAGTGAAGTAAGCCAGAAAGAAAAAACACCAATACAGTATACTAATGCATATATATGGAATTTAGAAAGATGGTAATGATAACCCTGTATGCGAGACAGCAAAAGAGACACAGATGTATAGAACAGTCTTTTGGACTCTGTGGGAGAGGGAGAGGGTGGGATGATTTGGGAGAATGGCATTGAAACATGTATAATATCATATATGAAACGAATCGCCAGCCCAAGTTTGATGCATGATACTGGATGCTTGGGGCTGGTGCACTGGGACAACCCAGAGGGATGGTATTGGGAGGGAGGAGGGAGGGGGGTTTGGGATGGGGAACATGTGTATACCTGTGGCAGATTCATGTTGATGTATGGCAAAACCAATACTATATTGTAAAGTAGTTAACCTCCAATTAAAAAAATAATAATAATAAATTTTCCAATCAGTTCAGTTCAGTCACTCTGTCGTGTCCGACTCTTTGCAACCCCATGAATCGCAGCACGCCAGGCCTCCCTGTCCATCACCAACTCCTGGAGTTCACTTAGACTCACATCCATCGAGTCAGTGATGCCATCTAGCCATCTCATCCTCTGTCGTCCCCTTCTCCTCCTGCCCCCAATCCCTCCCAGCATCAGAGTCTTTTCCAATGAGTCAACTCTTCACAAGAGGTGGCCAAAGTACTGGAATTTTCCAATAGCCACCTTTAAAGAAAATAAAAAGAAATGGATGGTGTATATTAAGTTTAATCATGCTATACACCTTGAAGGTATGCAATATTGTATGTCACTTACAGGGGCTTCCCAGGTGGGGCTAGTGGTAAACAATCTGCCTGCCTAATTCACGAAACATTAGAGACTCAAGTTTGATATCTGGGTTGGGAAGATCTCCTGGCGGAGGCAGGGAAACCCACCCCAGTGTTCTTGCCTGGAGAATCCCATGGACAGAAGTAGGCTACAGTGCATAGGGTTGCACAGAGTTGGACACTACAGAAGCAACTTAGCATGCATGTATACCAGCATGTCAAATACATCCCAATAAAACTCGGGGAAAAAAAGAAATGAATAAAAGTAATTGTAAGAATCTATTTTATTTAAGCCAGTATATCCAATAGATATGATTTTTCCAGTAGTCATGTACAGATATGAGAATTGGACCATAGAAAAGAGTACTGAAGAACTGATGCTTTCAAACTGTGGTGCTGGAGAAGACTCTTGAGAATCCCTTGGACAGCAAGGAGATCAAACCAGTCAATCCTAAAGGATATCAATCCTGAATATTCATTGGCAAGACTGATGTTAAAGGTGAAGCTCCAATATTTTGGCCACCTAATGGGATGAGCCAATTCATTGAAAAAGACCCTGATGCTGAGAAAGATTAAGGGTAGGAGGAGACGGGAGCACACAGGATGAGACGGTTGGATGGTATCAACGATTCAGTGGATGTGAGTTTGAGCAAATTTCAGGACAGAGTGAAGGCCAGGGAAGCCTGGTGTGCTGCAGTTCACGGGGTCACAAAGAGTCAGACATGACTTGGCGACTGAACAACAAAAGAGTCAGACACGACTTAGTGACTGAATGACAAAAAGGATCCAATATATTGGGCTTCCCATGTGGCTCAGTGGTAAAGAATCTGCCTGCAATGCAGGAGACATGCGTTCGATCCTTGAGTCAGGAAGATGCCCTGGAGAAAGGAAATGGCAACCCACTCCAGTATTCTTGCCTGGGTAATCCCAATCCATGGGGTTGCAAAAGAGTCAGACACAACTAGGTGACTAAACAACAGCAGCAATGTCCAATATATTATCTTTTCAAGATGTAACCATATAAAATTGTTAATGAGATTTTTCATTCTTTCACACTCTTCTCTGCTTTGAAACTCAGTGTGTGTTTTGCACTCAGGGTGCATCTCAGTGGCTCCTGTATTGCGGCTCCCTTAGGGCTTGTAGCTACCATATTGTGCAGTGTAGATCTTGACCTTTGTTCAGGCTCATTCTCCACAGGAAAAATCCCTCCCCTTCCTCCAGCAGGTTTAATCCCAGCCATTGCTCAAGGCCCAGCCTTCTTAGAGGGAAATTTCTCCAATCTCTTAGCTCAGGCTCACCTCCTCTTGACTGTGTGCAGCTGACACTTCTAACCACCCCCTCAGAGGGCTCCCCTCTGCCCTTTCACAGCCAACACCTTTTCTGTGTGTCCACACACCTCCTCTCCCCATGCAGCACAGCTTCCCCACCCTGTTTCTCCGAGGCTGCTTTTCAAGTTCATGATCACTCCTCTGGGCTCTTGTTGCTTAACTCTTCCCAATGTCCTAACATACAATCATTGCTCCTTCTCAACACTCTCCTACCTTTGCCCATATGATATCATATTTTCTTGACTTTCTTTCTCCTACTTCGGGCACTTCTTAAGATCATACAAACTCTTCTATTCTTCTACCATTCTTCATATATTCAGTATTTCCCTTATAATTCATATCAACCCCTCCCCACAATTCTTTTCTCATTCCTCAGTCCCTACTTAGACAACTTCATAAAATTACTTGTGTTTCAATGATGCTAAATAAGCTGAAGGTACTCTCATCCTTGGCTCTAGCCCAAATTTTTCCCTTCATGTGAAGTAAGAAAATATGATTCAGATTTGACATCTCCTTGGATTTGTCTATTCAACTCTGATACACCATGCACAGAGCAAGCCTGTTTTCCTCTTTGCCTTCCTTGTCTCAATAAATGCCATGACAACCACACTGCTGTTTTATAAAGACCCCAGGGTCTCCCCTAGTTCCTTCTTCCCCTCACTTCTCATACCCAGTCCATCAGCTGCTCGACTCCTCTCAAATCCAGCCTCTTCTCTTTATCTCCTGGTGGCCACACTGGTCCAAAGCAATCATGAGCCCCTGGACTTTCACCTCCTGAGCTCTTTTTGTTTCAAGTTCAAAGCCCTGACCATGGCCCTCTTACTCTAGCCCAAATCCTCTTCAACTCATATCCTACATTTCTTCTCTTTCAGGGCACTCCAAACCTGTAGAATTTCTGTGATTAACACTTTATTATACCATAATTTATGATAAAAGAGAATCCTTTTAATTTTTAAGCAGTAGAAATTCAGTGTTTCCTAAAAAATAAAAATAGTCCTCAGAATGGGCAACAGAGCCCTAGACAGCCTCAGATTTGTTTTTATGTACCTCTGGGTGAGATAGTGAGGGTAGAGACAAAATAGTGGAAGAAATTTTAAATACATTTCCAATATTTAGGGCTGTATTACAACTTGCACTGTTCCTCAGCTTAAACTTTTGCTATACTTTTTTTTCTTACAAGAGCACTTCAAAACCACTTTTTAAAAACTAATTTATTTTTTTAGTTGATTTACAATATTGTGTTAGTTTCAGTGGTACATCAAATTGATATACATATATCTTTTTCAGATTCTTTTCCCAATAGGATATAACAAAACACTGAGTGTAGTTCCTCGTGCTATACAGTAGGTCCTTGTTGTCTATTTTATATATAGTAGTGTATATATGTTACTCCCCAATTTTGAATTTATCTGTCCCCTGCTACCACCTTCCCCTTGGTAACCATAAGTTTGTTTTCTATGTTTGTGAGTCTGTTCTACTTTGTAAATAGGTTCATTTGTGTCATTTTTTAGACTCCGCATTTAAGCAGTGTCATATATTTGTCTTTGTCTGACTTCCTTCACTTAGTATGCTCATCTCTAGGTCCATCTATATTGCTGCAAATGGCATTATTTCATTCCTTTTTGTGACTGAGTAGTATTCCTTCGTATACATGTACCACATCTTTTTTACCCATTCCTCTGTCAATGGACATTTAGGTTGCTTCCATGTCTTTATTATTGTAAATAGTGTTGCTATGAGAAATGCTGGACTGGAAGAAGCACAAGCTGGAATCAAGATTGCTGGGAGAAATATCAATAACCTCAGATATGCAGATGACATCACCCTTATGGCAGAAAGTGAAGAGGAACTAAAAAGCCTCTTGCTGAAAGTGAAAGTGGAGAGTGAAAAAGTTGACTTAAAGCTCAACACTCAGAAAACAAAGATCATGGCATCTGGTCCCATCACTTCATGGGAATTAGATGGGGAAACAGTGGAAACAGTGTCAGACTTTATTTTTCTGGGGTCCAAAATCACTGCAGATGGTGACTGCAGCCATGAAATTAAAAGACGCTTACTCCTTGGAAGGAAAGTTATGACCAACCTGGATAGCATATTCAAAAGCAGAGACATTACTTTGCCAACAAAGGTTCGTCTAGTCAAGGCTATGGTTTTTCCTGTGGTCATATATGGATGTGAGAGTTGGACTGTGAAGAAGGCTGAGCACTGAAGAATTGATGCTTTTGAACTGTGGTGTTGGAGAAGACTCTTGAGAGTCCCTTGGACTGCAAGGAGATCCAACCAGTCCATTCTGAAGGAGATCAGCCCTGGGATTTCTTTGGAAGGAATGATGCTAAAGCTGAAACTCCAGTACTTTGGCCACCTCAAGCGAAGAGTTGACTCATTGGAAAAGACTCTGATGGTGGGAGGGATTGGGGGCAGGAGGAGAAGGGGACGACAGAGGATGAGATGGCTGGATGGCATCACTGACTCGATGGATGTGAGTCTGAGTGAACTCTGGGAGTAGGTGATGGACAGGGAGGCCTGGCATGCTGCGATTCATGGGTTTACAGAGTTGGACATGACTGAGCGTCTGATCTGATCTATTCTATTCTCCATAGTGGCTGTACCAATTTGCATTTCCACCAACAGTGTAGAAGGATTCCCTTTACTCCAGAACCATTTTTAATGTCTTTTCACCTTTTGAACCAGGAAGTTCTTTTTAATTTCCAACTTGCATCCTTCAGCTTTAGTTCAGTTTCAGCTGACCCATTTTACGTGGGCTCTGGTGGGCGTGCCCAGCCCCACAGGGAAACCTGCAGAAAGGTAGGTGCTGGGCCAAAGCAGAAGGGCCACAGTAGAGCTGGGCTTCCAGAGGATCTTCCTTTCCTCCTGAACCTGGATGCTAGACAAGATGCTGTCTGCAAGCTGTGACTTCTGAGGGGGTCCATCTCTGCATTGCTCCACTGGGCACCAAAGATGCTTAGTGTCACCAACTCTCCCATCCAAGCAAGCCCTACAGGGTCCATGCTGACTCCAGATTAACACTCCAGACTACATGGAACACCTTCTGAGAGCAAAAGGATGAAAGGTGCAAGGATTCCTGCTACCTACCTGGTGCAGACACGCGTTTTTTCCTCTCTCCCCAGCCCAGGTGGTTCCATGGCTACTTCCCAAGAGAGATCACCTAGAGCATAAGCTCTAGATCTCTGAGTTTGACATGCAGTTGTTAAGGATCTCGTCTTCCTCATCTTTTCCCGTAAAAGAGAATGACAGAAGAGAATGGATGTGTGTGCATGTGTATATGTGTGCAGGGGAGGTGAGGTCAATAATACATCGGCATGGTTTTAATTTTCATACTGCCTTTCATGTTGTGTATAAAAATAATTGGCAAATTCATTTACATTTGCAAGACTTTTCTCAATAAATGAGAAAATGCTTGTAATACTTTTTTGGAAAAATAAGAACTTTTTGTACCTGACAAATAACAGAGGCTGAATAGATATTACTGAATGAATAAACATTATGAAATTAAAAAAAAACAACCTTCCTCTTGTTTTCCTGCAGTGAGGAGTGTGCCTCACTCCTGAGACCTGTATGTCTGGGGTTAAGAGGGAGTGTTTGCTAGGATGAGTCTGGACACACTACTGTTCTCAGAATATTTATAAACTCTGGATAATCCCATGCTCCTGGGTGGCTTCATGGTAAAGAATCCACCTGCCAGTGCAGGAGATGCAGGAGACATGGGTTCGATCCCTGGGTCAGGAAGATCCTCTGGAGGAGGAAATGGCAAGCTACTCCAGAATTCTTGCTTGGGAAATCCCATGGACAGGGGATCCTAGCGGGCTACAGTCCATAGTGTTGCAAAGAGTCGGACACCACTGAGCACATATATGCTGAATAATCTAATTTCACTCTCTTAAGGAATGTCTGTTTACCTGAGTTTTATAGAGAATTCAGGAAATTCTGATTGTTAGGGATTTTAGTCTAATTCTCTCTTAGCAGTGTTTAGCACAAAGGATGGCTTAAAACTCAACATTCAGAAAATTAAGATCATGGCATCCGTTCCCATCACTTCATGGGAAATAGATGGGGAAACAATGGAAACAGTGACAGATTTTATTCTTTTGGGCTCCAAAATCACTGCAGATGGTGACTGCAGCCATGGAATTAAAAGACGCTTGCTCCGTGAAAGAAAAGCTATGACCAACCTAGACAGAATATTAAAAAGCAGAGACATTACTTTTCCAACAAAGGTCTGTCTAGTCAAAGCTATGGTTTTTCCAGTAGTCATGTATGTATGTGAGAGTTGGACTACAAAAAAATGCTGAGTGCCAAAGAATTGATGCTTATGAACTGTGGTGTTGGAGAAGATTCTTGAGAGTCCCTTGGACTGCAAGGGGATTCAATCAGTCCATCCTAAAGGAAATCAGTCCTGAATATTCATTGGAAGGACTGATGCTGAAGCTGAAACTCCAATCCTTTGGCCAACTGATGTGAATAACTGACTCACTGGAAAAGACCCTGATGCTGGGAAAGATTGAAGGTGGGAGGAGAAGGGGACAACAGAGGGTGAGAGGTTGGATGGCATCACCGACTCAATGGGCATGAGTCTGAGTAAGCTCTGGGAGTTGGTGAAGGACAGGGATGCCTGGCATGCTGCAGTCCATGGGGTTGCAGAGTTGGACATGACTGAGCGGATAAACTGAACTGAACTGAGAACAAAGGATGACGAAATCTGCAGTTTTCCAGCTATAGTATGGAGACTTGAAGGTGTGTCTGGGAAAATCAGATAAGCAGGCTGGATGCAGTTACAGCCTTCTGGGGGTTCCATTTTGCTCAGAGCATGAGGGGAAGATTTCAATTTTGTGCAAACATGAAGCATATCAAAGATGTGGCAGCTGCCTCTTTAGGCTACCCTCCATGAGGAAGTTTATAATATAAAAGTTGAGGGGAGGATTTAAAGAGAACCCCTGGGTTTGGGGTATTTAAGAGAGGCTGAGGGGCAGGACTGATGGTGAGGGTTGGGGTTAGGATTTAAATGGCAGACATGAGAGTTTGAGGTTTTTTTCTCTGAAGTCTGAGACTTGCAGATTAGTGTGAACAGAACTGTAGACTTACTGTAAATACATTTAGGAAAGTAAGCACTATTTAAGAAGGCATGTGCGTGCTAAGTCCCTTCAGTCATGTCTGACTCTTTGCAACCCTATGGACTACAGTCTCAGGCTCCTCTGAACATGGGATCCTCCAGGCAAGAATACTGGAGTGGATTGCCGTGGCCTCCTCCAAGGATAAACCAGCATCTCTTATGTTTCCTGCATTGGCAGGCAGGTTCTTTACCACTAGTGCCACCTGGGAAACCCATTTAAGAAAGGAGAACATGTAAGAATTACCTGTAGGATCTCATGGGATACTTTGATTCACAAGTAGATCCCAGAAGATCAAATAATGTATAGTGCCCTCTTCCATTTTCCCTACCCAACACCAAATTTGTATCAAGAGGTGGAGCCACAGAAGGGTAGGGATTCATGCTTTACATCCATAAACCAGCACCCCTCTCCCCTCACTGTGGGACTCTGCCCCCCACCCTCGCCAGAGATAAGGACCAGGAAGCTCCATCTGGTCCCTGAGCTCCTATTTTTGCCATCTGCAGAACGACACCCATTCTTCCTAAGGGATGACATTGTATGCTTGTAAATTTCCATTAATCAACAAAGTCAGTTGGAGTTTTACATTTCTCCACCCCAGGGTAGAAGCTTCATGCTGAAGACAAGATTTAAAAGACCATTTTGATGTCTTATTACTTCCACCATTTTTCAAAAATAACAATTGCCAGGAATGTACTGGTTTCCAGCTGTTTTCTTTCAGTCTGGTTCACAGGCCACACTGCATTAAAAATTCAAGTTCTATAAAGAGGGCTTCACAGCATTGTCCTGTCTCGTATTTTAACAAGGATAAAATATGAAATTTGAGCTGGGAGCAATATTACAATTTTGATATCAGCAACTCTGCACATGTGGTTTTACCTCCCACGTCTTCCTTTTCCTCAGAGGAAGTTTTCTTAAAGATTTTTCAGCAGGCAGATTTATTACTTGTCATGATTTGGGGATTATCTGTTGGACAGTCTTACTATTTTTTCTGATACCAGAAACTAAAAAGAGCAGATCATTTGGCTTGAAGAGACGTAGGCTGCATTGTAATCACTTCCATCCTATGAATACGACCTGCAGTAACACACGTGTAATTCCTGTCACTAATTGAGAGACTCTGTTTTCATGGACCTAATATAGAAATATCAGATTGTTGACTGTCTTTTGAGGCTATTTTTCACCAGATGATTTGTTGATGTGAGGGGATTAGCGGAGTTCAGTCCAATAAACTGTTATCTCCAAGGAATATTTATGATGGGGTATCTTATAGTGACATATGTCATATTTTAGTTTTAATACAAAGGGCATTCTGAAAAGTGCATTCTGTCACATGGAGACAGATCGAGACCCTGATGCCAGAGACAATTTGACAGCGTTATCATCAGTTTTCAGTTATCTGCTTCTCCTTCCATCTCTCTTTCTCCTCTCACCATTTTCTCTATTCTTTCATTTTATTTTATTTTTCTTCTCTAATTCTCTTTCCCTCCATTTTCATTTAATCTTATTTCCAATTTCCTTCATAATTTCCATCCCCTCTTTTTGTTTCAATCCTCTCTATAAGCCCTAGACTTCCAATAAGGATCTAACATTGCTTGATCTCAGAAAAAGTAGATCTAAAGTAATGGAATAGTGTCACACTTTAATCATCATCTTTATTTCTATATTAGGTCATTGCATTGCAGTGGTTCTACACCAGTTATTATGTCTAGAAATGAAATAATTCTAGCAAAATCCTAGTTGCAACTTGACGAACAGTGTTAAACATAAAATATTAATAAGTTTAAGAAATATATCCATCGATTAGGAGATCAAAGTTTTAGAAATCCCTATACAAACCAGAGACAGGCTAATTACTTTGTATTCTTATTTCCATTAAAGCAAAGTTCTCAAAAGTCTTACAAACAACTCTGTTAGTGACTCGTTTTTTCAAACTGCCTACAGTAAAATGAGAGATGAGAGAAATGAATTAAAGAATGAATCAATCAGTTTTTAATAAAATTTAAAGAAAATATTAAAAGCCCAGATCTGTCCTTTCAGCCAGAAGAATTTGCAAATTAAGAAAAGGCCTCAGGTCAAAGGTGGATTTCCCAGGTGGTGCTAGTGGTAAAGAATCCACCTTCAATGCAGGAGATGCAGATGTGAATTCAACCCCTGGGTTGGAAGATCCCCTGGAGTAGAAAATGGCAACCCACTTCAATATTCTTGCCTGGAAAATTCCATGGAAAGAGGAGATGAGTGGGCTGCTGTTGATGGGATTGCAAAGAGTCGGACATGACTAAGCATGCATGCACGCAGGTCAAAGGAACTGACAACCGAATCCAGCAGCTTTCAGAGCTGTGATGGGCAGTTGACTCCATGTGTTTCCCTTTTCCCATGTTTTTGAACAAAGGTATCTAATGGGTATCCTCTCCCTGTCCAGTCTTTCTACGTCAGCTTTTCTCTAGTTCACATGTCTTCAGATTGAGGGGAACTAAGTTCAGGCAGCTCAACTGAAGGAAATATAACTTGAGGTACCTCATTTGCAAAAGGAATAAGACCTCAAACCTGAACCTGGTGTCAAATTGATGAGGCCTTCTGGAAGATTTTAGAAAGAGGAAGTATCTTTTGTACTTAGGAGGAATTATATAATTACTGTCTAGGAGTAGATTTTGCTGCTTTGTGTATTTCCAAATTTTTTGGCACTCCCTGCTGCAGCAGAGGAGGGATCTATGTCTCTTTTCCTTAAATCTAGGCAGAACTAGTTGGTACCAAATGGACACCATGTTAAGTGATGCTATGAAACAGACTAGGTTTGAAGAAGCCCTGAAACTTCTGTGTACTTCTCTTGGGACACACACTTTTAAAACCTGAGGACACTGTGCAGCGCAGAAGCCCAAGCCACAGACATGTGGGTGAAGACAGCTTCTATGGATTTCAGCTCCAGACTTTGAACGACCCCAACCTTCTAGTCTTCCACATTGAGATCCTAGACGTTATGGTGCAGAGACAAGACATCTTAGCTGTGCCTTGCCTGTATTTTTGGCCCCCAGAATCTGTGATCATCATAAAATTATTTGGGGGATAGCAATAGTAATGGGGACATTGACATTATTGTGTAAGAGTGTAAGGAGTTGGTTTTATTGCATACAAATCTATAGAAAATAATGCAATGAAAACCTTATAACTGCCACATATAAATCTATAGAAAATAATGCAATGACCGCCTTCCAATATTATCTGTCATTTTTACTTCAGGGTATTACTTTTTTTAAGTAATAAAATATTATGAACATTGTTGCAGATTTCATGTCCTATCTTTTTCCTTGGAGGAAATAGAATTTTGTATGTGTTATTTCCATTCATTTTTTGTGTTATTATTACATACAAAGGTGTCAAAAATAATTTGGAAAATTGTACTTGAATTTGAACTTTACATAAATGGAATCATAAAGTGTTTGGCATTTTGTAACTATCTTCACACTCAGCATTACCTTTTTGGAGTTACCCATGTTTACATCTTTAATTCCTACTTATTCATTTTCATTGCTGGGTAATATTTCCTCACCTGTACATATGATAATAAGAGGATCAAAAGAATCAAACAATAACAACAAAAACTTGACCTTGAAAGAAATGGGCTAATTTCTTTTTTTTTATTTTTGCTAATTTCTGTAGAGAGTATAAAATAGCTTCAAATTAAATGTTGTTCCTACAGATTCAATAAGTTACTGTACCCACAAAATGAGGGGGAGAAGGATTTCAAAAAATTAGAGGGCCTAACAAAAATTGATTGCTAAAATAAGAGAAATTCAGTACACAGTTTGGGAGATAAAGTCAAAGTAATCTCCCAGAATGTAGATGCGAATATCAAGAGATGAGACAAATAAAAGATTAAGAGATTTGGAGATGGCTCAACATTCCACTACTAACATTTCCAGAAAGAGATAACAAAGAAAACAGATACATTATCAGGGAAGTAACACAAGGAAACCCCTAAGCAGAAGAGAGACCGTTTTTCCCAACTGAAAGTCATATAAGTGAAAAAGACTCACATCTAGAAACATCACTGCAAATTCCCAGGACACAAAGAAGAAAGATAAGATCATAAAAGCCTTGAAAAAGAGAGAAGGAAAAAAAAAAAAGATATGTTCTTATAGATCGATTGAAGAGAAATGAGAATTGAGTTGACATTTGCTATGAGACTGCACAGAATCAAGACTGGCATGAAAAAACCACAGGAAAGAAATGATGACCAACTGTATATGAAACATAGGGCCTAAACATGCTGTAATTTTCAGCAAATCCTGAGTAGGAGGGAAAGAAGCTCCTTTTGAATGCTGTTGACACTAGAAGTTGACATCGGAAAGGAGGAGATGTGTGTGCAAGATAAAACTGTGCAAACTATTTCACCAAGCAAATGCCATTCAGAAGCCCAGCCTGAGGTTCTGGGGACAGTCGCCTGTCACAACACGGCTCAAGGAGGAGGCAGAGTCTGGGCTGTGACTGTAAGTCTCTCCTGACACTACCGTTCCCTTCCGAGGGTGCCTGGTGGGGGTGAAGCTCTAGTGGTCGTCGTACTGGAGGGAGTTAAGGGTGCCATGTATCTTATGCTGGTGCTGAGAGCTAACACAAAGGGCTGCTCTCCTCTCCTCTGGGTTCAGCTGCTAGGGAACAACGTTAAAGCTGGTCCTCTCTGAGGCCATCAGGTTGGTGAAGGGGATAATGAGCGAGAGGTCAGGGGGGGAAAGTGTATCTCAGTTAGAAAGAGAAGCACAATTCACCTGCCCCTGCCCCCAGGGGATGTTCTCTCTCCATTGTCAGTCATGAGAGTATAGGTTTTCATGGGTTTTACTCATTTGGTCAACCAACATTTATTGACTATTTACTATGTGCCAGTGCTATTAATAAGTGCTGGTTGGTGAACAAGTCAAAATCCCTACTCTAGTGGATTAAAGGAGACAAACAATATCATTATCTCAAGTATATGAGATGAAATTCAAAGTTCATTTATCATAAATTTCTTTGCAGACTAAAAGTGGAAGAAACCTACCCAGTGTGTGGATGTTGTAATTTAATTGAATCTCCAGGAATTACATTTATTTTGAAGTTATTTTCTGTTATCTGCAGAAATTAGCCTATTTCTTCCAAGTGAAAATGAAGTGAAAATGTGAGTCAATCAATCGTGTTCGACTCTTTGCGACCCCATGGACCATAGCCTGCCAGGCTCCTCTGCCCATGGAATTCCTCAGACAAGAATATTGGAGTAGGTAGCCATCTCCTTCCCCAGGGAATCTTCCTGACCCAGGGATTGAACTTGAGTCTCACACATTGCAGGACGATTCATTACCATCTGAGCCACTATGGAAGTCCAAGTCAGGTTTTTGTTGTTATTGTTTGTTGGCTCAGACGGTAAAGAATCTGCCTGCAATGCAGGAGATCTGGGTTTGATTCCTGGGGTGGGAAGATCCCCTGGAGAAGGGAATGGCTACTCACTCCAGTGTTCTTGTCTGGAGAATCCCATGGACAGAGGAATCTGGTGAGTTACAGTCCACGGGGTCGCAAAGAGTCGGACATGACTGAAGCGCCTGAGCATGCATGCATATCAAGCCATGAAAAGACATGGAGGAAGCTGAGATGCATATTACTAAGTGAAAAAATCCAATTGGAAAAGCCTCCATACTGTGTGATTACAACTTTGTGATGTTATGGAAAACACAAGACAATGGAGACAGTTAAAGGATCAGTGGTCGCCAAGGGTTAGGAGTGGAGGTAGGAATGGTAAGCAGAGCTCAGAGGCTTTTTAGAGCAATGAAACTACTCTGTAGGAGACTAAACTGGCGGATAGATGTCATTACACATTTGTTCAAACTCATAGAATATATGGCACCAAGATTGAGCCCTAATGTAACTTTCCTTCAAAAGATTCAAGTTCCATGTTTCATATCTGATCTTTAATATATCTAGAATTGCATGGTGTGAGATAAGAAATCTAAATTTATTTTAGTCCACGTGGATAATCAACTGCCACAGCACCTTTATGGAAAATGTTATTCCTCACCTATAAATTACAATGCTGCCTCTATGCTCAGTCATGTTTCATTGTGTGTTTAGGTCAGTTTCTGGGTTCCCTGCTGTGTGGTGTCAGACTATAAACTGGGCTGTGCCTGTGGGCCAGACAATGGATAAATAATGCCCGCTTTATGAAACATGAGAGGATCAAAGCCCACTGCCTGAGAATGGACTAGCATGGTAGTAAATGTTTCTGAAATGGAAAGACATCAACTCTTCTCCTTGGTATTTTTCAGAGGAGAGTGCCAGAGTGGATTTCAACCTCTTGTCTGGGACGTGGGAATGAAGGTTTCCTTGTAGAAGAGGATTTGTATCCTGCTCTTCTGTTTAGATTGTAGTTATAATGCCAAATACATTGTAGAGGGGATAGTCACATCTGTGTTTACATCTTTAAATTCTGGGTTCTCTCATTTATCAATTCCCTCACATGCTATTTGCCATGGCACACTCACAGTTATTTCAAATTGGGCTGTGACTTTAGTAGAGGGCCCAAAGGGAATGCAGTTGTGGGGTACAGAGTCTCTGAGTAGAGATGGGTTTGTGGCGGAGTTTTGAGCTGTATTTGAAGCAGAGGCCAATTGCATTTTCTTTGAGCTGGTAAATTCACAGGGGTCTTGTCTAAGTTACCAGAATACAACAGGAGCATTTCCGGGGGAAGTCTAGGATATTGGGATGAAGGACTTTCTTATTTATTAGGTACTTATGTGTATGTGGACTAGACCTAGAAAGGTGGACCTAAAAGAACAGGGAGAATGTCTACCCTCGTGCAGATCCATTGGAAGGACTGATGCTGAAACTCCAACACTTTATCCACCTGATGCGAAAAGCCAGCTCATTGAAAAAGGCCCTGATGCTGGGAAAGATAGAAGAGAGGAGAAGAAGGGGGTAACAGGGGATGAGATGGTTGCATGATATCACTGATTCAACAGCATAACTTTGAACAAACTCTGGGAGATAGTGAAGGACAGGGAGGCCTGATGTGCTGCAATCCATGGAGTCACAAAGAGTTGGACATGACAGAGCACGCACGCCAAGAGTTAAGAACCCACATACCTTCCCGACATAAAATCAGAACATAAACAACAGAAGTAATATTGTAGCATATTCAATAAAGACTTTAAAAAGTGGTCCACACCAGAAAAAAGTCACTTTGCTGTACACATAAAACTAACACAACATTGTAAATCAATTATAATCCAATATAAAATTTAAAAATGTAAAAAGGCTGTCTCATTACCAGCCCTAAAAGATGTCTTCATTTCAGCTGGTGTTTGTTATGTACCAAGCATCCAACATGCTTTTCTGAGGCAATCAAAAGAAGAACGAGATGCTGTTCCTGGAATCAAGAACGTAATCATGCCTTTGGGACTTTGACATTTACTCTTATGAAACAAGTAAACAAATGGTTCAAGATGGAGTGTTCAATTGGAGGGAGACAGTGAGTAAAGACAGCAGGTCTAGAAAGGCCATGGTTTTATCGCTGCTTCAACAGTGAAGGTCATATTATGTCAAGTGGTGGCAACTGTTATTGCTTTACTTTATGTCAGCTAGCTTTTTAAATATTAATAAAAGGAGAGCAAACATTTCCCATGGCCTCTTTGGTGGATTCTTGATGGCTATTGGACTCTTAGGTAGTTTGACAGATGTGAGTAGGAGGGGTGGCTTTTCTCCAGGGCTAAGTATCCAGAAAGAAATGGGTTGTCATAACTGTTTTCTCTTGTGTGCAAAATACTGAAAATTATATACTAGAGGAATAAAGATTTAAGTCTTTAACATAAGTTATATGAGGAGGAGCACATTCTCCTGGGACGTGGCTCTGGGCAGTCATACACTGTGTAATGGGGAGGCCCTCCAATCTGGTGGCCGAAGCAAGGAATAAGCCAGCTACCCTGGGTCATTGCTGGTCAAGGACAGTGATGCTTAGAAAATTGATTGTGGGTCTCTGTTTTCTTTTCAAGCATTCTTTTGTTTTCTAGACTTGAAACTGCAATGAAGTTACCACTGGCAATATTTAAATACCATTCTACATCTCTAACAGATGGCAAGAGATTCCTGGGTGCAGTTCCTGGAATTAGATACAGTCCACTCCCTTCTGATGCTTTGGTAGAGTTCAAATTCCACAGAGCCCCTTATCCAATGCTATGATGGCTCACTGTTTTCACAAGAAAACTTTTCAATCAGCTGGTCCCCTGGAATATGGCTCTTCTTTCAACTAGCCTATAGTTTTATCAACAATTTTGTTAAAAAATGATACAAATTACCAAAACAGAAACAGACTCCCAGACTTCAAAAATAAATTTATGAAAAAAAAATAAATTTATGGTTACCAAAGAGAAATGGGTGACATAACTTAGAAGTTTGGGATTAACATATACACACTACTATATATAAAATGGATAAATAAGAAGAACCTATTATACAGCACATGAAACTCTGCTCAATATTCTGTAATAAGCTAAATGGGAAAAGAATTTGAAAAAGAATAGATATATGTATAATGGAATCACTTTGCTATACACCTAAAACTAACATAACATTGTAAATCAAGTACACTTCAATATAAAATAAACAAACTAAATTAAAAAATCTTTCTGTCTTGGAGGAAGCAGATGAGAGTCAGCATTATTTGGGATCCCATACTTTCTAAGTTTAAAGCTCATTATCCCCACCTCATCCCCCAAACTCCAGCATAACTTGCCCAATAAAAAAGAAAATAGAGCCTCAAAGAGATGGATGGACTTGCCCAGAGTCACACAGATGGTGGCAGATTCCAGGAGAAAGTCTGACCTTTAGATGTCTCAGACATCAAAAGGTTTGAATGCCACCTACTAACACTCCACTCCCCAGACCACAAGTCAACATCAATGCAATGCATAACCATAAAATAATTATGAAGAAGTGCAATGCAATTTTAATCTTTTCTCCTGGTGTTAACTTTCTTTTATTTTTTGAGATTTCAACAGTCAAGCTCTTAACTGTCTTTGAATGATTTTTGCTTTGCAGACGCATTTAGCCAACACAGGGACTGCTGACACCAACTCGGACCCAGTGCTTTTGCCTCTTGGTCCATACCATACCTACTGCAATCCATCCCCTCCTGCCGTCCACAACTGGCATACCCGTCATTATTTCCGGTCCTTGTCCTCTATGACCCTTTGTGATGTTTTCCACAAAGGTGGCTTGCTTGCCTTTCCTTCATCCATCACAGTAATCCAAGCTGGCTTCCTCCAGGCAGTCTCCCCAGACTTTAGATGACTGTCCTTTTGTAAAACGTGTGGCCTTCTCTCACTGAGGACTTCCCTGATAGCTCAGCTGGCAAAGAATCCACCTGCCCATTCAGGAGACCTCAGAGATGTGGCAGAGAAGGCAGTGACACCCCACTCCAGTACTCTTGCCTGGGAAATCCCATGGACGGAGGAGCCTGGTAGGCTGCAGTCCATGGGGTCGCGAAGAGTCGGACATGACTGAGCGACTTCACTTTCATTTTTCACTTTCATGCATTGGAGAAGGAAATGGCAACCCACTCCAGTGTTCTTGCCTGGAGGATCCCAGGGACAGGGGAGCCTGGTGGGCTGCCCTCTATGGGGTCGCACAGAGTCGGACACAACTGAAGCAACTTAGCAGCAGCAGCATCGAGAGACGTGGGTTTGATCCCTGAGTCAGAAAGATCTCCTGGAGAAGGAAATGGCGACCCACTCCAGTATTTTGGCCTGGAAAATCCCATAGATAAAGGAGACTGGTGGGCTACAGTCATGAGGTTGCAAAGAGTCAGACATGACTGAGCACATATACATGCACATACGCTGTCACCAAATGTCCTAACTGGCAAAAAGAGCATTAGAACCCTGTTTTTACTCGAAAAATTGTTTCTTTAAGCTTCTTTCCCTTCTCTCCTCCTCCTCAAATGTGTGAGGGATGGAAGAGAGACAACTAACGTGGGGGCATCAGAAACCCTGAGGAACCTTATCATTATATCTCTGCCAGGCAAAATAATGAACAAAAAGCGAAAGTGAAAGTGTTATTTGCTTAGTTGTGTCCAACTCTGCGAACCCATGGATGATAGCCCACCAGGCTCCTCTGTCCATGGGATTCTCCAGGCAATACTGGAGTGGGTTGCCATTCCCTTCTCCAAGGGATCTCGCAGGCCCAAGGATTGAACCAGGGTTTCCTGCAGTACAGTCAGATTCTTCACCATCTGAGCCACCAGGGAAGTGACAGGATAAACAAAAGGTTTTACATAGCTCGAAATTTCAGGCACCGTTTTTCTTCCCTTCTGCTGCAGCCCAGCGGACACGGGGACATTTGGCCTGGGGCAGGTACTGAACACAAAGTCTATCTGGGGCTGCAAGAAAATGAAGCCCTAATCAGGGAGAGAAGAGATAATCCATCTAAACCCTCCATGATCTTAACCACAGAAAGAGCAGGCGAAAAGAAGCTTGAAGTCTAGACATCTGAGGGGATGTTGCCCTTTGAAGATCCTTTCAAGTACAAAGCACATGGGCTCACATGATTCTGACACAGGCAGGGAAATAAATATCTACAAACACACACACATCAGGCAGAGCCGGGCACATGAGGTGCCCAGCAGGGTGAGTTTTCCGAGGCTTAAGCTTTTCTATTCCTCACCTCCAACCTCCAGGCCTTGAACCATGAAAATCCAAGTAAATAAACCCTCTCTCGCTTTGTGTCTGACTCCCAGAACTCTTTTGTTACTGGTAACAAAAGAAAGCACTATGATGGCGTAGGAAACTCGGTCTAAGGAACGGTGCTGTTGATGAGTGGCTGGGAAGATTTCTGACTCCTTCTCTGCCCTTCACCAGAGGGCAGGTGGGGCTACGGAGCCACCTGCCTCCACAGGGAGCTGAGTCCTGCAGTACTGTTCTAGCCATTTACTATGGCAGTAGGTATAACAATTGCACACTAGCCTCCTATTCTGGCCCTGTCACCACCTGGGTGATCTTGGGCAAAGTCAGTTTCCTCACATGTAAGATGGGTATAAGGAGAGCACCTACCTCGTAGAGTTAGGATAAGGATGGAAGGGATTCTGATGGTGCTCAAGAACCACAGGACATACAACAGACACTGGGACGCTCGGCGCTTTAATGTTTAATGCGCTTTTATGTTTAATGCATTAAAACTGCACTGATTCAATTAATGCCAACAAGATAACCAAACAGCCTACCGGTCCGGTCAAGTCACTGAAAACAGTCAAGCTGGTTGCTTGTCATTTAGTAGATGAACATCAACCTTTCCTCTCTCCCATTTGTAGTTATGATGTCACATAGCTAACTGTTTTCAAATCCACGATTTCACCTGAGATCAAATGGAGTAATTGATCTGCATGTTGTGGGTGGTAAGGGAGGTTGGACAAGCGGAATGTACAGTCCTGGGTACCAGGCACCATGGAGAAGATGCTCCGAGGAAATGGTCAACACTTGAGCAAGTGTGCCTGCTAAGACTCCACCCTGTACTCATTATCCCAGGCCAAGGATCAAGGTCGCAGAGGTTCAGCTGTGAATCAAGTCTATTTCCTTCTAAAAATAGCATCCAGTTCTTGGCTTCTGCTCCAGACAGCCAGTTTGGACTACTTTTAGGCACATATCTGTGTAGCAGGCAAAACTGTAGCGAAAATACTGAAGGGAATTTAGGAGATTTTCAAACAGTTTGCAGGTTGGAGCTCAATCTGATGGAGGCTTAGGAGAGACCGGGCTGTAGGCTGGTCACTGACTGCCTAATTTAGGGTAAATTTGCTCTACAAAGGAGGGCAACATACAAAAAGTTTGAATCCCTGCTTATAAAGAAGCTTGCACACCTAATAGAACTTTGGGATTGGAGTGAATTATATGATTATAAATTATTTTCCAGCTACAGGATTTCATGATTACTTATGAAGATTGTTAATGCAGCGGGTTGAGTTTGAAAGGTCATACATATGTTGGATTGGAATCTGTTCAGTTATTTGTAGCTCCATTACTGTAAGCAAGGGGATTAGTCCCCTAAACCTTAGTTTCCACATCTATTAAATAAAATGAGGGTATCTACCTCAATGAATTATTATAAAATTGCTATGTGTTGAAATTAGTTAAGGCTATCTCAGATTGCAATCTTATACATTTATAGCCAAAATGATATATATAGGCAGAAATGCTTTTAAAAAATCATGATACCTGAATATGATTTAGGAGACCTATTAAATATATTGGGTATACCAGAAAATGGAATAGTGCCCTCATTAAGGGTGAAAATGGGGTTTATCTATATAGTTTGACATAAAAATGTTTATAACACACTAACTGAAATAAAAGCAGGTTACAAAACAATACTTTTGTTTTCCTTCAAACTTTAAATTTTGTATTGGGGTTCAGTTCAGTTCAGTTGCTCAGTCATGTCTGACTCTTTGCAGCCCCATGAACCACAGCACACCAGGCCTTCCTGTCCATCACCAACTCCCGGAGTCCACCCAAACCCATGTCCATTGAGTCAGTGATGCCATCCAACCGTCTCATCCTCTGTTGTCCCCTTCTCCTCCTGCCCTCAACCTTTCCCAGCATTAGGGTCTTTTCAAATGAGTCAGCTCTTCACATCAGGTGGCCAAAGTACTGGAGTTTCAGCTTCAACATCAGTGAACACCCAGGACTGATCTCCTTTAGGATGGACTGGTTGGATCTCCTTGCAGTCCAAGGGACTCTCAAGAGTCTTCTCTAACACCACTCTAACTCCAAAAGCATCAATTCTTCAGCATTCAGCTTTCTTTATAGTCCAACTCTCACATCCATACTGGAAAAACCATAGCCTTGACTAGACGGACCTTTGTTGACAAAGTAATGTCTCTGCTTTTTAATATGCTGTCTAGGTTGGTCATAGCTTTCCTTCCAAGGAGTAAGCATCTTTTAATTTCATGGCTGCAGTCACCATCTGCAGTGATTTTGGAGCCCCCAAAAATAAAGTCAGCCACTGTTTCCCCATCTGTTTGCCATGAAGTGATGGGACCAGATGCCATGATCTTACTTTTCTGAATGTTGAGTTTTAAGGCGGCTTTTCCACTCTCCTCTTTCACTTTGATCAAGAGGCTTTTTAGTTCCTCTTCACTTTCTGCCATAAGGGTGGTGTCATGTGTATATCTGAGGTTATTGATATTTCTCCCGGCCATCTTGATTCCAGCTTGTGCTTCTTCCAGTCCAGCGTTTCTCATGATGTACTCTGCATAGAAGTTAAATAAGCAGGGTGACAATATACAGCCTCGGTGTACTCCTTTTCCTATTTGGAACCAGTCTGTTGTTCCATGTACAGTTCTAACTGTTCCTTCCTGATCGGCATACAGGCTTCTCAAGAGCAGGTCAGGTGGTCTGGTATTCCCATCTCTTTCAGAATTTTCCACAGTTTATTGTGATCCACACAGTCAAAGGCTTTGGCATAGTCAATAAAGCAGAAATAGATGTTTTTCTGGAACTCTCTTGCCTTTTCAATGTTCCAACGGATGTTGGCAATTTGATCTCTGGTTCATCTGCCTTTTCTAAAACCAGCTTGAACATCTGGAAGTTCACAGTTCACGTATTGCTGAAGCCTGGATTGGATAATTTTAAACACTAATTTACTAGCATGTGAGATGAGTGCAATTGAGTATTCTTTGAGCATTTTTTGGCATTGCCTTTCTTTGGAATTGGAATGAAAACTGACCTTTTCCAGTCCTGGGGCCACTGCTGAGTTTTCCAAATTTTGGAATTTTGGGGGTTTTGGGGTATAGCCGATTAACAATGTTCTGGTAGTTTGAGGTGAACAGTGAAGGGACTCAGTCATACATATGCAGGTATCCATTCTCCCGCAAACCCCCTTCCCATTCAGGCTGACATATAACGTTGAGCAGAGGACCAGACCTTTGCAGTAGTGCGCATCTCACTCCCACACCTCCAATTTCCCCTGACATGTAGTTTACTGGAAGTGTAAGTGGGATCACATCACTGCCCAGCTTTAAGTCAAATCAGGGGTTCCCATGAGTGGCCTTAGCTCCTTCTTTACCTGCCCTACCCCCTCCCGCAATTCTTCACTCCTTCACAGAGTTCTATGCCTTTGCTTGTAGTGTCATCCTTCTTTGTTAGTCTATTGATTTGTACCCATCTTTCCAGTTTCAGCTGGTAAATTTCTTCTCCGAAGTCTTCTCAGATTGATCTTCTGTCTACTCCCATTCCCAGCCTTCCAACATCCATGTGTTTAGTCACTCAGTCCTATCTGACTCTTCATGGCCCCATGGACTGTGGCCCTCCAGGCTCCTCTGTGCATGGGATTTTTCAGGCAAGAATACTGGAGTGGGTTGCCATTTCCTTCTCCAGGGGATCTTCCCGACCCAGGGATCGAACCTGTGAATCCTGTGTCTCCTGCACTGTAGGCAGATTCTTTACCCACTGAGCCACTGGCAAAGCCTCCAACAGCCATACCTCACTCCAAAAGACTTAGGGATTCATTTCTCTGAATCCACACACACTTCTCTCTAAACACCTACCTCAGTGTCCTCTGCTTATGGGTTTATAAATCTGCTTCATTCTTTTAAATAGGTATTTCTTTTTTGATGTAAATTATTTATTTGTTGTGTTTAAGCCATTGTTTAGCCCTATGGTCCGATTAAATCAATCTTGTTTTTTGGCCTCATCACACATGGGACCTTCATTCCCTGACCAGCGATCAAATTCTAACTCCTGCAGTGAAAGTGTGGAGTCTTCTTTTTTTTTAAATTAATTTATTTATTATACTCCAGTATAGGAGCCTGGTAGGCTGCAGTCCGTGGGGTCGCTGAGAGTTGGACGTGACTGAGCGACTTCACTTTCACTTTCACTTTTCACTTTCCTGCATTGGAGAAGGAAATGGCAACCCACTCCAGTGTTCTTGCCTGGAGAATCCCAGGGACGGGGGAGCCTGGTGGGCTGCCGTCTCTGGGGTCGCACAGAGTCAGACACGACTGAAGCGACTTAGCAGCAGCAGCAGCATAGTTGCTTTACCGTGTTGTGTTAGTTTCTGCTGTACAGCCATGTGACTCAGCTATAACTACACATACATCCCCTTCCTCTTGAGCCGCCCTCTCACCCCTGCCTCTCACCCCTCTAGATCATCACGGAGCATCAAGCTGAACTCCTGTGCTACACAGCAGCTTCCCACTAGCTCTTTTACACGTGGTATTGTATATATGTGACTACTACTTTCTCGATCTGTCCCACCTTCTCCACCCCACCATGTCCACAAGTCCATTCTCTATGTCTAAGCATGTAGTATTAGCCATGGGACAACTAGGTAATTCCCTTAACTAGGAATTTCCTGATACTAGAGAATCTATTGCATTTACCCACCACTCCCCTTTTTTGCATTCCCAGCATTTAGTAAGTGCTGAACAAATATTTCTTTAACAAATGAATGAATGACTGCATAAATGGATTTTAATTGAATTCCAGAGCTAAAAGACATTTTTAAGGCCATCTGTTTTATCTCCCATCCCCCACTCCCACCCTGCAACACATGTGTTAGATAGCATCATGACTCAATGGACATGAATCTGAGCAAACTCCAGGAGATATAGCCACTCCAGTATTCTTGCCTGGGATAACCCATGGACAGAAAAGCCTGGCAAGCCACAGTCCACAGGGTTGCAAAACATCAGACAGGACTCAGTGACTGAACAGAAACAACAACAAATGAGGGTGTGAAAAGGGAGAATTACAAACTCTCAATGGCTGAGACTTTCAAAAGTCTTTCAGAAATTGATCATTCATCAAAAATGTTATGCTGGCTGCTATGTATAGACAATAGGAGATCAGGGAACAAACAGGAAGCCTGGTTAGGAGGCTACAGTCAGTAATCCAAGCCAGAGATGGTGCATCTCAGATCAGTCAATGGCAGTGGGAGTGGTGAGAAGGAGTTGTTTATTCGATCAGTTGTATCCAACTCTTTGCCATCCCATGGACTGTAGTCCGCCAAGCTCTGCTGTCCACGGGTTATCACAGGCAAGAATACTGGAGTGGGTTGCTGTTCTCTTCTCCAGGGGATCTTCCTGAATCAGGGATTGAATCCACACCTCCTGCATTTCCAGGTGGGTTCTTTACCATTGAGCCACGAGGGAAGCCCAAGAAGGAATTAGTGTGTGTATGTGTGTCAGTATTAGAGCCAAAAAGATTTCTGCCCAACTTAGTGTGGAGCAAGAAGGAAAGAACATGTAATAGACAACATGTTTAGTACTTAAGTGAATTCTCTCCATTAATTCTTTAAATACTTGAAGAGCTAGGACAAATCAGAGTCTCTTCATTCCATGCCATCATGGCCTCTTATTTCAGTGTTTCTTTGAGCACAATTTTGTTTTAGTTTGCAGGCTTTGGGACCACAGGTTTCAATAAGCAACTTTGATGTAGAGTTGTAAGTGACATTAGATAAACTTCCTTTTGAGTAAAAATGAGTTAGAAACTAAACAAAAGGTACCATTTGTTGAGTGTTAATGCATGCTCCCTTTAAGCCCTTGAGCAAAAATGTGGGGTGCACATTGTTTTCTCCCATTTCACAGATGAGAAAACTGAGGATAGTCAGGATTAAGTAATCTGCCCTAAATCACATGGGTATCACATAACAAAGTGGAGATCTGGACAAAGTTTTGACTCTCAGCCTTTTCCTTCTGTGCCTTTTCTACGAGCCCAGGGATGTTTCTGACCCCTGGGGTAGAGATGGGGGACTGAAGATGGTGAGTGTATGGAAACAAGGAGGAAAGGTCTTGAAAGTAGGAGTTCTAAGAAAATGAAGTGAATGTGAATGTGAAGTCGCTCAGTCGTGTCCGACTCTTTGTGACCCCATGGACTAGAGCCTACCAGGCTCCTCCGTCCATGGGATTTTCCAGGCAAGAGTACTGGAGTAGGTTGCCATTTCCTTCTCCAGGGGATCTTCCTGACACAGGGATCGAATCCAGGTCTCCCACATTGTAGGCAGACGCTTTACCATCTGAGCCACCAGGGAGTCAATGGAGGATGTCAAGAAAATGAAGATTACTGCTTTAACTCTTAGGTTACTGTAGTTGCCATTGTCCACAGAGGGGAGGAGAAGACTCATCTGCTGGTCATGCTTACAGACGGATTGTTAGTCAATTAAAATTGTTTTTCTTTCCACTTTCTTGTTGAGTTGCTCATATAAGCAATTGACCAACTCAAGGGTCTTAGCAATTTCAGCCCTGGATTCTTCCCCACTGCTCTTTGTCTACCCTGCAAGTCCTTAGAATTCCTTTTGGCCTTTTGCTTTTTTCTTCACTGTTTGACTTGAGTAACCTCAGCTCCCTTATGAACTCTTTTCCCAACTCCCAGGGCACCCAACACAAGAGCATGGAGTGCTAAAGAATGCATGTAAATAACCAACTGGAGTCTGCAGTCATTTTCCTACCCACCCGAAGTCTCCAGAAAAAGAGAAATTCCCTTTGGCCATATACATCTGGATCCCATATGGGATGAAACAATGGTGCCCACAGTTCAGGTCTAGCAATATGAGATGCAATCAAAAAAGGAAGTAACTTGACCCTAAGACTGAATAAGACTCACCATTGCCCCTAATAACTAACTTAGCTTGAGTAAGAGAATCAGCCAACCAGTCCATCCTAAAGGAAATCAGTCCTGAATATGCACTGGAAGGACTGATGCTAAAGCTGAAACTCCAATACTTTGGCCACCTGATGTGAAGAACTGACTCACTGGAAAAGACCCTGGAAAAAGATTCATTGGAAAAGATTTGGGGAAAGATTGAAGGCAGGAGAAGAAGGGGGTGACAGAAAATGAGATGGTTGGATGGCATCACTGACTGTATGGACATGAGTTTGAGTAAGCTCTGGGAGTTGGTGATGGACAGGGAAGGCTGGGGTGCTGCAGTCCATGGGGTCGCAAAGAGTTGGACATGACTGAGCGACTGAACTGAACTGAAGACAATCAGACCCACAGCTGTGATCTCTTCCCTCAGGTGTCAATGCCATCCCATCTCCCCTCCAAAGGCAGCAACGCCAATACTCTTCCCCATCACCAACCATCCACTCTCTCACAGCTGTACCTCTGACCAGGTGGTCTGCGTGGTCACCCACCCTCAGTGACTGTTGACTCTGTCTCCCACAATCACCAGTGGAGTTCAGTATTGGCCTGAGAGCCCAGAGAGGTGAAACCGGGGAAGGGCATGGGATGTGGACATCTGGGAACCACTCCCCCAACACTGGCCTGCCCTTTTGCCTCCTGGCCATCTGAGCAATTTGTAACCTCAGACCCCAGCTGTGAGTCACTCTGGTCTCTCTGGATACAAAGCCAGAAACCCGGTAGGGGGGTGAGAAAGGAAAGATACTGTCATCGACTCCATACCACACTGAGTCTGTGCTTATAAAAAGGGCAGGTTGGGGGGTGGGGGTGGGATAAACAGCAGCACCTAGACTGACCTAATGGTTTGGGCTTTGGGGCTTTTGAAGGCACTGACATTCTGCCCCCTGCCTCTTGTTCACACAGTGCAAGAAATGCGACCTAGGAGAAACCCTTCAGATAAGTTCCTCTGGCAATCCAGAGGTGAAATGACAAATACTTAACCCAACTGCTCTGCTAGGAGGTCAGGCTGAATTGAATGATAATTATGGAGGCAGATGAATCAGGGGTAGTTAAAGCCTGACTTCTTTTGTGGTCATGTTTCTGGGGGAACATTTAGCCCAGTAGACTATCCAGAAGGTAGTAAGGATCATCAGAGACTTTGGAAGGTGATTAGAAAAGGTGGAGTTTACTCGCAAAGGGAATATGCTGAGAGGCTGGCCCTCTTCCTGTCTTAACTTTGATTTAAATCTATGACTTAAAACTCAAACTCCTTTTTCCAGGCAGACTTGAGGGAAAGAACTTGAAAAAATGTTTTAATCTTGTTTTTTTATTGAAGTTTACAACATGATGTTAGTTGCCGGTGTACTGCAAAGTGATTCTGCTGTGTGTGTGTGTGTATGTGTGTGTGTGTGTGTATACAAATATGTATATATACATATATATATATATATATATATATATATATATATAAAGTTGTCCAAAATGCTCATTCAAGTTTTTCTGTAACATCTTATGCAATTTAATGTGGATTATGCATACTATATATATATACATCTAAGTGAAGTCAGACAGAAAAAAGACAAATATCATGATCTTTATATTAAAAAGTATAAAACAATATAAATGATCTTATTTACAAAATAGAAATAGACTCATAGACATAGAAGACAAATATATGGTTACCAAAGAGGAAGTGTGGAGAAGGATAGATTAGGAATATGAGACTAACAGATACACACTATTATATATAAAATAGATAAACAAAAGGATCTAAACAGCATAGGGAGTTATATTCAGTATTTTGTAATAACCTATAATGGAGAAGAATCAGAAAGGACCTTGAACGGTTAACAAAATAAGGAGGTCGACTGAGGGTGCCATATGTAAACACTTGAGTTTGATGATTGATGATCATGAAAGATGCTTCTAAAGTTTTCCTGGCCACTGTGTTTCAGGTTGAATTTGTTTCTGTTACCATAAGAAAGAAATCTTAAAAACATGCAGTCTACTTGTCTCAGACATCATCCATTGCTAATTTTTAAAAATTAATTTATTTTTTAATTGAAGGATAATTGCTTTAAAGAATTTTGTTTTCTGTCAAACCTCAACAGGAATTAGCCATAGGTATACATATATCCCCTTCCTTTTGAACCTCCCTCCCAACTCCCTCCTCACCCCAACTCTCTAGGTTGATACAGCATTCCTGTTTGGATTTCCTGAGCCATACAGCAAATTCCTATTGGCTACCTATTTTACATATAGTAATGTAAGGTTCCATGTTACTCTTTCCATACATCTCACCCTTTCTTCCCCTCTCCCCATGCCCGTAAGTCTATTCTCTATGTCTGTTTCTCCATTGCTGCCTTGCAAATAAATTCTTCATTTTTCTAGATTCTGTATATATGTGCTAGAATACAATATTTATCTTTCTCTTTCTGACTTGCTTCACTCTGTGTAATATGTTCTAGGTTCATCCACCTCATTAGAACTGATTCAAATGAGTTCCTTTTTATGGCTGAGTAATATTCCATAGTGAGTGCTAGGCTGCTACGGCGTAGGAGCAGCCTAGAGGAGCTACACCACGTCCCAGGTCAGGGACGGTGGCTGTGAGTTCCAGGCTGTGACGGCACAGGAGCAGCCAGAGGAGCTACCCCCGGCCCGAGGCCGGGGCGGCGGCCAAGAGGAGCAACCCCACGTCTAAGGAGCAGTGGCTGCGCAGGCACATGAGGGCCGAGAGGAGCTACTCCACGTTCAAGGTCAGGAGGGGCGGTGGTGAGGAGATATCCCTCGTCATAGGCAAGGAGCAGTGGCTGCGCTTTCCTGGAGCAGCCGTGAACAGATACCCCACATCCAAGGTAAGAAAAACCCAAGTAAGACAGTAGGTGTTGCAAGAGGGCATCAAAGGGCAGACAATCAAAGAAAACTAGTCAATCTAACCACCCTAGGACCACAGCCTTGTCTAACTCAATGAAACTAAGCCAAGCCCTGTGGGGCCACCCAGGATGGGCGGGTCATGGTGGAGAGGTCTGACACAATGTGGTCCACTGGAGAAGGGAATGGCAAACTGCTTCAGTATTCTTGCCTTGAGAACCCCATGAACAGTATGAAAAGGCAAAATGATAGGATAGTGTAAGAGGAACTCCCCAGGTTGATAGGTGCCCAATATGCTACTGGAGATCAGTGGAGAAATAACTCCAGAAAGAATGAAGGGATGGAGCCAAAGCAAAAACAATACCCAGTTGTGGATGTGACTGGTGATAGAAGCAAGGTCTGATGCTATAAAGAGCAATATTGCATAGGAACCTGGAATGTTAGGTTCATGAATCAAGGCAAATTGGAAGTGGTTAAACAGGAGATGGCAAGAGTGAACATCAGCATTCTAGGAATCAGCGAACTAAAATGGACTGGAATGGGTGAATTTAACTCAGATGACCATTATATCTACTACTGCGGGCAGGAATCCCTTAGAAGAAATGGAGTAGCCATCATGGTCAACAAAAGAGTCTGAAATGCAGTATTGAATGCAATCTCAAAAAAGACAGAATGATCTCTGTTTGTTTCCAAGGCAAACCATTCAATATCACAGTAATCCAAGTCTATGCCCCAACCAGTAACACTGAAGAAGCTAAAGTTGAATGGTTCTATGAAGACCTACAAGACCTTTTAGAACTGACACCCAAAAAAGATGTCTTTTTCATTATAGGGGACTGGAATGCAAAAGTAGGAAGTCAAGATACACCTGGAGTAACAGGCAAATTTGGCCTTGGAATATGGAATGAAGCAGGGCAAAGACTAATAGAGTTTTGCAAGAGAACACACTGGTCTCTTGCAAAGAGCAAACACCCTCTTCCAACAACACAGGACAAGATTCTACGCAGGGACATCACCAGATGGTCAACACTGAAATCAGATTGATTATATTCTTTGCAGCCAAAGAAGGAGAAGCTCTATACAGTCAGCAAAAACAAGACCAGGAGCTGACTGTGGCTCAGATCTTGAACTCATTGCCAAATTCAGACTGAAATTGAAGAAAGTGGGGAAAACCACTAGACCATTCAGGTATGACCTAAATCAAATCACTTATGATTATACAGTGGAAGGGAGAAATAGATTTAAGGGCCTAGATCTGATATATAAAGTGCCTGATGAACTATGGACTGAGGTTCATGACACAGTACAGGAGACAGGGATCAAGACCATCCCCATGGAAAAGAAATGCAAAAGCAAAATGGCTGTCTGGAGAGGCCTTACAAATAGCTGTGAAAAGAAGAGAAGCGAAAAGCAAAGGAGAAAAGGAAAGATATAAGCATCTGAATGCAGAGTTCCAAAGAATAGCAAGGAGAGATAAGAAAGCCTTCCTCAGCAATCAAGCAAAGAAATAGAGGAAAACAACAGAATGGGAAAGACTAGAGATCTCGTAAGGAAAATTAGAGATACCAAGGGAATATTTCATGCAAAGATGGGCTCAATAAAGGACAGAAATGGTATGGACCTAACAGAAGCAGAGCATATTAAGAAGCCATGGCAAGAAAACACAGAAGAACTGTACAAAAAAGATCTTCAAGACCAAGATAATCAGGATGGTATGATCACTCACCTGGAGCCAGACATCCTGGAATGTGAAGTCAAGTGGATCTTAGAAAGCATCACTATGAACAAAGCTAGTGGAGGTGATGGAATTCCAGTGGAGCTATTTCAAATCCTGGAAGATGATGCTGTGAAAGTGCTGCACTCAATATGCCAGCAAATTTGGAAAGCTCAGCAGTGGCTGCAGGACTGGAAAAGGTCAGTTTTCATCCCAATCCCAAAGAAAGGCAATGCCAAAGAATGCTCAAACTACTGCACAATTGCACTCATCTCACATGCCAGCAAAGTAATGCTCAAAATTCTCCAAGCCAGGCTTCAGCAATACATGAACCGTGAACTTCCTGATGTTCAAGCGGGTTTTAGAAAAGGCAAAGGAACCAGAGATCAAATTGCCAACATCCACTGGATCATCAAAAAAGCAACAGAGTTCTTGAAAAACACCTATTTCTGCTTTATTGACTATGCCAAAGACTTTGACTTTGTGGATCACAATAAACTGTGGAAAATTATGAAAGAGATGGAGATACCAGACCACCTGACCTGCCTCTTGAGAAACCTGTATGCAGGTCAGGAAGCAACAGTTAGAACTGGACATGGAACAACAGACTGGTTCCAAATAGGAAAAGGAGTACACCAAGGCTGTATATTGTCACCTTGCTTATTTAACTTATATGCAGAGTACATCATGAGAAACACTGGGCTGGAAGAAGCACAAGCTGGAATCAAGATTGTCAGGAGGAATATCAATAACCTCAGATATGCAGATGACACCACCCTTATGGCAGAAAGAGAAGAGGAACTAAAAGGCCTCTTGATGAAAGTGAAAGAGGAGAGTGAAAAGGTTGGCTTAAAGCTCAACATTCAGAAAACGAAGATCATGGCATCTGGTCCCATCACTTCATGGGAAATAGATGGGGAAACAGTGGAAACAGTGTCAGAATTTATTTTGGGGGGCTCCAAAATCACTGCAGATGGTGACTGCAGCCATGAAATTAAAAGACGCTTACTCCTTGGAAGCAAAGTTATGACCAACCTAGATAGCATATTCAAAAGCAGAGACATTACTTTGTCAACAAAGGTCCTTCTAGTCAAAGCTATGGTTTTTCCTGTGGTCATGTATGGATGTGAGAGTTGGACTATGAAGAAAGCTGAGTGCCGAAGAATTGATGCTTTTGAACTGTGCTATTGGAGAAGACTCTTGAGAGTCCCTTGGACTGCAAGGAGATCCATCCAGTCCATTCTAAAAGAGATCAGTCCTGGGTGTTCTTTAGAAGGAATGATGCTAAAGCTGAAACTCCAGTACTTTGGCTACCTCATGTGAAGAGTTGACTCATTGGAAAAGACTCTGATGCTGGGAGGGATTGGGGGCAGGAGGAAAAGGGGATGACAGAGGATGGAATGGCTGGATGGCATCACAGACTCGATGGACATGAGTTTGAGTGAACTCCGGGAGTTGGTGATGGACAGGGAGGCCTGGTGTGCTGCAATTCATGGGTTCGCAAAGAGTCGAACATGACTGAGCAACTGAACTGAATTGAATATTCCATAGTGTATATGTACCACCACTTATTTATCCATTCATCTGTTGATGGACATCTAGGTTGCCTTCCATGTTCTAGCTATTGTCAATAGTGCTGTAATGAACAATGGTATACATGCATCTTTTCCAATTTTGGATTCCTCAGGGTATGCCTAAGAGTGGGATTGCTGGGTCATATAGTGGTTTTATTCCTAGTTATTTTAAAGGAATCTCCATACTGTCTTCCATAGTGGCTATATGAGTTTACCTTCACACCAACAGTGCAAGAGTGTTCCCTTTTCTCCACACCCTCTTTAGCATTTATTGTTTGCAGACATTTTGATGATGGCCATTCTGACTGGTGTGAGGTGATATAAATAAAAGGAATCCAGATCAGAAAAGAAGAAGTAAAGAGCTCACTATTTTCAGATGACATGAAACTGTACATAGAAAACCCTAAAGATAGTATCAGAAAATTACTAGAGCTAATCAGTGAATTTAGCAAAGTTTCAGGATAAAAAAAAATCAATACACAGAAATTACTTACATTTCTATATACTAACAATGAAAAATCAGAAAGAGAAATTAAGGAATCAATCCCATTCACCATAGCAAAAAAAAAGAACTAAATATCTAGAAATAAACTTACATAAGGAGGCAAAAGAACTGTACCTAGAAAATTATAAAACACTATAAAGAAAGCTGAGCACCAAAGAATTGATGCTTTTGAACTGTGGTATTGGAAAAGACTCTTGAGAGTTCCTTGGACTACAAGGAGATCCAACCAGTCCATTCTACAGAAGATCAGTGTTCATTGGAAGGACTGATGTTGAAGCTGAAACTCCAATACTTTGGCCACCTGATGTGAAGATCTGACTCATTTGAAAAGACCCTGGTGCTGGGAAAGATTGAGGGCAGGAACAGAAGGGTACGACAGGATAAGATAGTTGGATGGCATCACCAACTCAATGGATGTGGGTTTGGGTAGACTCTGGGAGTTGGTGATGGACAGGGAGGCCTGGCATGCTGCAGTTTATGGGGTCGCAATGAGTCAGACACGACTGAGCGACTGAACTGAACTGAATGAAAGAAATCAAAGATGACATGAACAGATGGAGAGATATTCCATGTTCCTGGGTAGAAAGAATCAATATTGTGAAAATGATTATACTACCAAATGCAATCTACAGATTCAATGTGATCCCTATCAAATTACCAATGGTGTTTTTCACAGAACTAGAACAAAAAATTTCACAATTCATATGGAAACACAAAAGACCTTGAATAGCCAAAGGAGTCTTGAGAAAGAATGGAGCTGAAGGAATCAACCTTCCTGACTTCAGATTATACTACAAAACTACAGTCTTCAAGACAGTATGGTTCTGGCACAAAAATAGAAGTATAGACCAATGGAACAAGATAGAAAGCCCAGGAATAAACCCATACACCTATGGGTAGCTTAGTTTTGACAAAGGAGGCAAGAATATACAATGGGGCAAAGACAGCCTCTTCAATAAATGGGGCTGGGAAAACTGGACAGCTACATGTAAAAGAATGAAATTATAACACTTCCTAACACCATACACAAAGATAAACTCAAAATGGATTAAAGACCTAAATGTAAGACCAGAAACTATAAAACTCTTAGAGGAAAACATACGGAGACCACTCAACTCAATCAAAGAAAGATCTTCTATGACCCACCTCCTAGAGTAATGGAAATAAAAACAGAAGTAAACAAGTGGGAGCTGATTAAACTTAAAAGTTTTTGCACAGCAAAGGAAGCTGTAAGTACAGTGAAAAGACAATCCTCAGAATGGGAGAAAATATAGCAAGTAAAACCACTGACAAAGGATTAATTTCCAAAGTATACAAGCAGCTCATACAACTCAGTGGCTTCCCTCATGGCTCAGTCAGTAAAGAATCTGCCTGCAATGCAGAAGACCTGGGTTTGATTCCTCGGTTGGGAAGATCCCCTAGAGAAGGAAATGGCAACCCACTCCAGTATTCTTGCTTGGAAAATCTCATGAACAGAGGAGCCTGGCAGGCTACAGTCCATGGAGTCGCAAGAGTTGGACATGACTTAGCGACTAAACCACCACCATACAACTCAATACCAGAAAAACAAACAACTCAATCAAAAAGTGGGAAAAAAGACATAAACAGTCATTTCTCCAAAGAAGACATACAAATGACTAACAGACACATGAAAAGATGCTCAGATATCAACATTGCTCCTTATTAGAGAAATACAAATCAAAACTCCATTGCTAAATTAACTTACAAGTCAGAGACTTTTTATCCCAATAAAAGCTTTGGACTCTCTACTAATCCTAATTGTCAATATCAAACTGGTTAAATGGTAATGAGGCAGGAAGCTGTAGATGGCTGTGACATCCCAGGAGGGTATCACCCTCTCTGCCAAATATGTGGAACAACAGCCAGCCATCAGCGGCAGTGTGATGTAATTATGTTGGAAGAGCTTTGTACAGATGGCTGAGATGTTTCTGTTTGCAGTACAATTCTTCCCCTTACTCCAGGTGATCTCTCTCAGGCTAAGCATTTTGAAAGAATAACCTGTTCACTTTTTTTCCTCTCCAGAACTCCCCTTTTTTAAAACATCTCTTTGCCCTGAGTTTCTGTTACAAGAACATGGAAAGATGAAAAGTCTCGAAAGTTGACTTTAAACCGACCAGTAAACCCTATAAGCCAACCTGTATAAAGCAAGAGGGCACCAGAGCTCTGTCAGCTGTGACAAGATAATCTCAGAAACAGATCCTGCTCAAGTTCAAATTCAATGCAGGCGGAGATTTTAAAAATAAAGTGGGCTGGGAGGGAGAATGATCCTAGTTGACCTAACTCCAAAGCAAAAGGCATGATCTGGCCCAAATTTCAAAAATAGAGAACAGTCCAAGAATAATAATAGTATCTTGCTGGGAAAGACTTTTTATCTTAGCTTAGGCAGAAAAAATAGAACATAAAGCTTTTCCCAGTCTCTCCAGCCCCTCGGTGGGAACCCTGGGTTCCTAAGCCATGAGTGGGTATGAATGGCTGTGGGTAGCTTGCCAAGGAGGGACTGTAGATAGGTAGAGACACAGATGGTACATGGAAATCAATGGGTGAGGACCATGAGGACAGGATCCTTGCCAGAACTGCTTGTAGTCTCCTGAACAGCCCTGCTATGCTTTTGCAATGTGCCCTTGCACTCCCTCTGATGACCATTGTTTCCTTGTCTGGTTTATCCCACAAAACTCAGTTGGTGAGGGCCTTCTCTGGGAATCCCTCCTTTTTTTCATGATTGAATCAACAACCTCAGACCATCTCCCAGAGTGGAATGGACTCTCTGTCTTGGAGACTACCCTGTGATTTCTTTAGGTGCAGGGACATTTTGCATCTGTCTGTGTCCCATGTGATGTCAAAGGAACCAGTGGATGTTTACTGAATTGGATTGAATTGGAATGGAGTTGAACTGAATTGACAGATTCCCCTTTTCAGTGGCTTCTAGCTTCTAGAGTGTTAATGATGTAGAAACCTTTCTTTACCTAGTGGGAGTAAGGCCAGAGAGAGAGATGACTTTGAGCTGTACCTAAACTCTCTCTCTTTTCAACCAACATAAAGCCGTCGATCCCAAACTGGCAGGTAGTGGTTCAAAAGTGACTGCAAATAAAGACTGTGGACATTTTAAACCTAAACACCTGATAAATGCGAGACTCAATCAACAGTGTAGGTTAAAGATTTTGTTTTTTCCTTTATACATACATTGTTAGGATCTTGGTGAGGAATCTTCAGTTCAGTTCAGTTCAGTTGCTCAGTCATGTCCAACTCTTTGCAACCCTATGAATTGCAGCATGCCAGGCCTCCCTGTCCATCACCAACTCCTGGAGTTCACTCAAACTCACGTCCATCGAGTTGGTGATGCCATCCAGCCATCTCATCCTCTGTTTTCCCCTTTTCCTCCAGCCCCCAATCCCTCCCAGCATCAGAGTTTTTTCCAATGAGTCAACTCTTTGCAAGAGGTGGCCGAAATACTGGAGTTTCAGCTTTAGCATCAGTCCTTCCAAAGAACACCCAGGGCTGATCTCCTTTAGAATGGACTGGTTAGATCTCCTTGCAGTTCAAGGGACTCTCAAGAGTCTTCTCCAACACCACAGTTCAAAAGCATCAATTCTTCAGCACTCAGCTTTCTTCATAGTCCAACTCTCACATCCATACATGACCACTGGAAAAACCATAGCCTTGACTAGACGGACGTTTGTTGGCAAAGTAATGTCTCTGCTTTTGACTATGCTATCTAGGTTGGTCATAACTTTGCTTCCAAGGAGTAAGCATCTTTTAATTTCATGGCTGCAGTCACCATCTGCAGTGATTTTGGAGCCCCCCAAAAATAAAGTCTGACACTGTTTCCACTGTTTCCCCATCTATTTCCCATGAAGTGATGGAACCAGATGCCATGATCTTTGTTTTCTGAATGTTTAGCTTTAAGCCAACCTTTTCACTCCCCTCTTTCACTTTCATCAAGAGGCTTTTTAGTTCCTCTTCACTTTCTGCCATAAGGATGGTGTCATCTGCATATCTGAGGTTATTGATATTTCTCCCAGCAATCTTGATTCCAGCTTGTGCTTCTTCCAGCCCAGTGTTTCTCATGATGTACTCTGCATATAAGTTAAATAAGCAAGGTGACAATATACAGCCTTGACGTACTTCTTTTCCTATTTGGAACCAGTCTGTTGTTCTTACAGATAATAAAAAAAAAAAATTCTAGCCAGTTGTACAAAGCACACTTTAAGCTCCTAACAATCTTTCATTAAATCAAATTGAAATTAGCCAAAGCGAAAATCTCACTTGATTTTTTGTGTGTTCTCTTGGGGTTAAGAGAAACATTATGGTGTGAAAGTCTCTAGAAAAATGATGATAGTTTAGCAGTCAGATCGACCTGGGTTCAGATAAAAGTACCACATAAAAGTAGAATATTTAGCCTTTCTAGTTGTTTCTTTTTAAAGTGAAATTATATAGAGTAAATCACATAGCACAGGGCCTAGCACATAGGAAGACATTAATACACAGTCATTACTGTTATTACTATCTACCACCAGACGTTCTAACCCAAGGTGATGAGATCAGGCAATTTGCTGCATGCTTTTATTCATCACCATCTTCTGAGTAATCACTTTCAACTCCTGATGTAATGCTTGCAGTATATAAATAACACAATTTGAACTTAGCATCTTGGCTACCAAGTCAATTTTATTCCAGCGTATTGAATTTGATTATGGCATTTAATAAGGGAACAATTAGAGGAGACTTGTTTTATAAAGTGATTAAAAGCTATCACTTAAAAAGATCTAATTCATACCTTGCTTGGCAACAGCATTAATTCAGCTCTCAATACACATAGCAGAGTAGGTTCAGAACAAGTTGACAGGATACCAAAGATTTGAGTATTCATATGAGCATGCAAGGTCTTCCCTCTCTAACTCATTGTACTTTACATCATACCAGTTACAATAAAGTTCATATTGTACTTTGTCTGTTGACAATGAGCAATAAGCACATAAGTTAGTACAATGAAGTTGAGAGAGCACATACAAGAAGATGGACACAAGAGCTGAATTCACAAAAGAATTCAGTAGAAATGAAAATGCATGTGGTTAGTGCACTTGTCTAGTTTGGGATCATTATTTTGACTTAAATATTAAGCTTATTCTGTGCCTGATCTAGGCCTAGTGGATTAGGAAATAAATAAAGAACATGATGGGATAGCTCCTGTCTAAACAGCATTGTGGAACCACTCTAAGTATCAGCAAAATCCATTACATATGGGAACTTGATTAATGGCAAGATTTGGCTAAGATCAGGGTTATCTGATTATTAATCAAAATTACTAACTAGAGTTTCGAATAATATCAGGAAAAATACATTCCCCAAATAAACAGATAATGTCCTCATTGACTCATTTTCAATTACTTGGGAGTATATGCATAAGATCTACATTATACATAAGATCTATACACTATATCTACTACTGTGGACAAGAATCCCTTAGAAGAAATGGAGTAGCCATCATAGTCAACAAAAGAGTCCAAAATGCAGTACTAGGATGAAATCTCAAAAATGACAGAATGATCTCTGTTGGTTTCCAATACTTCAATATGACAATAATCCAAGTCTATGCCCTGAACAATAATGCTGAAGAAGCTGAAGTTGAATAGTTCTATGAAGATCTACAAGACCTTCTAGAACTAACACCCCAAAAAGATGTCCTTTTCATTATAGGGGACTGGAATGCAAAAGTAGGAAGTCAAGAAACACCTGGGATAACAGGCAAATTTGGCCTTGGAATACAGAATGAAGCACTGCAAAGGCTAATAGAATTTTGCCAAGAGAACACACTGGTCATAGCAAACACCCTCTTCCAACAACACAAGAGAAGACTCTATGCAGGGACATCACCAGATGGTCAACACTGAAATCAGATTGATTATATTCCTTGCAGCCAAAGATGGAGAAGCTCTATACAGTCAGCAAAAACAAGACCAGGAGCTGACTATGGCTCAGATCATGAGCTCCTTATTGCCAAATTCAGACTTAAATTGAAGAAAGTAGGGAAAACCACTAGACCATTCAGGTATGACCTAAATCAAATCCCTTATGATTATACAGTGGAAGTGAGAAATAGATTTAAGGGACTAGATTTGATAGATAGAGTGCCTGATGAACTATGGACGGAGGTTCGTGACATTATACAGAAGACAGGGATCAAGACCATCCCCATGGAAAAGAAATGCAAAAAGGCAAAATAGCTGTCAGAGGAGGCCTTACAAATAGCTGTGAAAAGAAAAGAAGCAAAAAACAAAGGAGAAAAGGAAAGATATACCCATTTGAATGCAGAGTTCCAAAGAATAGCAAGGAGAGATAAGAAAACTTTCCTCAGTGATCAGTGCAAAGAAATAGAGGAAAACAACAGAATGGGAAAGACTAGAGATCTTGTCAAGAAAATTAGAGATACCAAGGGAACATTTTGTGCAAAGATGAGCTCAGTAAAGGACAGAAATGGTATGGACCTACCAGAAGCAGAAGATATTAAGAAGAGGTGGCAAGATTACACAGAAGAACTGTACAAAAAAGATCTTCATGACCCAGATAATCACAGTGGTGTGCTCACTCACCTAAAGCCAGACATCCTGGAATGTGAAGTCAAGTGGGCCTTAGAAAGCATCACCATGAACAAAGCTAGTGGAGGTGATGGAATTCCAATGGAGCTATTTCAAATCCTGAAAGATGATGCTGTGAAAGTGCTGCACTCAATATGCCAGCAAATTTGGAAAACTCAGCAGTGGCCACAGGACTGGAAAAGGTCAGTTTTCATCCCAATCCCAAAGAAAGGCAATGCCAAAGAATGCTCAAACTACCACACAATCGCACTCATCTCACATGCCAGCAAAGTAATGCTCAAAATTCTCCAAACCAGGCTGCAACAGTACGCGAACCACAAACTTCCAGATGTTTGAGCTGGTTTTAGAAAAGACAGAGGAACCAGAGATCAAATTGCCAATATGGGTTGGATTATCAAAAAAGCAAGAGAGTTCCAGAAAAACATCTATTTCTGCTTTATTGACTATGCCAAAACCTTTGACTGTGTGGATTGCTACAAACTGGAAAATTCTGAAAGAGATAGGAATACCAGATCACCTGACCTGCCTCCTGAGAAATCTGTATGCAGGTCAAGAAGCAACAGTTAGAACTGGACATGGAACAACAGACTGGTTCCAAATAGGACAAGGAGTATGTCAAGGCTGTGTAAGGTCACTCTGCTTATTTAACTTATATGCAGGGTACATCATGAGAAACACTGGGCTGGATAAAGCACAAGCTGGAATCACAATTGCCAGGAAAAATATTAATAACCTCGGATATGCAGATGACACCACCTTTATGGCAGAAAGAGAAGAAGAACTAAAAAGCCTATTGATGAAAGTGAAAGAGGAGAGTGAAAAAGTTGGCTTAAAGCTCAATATTCAGAAAATGAAGATCATGGCATCTGGCCCCATCACTTCTTGGCAAATAGATGGGGAAACAGTGGAAACAGTGTCAGACTTTATTTTTCTGGGCTCCAAAATCACTGCAGATGGTGACTGCAGCCATTAAATTAAAAGATGCTTACTCCTTGGAAGGAAAGTTATGACCAACCTAGACAACATATTCAAAAGCAGAGACATTACTTTGCCAACAAAGGTCCATCTAGTTAAAGCTATTTTTTTTCCAGTAGTCATGAATGGATGTGAGAGTTGGACTATAAAGAAAGCTGAGCATGGAAGAATTGATGCTTTTGAACTGTGGTGTTGGAGAAGACTCTTGAGAGTCCCTTGGACTGCAAGGAGATCCAACCAGTCCATCTTAAAGGAAATGACTGTATAGTCATCTTATACAGTCTGAGCCATCAGGAAAATCCTGCGTGAGTTCCAAAACAGAGACAAGCAAAAAAACAATGAACAGCTTGTATCAGTTCTTCAAGTAGCCTCCATACAGAATATAAGAGACAAACACAATAATTTTTTAAAAAAAATATCTGCTTGGTTATCTCCAAAAGCAGAAACTAGGTTCCCACACTGAGAATGCAAGTTGCCATTTTCAAGACCTCTACTGAACTAGTGGAGCAAGGGCAAATAAAAATACCACAAGGCTCTCCTCCTGTTTTTAACTTGCCTCTTCTTGATTTAGCATTTACTTGCTTCTCTAAGCCTTGGACGGTCTTCCAGAGTTCTGTCAGTATTGGTTCTGGCAGTTCTGCTTGTTCTAACGTTTCTGTGGAAGGATGCAAGTTTGGAGCTACCTACTCTCCCATTTTGCTGATACCATTGTAATTTTTTTCTTGATAAATTTTTTCTCTGTTCTATGTGTTGACACTGATAGGCTTCGATTGCCAAGTGTGATATTTTATACTGTCTACGGTAACTTACCCATGTGATTGCTGAAATGCTTGAAAAGTGTTCCATTAAATTAAAAACAAACTAAAGGAGTCAAGTGTGAAGCAATTCACTTGTTTACAGTTTCAACTTTGCTCTACAAAAAATAAGCAATCACAGATAAAGTCAGGGGAAAAAAGAATTTAAATAAGAGCATAGCTTATGAAGGGGGAAGGATGGGGGAAGGGATAGTTAGGGAGTTTGGGATGGATATGTACACATTGCTATATTTAAAGTGGATAACCAAAAAGGACCTACAGTTTAGAACATGGAACTTCACTCAATGTTAGGTGGCAGCCTGGATGGAAAGGGACTTTGGGGAGAATGGATACATTTTATATCTATGTCTAAGTCCCTTCAATGTACCTGAAACTATCACATTGTTATGACCAACCTAGACAGCATATTCAAAAGCAGAGACATTACTTTGCCAACAAAGGTTCATCTAGTCAAGGCTATGGTTTTTCCTGTGGTTATGTATGGATGTGAGAGTTGGACTGTGAAGAAGGCTGAGCGCCGAAGAATTGATGCTTTTGAACTGTGGTGTTGGAGAAGACTCTTGAGAGTCCCTTGGACTGCAGGGAGATCCAACCAGTCCATTCTGAAGGAGATCAGCCCTGGGATTTCTTTGGAAGGAATGATGCTAAAGCTGAAACTCCAGTACTTTGGCCACCTCACGCGAAGAGTTGACTCATTGGAAAAGACCCTGATGCTGGGAGGGATTGGGGGCAGGAGGAGAAGGGGACGACGGAGGATGAGATGGCTGGATGGCATCACTCACTCGATGGGCGTGAGTCTGAGTGAACTCCGGGAGTTGGTGATGGACAGGGAGGCCTGGCGTGCTGCAATTCATGGGGTCGCAAAGAGTCGGACACGACTGAGCGACTGATATGATCTGATCTGATCTGATCACATTGTTAATTGGCTATATATCCCAATACAAAATTTAAAAAGGTTTATTTATTTATTTTTAAATTTGAATTTATTTATTTTAATTAGAGGCTAATTACTTTACAATATTGTATTGGTTTTGCCATACATCAACATGAATTGCCACGGGTAAAAGGATGAATATAAATAAACACTTACTCTAAAAATAAAAAGAACACAGCTTATGATAGTTGCTTAGATGTGGAAGAGTACTCAAGTAATGATGAATAGCTAGCTATGAACTGAGAGTTCAGAGCCACAGGGCCTTATAACCAGTAGGGTAACTGAGGCACGTCCTAGTGACCTCTCTATGGCTTGTCCTCTCCTGGCAAATGAATGGGATGGACCTCATCATTAGTTTCCAAACTGAGTTCCAAAGAGGTTGGAAGAGGTTCACAGGGGAAAGGGGTACTGGAGAGATTTCCAGGCTCTCTTTCCAATCTGAGATGTTCCACTTCTGTTATTTATTTATTTATTTATTTTAAATTTTTTATTATTATTATTTTATTTTACTTTACAATATTGTATTGGTTTTGCCATACATCAACATGCATCTGCCATGGGTTAAGTTCTATGTAAGATTTTATTTGACAATATGATTCTTCAATTTGAAAAGCCTGAAACCATAGAATTAGATAATCTCTAGGATTTTTTCAGATACAAAAATATTTTCTGTATTCTCTCAAGGGCATAGCCTAATTTAGGAGAGGATTAGAAATTAGAATACATAGACTGGCTCTTCTGTTTACAGCCCTGGAATTTTAATCATGTTTATCATCATTCTGTCTTCATTTTCTTCACCTACAAAAGAGACATACTGATAATTCTCTATGTACTTTCTGGAGCTATAGAGCAAATAATAAAAGAAAACAGATGTGAAGTACCTTGAGAAGTTAAAAGTATTAGGCAAGTGTAAGCTTATTACCAATTGTTTTTAAAGCCTTTGACTGTACCAACCATAATGAATCTGAGATCTTGAAAGACTGGACTGAGTCTTATAAAAAACAACAAGAAATAAGTTCTTGTTTTGCGAGGATGACTCTATGTAATGTATTACATCACCCTAGCTCTAGTACATAATGGCCCAGCCCATTCAGGGTGTTTGATAGAATGTCCCTGAATAAGGGAAGAAAGAAGGAAAAGCCAAGGAGGAGCCTTGATGTGGAAGTGTTTAATGCTATCTCTGATTGCGGGGTCTCTGACATCTTAGGCACACCTGGCCCATGTCTGATCTTGACTCTCATTCCCTCTCTATCTTGACTAATCATGCCCCAAACTTTCTGGTCTTGCTTTAGACTTGAAATCTGTTGACATCACTCACAGCTGAGTGACCTCATGCTGCTGCTGCAGCTGCTAAGTTGCTTCAGTTGTGTCCGACTCTGTGCGACCCCATAGACGGCAGCCCACCAGGCTCCCCCGTTCCTGGGATTCTCCAGGCAAGAATACTGGAGTGGGTTGCCATTTCCTTCTCCAATGCACGAAAGTGAAAAGTGAAAGTGAAGTCGCTCAGTTGTGTCCAACCCTTCACGACCCCGTGGACTGCAGCCTACCAGGCTCCTCCAACCATGGGATTTTCCAGGCAAGAATGCTGGAGTGGGGTGCCATTGCCTTCTCTGTATTCCAAAACATAATGTGTTAATTAAAAAACAAAAAAACAAAGTATAATAAGACCAGGGCTTCCCTGGTGGCTCAGTGGTAAAGAATCTTCATGCCAAGTAGCAGACTCAGGTTCAGTCTTTGAGTTGGGAAGATCCCCTGGAGAAGGAAATGGCACCCCACTCTAGTATTCTTGCCTGAAGAATTCCATGGAAAGAGGAGCCTGGTGGGCTGCACTCCATGGGGTTGCAAAGAATCAGACATGACTTGTCAACTAAACAACAACAACAACATAGAAAGGCCAACAGATCAGGAGACAGCCTCCAATGAAAAAAGAGTTTGTTACCCTTGGCTCCCAAGGGGAGGGGCAGCTATGCTACCCAGGGCACAAGGGAAGCACCAGGGTGGTCAGGAGGCAGGGGGAGGGGGAACACAGAAGGGGGTCTTTACTGTGGCTTCTGGGATGAGGGAGTGTCAGAGGCTCAGGACTGGCCAGTTTGAATCATTTCAGTGGACTCTGGGTGTAAGGGCTGTCCCTGGATTTCCGGTCTGGCCCCGGGGGCCACTAGGGTGGAGGGAATACTGATCCTGAGTGTGAGATTCCCATGGAGGAGGTGGTCAGGGTATAGACTGTGGCAGATATTTTGCATTTAAAAGCTATGCTCCAAGACCAGTTGTTCACCTTCTCCAGGAACTCGCTAACCCTGGGACAGGTCAGCAAGGCCCCAGATGTCAAATCACTGGAATATAAAAAATAGCTAATACAATATAAAACTTAAGAAAATAATGACCACCACTAAAAAGGTCTCTGTTACCTCGAATGGTACCTGTGATTCTTATGGAATCAGTTTCTGGGACCTGGAGTCCCATTGCCCTCAGTGTCAGTCACCCCAGGAGGACCTGCAGTCTGCTGTTCTGCAGTGGGAGATGAACTCTCAGGAGCTGAAATGCCAACGTGGCCAAGGCTTCATTTATCCTGTTTAGCCAAACGCAAGTCCTATTGGCTGGCAAGACTGTGAGAATGCAGAGACCAGTGCTGGGCTGTGTTAATGATGTTGAATAAAATCATTTTCCATTATTTGGGGAGAAAAGAGAGGACGGGGAGACAGGTAGATGGCTTGCTGTACTAGCCACCTACATCAGTCACTCTCCCTCCAAGGAACTTCTCCCTGATTATGGTCCCTGGGGGGCCATGCTGCTCGCTGAGGCCCACCTGGCTCCCTCTTGTGTGGGCTTTTGCCTCTCAAACCTGCTATTTTCAGCTCTGGCCACTAAGATCAGTGCCTAATTATTGTGATTTGATCAAAAGCTGCACAGAAGTGCTACCATGTTTATTTTTCCCCCGTGCCAGCCTGGAGGGAGAGAGCTTTTGTTTGGTTCTGTTGTTCCTCTGTCTCCTGGTGAGCATAAATCCTAAGCAAAGTCTAGCGATGAAAGAGCAAGGCAAAACCCACGTCCAAGCATAAGCAGGCCCAGGACGCTAGAGGGCTTGAGAAAACAAACACTTCTTCCTTCTTGCTGGGATGTAGCTGACGTCCTCCCATTAAAGGAACGGGGGAGAGAGTATCAAGTTAAAGCTACAGCAGTAAAGGTCCTTAAAGTGAGACAAGAGCTTTCACATGCATCTTTTGATCTGCAGTGAACATGCCTGACCACTCATAGCCCTTCTGTTCAGCTTTCAGTAAGACATTATGAGTTTCTTTGTGGATTACAGTTTCCTAAAGATTGTTGCTATAGAGATAAAAGACCTGACTATTTAATTTCACTTTATTTAATTCCATTCCCTCATAGCTTAGTTGGTAAATAATCCACCTGCAATGCAGGAGACCCCAGTTTGATTCCTGGATGGGAAAGATCTGCTGGAGAAGGGATAGGCCACCCATTCTGGTATTCTTGGCCTTCTCTTGTGGCTCAGCTGGTAAAAAAATGCACCTGCAATACAGGAGACCCCAGTTGGACCCCTGGGTTGGGAAGATCCCCTGGAGAAGGGAAAGTCTACCCACTCCAGATTCTAGCCTGGAGAATTCCATAGACTGTATATAGTCCTTGGGGTCACAAAGAGTTGGACATGGCTGAGTGACTTTCTTCAATTAAATTTCACTAATTTCTTTAAATTAATTTCATTAAATTCTTTTTCATGAAATGTCATTTAACTTCTCTTTTTTTTTTTTGGTCTTGAATAATGCCTTGATCCGTCTGTGATCTATTGGGTAAGTTAGTTTGGGTTTTTCACAACATCTTACAGAAAAACCAGAACAAACTTTTTGGCCAGCCCAATATTAAAGAAATAATGCTTGCTGTTGTGATTTAGTCACTCAGTCATGTCCAACTCTTTGAGGCCATGTGGACTGTAGCATGCCAGGTTCCGCATCCTTCACTGTCTCCCAGAGGTTGCTCAGACTCATGTCCGTTGAGTTGATGGTACCATCAACCATCTCATCCTCTGTCACTCCCCTCCATTCTTGCCCTCAATCTTTCCCAGCATCAGGGTCTTTTCCAATAAGTCAGCTCTCAGCATCAGGTGGCAAGTCTACAGGTCAACTTTTCCAAATTGCCTTTAACTGTTTACTTGGGAAAATGTGAGTTGCTCTGAAGTGGAGCAAAGATAAATGGGTACAGAAACTTCCAGAGCCTTTTCTATTTTTCTTTCATGTCATTGCTGTGAGGATGGGCCAGTTGACATCCAAACTCAACTGGCTGGACTGCAACAGAGTGGGTTGCCCCAAAAGTTCTGTTTTGGGCACCTGGCTTGCAGGAGCAATTCCACAGAATCCTGGGCTCTGCTCCCTGAAATCTGCCTGCTCCATAATCCTGACTTGATTCAGTGATGCAAGACCATCAGTAACTCAAGGCCGCTATCTCGAGTACTTTGCAGAATCCTCCCTAATATCCAAGTCAAAAGGGGAGAGTGAGTACCTGCACAGACCTAGCTGAGGGAGAAGGGGCTCTGCTAAGGCTGCTTTTTTTGTGGTGTTTCGCAGATTCATACCCAGCTGTTCTGTCTACTCCCTGCCTAACATAAGCTGGGCAACCTCAGAACACTTGTGGACCTTGAAAACCATTTTCTTCATACTTTCTAGATGTCTTTTCTATTGAAGTTCTAAATAAAAACTTCTAATTTCATCTTGGAAGTTATTAATTTCCTTTAGCCCATACCCTTCACAAAAGTCATTCTTTGTTCATTTTCCTGGAAGAATGGCCACCATCTCTTCTAAGACAACTTTATATAATAGACTAAAATGGTAACTAGAAAAAAATTTTTTTAAAAGAACAGGAAACCATCTGTGAGGAAATGTGATGTAATTGTATATACTGTGTTTGGCACCAGATATTTTTCTGAAAGAAGAAAAAAAAAAGCAAAACACCAAACTTGTAAGTAAACTACATGAAGTAATGTGCTGGGAGGTTCTTTTCTATCCACATCCTTTATAGATTGGTTTTAATGAAATATTGTAGCTCCTTTAAAGTATTCTGTTTTGAAAAAAGTCCTTGGAGGAAAGCCTGTGGCTTTAAATGTGGAGGTTCTTACCCAGTGTCAGCATAAATAACTTTTGTGGTTTGTAGCACAGCTTGTTAGGTATTTCATCCCTTTCTTCAGCAAATGGTTATCTGGTACCTGCCTGCTCTGTGCCAGGTGCGACCCACAGCCTCAATTGTTCACTCCGCCTAATGTACCTTGTCTATTTCCAGGTGTCTCTAAAAAGACTTACGAGGTATTACTGTAGGAAAGCTTGAAATTTGAGGACAACAAAAATAACATCAATAGTACCCTATTTCTATTCAGTTATTGCTAAAAACAATTTTCTTTGCTTTATTTGAAAGTTAGATTTATTGGTTTCCATAAGCAGCAGCTGGAATACATTTGTACTTTGCTTTCCATCTCACCTTTGCCAATTATTAGTCTGACCATGAGATGGAATTGGGAGTTTGGGGGCAGTAAGAAGGGATCATGGTTCTGTGTCCCATATGTTCTTTATCCATTCATCCATCGATGGACATTTAGGTTGCTTCCATGTCAACAGTGCTGCAACACATGCAGAGAATGGGCTTGTGGACGCTAGCGGAAAGGAGAGGGTGCGGCAAATTGAGAGAGCAGCATTAACGTATATACACTACCATGTGTTAAATAAATAGCGATGGGAAGCTTTTGTGTAACATGAGGAGCTCAGCTCAGTGCTCTGTGATGACCTAGAAGGGTGAGATGGGGGTGGTGGGAGGGAGACCCAAGAGGGAGGGGATGTATGCTTATGGTTGATTCATGTTGTGCCACAGAAACTAACACAACATTGCAAAGCAATTATACTCCAATTTAAGAGAATATTTCATGTTCTATACGGGAGGAAGGTTTTATTTTTTAAAAAATCAACACGACTTATTCAGAAAAAAGTCCATTGGGATTTTGACAAAATGAATTCCAAATTTAACCTGACAAAGTCATGGAAGTGTTAGTTGCTCAGTTATGTCCAGCTTTTTGTGACCCCAAAGACTGTATACCCGCCAGACTCCTCTGTGATGGAATTCTCCAGGCAAGAATACTGGAGTGGGTTGCCGTGTCCTTACTCCAGGGGATCTCCTCCAGTCAGGGATCAAACCTGGATCTCCTACATCGGAAGCAGATCACTTACCATCTGAGCCACCAGGAAAACCTGGGCCAAGGGACAGTTTAAACTTACAGCATCTCTCTGAATACAGGCAACTGGCTGGAAATTTCATTGCAGATACTTTGACTGCAGTTCTTAAATCTCTCTGCAAAGTTTCATGAAAATTAAGAAAGAAATGCACAAAAATACGGTACCAGAAGAATCATGCCATTCAGTACTCTCTTCTTAGTAGTAACAATGGCCCCAGTGCATTCCTCTAACTGGGTGATAGGGGTGGTACCCTCCACTTGGGCTGTGGTTGAAAGTGGAATCCTCTAGTTCAGTGAGGAGGGTGGTGACAGCACCTCCCCTATGAAGGAATTTTCCAAGATATTTGTACAGGAAAAGGGCAAAGCATAACTACCCCCTCATCTATGAGGGGAAGCAGGGGACTACACACCTATGACTACAGAGTATGTTTTTCTTAAACTTCTCCATTTGAAATTAGATTGTTGATGTGCTAGAAAATTTATGATGAAATGGATATTCAGTTCAGTTCAGTTCAGTCTCTCAGTCATGTCCAACTCTTTGCGACCCCATGAATTGCAGCACGCCAGGCCTCCCTGTCCATCACCAACTCTCAGAGTTCACCCAAACTCACATCCATCGAGTCAGTGATGCCATCCAGCCATCTCATCCTCTGTCGTCCCCTTCTCCTCTTGCCCCCAATCCCTCCCAGCATCAGAGTCTTTTCCAATGAGTCAACTCTTCGCATGAGGTGGCCAAAGTACTGGAGTATCAGCTTTAGCATCATTCCTTCCAAAGAAATCCCAGGGCTGATCTTCTTTAGAATGGACTGGTTGGATCTCCCTGCAGTCCAAGGGACTCTCAAGAGTCTTCTCCAACACCACAGTTCAAAAGCATCAATTCTTCGGCGCTCAGACTTCTTCACAGTCCAACTCTCACATCCATACATGACCACAGGAAAAACCATAGCCTTGACTAGACGAACTTTTGTTGGCAAAGTAATGTCTCTGCTTTTGAATATGCTATCTAGGTTGGTCATAAGTTTCCTTCCAAGAAGTAAGCGTCTTTTAATTTCATGGCTGCAGTCACCATCTGCAGTGATTTTGGAGCCCAGAAAAATAAAGTCTGACACTGTTTCCAGTTTCCCCATCTATTTCCAGTTTCCCCATCTATTTCCCATGAAGTGATGGGACCAGATGCCATGACCTTCGTTTTCTGAATGTTGAGCTTTAAGGCAACTTTTTCACTCTCCTCTTTCACTTTTATCAAGAGGCTCTTTAGTTCCTCTTCACTTTCTGCCATAAGGGTGGTGTCATCTGCATATCTGAGGCTATTGGTATTTCTCCCGGCAATCTTGATTCCAGCTTGTGTTTCTTCCAGCCCAGCATTTCTCATGATGTACTTTGCATATAAGTTAAATAAGCAAGGTGATAATATACAGCCTTTACGTACTCCTTTTCCTATTTGGAACCAGTCTGTTGTTCCATGTCCAGTTCTAACTGTTGGATATTAAATGGAAATGGATATTAAAATACCTTAAATAAGTGCCTATGGGTGGGTGAATGGATACACAAAATGTGGCATATCTATACAATTGAATATTATTCAGCCTTCAAAAGGAAGGAAATTCTGACACCTGCTACTACATGGATGAAACTTGAGGACATGATGCTGAAAATAAGCCAGTCACTAAAGGACAAATACACGATTCCATTCATATGATATACCTAGAGGAAATAAATTCATAGAGACAGCAAGTAGAATGGTGTTTGCTACGTCTTGTGGGCAGGCAGAATGGGGAGTTATTATTTAATAGGTACAGTTTGAATTTTACAAATGAAAAGAATTCTGAGGATGGATGGTGGTGAGTACATTCACTCAACAATGTGAATGTATGTAATGCCATTGAATAGTACATATAAAAACAGTTAAGATGGTAAATTTCAGGTTATATGTATTTAAATACAATTAAAAAAATTTTAAGTCCATTAAACATCATTTTCAGTGTTGATGGGAATGGGATTATTAAGGTGAAATTTTCTCCAAGTGTGTTTGGGTGATGTTTAGCCAATCTACAACTCACATATTAATGATCCCATGACTAGAAATTTACCAGTTTGCTGAGATTGCTAAGTGTGTGAATGGTTCATATTGTCATAGTGAAAACCTGTAGCAACTCAAATTTCCATTAATGCAAGGCAATTAAATTATAGTGCTTCTATAAAAGAAAGACTATGCAACCATTATAAGGGCAGTTGTGTCAGTATGGAAAGAAATGCAAAGTTAAACGTGTAAAATAGAGAATGCAGATCAGTGAGCATAATATGATTTCACTAAGAAGAGGAAAACAAAAATAAATATAATAAATATGTAAATATATGCTACATATATGTGTATGCTTGGAAAATCTCTCAAAATGGTATCTCACAAAATGGTAATAGTGGTTACCTCAACCAGTCTTAAATATGGCATAAGAAACTCACATAAAAAGGAAAATCAGAAAAACCCAAATAGTGATTAATGTGAGGAAAGTGTTGTCGGTTTTGGGACTTGATTTTTCATATTCCATGTTTTTATATTGCTTAATTTTTTATACTTTATTTTATGAAGAGCAAGTAAAAATAATTGAAGTGTTCAAAAATCAAAATAAATTTATGATTATTTTTATTTTCTTAATATATTTGCATAATAAAAATAAAAGAAAAAAGTAATTACAAATAAATGTGAGGACAAGGAACTACCAGAAAACAACGTGTGAGGAAGTGATTTCTTCCAAATGCCCAGGGAACAGACTCAAAACGCTCAGTGATTTCCTGTGCTTATGTCTATGAAGCCTGGGAAACACAAGAGTGTTTGACCAACAGCCAGTTGAAAATAGGCTCTTGTTTGCCATTGTTGTGGAATTTGCGGACTCTGGTTCTTGGCCTCACAGAGGGCTTTGTGAACCCCTGAGCATGAAAAGTGACATTTATAACTCCCGCTGGAATTTCCATGCACCCAGGATCCTGCCAAGCCAAAGGATGAATCACAGCTTCTTAGAATTGTGGAAGCCATTTTGGAAACAGCTGCCAAGTAACTCATGCTCTTAAAAATAGCTCTCACTCCCTAAAAAATGAATTGCTTATTTTAAGAAGACAAGAGTGGCTTGAGTCTGTCCTGCTTGTGTTTTTCATCTCCTTGGGCATAGTGCCAGTGGGTCCAAGAAAGCCTTGTTTGTCCGATGGGAATGCCATCTGTGCCCGTGATGCCAAGTCTGGGAGAGATCCTGGCATTTCTGGGCTGGGGTGACTGGGGTAGAGTCTGAGTCACCCTGCCTGGAATCAACCTCTTATGGGGTTAGGACTGTGGGGCATAAATTTTAACTTGGCTTCCCTGCCTAGAAGTTTGCTCTTCGGATCAGGGGTCCTAAAACTATGAAGTGTGCATCAGGGCATGGGTAAGATGGTCCACTGGAATACAGAAAGAAAATACTAGAAGGTCAATCAACATTTTTTTTTTTTTTTGGTATAATGAAAAACCCCTGGAGTAGGAAATGGCACCTCACTCCAGTATTCTTGCCTGGAAAATTCCATGGGCAGAGGAGACTGGGGGGTTTCTGTCCATGGGGCCACAAAGAGTCAGACAGGACTGATCATGCACTAATGAAAAATAAGAAAACATTTAAACATTATTTAATATGGAGATTGACGCTGGCATCTTGATGAAGTCTGTATCGGGCAACTGCCCTTCCCTGGAAATTCCACATGGCCTTGGGGTTAACAACAGCAAGGTCTCATGGTTGTTTGTCTATACTGTGATCTACTGCAGTTAACCAATTTTTGGCTTAAATAATGTCAAATATAAATAAAGCTGGACACTAATGTGGTAAGGACAGGTTTTAATCAGTAACCTATTATTGTAAAAGGAAACTGAACTGAACTTTGATTTGTACAGATGTGACTGGGTCTCCTAAAGGGCAAATGAGGGAGCAGGTGTAGTCAGGGAAAGGAAAATTACAAACTACCGGAAGGAGAGGGTGGATCCATATGAAACCATCCTGGTTTGCTAATTGGCATTAGCAAGTTAGGCTCCTACCCTCCCACAGAGCTGGACCATACGAGCTCTATCTTCAGGTACTGGCTGGAACCAGTGGTAAATTATTTTGCAGTCTTGAGCAGACTCTTTAAGGAGGTGTGTGTGGGTCACTCTATGGATGTGGCCTTGAGCTGTTGGAAAGTATGTTTTTCTTCAAGTCTTTATAGACATAAATGATTATTGAGCTCAGAGAAGCCTGGCTAGAGTTTGAGCAAGGAGGACCCTTTGTCAATAGTCCTATAGATGTTATCTTAGAAAAGGGAGTCATTGTAAAATTTTGTAATAATATGAGGGAATGACCATGAAAATAATTTATACCTCTTAATCCCAGGGCAAATAGACTGGAGTGGTAAAGTTTAAATTAGAATGGGTTAAATTAGGTGAATTAGAGGGTTTTCATTTACAAAAAAAACAAATGTCCCAAATTTGGAGACTGTTTGGTGATGACATCATTGTCTGTAGGATGTTTTTAAAAACCAGACAGAACATGCATTCAGGAAGAGCACACGCCCATACACAACACAGAGGCGACAAGTTAACAGTGAGATGGGAGGCTTCTCAGACACATCTCATGTTGTGGGGAGCGCAGTCTGCAAATATTTGCAATGTCATTTGATTTATTTTTCCAAAAATGATGTATCTTTACTCTCCCAAACCCTACTATCTGTGTTGATACAAGACCCAGTTCATTACATCAGCACTCCCTCTCGGCCCTGCCCTGTGGAGAGCCTGGCAGCCACCTGCCCTCATTCCCAACCTACCTGCTATCCCTCCTACCCCAGGGGCCAAATGCCAAACCTCAGTCAGTCTCACCCAGCATGTAGGAGCCACAGCAGAGCCCTGGTCCAGCCCCATGGCTCTCCCCAAACCTGTGGCTCTCCCCAAGCCTCTCCCCAGAAGTCTCTGCCTGCATCTGAGAAAGGACATAACCCAAAAGTTGCAGGAGTTAAACTAGTTCATTTCATCTTTTCCCATTGTTACATTTCCTGTTTTTGAGCAAGTGTGCATAATGTAATATATTTGTTTATATTTGTAATAATACATAGGAAGCCCATGCTCCAATGTTTTTCACTAATAGGGCTTTGCAATCAGAAAAGTTAAAAGTCCATTGCTTTAGACTGTGTGCTTAGAAATACACTCATTCCTGGTTGGGGGCAGGGGAAGGGAGGAACTTCTCACCTGCCATATACCTGTGGGTGGAAGAGCAGCTTCCTGGAGAGACTACAGAGGAAGATGGAGTGATCTTCAAAGACGTCAAGTCTTTAGAGGACCCAACTCCTAATGTCACCCAGACTACTTTCTGTGGGGGTCTTCCCATTAGATGTGATGTACAGAGCATGCTCAGTGCCTTTTTGGGCAACAATTGGCTCCTAAGAATTCACTCACACCTTAGCCATCATCAGCTCTGCCCCTCTTTTTGTTCTGGCATTATTTTCATCCTCCATAGGGCCAGGTTAAGTCTCCATAAGTTCTACACATAGAAAATAAGGGGACCCGAACCTATCCCCTGAGTTGTAATTAAAACAGTGTAAGAACAGAGTTCCGACAATTTGAAGAGTTTGAGGGTTCTTTTTTTTCCAATATCCTGTATCAAATTTTATTCCAAAATTTTTTTTATTCCAAAAATATTGACTCACTATTTTCAGTGTCTCTGATTTGGTATGAACCTTGCTTCATCTGCCTATGATGAGTATAACACAGGGTCTCCTCCTCACGTTGGGGCCTTGGAAAGTAAGCAAGGACTGATGCTGATTAGGTGGAGAGAGTTCATGATATCCTGGCACTGTTTGTGAGAAGCAGTGCTATTATTAAGCAAGTTGTGATGATATGAAGGCTCACACGTGTGCCAGGGCATGGACACACAGGCCACTAGCTTAAGAAGTTCTGTGAGCTGGGCACCTGGTTTGAGCTTCTGCAAAGCTTCTAGAACTAACACCACAAAAAGATGTCCTTTTCATTATAGGGACTGAAATGCAAAAGTAGGAAGTCAAGAAGCACCTGGAGTAACAGGTAAATTTAGCCTTGGAGTAGAGAACAAAGCAGGGCAGAGGCTAACAGAGTTTTGCCAAGAGAACACACTGGTCATAGCAAACACCCTCTTCCAGCAACACAAGAGAAGACTCTACACATGGACATCATCAGATGGTCAATATCGAAATCTTTGCAGCCAAAGATGGAGAGTTTCTACACAATCAGCAAAAACAAGACTGGGAGTGGACTATGGCTCAGATCATGAACTCTTTATTGCCAAATTCAGACTGAAATTGAAGAAAGTGGAGAAAACCACTAGACCATTCAGGTATGACCTAACTCAAATCCCTTAGAATTATACAGTGGAAGTGAGAAATAGATTCAAGGGATTAGATCTGATAGACAGAGCGCTTGATGAACTAGGGACAGAGTTCCATGACATTGTACAGGAGACAGGGATTAAGACCATCCCCAAGAAAAAGAAATGCAAAAAAGCAAAATGGCTGTCTGAGGAGGCCTTACAATAGCTGTGAAACAAAGCTGTTTCAACAGCTGTGAATCAAAGAAAAGTGAAAAACAAGGGAGAAAAGGAAAGATATACCCATTTGAATGCAGACTTCCAAAGAAGAGCAAGGAGAGATAAGAAAGCCTTCCTCAGGGATCAGTGCAAAGAAATAGAGGAAAACAACAGAATGACAAAGACTAGAGATCTCTTCAAGAAAATTAGAGATACCAAGGGAACATTTCATGCAAAAATGGGCTCAATAAAGGACAGAAATGGTATGGACCTAACAGAAGCAGAAGATATTAAGAGGTGGCAAGAATACACTGAAGAACTATACAAAAGAGATCTTCATGACCCAGATAATCACAATGGTGTGGTCACTCACCTAGAGCCAGACATCCTGGAATTCGAAGTCAAGTGGACTGTAGAAAGTATCACTATGAACAAAGCCAGTGGGGGTGATGGAATTGAAGTTGAGCTATTTCAATCCTAAAAAGTGATGCTGAAAGTGCTGCACTCAATATACCAGCAAATTTGGAAAACTTGGCAGTGGCCCCAGGACTGGAAAAGGTCAGTTAGTTTCATTCCATCGCAAAGTAAGGCAATGCCAAAGAATGCTCAAACTACTGCACAATTGCACTCATCTCACATGCTAGTAAAGGAATGCTCAAAATTCTCCAAACCAGGCTGAAACAGTATGTGAACTGTGAACTTGTAGATGTTCAAGCTGGTTTTAGAAAAGGCAGAGGAACCAGAGGTCAAGTTGCCAATGTCTGTTGGATCATCGAAAAAGCAAGAGAGTTCTAGAAAAGCATCTATTTCTGCTTTATTGACTATGTCAAAGCCTTTGACTGTGGATCACAATAAACTGTGGAAAATTCTGAAAGAGATGGGAATACCAGACCACCTGACCTGCCTCTTGAGAAAACTATATGTAGGTTAGGAAGCAACAATTGGAACTGGACATGGAAAAACAGACTGGTTCCAAATCGGGAAAGGAATATGTAAAGGCTGTGCATTGTCACCCTGTTTATTTAACTTATATGCAGAGTACATCATGTGAAACACTGGGCTGGATGAAGCACAAGCTGGAATCAAGATTTCTGGGAGAAATATCAATAACCTCAGATATGCAGATGACACCACCCTATGGCAGAAAGAGAAGAAGAACTAAAGAGCTTCTTGATGAAAGTGAAAGAGAAGAGTGAAAAAGCTGCCTTAAAACTCAGTATTCAGAAAACTAAGATCATGGCATCTGGTCCCATTACTTAATGGTAAATAGATGGGGAAACAATGGAAACAGTGGCGGACTTTATTTTGGGGGGCTCTAAAATCACTGAAGATGGTGAATGCATCCTTGAAATTAAAAGACGCTTACTCCTTGGAAGAAAAGCTATGACCAACCTAGACAGCATATTAAAAAGCAGAGGCATTACTTTGCCAACAAAGGTCCATCTAGTCAAAGCTATGGACTTTCTAGTAGTCATGTATGGAAGTGAGAATTGGACTATAAAGATAGCTAAGTGCCAAAGAGTTGATGCTTTTGAGGTGTGGTGTTGGAGAAGACTCTTGAGAGTCCTTTGGATCACAAGGAGATCCAACCAGTCCATCGTAAAGGAAATCAGTCCTGAATATTCATTGAAAGGACTGATGTTGAAGCTGAAACTCCGATCCTTTGGCCACCTGATGCAAAGACCTGACTCATTGGAAAAGACCCTGATGCTGGGAAACAGTGAAGGCAGGCGGAGCAGGGGACGGCAGAGGATGAGATGGTTGGATGGCATCACCAACTCAATGGACATGAGTTTGGGTGAACTCTGGGAGTTGTTCTCTTGGCAAAACTCTATTAGCCTTTGCCCTCCTTCATTCTGCATTCCAAGGCCAAATTTGCCTGTTACCCCAGGTGTTTCTTGACTTCCTACTTTTGCATTCCAGTCCCCTATAATGAAAAGGACATCTTTTGGGGGTGTTAGTTCTACAAGGTCTTATAGGTCTTCATTGAACCATTCAATTTCAGGACAGGATGGACAGGAAGGCCTGGCATGCTGTGGTCCATGGGGTCGCAAAGAGTCAGACATGACTGAGCGGCTGAACTAAACTGAAGGCAGTACTCAGGAAACTTCTGGTTGGAGCACCACCTTGCTCTGTCTGGGAGCTCCTGCTGGCTTTGTGCTATACCCCACTTCCTGCTATCATGTGCTGGCTCTTTCCCGGCTTTACTCTTGTTTGTCTTGTCCCCCTTAATCTTGTCTTCTTACACTGACTCTTGGCCATTTTCAATCCATTTTCCATGCTGCCATAACAGATCTTACTAAATGCAGTTTTGAACCTGTATCTCCCTTTATTTTGGAGAAGGCAATGTCACCCAATACGCTACTAGAGATCAGTGGAGAAATAACTCCAGAAAGAATGAAGGGATAGAGCCAAAGCAAAAACAATACCCAGTTGTGGATATGACTGGTGATAGAAGCAAGGTCTGATGCTGTAAAGAGCAATATTGCATAGGAACCTGGAATGTCAGGTCCATGAATCAAGGCAAATTAGAAGTGGTCAAACAGGAGGTGGCAAGAGAGAATGTCGACATTCTAGGAATTAGCGAACTTAAATAGACTAGAATGGGTGAATTTAACTCAGATGACCATTATATCTACTACTGTGGGCAGGAATCCCATAGAAGAAATGGAGTAGCCCTCATGGTCAACAAGAGAGTCCGAAATGCAGTACTTGGATGCAATCTCAAAAACGACAAAATGATCTCAGTTCATTTCCAAGGCAAACCATTCAATATCACAGTAATCCAAGTCTATGCCCCGACAAGTACCACTGAAGAAGCTGAAATTGAATGGTTCAATGAAGACCTATAAGACCTTGTAGAACTAACACCCAAAAAAGATGTCCTTTTCATTATAGGGGACTGGAATGCAAAAGTAGGAAGTCAAGAAACACCTGGGGTAACAGGCAAATTTGGCCTTGGAATGTAGAATGAAGGAGGGCAAAGGCTAATAGAGTTTTGCCAAGAGAACGCACTGGTCATAGCAAACACCCTCTTCCAACAACACAAGAGAAGACTCCACACAGAGACATCGCCAGATGGTCAACACCGAAATCAGGTTGATTATATTCTTTGCAGCCAAAGATGGAGAAGCTCTATACAATCAGCAAAAACATGACCAGGAGCTGACTGTGGCTCAGATCATGAACTCCTTATTGCCAAATTCAGACTGAAATTGAAGAAAGTGGGGAAAACCACTAGACCATTCAGGTATGACCTAAATCAAATCCCTTATACAGTAGAAGTGAGAAATAGATTTAAGGGACTAGATTTGATAGAGTGCCTGATCAACTATGGATGGAGGTTCATGACATTGTACAGGAGACAGGGATCAAGACCATCTCCATGGAAAAGAAATGCAATAAGGCAAAATGGCTGTCTGGGGAGGCCTTACAAATAGCTGTGAAAAGAAGAGAAGTGAAAAGCAAAGGAGAAAAGGAAAGATATAAGCATGTGAATGTAGAGTTCCAAAGAATAGCAAGGAGAGATAAGAAAGCCTTCCTCAGCGATCAGTGCAAAGAAACAGAGGAAAACAACAGAATGGGAAAGACTAGAGATCTCTTCAAGAAAATTAGAGATACCAAGGGAACATTTCATGCAAAGATGGGCTCGATAAAGGACAAAAATCGTATGGACCTAAAAGAAGCAGAAGATATTAAGAAGAGGTGGCAAGAATACACAGAAAAACTACAAAAAAGATCTTCATGACCCAGATAGTCACGATGGTGTGATCACTCACCTAGAGCCAGACATCCTGGAATGTGAAGTCAAGTGGGCCTTACAAACCATCACTACAAACAAAGCTAGTGGAGGTGATGGGATTCCAGTTGAGCTATTTCAAATCCTGGGAGATGATGCTGTGAAAATGCTGCACTCAATATGCCAGCAAATTTGGAAAACTCAGCAGTGGCCACAGGACTGGAAAAGGTCAGTTTTCATTCCAATCCCAAAGAAAGGCAATGCCAAAGAATGCTCAAACTACCACACAACTGCACTTATCTCACACGCTAGTAAAGTAATGCTCAAAATTCTCCAAGCCAGGCTTCAGCAATACGTGAACTGTGAAATTCCAGATGTTCAAGCTGGTTTTAGAAAAGGCAGAGGAACCAGAGATCAAATTGCCAACATCCGCTGGATCATGGAAAAAGCAAGAGAGTTCCAGAAAAACATCTATTTCTGCTTTATTGACTATGCCAAAGCCTTTGACTATGTGGATCACAATAAACTGTGGAAAATTCTGAAAGAGATGGGAATATCAGACCACCTGACCTGCCTCTTGAGAAACCTGTATGCAGGTCAGGAAGCAACAGTTAGAACTGGACGTGGAACCACAGACTGGTTCCAAATAGGAAAAGGAGTATGTCAAGGCTGTATATTGTCACCCTGCTTATTTAACTTATATGCAGAGTACATCATGAGAAATGCTGGGCTGGAAGAAGCACAAGCTGTAATCAAGATTTCTGGGAGAAATATCAATAACCTCAGATATGCAGATGACACCACCCTTATGGCAGAAAGTGAAGAGGAGCTAAAACGCCTGTTGATGAAAGTGAAAGAGGAGAGTGAAAAAGTTGGCTTAAAGCTCAACATTCAGAAAACTAAGATAATGACATCTGGTCCCATCACTTCATGGGAAATGGATGGAGAAACAGTGGAAACAGTGTCAGACTTTATTTTCTTGGGCTCCAAAATCACTGCAGATGGTGAGTGCAGTCATGAAATTAAAAGACACTTACTCCTTTGAAGGAAAGTTATGATCAACCTAGATAGCATATTCAAAAGCAGAGACATTACTTTGCCAACAAAGGTCCTTCTAGTCAAGGCTATGGTTTTTCCAGTAGTCATGTATGGATGTGAGAGTTGGACTGTGAAGAAAGCTGAGCACCAAAGAATTGATGCTTTTGAACTGCGTTGTTGGAGAAGACTCTTGAGAGTCCCTTGGACTGCAAGGAGATCTAACCAGTCCATCCTAAAGGAGATCAGGCCTGGGTGTTCTTTGGAAGGAATGATGCTAAAGCTGAAACTCCAGTACTTTGGCCACCTCATGCGAAGAGTTGACTCATTGGAAAAAACTCTGATGCTGGGAGGGATTGGGGGCAGGAGGAGAAGGGGAGGACAGAGGATGAGATGGCTGGATGGCGTCACCAACTTGATGGACGTGAGTGTGAGTGAACTCTGGGAGTTGATGATGGACAGGGAGGCCTGGAGTGCTGCAATTCGTGGGGTAGCAAAGAGTCGGACACTACTCAGCAACTGAACTGAATGCCACCCCACTCCAGTACTCTTGCCTGGAAAATCCCATGGACAGAGGAGCCTGGTGGGCTGCAGTCCATGGGGTCACTAAGAGTCGGACACAACTGAACGACTTCACTTTCACTTTTCACTTTCATGCATTGCAGAAGGAAATGGCAACCCACTCTGGTGTTCTTGCCTGGAGAATCCCAGGGAAGGCAGAGCCTGGTGGGCTGCAGTCTATGGGGTTGCACAGAGTCGGACACAACTGAAGTGACTTAGCAGTAGTAGCAGCAGCAGTCCTATCCATTGTGCCATGGCTGCACCTCTGAAAAAGGGCCAAGGATCTGAATAGACATCTCTGCAAAAAAGTTAAAGAACAAGTGTATGAAAATAAGCTCAACGTCTTTAGCCACTATGTGCGTGCATGTGTATGTGCTCAGTTGCTTCAGTTGTGTCCAACTCTTTGCATCCCTATGGACTGTAGCCTGCCAGGTACAGACTGTAGTTCTGCCAGGCAAGAATACTGGAGTGGGCTGCAATGCCCTCTTCCAAGGGCAAATTCTTTACCATCTGAGCCACCAGGGAAGCCCAGTCAGTCAGTTCAATTGCTTAGTCATGTCTGACTCTTTGCGACCCCATGGCTTCCCTGTCCATCACCAACTCCAGGAGTTTACTCAGACTCACGTCCATTGAGTCAGTGATGCCATCCAACCATCTCATCCTCTGTCGTCCCCTTCTCCTCCTGCCTTCACTCTTTCCCAGCATCGGGGTCTTTTCAAATGAGTCAGTTCTTTGCATAAAGTGGCCAAAGGATTCGAGTTTCATCTTCAGCATCAATCCTTCTAATGAATATTCAGGACTGATTTCCTTTAGGATGGACTGGTTGGATCTCCTTGCAGTCCAAGAGGCTCTCAAGAGTCTTCTCCAACACCACAATTCAAAAGCATCAATTCTTCGGCGCTCAGCTCTGTTTATACTCCAACTCTCCTATCCATACATGACTACTGGAAAACCATAATTTTGACTAGATGGACATTTGTCGGCAGAGTCATGTCTCTGCTTTTTAATATGCTGTCTAGGTTGATGATAGCTTTTCTTCCAAGGAGCAAGGGCCTTTTAATTTCATGGCTTCAGTCACCATCTGTAGTGATTTTGGAGCCCAAGAAAATAAAGTCTGTCACTGTTTCCATTGTTTCCCCATCTATTTGCCATGAAGTGATGGGACTGGATGCCATGATCTTAGTTTTCTGAATGTTGAGTTTTAAGCCAACTTTTTCACTCTCAGCCACTATGTAAATGAAAATAAAATCCTAATGAAGTATCAATTCACATCCAATAGTGCAGCTATAATCAAAAAGACAATAAGAAGTTTTGGCACAGATGTGGGAAAATTGGAACCTTGCACACTGTTGATGGAAATGTTAAATGATGTAGCTACTTTGAAAAACAGTTTGTGTGTGTGTGTGTGTGTGTGTGTGTTAGTTGCTTAGTTGTCTGACTCTTTGAGACCCCATGGACTGTAGCTTGCCAGGCTTCCCTGTCCATGGGATTCTCCAGGCAAGAATTCTGGAGTGTGTTGCCATTTCCTCCTCCAGGGGATCTTCCCAATCCAGGGATTGAACCCAAGTCTCTTATGTCTCCTGCTTTGGCAGGCAGGTTTTTTATGTCTAGGTACATGGGAAGCACTGAGAAACAGTTTGGCAGTTCTTAAAAATGTTACACCTACAATGACCATATGACCCTTCAATTCTATGAATACTAGGTATATAGTATTATTCAAAATAGGTGAAAAGTGGAAACAGCCTAAATGTCCACCAATGGATCAATGGCTGAACTAAAGTGTTTTATCCACACAATGGAATATTATTCAGCTATGAAAAGGAATAACATATTGATACAGTTTACAACATGGATGAAGCTTGAAAACTCTATAGAAAAAGTGAATAAAATCAATCTCAAAGACCAGGTATTGTATGATTATATTTAGATGAAATATCCAGAATGAACAAATCTACAGAGACAGAAGGTTGCTGTCATGACTGTGCTGTACTGGGAGAGGAGGTTGGGAGACACAGGTAGTAACTGCTAATGGGTATAGGATTTCTTTTCAGGGTGATGAAAATATTGTAAAATTGTAGTGACAGTTGCACAGCTTTGTGAATAAGCTACAAACCATCAAGTTTTATACTTTTAAAAATTCAAAAAAAAAAACCTCTTAGGACAGTGAAACTTTGTATGATACTATAATGATGGATGTATGTCCTGCTGCTGCTGCTGCTGCTAAGTCGCTTCAGTCGTGCCCGACTCTGTGCGACCCCACAGACGGCAGCCCACCAGCATCCCCCATCCCTGGGATTCTCCAGGCAAGAACACTGGAGTGGGTTGCCATTTCCTTCTGCAATGCATGAAAGTGAAAAGTGAAAGTGAAGTCGCTCAGTTGTGTCCGATGCTTAGTCACCTCATAGACTGCAGCCTGCAAGGCTCCTCCGTCCATGGGATTTTCCAGGCAAGAGTACTGGAGTGGGGTGCCATTGCCTTCTCCGGGATATATGTCCTACATTTGTCAAAATCCATAGACTGCTCAACACCGAGAGTGAATCCCAATGTAAACTATGGACTCTGGGGGACGGTGATATGTCAGTGTAGGCTCATTCATTGTAACCAATGTTCCCTTCTGGTGGGGAATGTCGATATTTTGGGGAAGTCTGAGTGTATATGTTGTGGAGGGTATATGGAACTCTGTACTTCCTGCTTATATTTTCTGTGAACCTGAAGATGCCCTAAAAAAATAAACCTATGAAAACAATTTCAATGACAAGAACTCTGGATGTCTTCCCACCATACTAGAGATAAATGCATCTTCATTATCATTACCATGGGGGACAGGGCCCTGGGCCCTTGGACACACTGCTTCCCTTACTTAGAATGCTTTCCTCACTCCTCCCATTTCCACCTCTAATTCCTACTCAGCTCAGCATGCATATGCCTAAGAAAGCTTCCTCTGATTCCCTGGACCTGGCCATTGAGGTCTTGAAGTGAAAGGCTTATTGTTCATTGTCCATCTCATTAAGTGAAGTTTTGAACCTGTGTCTCTCCTTATTTAAACTACTCTGTGCTATCCATGGTGCCACGGAGCTGCCTTTAAAAACGGGCCAAGGTATACTGAAGGTATAGACCATCAGCGTAGGATAACTTCTTATTCACGACTGTGTGCCTAGAATGCAATGCAGAGTCACTCAGTACATATTTGAGGAATGCCTGAGCAAAGCTGCTTAATATTTACAGAGTGACTGCATTCATTTCCTATTTAAACTGCTCAAACTTGGAAGATCGGCATATTTACTTCATTTGATAAATAAAGAAAGCTGAGACTCAAACAAGTTAGATGACACTTTTAAAAAGCAGTAGTTTGGATTAGAATGTGTATATTGTAAATTCAAGTCCAATATTCCCTCCACTATTCCACAGTGCTGATCTCCAACATTTAAAATGTATTAGTCATTTAAATATATTATACATATTTGTTCTAACTGAAGCTTTTGTGAGTGTTGGGGATTTTCCTACTCATATTATTATCTAAGACACTATGCTTTCAGCAAAGTGTCTATTTCATCTATGCAAACTTCAGTCACTTTATTCCTAGTTGCATATAAACACTGAGAACTGCATACACAGTGTACCTATGCATGAGTAAATGCAAGTGGTATATCTACTATATAGTTTATAACATACTAAAATATCTTAAACATCCTGTGTATATCCTGCAGAGGAACAGTTGGTTTGCAGACCTTGCTTAAGTATGTTCGATGTGGCAGAGGGCTCCTTTTTACAAGGTAAAAAATGATAGTGTACATATGTACATATGTTTAGACATAGTGGAGAGAAAGTAGGGACTGCAACCCTGGCCCCATCCAGGAGAGTTCAAGGAGAGGCCAGACAGGCAAGACCTCCCCAGCGGGCCCTCCCTGGAGGCTGCAGTAACTGAGTATTATCAAGAGAAAAGCAAGACTGTTGGTTTCTTATAATCAGAAAGAAGCTATTTTTCAAAGAAGATTAATTTCTCCTGATGACCAGATGTTTGTTCCAAGAGGGACGATACAAACCAAGGCAGAAGGGAAACAAAACAAATATATGTAAGTAGTCAATGTACAGGCAAATATTCCAAAATAAATGAGCTTTGAGGGTCAACAGCATTAAATCATTTAAAAATCTGTTTGAGAACCTATGATGAGTTGAGTGCTATACAAGATAGCATGGGCAAAGTATGTCATTAGAGTCCCTTCCCTCAGGGATAGGATCAAAATATTATCATTTCACTAATTTTGCATTTTATTGTAAGTGCTTGAACCCAGAAAACATTTTCTCATGCCTCAAAAAATAGTGCTATTTATCCTGTACTCTGGGTATTATTGATTCTAACTCTTTGAACCATAGCAGCCAAGTTGCAAAAAATAAAATTGAACACCTGAGAGCTCATCAAAATAGCTGCATTGATAGTGCATTTCGATATAGCTACAAAATACATAATGTCAAGAATGGTTTTCTGGGTGATGGTATTAAAATTTTTAAGTATAAAACTAAAAACATATTTCAAACCAAAAAATACTCTCTTTTCTAACAATATTCCCTAGGGTACCCTTGGGATACATAAAAAACCTCCTTTCCTTTGTCTTCTGAAAGGGCCCTTACCTGATCTACAGCCCTCATTCAAATTTCACCAATTATCCTATGAGCTTTTCTAACCCAGGACACAATTCAGGATCACACATGGCCTTTAGTCATCATGTTTCCTGTAGCTGTTACTCTGGAATCATCTTGTAGTCTTTCTTTTCTCCTTTACGATCTTAACACTTTTCAAGAATCCTGGCCAGGTACTTTGGATTGTGTTCCTCAGTGTGGATTTGTCTGCTGTGTACTCGTACTTAGATTCAGATTATGCGTCTTGGGCAGACACGCCACAGAAGTCCTGTGTGTGTCTCAGTGCCTCACGCAAAGGGTCACATAGCCTCAACTTGTCTGTCCCACTCCTGGTGATGGTAACTCTGGTCGCTCGGCCAGTTTCCTTCTGTAAATCAATGACTTTTCTCTTTGTGGGTAATAAGCATCTAGTGAGAGATACCTTGAGACCATGTAAGTATCCTATTTCTCACCACAATTTTGCCCTTTAAATTTAGCCTCCATTGATGATTCTTGCTTAGAATCTGTGTATGTGTGTGCACGTGCTTGTGTGCATGTGTGTGTGCTCAGTCACTCAGTCATGTCCAACTCTTTGTGACCCATGAATTGTAGGCTGCGAAGCCTCTTTGTCTATGGTATTTTCCAGGCAAGAATACTGGAGTGCATTGCCGTTTTCTTCTCTAGGGGACCTTCTTGATCCAAGGATCAAAACCGAGTCTTGGGACTCCTGCATTGACAGATGTATTCTTTACCACTGCATCACCTGGGAAGCCCAGTGATCTCTGTGGTATTTGCCAAATGGTGATTTTATATGTCTCCTACTGAGCAAAGAGCTCCCCCTCCTTTACTGATTTCTTTATTCAATTACATGTTTATATCGGTAGGAAACGTGAATATGCTCCTAGTTCTGTTCACTGAGGGGGTCTAGGAGGAATGGCACCCAATACCAATAAATTCGCCTCGTGTCCAAACTTCTACCCCATTCGGATTCCAGGTCAGGGCCAAACGAAGTACTAGAGAAGCCTGGGGCGTCTTAAGGTGAGAGGAAGTAAGGAAGATCTCAAAAAATCATGAGAATGTATCAAAAGTAGTACACTGTTGGTACTATTTGTAAATAGATAACTGATGAGAACCCATTGTATAGTACAAGGTGTGTGTGTGCTGGTGTGTGTGTGCTGGTGTGTGTGTGTGCTGGTGTATGTGCTGGTGTATGTGTTGGTGTGTGTGTGCTGGTATGTGTGCTGGTGTGTGTGTGCTCAGTTGTGTCTGATTCTTTGCGACCCCCTAGACTGTAGCCCACCAGGCTCCTCTGTCCATGCAATTTTCCAGACAAGAATACCGGAGTGGGTTGCCATTTCCTAATCCAAGGGGTCTTCCCAATCCAGGGATCAAACCCGAGTCTCCTTCAGCTCCTGCAGGCAGATCCTTATCACTGTGCCACCTGAGAAGCCCACAGCACAAGGAACTCTACTCAGTTCTACTCAATGCTCTGTGGTGACATAAATGGGAAGGAAATCCAAAAAAAAAAAAAACAGGGACATATGCAAACATACAGCTAATTCACTTTGCTGTACAGCAGAAACTAACACAACATTGTCAAGCAACTATACTCCAATAAAAGCAAAACGAAAAAAGTGCAAGGATGAACCCAACCTCAATGTACTCCTAATGGCCAGATCCGAAACCATCTGGGAAAAATAAGAAACAGCCAGTTGCAGCCCTTAACAAGAATCCAATAGATATAAAAAATAACTGGATATGCTTTTAAATGACGTCTCACCGATTTATGTTTTCAGTAGCCATAGCTTTAGTGATAAAATATCTGAATTCCAGGCATGTGGATCTTCTTGACAGCACTGGCAGAAAGCTGCTTCTGATGCTTCAAGTATGAAAGGCAGATGGAGCATGCCCATACCAGAAGAGTGGCCAGCATGTAGGAAGTCCTCTAGAAGTTCTAAATTTTTCTTCTTTTTCTTTTCTTTATTAAAATTAAAAAAAAAATTTTTTTCTAAGATTTTAAAAGTACTATTTTTCCTTCTTGGTTGACTTGACTATTTCACTGCTACATACCTCTTTATATGACTGAGGATTCTAAGACAAAAGTTGCATTTTTTTCCTGAAAACAAACAAAAGCTATATAAAGTGCCAGACAGAAAGGAAGGTAGGAAAGCTGCATTTAGAGAGTGCCTGTTAGAGGTTAGGCATCATGGTGGGTATTTTACATACGGTGTCTCTTTTAGGACAGGTCAGATGATATCCCCAATATCTCACCAGTCTTTTTCGGCTAGATTCAGCTATGAAAGTGCTTAAAGATATATCTCACCAGAGGAACCAGGAGATCGATGAAACACACACCTTTCAGTGGCATCTCCCGATCCAACTCTACTCCTGCACAGTTAGATTGTTTGTACTCCCACCTGGTTGTCATTTCAAGATTCCCAAGGTCACTGCACATGATGAAATATTTAGATCTACTCAACCTCGGAATGATATTCTGTACATGACCTCACTGGGTGCTCACCTGCTTGGCTATGGGTTAAGTAAAGATTACACAGAAGCCTGAATTCAATTTCTGATTGCTAATGTGAATGCAGAGGGAACAGGAAATAAGTTACCAACATACAAGCCTCAAGGATCTGGGGCTCTGTGACCCCTCAAAACTGGGCCTCGGGTGCTAGGATGCAGTTTTGGGCTGGCCCTCATGAAAACTCCAATTCTCCATATAGTGCTTCAGGAACAGGTATAGGTGTGCTGAGGTGTTGATCCTCTGAGCCCTCGGGGTTGCCAGGTAGACTCTGGAGCAACTGGACCCCCAGAATCAGTTGCCTCCAGCCAGAAGCTTCTTTGTCAGCATCGTAGAACACTGTCTGTCCAGTACACGACACGGAAGACATGAAGGAAACTGGGAGGCAGTCCCCCAAGGACCTACTGATTTCCTCCCCCGATGAACCCTCTCCCTGAAGTCTGCAACCCCAGCCTCAGTTCTCCACTCTTGGACGGTGTCAAAGATCTGGTACTTTTGGTGAAAAAATGAGCCTGGGAGGGGCAAGCAAGAGAGAAGCACTGCATTTAGCATCACATTGAAGGCTTTTATTTGGCTAAAGATTAGTTAGCCCAGAGAAAACATGGTTTTTATGCTTGTCAAAATCTTTCAATGACATATGCTCTAGTGGAGAAAACCTAGCTCAAAATATTTTCTTCTAAAATGTGCCATCATGCTGCTGTTGCCTATGGGACTGTTACCTATGGGACCATGGCCAGGGTCATTAGCAGATGAAGCTTCTGTTTTCCTGTCTGTAATAACTATTGGACTATATGACTTCAATGGTTATTTCTAGTTCTAAAATCCCATGAATCCACGTGAAAGCATAAAGATATTGTCCAAGTGCTAAAACTGGGTGGAAGAATGGCTTTTAAAATGGCACCAGGATCTCTAATTGAGTTAATTGGATTGAACTGGGATAAATGAGATCCCGGGAGAAAATAGTGACTTTCTGCTTACCCCAAGTGAAGTCCTCATTATAAAAACCATTAATATTTTCTTTCCCTCAGTGTCCTTCTGGAACAATTGTGAAAAATGAAGGGTTCATTTCAATCAGTCAGAACTGTTTATCACATTACTCATTCTGTATTTAGCATCGAAATTAAATGAATGCATTATCACAGGTAAAGGTTTTTGTTTTATGAGGTATATGACTTACGGTGGTGTTAGCACTATAAAGCTCAAAAAAACAAGGATGTTAGTGGCATCTTCTTGAGCTGAGAGGTAGAGATGGTAAGATGGGATTCCAGCGCACAGAGAGACCACCTGCCCAAACTGGGAGCTCTCATTGCTGTGAGGCTTGAGGCTGTTTGATAAGATTAGCAAGAGCTTCTGAATTTGTAGAAGAATGTCCAACAGACTAATGTGGGGAAATCCAGCCTGAGGGCATAGGTTTCCCTTCCAGATACTAGAACTTAGGGGGAGCTCAGGGTCAGCAGGATGGATCCTCTGATTTCTTAAGTCCCCACTTGCCATTCCAAGGACAGTGGACTTCCAGGCTGCCTCCAAAAGACACTGAGCACTGAATATGAGATTATGGGGGCTTCATTTCTTTCCTATTGAACAACCACTCTCCCGGCATCTATTATGTACTACAAAGAAGAGTAAGAGGAGCTCCCTCCACGGGAGAATACCAAGGTCAAGTTGAATAGGAAAGTGACCTGAGGGTGGGGTAAGGAGAAGTTAAAAATGTAAATCAAGACCAAAATGTAACAGTGCCTCAAATCCAAGGTCAGTCATTAGGACATTATCATCTATGAAAATCAGGCACCAGCAAACATTTTTAGCAATGGAGTGCAGTTTTAGAGGTAGATAACCAGAAATGCCAGGTTTATGGGTCATCAGCTTCCATCCACCAGGATCCTGTCCTTCTCTGTTCCTGGAGCAGAAAGAAGGCTGGGAGTGGGGGAAGTGTAGACCTGTAATTGATTGCAAAGGCATAAAACCATAACAGTGACACAAAGGGCTGAAGGACAGAGTAGCTGCTGCTGCTCCTGGGTCTGTGTGTTTGTTAGTGTAGATCCGAGGTGATGGATTAGGCAGCTTGTCTGGTTTACATCCAGCTTTGAAGGTGTGCACCGCTCAGGCAGCTGCACATACCAGAGATCAATTTCTGTAAATCTGAAAAATAAACATCAGTAAGAGAAATCATAAACTAAGCTGTATCCCTCTGGGGCCGGAGATGGGGCAGTGGGCAGGAAATCTCCTGGGTTCGTGTTTGAGGTCATTTGGATAAGGCCCCTCCCTTATCCTCATGCAAATTCATCAATCCCCTTCAATGCAGGGGGCCAGGGAAGGGGCCCTGGATGCTCATGTGACTGATATGGTAAGTTCCTGGGTGGGGAAGTGGAAGCCATCTCGGGGAAGAGAAGAAAAGAGAAGAGATACAGGGATCATCAGAAAACCCTGCTTCCCTTAGATACAAAGGAGACAGTATTTTCCTTCTGGTTCCCAGGGTCTTTGCTCTTGCTGCTGCTATCATTGTTTTTCTGACTCAGCTACTTTGCAAATGTCACCTCTAAGATTTAATCTTTTAAGAATAAAAAAGTCTGATGATGTGTGGTAGACAGAGACAGCCTTCCTATGGAGGGAGAGAAGGCATTCATGGTGCCTGGAGTGCCCTGTGCCAGTGGCACCAAAATGGAAGGGCCAGGGGTGGCACCACCCAAGTGTCCCCTGATGGAGACAATCTGTGTCCAGGACTATTATCCCAACAGTGAGATGGTATTCCTTGCTCAGAGTAGCATTTCATCAAGACTGAAATATTTCTACATAACATTTTGTTCTTGTGAAAGCAAGAACTTATGTCTAGTGTCAGCCACCCGGAGTCTAGTTCTGAGAACCGGAAAGAAAAGGCACGTTACAGAGGAGGAGACTGAGCTTCTGACTTTCCCCAGGGTTGCTCTCCAGTTAGCAATCTGTGAATTCAGGGTGAGACCCCCAGCCTGACTGCCATCTTCACACAACCGAGGGACCCACGAAGTCTTAGCTTCCTTATGCAAGAAGAAAATGACTGCAAAAGCATCTCACCTTGAACTTGGCATTGCGTTTTTGCAACAACTTACCTTTTTTCCCTCTGTAACCCTCTCCAAGGGCAAAGGAGAGCAGTGAATTGATAAAAAGTAAGACAAGGAGTATTGAGAGACCAAGGAAGAAAGAAGAAACAGTAGGGAAAATGGCACCAGACTGGCTTTCTTTGAGTTCCAGGGCTTTGGTTCAACAACTGTGGAAAACAGTACAGTTGTTCCTCAAAAAGTTAGGCTTAGTGTTACCAATGATCCAGCAATTCCTCTTCTGCATATATTAGGAAAATAATTAAAAACAGGAAGTCTAACTTACATTCCACATCCATGTCCAAAGCAGCATTATTCACAATAGCCAAAAGGTGGAGGCAACTCAAGTGTCCATCAGCAGATGAACGGATACACACACACACACAAACACACACACACACATGCGCATATGTATGTATGTATATGAGAAAAGAAAGAGAAGTCGCTTAGTCATGTCTGACTCTTTGCAACCCCATGGACTGTGGCCTACCAGGTTCCTATGTCCATGGGATTCTCCAGGCAAAAATACTTGAGTGGGTTGCCATTTCTTACTCCAGGGGATCTTCCTGACCCAGGGATCAAACCCTCATCTCTTGCATCTCCTGCATTGGCAGGCTGATTCTTCACTACCTGGGAAGGCCTTGAATCTTAAACTTAAAAATGGTTAAATGGTAGATTTCATGTTAGGTATTTCTTGCTACAGTAAAGAAAAAAAATGTCAAAAATTGCTGGGCTGTGGACTAAGATCAAATCAGTGTAATTCTGGGGAGAATCAATTATTCCAGCACAGGGATCTCAGGATGTTCGCTGTCAGACCCTGCTGGATGATAACTGCCCGCCCCATGAGACTGGTGATGGTGTGCATGTGAGGCACAGGGGCACATGCAGTACTTGATAAAATTAGCTTCTATTATTGTTCTGGGGGTTGAGTTATTGTTATTATTCTTTCTCAGAAGGTGAACTACATTTGGTCCTTCATATTTAGACTCCTATTTTAAAAATACATTGTTTTTTTAAATTAAAAAATACATGGTTGTTAGAGAAAATTTTGAAAATATAGATTGGCAAAAAAAATAAAGCCCAAATCACCCACATCCTATCAACTGACCAATTATCATATTTTGGTTTAAAAAATACAATTATATAGTATGTATCGTTTGTAATTTGTCTTTTTCACTTCATTCATTCATTCACAATTATTTATTGAGCAGTTTCTATGTTTTGGGTTTTCTAAACAGAAAGAGGAACATGTACAATGGCCTTGGTGCAGGCATTATATTGTGGATCTTTTAATATATCTATGCATTTGGAAGCTTTTCTGTTTAATCCATTAGTATCACATTGTATTCCCCTGGATGGACAAAGTATCATTTATTTAATAGTCTCTCATTTGGGGACATCTAAGTTGTTCTCAGATCTTTCTTTGCACAAACAGCCTAACGATGAAATTCTTACTTACAAATCCTTGGTCATGTCCTTTTTTCACTATTGTTTACTAGTGCCTATCAGAGTGTCTGGGTCAATCAGATGGTCAAAGGGCAGATGGTCAGTGGTCCCTAGTGTTTGTTGAATAATTTTAAAAAGCTATGATTTCAGGCTTAGAGTAATACCAGTAGTGACATTGTAAGCTCAAATAAAAGTTAATTTCTCTAGTACCTTGAAGCTTAGCTCTGTTCTAAAATCTTTATAAAGATTAACTCACTTAATCATCCCCACAACCCTCCGGACTAGATACTATGAGAATACTTATTGTATGAGTGAGAAAACAGGCAGAGTAATTCAAAAACCGGCTCAAGGTCACATAGCTCGAGGTCACCCTTCCAAAACATTAAAGGCAACAGATTTACCAAATTTTTGCCACATTTAGAGAGCTTGCTAACCATCCAGCCTACTCCATCTATTTTCTTGTCTACCTGTCACTCAATCACTAAGCTCTTGCTATATTAAAGCTTTTCATTATGGCAGCTGGCTTCCAGCATTTTCAAAAAGATCTCTGACAGCAGTGATCATTAGCTAATATTACTATAAACCTCCATCCTTAGTGGTTTAGCACAGAAGAATTTTACTCCTTGTCCATGAAGAACAAAATGGCAGCAGGTTGGTGAGAGGGCGCTTGTTGCACTCAGGATTTTTCTATCTGGTGGCTTCCTAGGACCTCCGGGTCCTCTCCGGGGTCCTCTGCCTCTGGTCAGCAGTCAGGCAGAAAGCAGCAAAGAGGCTCACCTGCCTGGCATCCATGGGCAGGCCTGGAAGTCGTGGGCTTCACTGCTGCCCACTTTCCTTTGGCCAACATTTCATTGTATGGCCACATCTGTTTTCAAAGGCGGCTGGGAAATGTAGTCCAGCTGAAACCCAGAAGAAAGGGAAACTGGTTTGGCAAACAGCTGGCTAGTCCCCACAGCATGGGATCAGTATAATCTGAAGGAACTCTACCTAGGGGACTTAAAACCCCGCAAACAATACACAACCCATAGACAGTGGATTCATGCTTCCCTCAAGTCTTCATAGACACTGAATACCATTTAAAGTGAAGTCTTTGACATGCTAAAGTGGTATTTCAAATGTTCTAATTTGCAATTTCTTGGACTTCTTTATGAAGTTGAACATGTTTTCATCTGTTTACTTGTCAATTTTATGTCTCAGTTTATGAGTTGACTTCTGTTCTACATTTCCTTTTTCTTTAGAAATTTCTCTCTTATTAATTTATTTATAAGAGAATTTGTATGTTAAAGATATTAAACTTTGTCTCCAAAAATAGCTCAAAAGTTTTCTTCCAGTTTGCCATTTTTTTCACTTAAATTTTTAATGCTTTTGGAATTTCTTTTGGCAAAGGATATGAAGTAGGGAATCTAATTTTTTATCTAAATGCTTGACTCTTTCTCTCCTAAATCTTAAGATCACTTAGAGAATAATCTATCTTGCCCCCAAAAGATTAATTGCTAGATGTGTCTCCTTCATCAAGGGGAATGGGGTGACATGAGGAACTTGGTTCAGGTAGCCACTGATGCTGAAATACTGCTCTGAAAATAGTCCTCAAAACCACTGGCTGACCTTGTCACTTGGATTTCAAAAAATAAGAAATTACTATACAACATCTGCAATTCTAATAAGTGATGCCCATGCCAAAACAACCAGCCTGGAATGGCTTAAAGGGGAAACCCAGGACACACCCATCACTTGCAGTCTCAGTTCTGATCTGTACTCCTGGGTCCTTTCTCAAGCCTGAAGTCTTCTGCTTGGAGTATCCAATTACTGACCTATGCCCCAGGCTTGCCCTTGAATCACAAGTTTTGGTTTGCTGCTGAGTGCCAATTTTCTCATCAGAATCTTGGCTCCCCTTGACAATAATCCTAGTTTTCCCCTATTTGCCAGTCTTCCTGATTTAGCTTGTCCCCAAGATGCTCCTGCTGTGGCCAGATGGCTCTCTTACTCAGCTCTTCTGATTGCATACAAGGAACTCAGTGACATTTGCCATGACCAATTTCTCTACTTCCTCGACTAGTAGAACCTCCAGGTTATAGGCACATACACTGTTAGAACTGTGAAGTGTTCTGGAGACCCAAAGGGGTGCTATCCCCTCATTTGCCAAATGAGGAAACTGAGATGACCTTGTCCAGGGTCACAGAGCTACTTAATGGTAGAGCTGGGATTCCAACCTGGGACTCTGGTCCCTTAATTCAGTTTTCTTTCTGAGTCTGTCATAGTCCATATTCTGAACGGTCTTTTTGGTTCAAGAACTTAGCTGATCCAGCAGGAGATGTTGTATAAACGTCTAAGTGCCAGTGTTATGACCCAGTGCTCCTGCTTCATTAGACTCACCCATCATATAAAGGAGCCAGTACACATCAGGTATAATCAATGCATATACCTAAAAAAGGAAATAGCAATGGCGTTGCTAGGATTCTCCACTGTTATTACATCTTAGATATTTTAGATGAGGAGAGACTGTGGGGAAGAAAGGACCAAATTCAATGCCTATGAAATATAGATGAGGTAATGTATAAATTAATTACATGCCATCCATTTTGAATAACATTAACATTTTAACTCTCCCCTACAAATAAAGGCACCAATTCAACAATTTATGAACAAAAATCTGATTAACCCTCCTACTTTCATATTCAGAATACCACAGTAGAAGCCTCGGGTGATCTTTCTGGACACTTGAGTGATAAGGGGAAGCATCTCTCTTCCCACTCTGTGGATTATGGAACCCCAGGCTTGTTCTTTGTGTTGCTTTCAGGGGGTAAGTTAGAGCTGGTCATTGTTGATCTTTCTCTAGTGTAGCCACAGGCTGAGGTGCAGAGTGAGTTAACATCCCTCTACATCATTTTGTGTGGCTACGCCTCTCTTCCCTGGGTGGGCCTCTGCTTCTACTACTTCCCTTGTAACTTTGAGCATCTCTGCTGATGAATATTGTGATCATACTTTCCAAATCTTGAATCAGGGTCTATAAAAGAAAAGCTTCCTGAGTTTCGTACCACTGGCAGAAGGAATGGGTTGTTAGAAGCTGTGATGACCAATATAGGGGCATATGTCAGTGGACAAGAAAGAGCTGGAAGATGTTTGAGGAGATGGCTGACCCCACCGAGGATGACCTTCTGCGGTACTGAATGAGAAATAGCATGTGGAGAAATTTTTTACTTAATTTAATGGCAAGAGATTATCTTTCAAGGGCCTAAAAGACCCCTAGTCCATGATATTATAATTAAGAATCAGCCATTTCTCTCCCTTCCCCTACTGACTGGCTCAGTATCACACAGTATTCTCTGTGAATTAAACATCTTAATTCTATGTTAAGAGTGCTCCTAAAACATTTTCTTATACAGCACTTACTGCTGGCCCAGAAATCACGGATGTAAGTGCTTCATATTTTTAAGACTGGAAGCTCTTGGACTTGCTCATTAAACTAGCAATAGCACAAAGTAACAGTCAGTGACCTACAAAACCAGCAAGCCCAGATAATAAATAACAGGGCTAAAAGGCTCTGAAAGCCCCAGGAAGCTGGGCAGGAAATTGCAGTCAAATCTGTAAGGTTACGGTCCTCCCTCAACCCAGCCAAGCTGAACCAGCAGCATTTCCATCTGAAATGGTCCACTCAGGGCTCCCTAGTCCCACGCAAAATCAGAAGGAAAAAAAAAAAAAAAGAAAGAAAGAAAAATAATTTGCAGGAAAGGAATTGCTATAACAAAAAGACTCAGTTTGTTGAATCTTTCTCAGAAATAGAAGCTCCTGTTTTTTTAAAAATAATTACCCACCATGGGCAGTAATACTGATATGTTTGCATAGTTGAGTCCCCAGGGAACATCCTTTCTCTAGAAGTTCCAGGGGCAACTATACAGGCCTTTCATAGGATCTGAATTGGTCAGGGCTGCAAGGCAATAGCAACCCACTCCAGTACTCTTGCCTGGAAAATCCCATGGACGGAGGAGACTGGTGGGCTGCAGTCCATGGGGTCGCTAAGAGTTGGACACGACTGAGCGACTTCACTTTCACTTTTCACTTTCATGCATTGGAGAAGGAAATGGCAACCCACTCCAGTGTTCTTGCCTGGAGAATTCCAGGGACGGGGAAGCCTGGTGGGCTGCCGTCTCTGGGGTCGTACAGAGTCGGATACGACTGAAGCGACTTAGCAGCAGCAGCAGCAGACCAGGGCAAAATCCAAAAAGATGCAAGACTTTGGGGAGAAAATGACCACTGGTTTAAGTATATGTCCCTAATACATGCTGCATATGCCACATACGCGTGCATGTGTATACCATAAGGAGCCTCCCAGGTGGTCCAGTGGTAAAGAACCTGCCTGCCAGTGCAGGAACAGCACGAGATGTGGAGTGGATTCCTGGGTCGGGAAGCCCCCTGGACTGTGAAATGGCAACCCACTCTAGTATTCTTGCCTGGAAAATTCCATGGACAGAGGAACCTGATGGACTACAGTCCATGGGGTCGTAAGGAGTCGGACATCACTGCACACAGACCCATGGTATTTAACTGTGTGTTTGAGTAGACTGTACTATAAATAGCAGTCTAAAGATTCTAAATTTAGGGGTGATGAATCATTTTATAAAGGGCCCTTATGTTTAAATAGGTATCTTTATAGGCTTTCTTTAAATAGCAGAATTCTTTCCCTTAGTGCATTTTAAAGTGGTGCATATTAATATTTACATATGACTTGTCAAGACCACATCTGTTTTAGAGAATAATTTTTTCATCAGTACATAAGCTCCCGTGTATGTATAGATTTTACACTAACATCTAGTGATGTTTTAGCAAAATTAATTTCATAAGTTATAGCCAAATAAATGTATTATCTAACATAATTTTTGTGATGACATGCAGAGATTCACACAAATGAGATTATGTCACTGCCACTTCTTTCTCTGAAGATGAGCTGTGAGATCACTGACCTCCTGCATAGGACTTAACAGGCATACTCAGCAGGCCTCCCCTGCATCACTAATGTATGTATATATGGCCCCTGACTCAGAAACCACAGTCCTGCCCCTGGGTCCCTCATGAGTAACTTCTGTCCTCCAAGTAGAACCAACTCTAGTCCAGGGCACCTGTCTCCAGTGGGAATTAAGAGACAACTCTCACACTCTCTGTCCCTAACCCTCTCCATGACCTTACCCTAGAGCCGGAATCAGCGCCAAGAGATATTTCTCTGAACTAAAACTTTGTCAGTTAGGAAATTGCCAGGTGGTCCAGCGGCTGGGAATCCTGGCTTCCAGTGCGGGCAGCCAGGTTTGATCACTGGTTGGGGAACTAGGATCCCACATGCAATACGACCAGAAATAAATAAAGGAAGAAAAATAAGCCCAGATTCTTGCACTTTCCCTTCAGAAAAGTGCTATATTTGCTGGCTTCCTTTAATTAAAAAAATTTTTTTATCAATTAAAGGACCTTCCTGGGCTTCCCAGGTGGCACTAGTGGTATAAAACCTGCCTGCCAGTGCAGAGGATGTAAGAGACATGGGCTCGATCTCTAGGTTGGAAAGATCCCCTGGAGGAGGGCAATTCACTCCAGTATTCTTGCCTGGAGAATCCCGTGGACAGAGGAGCCTGGTGGGCTACAGTCCATGGGGTCACAAAGAGCTGGACATGACTGAAGTGACAGCATGCACTCTTGCAAAGGGCTTTCCTAACACTGGCACACTGACCCGCTCAGTATGTAGCATAACTTTCTTTGTCACCCCATGACAAGTGAGGTCCTAAGACTGGGGAAAGGCCCAGTCTGGAGTGCCAGACAGGAGCGCTGAGGCCATCACTGGAGGGGGGACCTGGCCAGAGCAACCATGTGCCCACACGTCGGGGAGGATGGGAAGGGAGGACGAGGGGTGGCAGGAGCTCTCTATGGCCCTGCCCTCCAGGACTTGGAGGTGGCCGTGACAACAGTGGGACAGTAGAGGGGGATTCCTTTCCTGGCTTTCCCATGGGAGTGCATGGGCCCTTCTGGTATATTCTCCCCATGCCATGTCCTGTGGACAGTGTCAATACAGAGATGCTGAAAATGCCAACAGACCCAGTTAGCAGCCTTTTCTTCACCAGCTTGGCCTTTGGGGGTGTGGGGGCAGGAGACATTAAACTACTTTTTAAAAGACAACTTGATTCAAATAAATGTAATGGTGATTTAGCCTACTGAACTTTTAGGTGATCCTGAATGTGGTGTTAGGGTTTCCCCAGTGGCTTAGTGGTAAAGAATCCACCTGCCAGTGCAGGAAACATGAGTTCAACCCTGGGTCAGGAAGATCCCGTGGAGGAGGAATGGCAACCCACTGCAGTTTTCTTGCCTGGGAAATGCCATGGACAGAAGAGACTGGGGGGCTACAGTCCATGGGGTCACAAGGATTCAGGCACAGCTGAGCACATGCAATGTGGTGGCACAGTTTCCCTGGTAATTTCCATCAGGTTCTCCAAACAGGATCACGGGGCCTTTGGACTGCATCATTTTAATGTTTCCACCCAGAATGTTGGACATCTTCTTTCAGAACCTCCTCTAACTTTACTCATTTAGAATAACAATAATGATGACAAAGCCATTTTTAACCACCGTTTAAATTGATCCAGTAGATACTAATCAATTTCCCATAATCCCCAAGAAACACATTTACTCCTGTACTCCTGTACTTCAATGTTCCAAGGATCTCATATCTGCTTTTGCCAGTAGTTATTTTCAAAAAGGTTCTATTGCCCCATCATTGTCTGTATTTTCCTTTTTATTTCTGTTGCTAAAGACAGTTTTGAAGAATGAGTTCAATATCTTGGCCATTTCAGACCCATCGTTAATTTCATGCCCAGCCTGATTTATTAGCGGACCTATTCTCACTTCAGTATCTCTTTCCCCTGATGCATTAGTAAAAAGTCCTCCTATTCCTTTAACCCTTTTTACTAGCATTATCTTTACAACCTTCCTGCCAGTCACACATGATATTATTCTGTCCATCTTTCTTTTCTCTCCCTCTAATTCTCTGCATGGCTTTTCCTGACCAGGAAATCTGTACAGAATCATTCTTCAAATCACAACAGGGCCTTTCAGTGTTCTTTATTTTTTTCTCTCCTTGGTGGAATTGTGGTCTTTCTGATATTAATTATTCCAATAGACAGTCTGGTCCTCTATGACAGGCGTGGGTTGCTTTTTTTGCTTGTTTGCAAAGTGCTGCATACATGCGGGCTTCTGATTGGTGTCTGTTGGTAGAGAGCTGAGCCTGAGAGTCTGCCCTCTGCTCGAGCAGCCAGCCCTGCTCTGTCATTACAGATCCTCTTCCTTCCAACTCTGAGACAGATAAGACCCAGGCAGTATGGGCACTTGTCTGCTGGTTAGGAGGATCCAGCTTCATTTCAGGTGTCCCTAAGGCAAAGCTGAGACAGGGGTAGACAGACTCCACTACCGGCCTTCCCCCTTTTCCTCTTGGAGCATTTGTAGCTCACAGGGGTGCAGCATCTTGGTCTGGTCCCTGAGTGCCTTACAACTTTCCACAAGCACATCATGACCAGGTCTGCTCTCCCAGGAATGCATCCCTTCAAGGACTGTCCCTGCTTTGCCCCCAGCACTGCTTGGAGGCAGCAGATGAAGCTGGGCTCAGCCGCTTCTCAAGAGATTGACAAGCCCCCAGTGATGCTGCCTAACGGCTCTGCTTCTTAGAGGAATCACACTGTCCTGAGCCCCTCTCCTTCTCCAAAATAGCTGTGCTCACATAGTGGCCTCTTCATTTACTTAATAAGTTTAAAGAAATAAATCGAGCATCAGCAACAGGCCAGATTGGCTGGGGGAGCAGAGAGGGAAGTAATTATTCCTGTGGACACACGCTGAGAACTCCAGACCCATCACCTGACTCAGTCCTCACACAGCTCAGAAACGAAGAGGCACGCTTCAGGTTTGCCCAGATGGATCAGCTGGTAAAGAGTAGTTAAGCCATTGCTTAGGACTCAGGAATGTGTGTGTCCAAGGTTTGGGATGGTTCTGTGGTCTCTTTCCTTTGGCATGTTTTGGTGTGATGTCACCACTCGTAGGAGATGGGTCTGGCTGGTGTGGGCAGGACTGGGTGTCCCCATCAACAAGTCCACTCTGACCAGAGTCATTTAGTACTAATTCCACCTAAAGGGATCGAGACCTGGAAGGGGGAGATCAGAACTGACATGTAGGTGGCTTCCAATCATAGGCATTAAGTTAGCAGCCTAAGATCTTTGCTTAGGTGAAAGGTGGGGACCTTTGGTATCACTTGCAAGGAAGTCAGCTGTGGAGCCAGTAACCCTAGAAGGGGTAGGATCCTTGCACTGCAAGCCTCCTGGGGCCGTACTGTGCACATGCTTACTGGAATCCTCTGGAGAATTTAGAGAGGTGGGGCCCATGGCCCCATCCTCCTCCAACTGACAAAGCCTAGGTTCAGAGAGGCTGAATTTCTTGCCAAAGCCATACAACTAGTGAGGGGCTGGGCCTGGATTTGGGCCAGACAAGTTTAAATGGTGCTTCCCATTTAAACGGGTGGCTCAGAGGTGAAGAATTTGACTGCAATGCAAGAGCCACAGGAGATGCGAACTCGATCCCTGGGTTGAAAATAACCCCTCAAGGAGGGCATGGCAACCCACTCCAGTATTCTTACCTGGAGAATCCCATGGACAGAGGAGCCTAGAAGACTACAGTCTATAGGACCTCACAGAGTCAGACACAAATGAAGCTTTTAAGCATGCATGCATGCACTCACACAAGTTTGAATGGGTGAATATCTTCTCCCGGCTGTAGCTATTAAAGTGCCAGGATTCAATTCAGAATTCACCCTGAGAAACATATGGACCATGTAGTTGCCTGAGAACTGGAGGAAAGAAGCAGAAACTTGGGATGGGGGTGAGGCTAGGAGAGTGAGAGATGGAGGTGCTCATTGGAGCAGGAGTGGGGGTCCCCATCAAGTAGCCAGAGCAGAGATGTGCACCTGGGTAGCACACAAGGGCACAAAACTATCTCTGGAATAAATCTGGCTGATCTTGGCCCCCACACCCACCTCACCTAACTATGTCGGGTATGAACCCTGACACAGTGGGTTAAGCTAGAGTGGACACTGCAAATAAACAAGCTAATAAAACAGTAACGAGAAAACATGAAAGATCCCAGAAAGAGAAAAAAGGAAGGAAGTACATTGCTCACCCAGGCAGATTCCCATCCTCTGCGGGTTCATCATGTTCATGAGCTTTCATGGCAGCTAAAAACTGACAGTCGGTTTGAATTTTGTGAAGGAACAGAGCGTACTCTGGTGCTACTATTAAGAATGCATTTTGTTATTTAAATTTTAAGCTCTTGTTTATGCCCCCTAAGAAGCTACTTCCTTTCAGAAGTTACTGAAAAGACTGAAAAGAGGAGAATGAACAGAAAACAGTGAGACATATTTTACTAGACATCTAGCTTTTTATTTTTTAAAGCATCAATTCCTCGGCTAGTAGAAACAAATGATGAAAGGAGTTGGTTTTTCTCTAGTCATTAACAGAAAATCGGTTTCTCCTTGGCCCTAATAAATTTTTATTGAACAAATATTTAAAGTGCATTATCTTGAAGGTGTGCCAAGTTACAAGCCTTCCTAGGGTGCCCACATGCCTCTCTGGCCCTAGTTTCAGATAGGACCTGGAGGCAGCACCACAAATCTGGCTGGGAGGATAGAGGGAAGGTCAGAAAAGGTCAGCACAGGACCAAGCTGGAGGCCAGGCAACAGCCAAACCTGTTCCAAAGGCTTGGAAGGCCAAGATGGAGTCTCATTCACAGCCTCTGTCACTTTTCCAGGACAGATCTGAGTGTTCCCAGATAGCCCTGCCCTGGGGAACTAATGGAACCATGTCCTCTGTGACGCTGAGTCTCCAGGAAGGGAGGGGCACTCAGGGGAGGTGAGGATGGAAGATAAGGACATGCAGGTCTCCTTAGCCAAATGAATATCTGCGTGGGCGGCAGACTTGCTAGCTGAGCAGGTAACAAGGAGAAGGGGGCCCAGAGCACAGGGCAGAGAGGAAGGGCAGTCAGTGCTCCCACAGATGGGTATGGCACAAGTGTGGGGGCCTCTCGGGCCCCAAGGCTGCAGAAGGTCCACTCTCCTGCCAGGGAGGTGGCACCTGCCTGACAACTAAGGGACGTTGATCTTTTCCTCAGTCCCTCCTTCCTGAACAAATTCTACAGCAGAGACACTCAGAAGACAGAGGAGGAAGGATGAGAAGACTGCTTCCCTCCCCATTCCAGTCCCGCAGCTGGAGAGTGGTTGTGGGCAGGACAGGAGGAAGGAATTCATCATTAAACTGCATGTGAAATTGACGTGTGAAGCTAGACTGCATTGTCTGTGTTACTGAAAGTGCCTAGAATGTTATGAAATCTGCACCAAATGTCATTAAGTGATGGAAAAGGGTGTAGTTGCAGGAAGTGACTAATTAAAAAAACATAAAAATCACTTCCCATTTGAATTCATACTGGATTCAGACAGTTCAATATATCAGCTACCCATGTCACAAAGGGTCTGGCGCTCGGGGGCAGAGCTTTGCCTGTCTGGATAGACTTAGAGGTAAAGCTGGGAGGGCTGGGACCCTATAGCAGTGAACACATAGCCAGAAACCAGAGGGCAGACCTGTGGGCTAGACAGCCAGAGGGGACAGAGATGAGGGAGGCAAGACTTTGTGTGGAGAGGGGGCAGCCATGGGGACAAAGATATGCCAAACATACAAGGCACACGTCAGTGAAAAATGGCAGGGGTGTAGGGCAGCCAGGTGAAGGACCTACATTCAGAAACAACTTCTCTGCATGGGCCTTCGTGCCTGAATTGCTTCTTAAACCCCTAGAACCCAGCCCCCACATGTATCGGGATTCACTTTCATGCTGCAGCCTTTCAACTTTGGTAAATGATAGGAAGGTCTAATTCTTAGCCGTCACAATAGCAGCTCTTGATTATTGTGTGATTACATTGAACTTTCATGCCGACCATAAGAGCCAGGTATCACTATTATCATCCCAAGTTCACTGAGGAAGAAACTGTAGCACAGAGAGTGTGGCAGGCGGAACCATCCACACGAGTCTGTCCTCGCCTTCCGTCGTTGCCTTTCAGTGGCTGCTGAGATTTGGCTGCCCAGCTAAGGATATTTCCCAACTCTGCTTGCAACAAAATGCAGTTCTGCATTTTCTCCCATACTTTCTGGACACTGACAATTCTGAGGGGACGATGGGGCTGCAAGACAGATGGAGACGGGGTCCCTGAATCAGAGTGTGGAGGGCAGCCTTGCTCCAGTTAGGAGCATTGCTATGGAGTGCAGATGTAAATGAGTAAACTTCTACCATGCAGAGCTCCTGCGATGTTGACATTTATACGCTAGACAGCAGCTAGCATTATTCCAACTAGAACAGAGAAGGGGAATAACTAAGCCAAGGTCACACAGCCAAGGTCGCACAGGGAGTGGGAAGATGGGCAATAAACTCAGCTTTACCTGGAACACTCAGGTGTCTCCTTTCAAAACAGGTACCATTTAGGGCTCCTGCTCCCTCTGCCCACACAGGCTCTGCTTCCTTATCTCCACACCCAGTATTTATATTCATGTCAGGAGAGATCTGGCTGAGCCACGGAATGGACACAGGACAACTCTTGCATCTGTGGGGTCCACTCGGGGACTGGAGACTCAGCTGAGCTTGGGCCATCCAGTGGCTTCCACTTTTACGTTTGCCAAAGACAGATGTGAACAGTGACAGTGACAAGAATAAATATTCTCATTCAGGTGGTGTGCTTGCTTATTTCATCTTCGGTCTTACAAGTGAGGGTCTTCTGTCAAGTGTATGCTGTAAGTGAGGAAACAGGGGTGTTGAGAGGCTAAACACTGACCTGGGGTCACACAAGCTGAGAGCGGCAGAGCCAGGACTCACAGTAACTCTCTGACCAAGATTCCTGCTGTGAATCACTGGTCTCCAGATGTTCTGGATTGTGTACTCCATCAAAGAAAGATAAACCACAAGCCAGTTTTTAAATGCATTTCATACATTACATTGCCGACAAAGGCGCGTATAGTCAAAGCTATGATTTTTCCAGTAGTCGTGTACGGATGTGAGAGTTGGATCATAAAGAAGGCTGAGCATCAAAGATTTGATGCTTTTGAATTGTGGTGTTGGAGAAGACTCTTGAGAGTCCCTTGGAATGTAAGGAGATCAAACAAGTCAAGTCTAAAGGAGATCAGCCTTGAATATTCATTGGAAGGACTGATGCTGAAGCTCCAATACTTTGGCCACCTAGTGTGAAGTTCAGTTCAGTCACTCAGATGTGTCCCACTCTTTGCGATCCTAAGAACCGCAGGCATGCCAGGCCTCCCTGCCCATCAGCAATTTCCGGAGTCCACCAAACCCATGTCCATTGAGTTGGTGATGCTATCCGACTATCTAATCCTCTGTATTTCCCTTCTGCTCCTGCCCTCAATCTTTCCCAGCATCAGGGTCTTTTCCAATGAGTCAACTCTTCGCATCAGGTGGCCAAAGTTTTGGAGTTTCAGCTTCAACATCAGTCCTTCCAATGAACACCCAGGACTGATCTCCTTTAGGATGAACTGGTTGGATCTCCTTGCAGTCCAAGGGACTCTCAAGAATCTTCTCCAACACCACAGTTCAAAAGCATCAATTCTTCAGCACTCAGCTTTCTTTATAGTCCAACTCTCACATCCATACATGACTGCTGGATAAACCATAGCCTTGACTAGACGGACCTTTGTTGGCAAAGTAATGTCTCTGTTTTTGAATATGCTATCTAGGTTGGTCATAACTTTCCTTCCAAGGAGTAAGCGTCTTTTAACTTCATGACTGCAATCACCATCTGCAGTGATTTTGGAGCCCCCAAAAATAAAGTCAGCCACTGTTTCCCCATCTATTTGCCATAAAATGATGGGACCGGATGCCATGATCTTCGTTTTCTGAATGTTGAGCTATAAGGCAACTTTTTCACTCTCCTCTTTCACTTTCATCAAGAGCCTCTTTAGTTCTTCACTTTCTGCCATAAGGATGGGTCATCTGCATATATGAGGTTATTGATATTTCTCCCAGCAATCTTGATTCCAGCTTGTGCTTCCTCCAGCCCAGCATTTCTCATGATGTACTCTGCATTTAAGTTAAATAAGCAGAGCGACAATATACAGCCTTGATGTACTGTTTCCTCTTTGGAACCAGTCTGTTGTTCCATGTCCAGTTTTATCTGTTGCTTCCTGACTTGCATACAGGTTTCTCAAGAGGCAGGTCAGGTGGTCTGGTATTCCCATCTCTTTCAGAATTTTCCACAGTTTATTGTGATCCACACAGTCAATGGCTTTGGCATAGTCAATAAAGCAGAAATAAATGTTTTTGTGGAACTATCTGAGCGCCGAAGAATTGATGCTTTTGAACTGTGGTGTTGGAGAAGACTCTTGAGAGTCCCTTGGACTGCAAGGAGGTCCAGCCAGTCCATTCTGAAGGAGATCAGCCCTGGGATTTCTTTGGAAGGAATGATGCTAAAGCTGAAACTCCAGTACTTTGACCACCTCATGCGAAGAGTTGACTCATTGGAAAAGACTCTGATGCTGGGAGGGATTGGGGGCAGGAGGAGAAGGGGACGACAGAGGATGAGATGGCTGGATGGCATCACTGACTCGATGGACATGAGTCTGAGTGAACTCCGGGAATTGGTGATGGACAGGGAGGCCTGGCGTGCTGCGATACATGGGGTCGCAAAGAGTCGGACACGACTGAGCAACTGAACTGAACTTGCTTTTTTGATGATCCAGCAGATGGTGGCAATTTGATCTCTGATTCCTCTGCCTTTTCTAAAACCAGCTTGAACATCTAGAAGTTCACAGTTCACGTACTGTTGCAGCCTGGCTTGGAGAATTTTGAGCATTAATTTTCTAGTGTGTGAGATGAGTGCAATTGTGCAGTGGTTTGAGCATTCTTTGGCATTCCCCTTCTTTGGGATTGGAATGAAGACTGACCTTTTCCAGTCCTGTGGCCACTGCTGAGTTTTCCAAATTTGCTGGCATAATGAGTGCAGCACTTTCACAGCATCATCTTTCAGGATTTGAAATAGCTCAACTGGAATTCCATCACCTCCACTAGCTTTGTTCATAGTGATGCTTTCTAAGGCCCACTTGACCTCACATTCCAGGATGTCTGGCTCTAGGTGAGTGATCACACCATCGTGATTATCTGGGTCGTGAAGATCTTTTCTGTACAGTTCTTCTGTGCATTCTTGCCAGCTCTTCTTAATAGCTCCTGCTTCTGTTAGGTCCCTACAGTTTCTGTCCTTTATTGAGCCCATCTTTTCATGAAATGTTCCCTTGGAATCTCTAATTTTCTTGACGACATCTCTAATCATTCCCATGGGGTCACAAAGAGCTGGACGTGACTTAATAACTGAACAACAGCAACAAACATAGTCACTGTGTACATCAGTATCAGTAAAGTATGATTCATTTTCTATATTTTGAGACAGGAAAAATGGATGATTTCTCTATTTCTCCCCTCCTTTGGTGGATAGTCCTGTCCCCCCAAGGATGGGCATGCTCCATTTAGAAACATGGTCTGGATCATGCTGTAGATTGCCTGTGGATGCCAGGCCAGGTGTGCTCCAGTGACAGGATCTTTTTCCCGATGGGCATCTCTGCTCTAGAAGCAGACCCAGGACATTCGGGAAGGGGGAAAGCTCTGAGTGACACTCTTTCCCCAGTGTCATCTTCATCACAAGAGACAGCTATTGTGGTTTCAAAGGCTTCAGACCAGTAGAAAGGTCGCTTTTTCTGTAAAAATGTCCAGATTGGGCTGAGAGGTGGAGGTGGTGACTAAAGCCAGGAGACCCCAGGGGCTCTGGTTAGTGCTCTGTCAGCCAAAGGTGGAGACAGCCCAGTGGGAGACCAGGTAAATGTCCCACAAGGGGAGAAAAAGGCCCTGATCACCCTACTTCCATTAGGTCCGGAACCTGCAGTTGTCTACCTTGGCAAGGAGCTGGTGCTGATGGAGGCTAGCCAGTGCCATCTGCACCTTCTCAGCAGGCACGGCCTCTTCCCTGGAGCACATCAGGATGTCAGCGCGGCAGGCATCCCAGCCTGGGCCAGCCCATCTTGGACAGTGTCATTCATAAAATATTAAAACAGCGAGGGTGCAGGGCACACACCAAATGGCCATGGCAGGTTACATGCAGGGGAGCCTGTGACGGAACCCGACCCCCATTCATTCCTGACTCTTGTCTGGCTCAGGGCCTGCACTTCCTGGGGTCTTGGGATATGAACTCAGGCCAGGAGAGCCAGCCTGATGGTTCTGGAATTAGCAGAAGCAAGCACTCATTCGTTGTGGATGGTCACTTTGTAAGGGTATCACAGGCACTTTTAAAATGTTTTTCCACTTTCTTACTTTTATATATGTGTGTGTGTATGTATATATATTTCCCAGGTGTATGTATATATATTTCCCCCTGCGACCCCATGGACAGCAGCTCACCAGGCCTCCCTGTCCATCATCAACTTCTGGAGTTTACTGAAACTTATATCCATTCAGTCAGTGATGCCATCCAACCATCTCATCCTCTGTCGTCCCCTTTTCCTCCTGCCCTCAATCTTTCCCAGAATCAAGGTCTTTTCAAATGAGTCAGTTCTTCACATCAGGTGGTCAAAGCATTGAAGTTTCAGCTTCAACACCAGTCCTTCCAATCAATATTCAGGGTTGATCTCCTTTAGGATGGACTGGTTGGATCTACTTGCAGTCCAAGGGACTCTCAAGAGTCTTCTCTAACACCACAGTTCAAAAGCATCAATTCTTCGGTGCTCAGCTTTCTTTATAGTCCAATTCTCATATCCATACATGACTACTAGAAAAACCATAGTCTTGACTAGATGGACCTTTGTTGGCGAAGTAATGTCTCCACTTTTTAATATGCTATCTAGGTTGGTCATAATTTTCCTACCAAGGAGTAAGCGTCTTTTCATTTCATGGCTGTAGTCACCATCTGCAGTGATTTTGGAGCCCCCAAAAATAAAGTCTGCCACTGTTTCCACTGTTTCCCCATCTATTTGCTATGAAGTGATGGGACCAGATGCCATGATCTTAGTTTTTTTAATGTTAAGCTTTAAGCCAACTTTTTCACTCGCCTCTCACTTTCATCAAGAGGCTCTTTAGTTCTTCACTTTCTGCCATAAGGGTGGTGTCATCTGCATATCTGAGGTTATTGATATTTCTCCCAGCAATCTTGATTCCAGCCTGTGCTTCATCCAACCCAGCATTTCTTATGATGTACTCTGTGTATAAGTTAAATAAGCAGGGTGACAATACACAGCCTTGACATACTCCCTTTCCTATTTGGAACTAGTCTGTTGTTCCATATCCAGTTCTAACTATTACTTCCTGACTTTCATACAGATTTCTCAAGAGGCAAGTCAGGTGGTCTGGTATTCCCATCTCTTTCAGAATTTTCCACAGTTTATTGTGATCCACACAGTCAAAGGCTTTGGCATAGTCAATAAAGCAGAAATAGATGTCTTTCTGGAACACTCTTGCTTTTTTGATGATCCAGCAGATGTTGGGAATTTGATCTCTGGTTTCTCTGCCTTTTCTAAAACCAGCTTGAACATCTGGAAGTTCACAGTTCACGTACTATTGCAGCCTGGCTTGGAGAATTTTGAATGTTACTTTACTAGCGTGTGAGATGAGTGCAATTGTGTGGTAGTTTGAACGTTCTTTGGCATTGCCTTTCTTAGGGATTTTCTTAGGGACCTTTTCCAGTCCTGTGGCCACTGCTGAGTTTTCCAAATGTGCTGGCATGTTGAGTGCAGCATTTTCACAGCATCATCTTTCAGGATTTGAAATAGCTCAACTGGAATTCCATCACTTCCACTAGCTTTGTTCATAGTGATGCTTCCTAAGGCCCATTTGACTTTACATTCCAGGATGTGTGGCTCTAGGTCAGTGATCACACCATCATGATTATCTGGCCTGTGAAGATCTTTTTTGTACAGTTCTTCTGTATACTCTTGCCATCTCTTCTTAATATCTTCTGCTTCTGTTAGGTCCATACTATTTCTGTCCTTTATTTAGCCCATCTTTGCATGAAATGTTTCCTTGGTATCTCTAATTTTCTTGAAAAGACCTCTAGTCTTTCCCATTATATTGTTTTCCTCTATTTCTTTGCACTGATCACTGAGGAAGGTGGTGTTAGTGGTAAAGAATCCACCTGCCACTGCAGGAGCTTCAAGAGACATGGGTTTGATCTCCAGGTCAGGAAGATCCCCTGGAGGAGGACATAGCAACCTACTCCAGTGTTCTTGCCTAGAGAATCCTATGGACAGAGGAGCCTGGCAAACTGTAGTCCATAGGGTTGCAAAGAGTCAGACACGATTAAGCATGCATGCAGATCAATACATATTTATAAGCATAAAATGGGAAAGAATGGCTGATAAACCTTTGTACTAGAGCCATTTGCTATAACTCTGAAAAATCATTGTGCACAAAAAAGGGTGCAGATCTTCCTGCTGACCATGCCAAGGATCTTGGAGTAGCACATCAGTCCTATGGGGGAGAGGCAGGATGCAGGAAAGAGGGATATGATAGGACATTGGATTCTACGAGGACAGGTCCTGACATCTGTGAATCCTGTAGTGAAGGGCCCTCCTCTGTGGAGCGTGCTGGGACAACCCGGGCCCGAGTGGGCTCCCCTGAGAGTCACTTCCCTATGTGAATGATGTGGAGACAGTGTGCACTTTCTCAGCAGGTGCCACCCCTGACTGCTTCTCCCCTCCCTATAGAACCCACCACAGCCCTGTTCAGGGAGCCCTTTGCAGCCCGGCCAGGTGGACAGAGGGAAAAGGGAATCTGTCGCTGCCAGTTGGTTGGACTCCACCCCTCCCTACCTCCACTAAGATGGGCCTATTGCATCTTCTTTCCTTGAATTTGGAGTCAGGGCCAGAAGACACTCAGAATTCCCTCTGGGATCTTGAAATATGAAGTGATTTAACACTGAGGCTGGGGCAGCCAGGTCTGGCCCACATGTCAACGAAGGAGGAGAAACAGAGAGAAGAGGGGCATGGTAGTATGCAGAAATGGTGGAGCAGCCCTGGAGAACGTGGGCTGGGAAACCTCCGGTCTCCAGTCTCCAGATCCCAGCTCTGCCTGTGCTCTGCCCGTGGGTTCTGTGAGCCTCTTTCTGGCTCCAATAAATCCCCTTGGAGATTAGCTGGTAGGAACATTTCTCATGCCCAGGGACCCTGGATGGGGTGGGACAGTTAACCTTGTAGCCCACATCTTACTTGTGTAGTCATGAGATTCTGACCCAGCTTCCTCCTCTTTCACCCAGTGTGTGGTTATCAGGACCACCTTGGGATGCAGGGACGAGACATGGGATTACACTCAAGTCACCCACATGCTTTCTCTCACTCATTTAAGTTGCTTGAGAGAGGAAATAGCAGAGTCACTTCCCTTTCCTCAATTGCCATCTGTGTTCCTGCTTCAGTGACCCCATTCGTAGCTCCAACATCCTTCCTCAAGTAGGATGTGAGCTGGAAAGTGGGCGGCAGTGGCAACAACAACGTTTATTTCTATGCTTCTCCCTTAAGCGGGCAAATCTAGGGGAAATATTTTGTGAGCTCCACTTCATGCAGACCTAAAGGGTGGGGGCGGTAACTGCTTCCCTTCTTTCTGGGCGGAAGAGCTTGAGGTGAGAGCTTCACAGGCTCCCTGGGATGTCACACACTTGGTGGCTGGAGCAGGAAACAAAATTCAGAATACCCACTCTGAGCAGGGCACTCACCTCTGTGCAGCTACAGCCTGGAAGGATGAGCAGAAGACGGAGACCCACACCTGGGCTGCGGCTCAACTTACTTGCTCCCCAGGCAGATCCCCCCAGTCCTGGGGGGCAGAGGAGCATTAAATGCCTCTCGTCATGCCCCTCCCAACCCCTGGAGCTTCCAGTTCAGTCCAGGGCCCTGGTGATGCCAATGGCACTTTCCAAGGTCGCACTCGGAGGTGCAGGGAGAGCCATTCTGTTCTCCCTGTCCTCAAGAGCTAGGCTAAAATGAGAGACCAGTTCAAACGTCCAGTTTCTATGTACACAGTTGAGATTACGATCCCTTTGCTTCTCTGACTGCAGCAGAAGGGTAGGATGCACGTGGCCCCTGACTCTCTAGCTGCAGATCGGGACCCCACACCTGCAACCAACCATCGCACGTGGGTACCTTCTCGGCCTGCTCCTCACAAACAGAGGTGATGGACAGGTCACAGACACTTCTGGGTTTGGGTCTGCAGCAGTTCCACCCCGGCAGGGACTGAGAGATGTGGTGGGTGTGTCCTGGAACCACCCGGAGTTCCCTTCCTGCATCCTGCTTCTGTGGCCCTCTAAAACTGTGTTGCGGGGGCTGCAGGGGCCCTGAGATTCGGGTGACACACCCCACCTCTGTTGTGCCTCTAGATAGGCCTGTTCTGACCTGGTCTTAGTTCAGCCAATGACTCCACTCCCATCTCCATGACCAAGCCCCATCTTGGGACTCGAGCAAGTGGGTCTCTCTCACTTTTTTCCTATTCCCGAGCTTCTTTCTTGATGATCTGCTTCTGCCTTTGTTTCCCAAAGCTGGGAGTTTATCTTCCTGTCTTCTGAGACCTCCTGTCAGGGAGGGGCTGTGGAGCTACCTCTTGTCCGCTGACTGATCCTGTCACTGAAGTGACCGCTGTGGGGGAGACCCCAGCAGAATCTCTGGTCTGCCTGCCTCTCCTCCCACCATCTCCCTGCCCGGGGGTGCCCACCGGCCCAGCTAAACAGGTCCTGGCCCCTCCTCACCAGCCAAGCTGAGGCCTAGATCTGACAGAATCAAAGCCCGTTGGAGACGTCACCTCATAGAGTATAATTATTATTTCTCATTTAGCTTCTGAACTGGATTGAAGTTTCACAGTCAGGACTCTTGGTTAGGAAACTGGCGGCATTGTGGCTTAACCAAAAAGTAAGACCTTGTGAAGGAAAGAAATATGAGGGTGGGAGCAGGGAGGAGAGAGAAGAAGGCGGGAGACCCTGGTCTTTCCCCTCATGCTTTCTCTGTGTCTTGGTCTGTGTTTCCTTTGAATAAACTGCTCACAGATATTCACATGACTGTGATCCTTGGACACAGGGTCAGTACTAGTCACAGAAGAACTCAGTTAGCTTGCGGGCCTGACGGGGAGATGAGGGCACCTGTCTTGCCCTTGAGCCCTTCCATGGAAGGCATTTCTTGTTTTATTTTGGAGACCTTTTAAATGAAGTGGAGGGACACTGAAGAGAAAGAACTTTTCTATATTCACTGTGTTCTACCCCATATCAATATACTGCTATGCCTCTTTTCAGCCCTAACATGTTCTTACCAGGGTAACTAACACCGAATATGTGTCTATGCTATGCAGTCATTGAAGAATTAATAAAGGATCTCTAGCATCTATGACTGGTCTCACAATGTGAGCACAGAGGTAGTCATGTGAAACATGTCACATTATACCCGTAACAACTCCCCACATCACCTGGTGTGATCTGTGTTCCTCAGAGGAGGGTCTAAGGGGTAGTAACAAGTTAAAGGTCACCCAGCTTGTCGGGGTGGAGCCGGGAGGTGGGCTCCACATTCCTAACTCTGACTCAGTTCCCTTTCTGAGATGCTCTGGTCATGATTAGATGGTTTTTCAACGGGGTTTAAGGCTCTGAGAGACAGAAACAGTATTATCCATCTCAAGCTACTGGAAAATAAGTGGCTTCTCCAGATTCTTCGTCCCAGCCTGAGGAGGAGGAGGTGGCTGGTTTGGAAACTCCATCCTTAGCTCATGAGCAGCCAATTCCAAGCTCAAGCGGATCCGAGTCCTTGAAGCCACAAAGAGAGGTCCAGGCAGAACTGTGAATGTTGGCAAAAGGAAGAGGGCTCTGGAGAGGGCCAGGAGGCATGGGAGGTGGCAGAGATGGCTAGCCACACTGTGTTCAGCCTCCTGAGGCCCAGTGTTTCATTTTATTTTTTAAAAGTTTTAAGGTCTTTATGTCTTTTTGGGTACTCTGTGGGGCATGCAGGATCTTGGTTCCCTGATCAGGGATCAAACCCAAGCCCCCTTCCATGGAAAAGGGGAGCCTTAACCGCTGGACCACCAGGGAAGTCCCTAGTGTTTCATTTTAAATTCCTTACACTGCGGCTCCTGAAACCCTACCAGGTGAATTCATTTTCCACACAAAGGCACTGGCTGAGGGTCTTTGAATGATTCCAGGAAAGGATCTAGGAAACCCCCATATTTTTGTTGACACCAGGGTATAAATAAAGAGCTAAATGACACAAAGGGGATGGTTGGCATTTAGGGGAGACAGACTTCCAGGGCCAGAGGTGTCTGAGGAGGAAAATTCCCAAGAAGTCATAGAAATCTTGAGAAGGCAAGCAGGTCTCTGTGGGGAATTGAAGAGGGCTTTGAGCTGATTTCGTCTAAATCTTCAGAAGAGACTTCACCTGCTCCCCAGTCACATCTTGGTGATGCTCAGACATCTTTGTGTGAAACACATCCTTCCACGTCTCTGCTGGGCCCTTTCAGCTTTGAAATGTTGATTTTTCCTTAAATGAATATCCCTAATGGTCTGGAGAATCCCAGGGACGGGGGAGCCTGGTGGGCTGAAGTCTATGGGGTCGCACAGAGTCGGACACGACTGAAGAGACTTAGCAGCAGCAGAAGCAATGGTCCCAACACTTGAAAAAGATGGCAGTTTCTCAATCAGGACTCCCCTACAAAAATGGGGTTCCAATGCCCAGACCAGGGCAGCCTTAGGATGTAGCAAGGGAACTACGCTGCTTCTAGATGGTGCACATTCTGCGCGGTTCTTGGGAGAGGCAAGTCAGGCTTCGAATCTTCCGGGTTCCACGTTTCTTTCAAGGACACGTGGTCCTGGCAGAGGGTGGGAGACAATGGCAGCAGCCGCAGGTCTCCGGCTTTGTGAACCCGTCTGCTTGTGACTCATCTCAGCTCTCTCCTTGTGAGCCACACCTGGTGCTCTGTCACTTTCCCCATCCTTATTCTGGCTGGCTGCCCACCTGAGATGAGAATCCATTGTGAAATTCTACCTCCTAAGTGCAAGGGCTAAGGGCGTGTCATCCGGTCCCATCACTTCTGGAAAATAGATGGGGAAACAGTGGAAACAGTGACAGACTTTATTTTCTAGGGGTCCAAAATCACTGCAGATGGTGACTGCAGCCATGAAATTAAAAGACATTTGCTCCTTGGAAGAAAAGTTATGACTAACCTAGATAGCATATTAAAAAATAGAGACATTACTTTGCCAACAAAGGTCCATCTAGTCAAGGTTATGGTTTTTCCAGTAGTCACATATGGATAAGAGTTGGACTATAAAGAAAGCTGAGCACCAAAGAATTGATTCTTTTGAACTGTGATGTTGGAGAAAACTTTTGAGAGTCTGTTGGACTGCAAGGAAATCCAACCAGTCCATCCTAAAGGAAATCAGTCCTGAATATTCATTGGAAGGACTGATGTTGAAGCTGAAACTCCAATACTTTGGTCACCTGATGCATTTGAAAAGACCCCAATGCTGGGAAAGATTGGAGGCAGGAAGAGAAGGGGACAACAGAGAATGAAATGGGTGGGTGGCATCACCAACTCAATGGACATGAGTGAGTAAACTCCAGAAGTTGGTGATGGACAGGGAGGCCTGGCGTGCTGCAGTCCATGGGGTTGCAAAGAGTAGGACACGATTGAGAGACTGAACCGAACTGAACTGAAGACAACCTAGGTTTCTCCATGTTTCCATCCTTTCTGTTCCTTCCATCTCTTTTTCAAGCAGTATGAATAAATTGGCATGATTTATTGGCAGTGTGGCATAAATTGGCAGTATGGCATGATTTCTGGAGGCAGACAGAGTCCACCATTTACTTACCTTGTAAAATCAGTGAGTTCCTTAACCTCATGCCCTCATCTCTAAAAGGGACTTAATATTGACATCTGCCTTGAAGCATTTGTGAAGTGTAAAGATGTGATACAGGTAAAGCCCTTAGAATTAGAATTTAGATCTCCTTTATTTTAGCCATTATATTAACATCATGTCAAACTTGGATCTCCTCAGAACCTTCATGACCTGGTAAACTTTGTCCTAACCACTCCTTCTGTTCATGATGGTCCCCACAACTGTTAGAATCCCATAGAGAGAAAGCAGCCATCCCGGGAGAAGCTGTGGAGGGAGCTGTCAGTCACCAGTCACTCACCTATTGACCCAACATCTGATTTCTTTCACAGTCTTTCCTTTGTGCTCCTGGATCAGTGTTACACACCATTAACTTTCTTTTCTGCTGCTGCTGCTGCTGCTGCTGCTGCTGCTAAGTCACTTCAGTTGTGTCCGACTCTGTGCGACCCCATAGACGGCAGCCCACCAGGCTCCCCTGTCCCTGGGATTCTCCAGGCAAGAACACTGGAGTGGGCTGCCATTTCCTTCTCCAATGCATGAAAGTGAAAAGTGAAAGTGAAGTCCCTCAGTCGTGTCCAACTCTTAGAGACCTCATGGACTGCAGCCTACCAGGCTCCTCCATCCATGGGATTTTCCAGGCAAGAGTACTGGAGTGGGGTGCCATCGCTTTCTCCGCCAGTCTGCCTTGTTGCTGCTGCTAAGTCGCTTCAGTTGTGTCCGACTCTGTGCGACCCCATAGACGGCAGCCCACCAGGCTCCCCCGTCCCTGGGATTCTCCAGGCAAGAACACTGGAGTGGGTTGCCATTTCCTTCTCCAATGCATGAAAGTGAAAAGTGAAAGTGAAGTCGCTCAGTCGTGTCCAACTCTTAGCGACCTCATGGACTGCAGCCTACCAGGCTCCTCCATCCATGGGATTTTCCAGGCAAGAGTACTGGAGTGGGGTGCCCCTGCCTTCTCCGACTTTCTTTCCTAGCATCTCAGTATTCCAGACCATCCCAACACACAGCCACTGGTATCTCTCCCCTCAGGAGTGATTCTCCGTAACGCAGGCTTTCCCAGAAGCCCAGTAAGAGGATCCTACCCAGGGGGAACTGTGCCCCTGCCATGGTCCATGCCAGCAGCGCTGCCACAGATGGAGTTGCTGTTTCCCATAATTGCAACACAACGGTGTCAGAGGTCTCCTCCCAGGTAAAGGCTGTGTACACAGCGTGAGCTCCTCTCATCACTGACTTCAGGAGACTACATCCTCCTACACCTCCCTGCAGTGGGATCTGCCGGGTGGGCTTTGGGAAATTTTTAGGGGGGTGTTTTTTGTGCTCTCCTGGGCATTATGCCATTTGCCCCTGCCCCACCTGCTCTAACCATATCCCTTCTTCTTTCTTTGTTCTCACGGTCTGCCTCTGGTAGGGGATCTTAGATGAGTATTGTCTTTATTGAAAAGTGGGAGAAGGTAATAGATAGACACAGGATGTAGTCAAGATAAGATTTCATTTTGAAAACATCTGATGCAGTCACAAGTCACTGTGACTCCAGGCACAGGCATTTGGGATACTTCTATTGTTTGTGAGGGAGGGGACTGATTGTGTCCACTTGGAGATCTCTAATCTAGAAGGGATTAAGGAATTTGATCATTTGACCTGGATTCAGCTGCATCTTTAATCCTCACCGAGACATAACCCGAGACACTTTTAATGGCTTCCCATTGCCTACTCAGTTAAATTGAAACTTTTATTTGTTATATAAGACCCTCACTCTCTCTCAATTATTTTTTGTTCTTATTTCTTTTATGTTTGCTTTATGTGTACAGTTTTCTCAAACCAAACAGAATTGCCACTGATTTTCCAGAGACCATGCTTCCAATCCCCCACACCACCTAGGACCGCCACCTCAATACTTTTACTTGTGCTGTTCTTTCTGCTTTGAATAACTTCATTCCTATCACATCATGTTGAAATCCAACTTATTTTCTTAAATATGCTTTATTTTTAGAGCAGTTTAATTTCAAAGAAAAATTGAGTGAGAAGTACAGAGCATTCCCATATACCTACTCTTCCCTCACACCACAAGCAGAGCTTCCCCTATTATCAACACCGCCCACCAGAGTGGGACGTTGGTTACAACAGATGAACCTATGCTAAAACATCTTTAACATGAAGAGGCCATGGTTTACATTAGGGTACACCCTGGCAGTTGTATGTTCTATGGGCCATAATGCCATGTGTCCACTATTATAGGATCATACAGAATAATTTCACTGCCCTAAAACTGACTTACAGCTCAAGGTCAAAAACAAATGCTTCTTGTTTTAATCCAGTATGTATTCAGTAAGCCTTTAGTGAGTGTTTACTCTGTTTTAAGTACAAGGGACACAAAACTGAGTAATACCCAGACTTTGAGCTTAGGAGATAACAATACTACAAGAGAGACTTCCCTGGTGGTCTGGTGGTTAGGACTCTGTACTTCCATCGTAGGAGGCATGGGTTCCATTCCTGGTCAGGGAACTAAGATCTGGCATGCCACATGGCATGACCTAAAAAAAAAATAAGTAAATAAAAATTAAACAGCGACAAAAACAACACACACACACACACACACACACCCATGAAAACAATTAATGGGGCAGAAAATGCAAGTATTAATTTATACTTAAATAAATATAGAAAAATAAGAAAGCAATATGACAAGAAAGATGGTGACATCAATGGATAATGACACAGGGTGTCTCAGAGAATTCTGGGGGGATAAATATCCTTCAGCAATTTCCAAGTATTTTTGGTCTTTTGTACACACTACCAATTTTTGATCCATAATTTTATCTGTCTCTTGGGTATCCCGCCTGAAAAATCAGTGATGTCTCAGGTAAATGGCCAACATCAGGTCCTAAACTGATCCATCCAATATAAGTCAATAAATTTGTCCTTTAATATCAAAAATGTTGGGCCCTCTTGACTGCTAAGTGCTGTGTCTTCTGGATTGAGACAGTAGTCTTGGAGATTCTGCCAACAAGCCTGGAGTCCCACAGGGCACCTCAGTTAAGCTACAGCACTTCTGGTGGCAATTCCTCCAGCAAGAGCCTACGGAAGTCTTTGCAGTTTATTGCCATTAAAAGTCCCTAAGGGGCATGTACATATGCTAACGCCATGTGGATACATGGAAAATGAAGGTTCTCCATCAACATGGAATATTCTAGACACAGTCATCACAGACACCTTCTGTGATGAGAGCTGGAAAAATTCTGACATCATCAGCAAAGCGAGGAGGGCTTGTTAGCTCCTTAGGTTGGAGCTTAAAGAAAGGCAGTTTCATTAGTCTTTAGCTTGCCTCTCAGATCTCTGCATGAATCACAGCTCCGACAGAGCAAATTCCTGTAATTTCATTGCAGAGTGAGTCCCTGCCTTATTCAAATCTTTTCTCAACCTGCTTAACAGCTGCCCGCTGGCAAACGTGCCGCAGCCCGCCACCACTTCACTCACATTTTACGAAATCCAAGTTAAACTGATAGCCTGTTAACATTCTTGGTCTGGCACGGGCTGCAGAAAAAATACACCTAAAAACGAAAAGAACCGATAGGCTGCCAAAAAAATATTATCTCCCTGACTAAAGACCTAAATTATTGAAACACTGTGGCCTAAAGGAGAAATTCTGCTGAAATGATGTGAATGCAGTACTTTGAGAGTAATCACACCTGAGGTTGTGGCTTTATTAAATTTCCCTACTTAACTTTGATCTGTAAAGCATTCTGGCAAAGTGACTGGAATTTTGGACGCTAGTAACCAACTTAAGATGGGTTTGTTTCATTTACTTGGAATGATAGATTCTTCTGATGGGACTCCTCACTGCAGACAGTGTTCCTCTTTTGTTTCACAATTCCATCATGCAGTCACACAGTTGCACACTAGAGAGTCCCCTGTGTGATCCATCCTGACTATTGACCAGGCCATCTAAGCGGGATATAACAAAAGACCACTGGGGAATATGCTGTGGAGGTAAGACTGTGAGTACATGCCACAGGTACCTCAGGACCACTGCATAGGGAATTGAGAAGCATAGGTAAGCCTGGGTACAGCCTTTGGCTCCAAATCTGAGCAGGTCAGAGAGTACAAGTCTGACCAATGTCTTAAAAATATGATTAAGGCTTGCAGCTAAAGTGACTACTCCCTGTTTGCTGTGTATAAGATTTATTCTTAGAGGAGGGAGATCCAAAATTGAGCTGAAATTGAGGATGATATTGTGGTATTATCAAGGAAGGTGAAAGAGGTTATGGACACCTTATGAGAATATACGCAGACCAGACTGGGCTGTAAAGAAGATGATGAGACAATTAGCTAGAGGAAAGAGTGATGATAACAGTAACTAACATTTATGTAGTTAATTATTGAATTTTCACAGCAGCCCTATAGGTATATGCTATTCATATGTGCTCTTTTTAAATTTTATTTTTTTTTCTATTTTTTAATTTTCAATTTTATATTGGAGCACAGTTTCTTAACAATGATGTGTTAATTTCCGGTGTACAGCAAAATGTTTCAGTTATACATTTGTCTATTCTTTTTCAAATTGTTTTCCTTTTTATGTTGTTACATAGTATTGAGCAGAGTTCCCTGTGCTGTGCCCGCTGCCCACAGAGATACCCCTGTGCTGAACCACACTCACAATAGTCTTTTGTGCCCCAGTAGGCAATGGCACCCCACTCCAGTACTCTTGCCTGGAAAATCCCATGGATGGAGGAGCCTGGTAGGCTGCAGTCCATGGGTTTGCTGAGAGTTGGCCACGACTCAGTGACTTCACTTTTACTTTTCACTTTCATGAACTGAAGAAGGAAATGGCAACCCACTCCAGTGTTCTTGCCTGGAGAATCCCAGGGACGGGGGAGCCTGGTGGGCTGCCGTCTATGGGGTCACACAGAGTCGGACACAACTGAAGCGACTTAGCAGCAGCAGGTCCTTTTTGGTAATCCATTTTAAATCTAGCAGTGTGTAATCATATACCCCTTTTTGGATGAAGAAACTGAAGTTGGCTGAGTTGAGTGACCTGCCTGAGACCTCTCAGGTGCTAAGTGATTGAGCTGGGACTTGAAGCTGCCATGTCACATTGTCTCTCAGAGACCCCACATAGGAAAGGAACAAGGGGTAAGTTGTGAGTGGGACCAAACCCATATGCCACACAAGACCAGGCTGAGAGGGAGGGAAGCAGCAAGAGTCAGCTTCTCTCAATTGCTGAGACCTTAGGCGGACCGAGCAGAACAGAGCCATGGAGGTAATGGTCTCTGAAGACAACCAGAAGAGTGGGCATAGTTCCTCAGGGAGCATTGTGAGGGGAAGGAAGCGAGCACTTGTGGAGGGGGTCAGGCAAGCATTTAGAAATAAATGATCAGGGCAGGGACCTGGGGCAGACAAAGAGAGAAAAGGGAAAGAATTTGAATGACTCACTGGGCAAAGCGGAAGTAGTTCAAGTCGAATCTTGTGTATTTTCTAAGCGTCTATAAGAATTTGAAGGAAATCATCCAAGAGAGCTCAGAGTTTATCTTTTCAAAAACTTTACCTTCAATTTACATCCTGGGGGTTAGGCTTCTGGGGGAAGTGAACACTTCCTGGACTGGTGCGTGTGCACTGGATCCCACGGCTGTGCATTTGAAGGGAAGTCTGAAGCTTGGAGAAGGCAATGGCACCCCACTCCAGTACTCTTGTCTGGAAAATCCCATGGATGGAGGAGCCTGGTGGGCTGCAGTCCATGGGGTCGCACAGAGTCAGACACGACTCAAGCGACTTAGCAGCTTAGCAGCTGAAGCTTATAGAGACAACAAGCACTTTCTGGACGAGGCTTCTGTTGTGTGAGAAGCCCTGGCTGATGATGCCTAGCTGTCTGATGTCTCTAGGTGAGACCAGCAGAAAGGGACGGCTCTTCCCCCTGGTGCTTGTAGTCTCCGGGCCCCCAGTGGATCCAACCTCCTGATGCTGCTAGGCTCACCTGAATTTGTTGGTAGAATTCTTCATCTTGGCTAGAGTCTGGGAACAGAAAATCCATCCCCCTACCCAGAGACACCAAATGGATTGCTGTTGAGGAAGCTCCTTCCATAGCCTCAAGTAGTAATAGCAGGGGAAAGTGGGAGCCATCTCAGACCAAAATGTATCACTGCATATGAAATAGGTCAGAAATTGTGTGCTAAACTACACAGGGTGACTGCATCCTAAAATGAAATATTTCAATAGGACTCAGAATCTCCTAAGATAATAGCCCAAATGACAAGGATAAAATAAAAAATCACCCATCATAATAAAAACCAGGAAATCACAACTTGATTGAGAAAGTCCAATCAACAGATACCAACACCAAGGTGAATCAGATGTTGGGATTATCCAGTAAGGATTTTAAGGCAGCTATCATAAAAATGTTTCCACAGCAGTTGCAAATTCTCTTGAAACAAATGAAAAAAAAAGAAGAAGAAGAAGAAGAAGAAGTCTCAGTGAAGAAATAGAAGGCCAAAAGTGAAAGTATCAGTAACTCAGTTGTGCCTGACTCTTTGTGACTCCATGGACTGTAGCCCACCAGGCTCCTCTGTCCATGATATTATCCAGGCAAGAACACTGGAGTGGGTTGCAATTCCCTTTTCCAGGGGATCTTCCCAACCCAGGGATCGAACCCAAGTCTCCTGCATTGCAGGCAGATTCTTTACTATTAACACCACCTATATTAAAAAAACAAATGTAAATTGCACAACTGAAAAATATAGTAAGAGGTTTTTAGAACTCATAGGACAGACTCAACACTAGAGGTGAGGGAAGATGGGATTACTGCATTTGAGGACAGACCAATAGTGTTTATTCAATCTGAACCATAGAGAGAAAATAAACTGGAAAAAATAAATAAACAGATTCCCAGGAACATGTGGAACAAAAGCAAAGAGTCAACATGCATATCACTGGTTTCCTAGGAAGAGAGAAGAGAGAGTGGTGTGAGTAAAAAAGTATTCAAAGAAATAATAGTTTTCAAAGAAAACTTTTCAATTTGGTGAAAAGCGTGAACCTGAAGAATCAAGAAGCTGGTAAACCCCAAATGTGACAAACCCAGAGACATCCATTGGGACACATCGTAATTAAAATTCTGACAAGAAAAAAAGCCTTGAAAGCAGCCAGAGAGAAATAACGCAAGCCTATAGAAGAAGATCAGTTCAAGAGACAGTGAATTTCCCATCTGAAACTGTGGGTACAACTTCGTTCCAAGTAATGAAGCACAAATTCTATATCTGGTCAAACTACTCTTCAGGAATAAATGGAAAATAAATATATTCTCAGATGAAAGAAAATGGAAAGAATTTGTTAGTTACCCACTCTTGTACAATATTGAAGCTGAAATTCCAATCCTTTGGTCACCTGATGCAAAGAGCTGACTCACTGGAAAAAAACCCTGATGCTGGGAAAGATTGAGGGCAGGAAGAGAAGGGGACGACAGAGGATGAGATGGTTGGATGGCATCACCGACTCAATGGACATGGGTTTGGGTGGACTCCGGGAGTTGGTGATGGACAGGGAGGCCTGGCGTGCTGCGGTTCTTGGGGTCGCAAAGAGTCGGACATGACTGAGCGACTGAACTGAACTGAACTGATTGGACATTGGCTAATGAAAGTTCGTCAAACACAAGAAGTGATGAAAGAAGAAAGCTTGGAGCATGAGGAAGGAAGAAAAAAACAATGGAAAGGACACAAAGGGGGGGCACACACCAGACTATGCTTCTCTTCTTGAGTTTTCAAACCATTTGTGATGACTGAAGCAAACATTCTAACACCATCTGATGCTAACAACAATGATATTAAAAGTGGGGTAGGTAAATGTGCCTTACTAGAAGTAAGAGTCTTGTACTTCACTCAGAGTGATGAAGTACTGACACTAGGAGGCTAGTAGACACGAGTTACACATCGTATTACAAGATCCAGAGAAACCACTAAGAAAACCACACAAAGAGTTAGACTTAGAAACACTATAAACGAAGCAAAACGAAACCCTTAAAAATATTCAAAGCACACAAAAGCTTTAGAAAAGAGAAACAGAAAAATGAGCTTTAGAGGAAATAAATGGGAAATAAATGGTGAATGTGTCAGTTCTATCAATAATTATGTTAAAAGGAAATGAAAAAGTAAATAAATAAAAAAAGAACAGAGATTAGGGGAGTGGATTTTAAAAACAGAGCTACCATATGATCCAGCTATCCCATTTTTGGGCATTTAGCTGAAGAAAACCATAATTTGAAAATATACATGCACCCCAATGTTCATTGCAGCACTATTTACAATGGTCAAGACATGGAAGCCACCTAAATGTCCATCAGCAGATGAATGGATAAAGAAGACGTGGTACATAGAGACCAAGCAATGCTGCTGAGCCAGAAAAAGAATGAGATAGTGCCATTTGCAACAACGTGGATGGAGATTATCACACTAAGTGAAGTAAGTCAGACAGAGAAAAATAAACATCATATGATACCACTTATATATGAGGTCTAAAAAAAAAATTATACAAATGGACTTATTTACAAAGCAAAAACAGACTCAGACTTAGAAAACAAACTTATGGTTACCAAAGGGGAAAAGTTGTGTGTGTGGGAGGGTGTAAATTAGGAGTTTGGGATTGACATATATACACTACTATATAAAAAATAGACAATGAACAAGGACCTACTGTATAGCAAGCATACGGAATGCTACTTGATATACTAATGGCCTAAATGGGAAAAGAATTTGAAACAAGAGACATATGTACATATATATAAATTAATCACTTTGCTGTACACCTGAAACTAACACAATGTTGTAACTCAACTATACTCCAACTTAAAATAAAAAATTAAAAAACCCATACTAGTTGAATACTGCTGCTGCCGCTAAGTCACTTCAATTGTGTCCGACTCTGTGCAACCCCATAGACGGGATTCTCCAGGCAAGAACACTGGAATGGGTTGCCATTTCCTTCTCCAATGCATAAAAGTGAAAGTGAAGTCGCTCAGTCGTGAATACTACTCAACAGTTAAAAGAGAGAACTGTGGATATACACAACAGTGTGGCTGAGTCTCCAGAGAATTATGCTGAGTGACAAAAAACAATCTTACAAGGCTACATACTGCATGATGCCATTCATATAACATTCTTTAAATGTCAAAATTATAGAAATGGAGACCAGAATAGTGTTTGTCATGGGTTAGAGATGTGGGTGATAGGGTGGTTGAAAGATGTGTAGATCAAAGGTGGGTGTGATTATAACCAGGCAACAGGAGAGACCCACGTGGTAACTGAACTGCTGTGTATCTTACCTGTGGTGGTGGACACACAAGCCTACATGCGATTAAACTACATAGAAACAAACACATGCAAGTAAAATAAGAAATCTGAATAAGAGTAACCAGTTGTACTAATATTAGTACCCTAGTTGTGATATTCTATGGTTTAAGATGTTATCATTGGGGAACAGGGCAGGAGATGTGGGTTTGAACCTTGGGTTGAGAAGAACCCCTGGAGAAGGAAGTGGGGACCCACCCCAGTATTCTTGCCCGGGAAATCCCATGAACAGAGGAGCCTGGCAGACTACAGCCAATGGGGTAGCAAAAGAGTCAGATGTGACTTAACGACTAAACAACCACCATTTGGGAAAAATGGGTGCAGAATACATATGATTTTCTGTATTATTTCTTACAACTGGATATAAATCTACAGTGTTCTCAAAATAAAAAATTCAATTGAATTCACCATTTGACCATATTTAAGTGCGTATTTTTTTTTTTCAAAGCCTTAAAAGAAAGAACTCTTGCATTTGCTCTTTGACAGTTCCTTGCCCTGGTTGAGGGCCTTTGTCCCTCCTCCTTCCAGTAATCTCCTTGCCACTAAACATTACAGGGTTAAAATGAAAAATAAGATACATTTTAATTTTGTCATTTAGGGTTTTGTGCCTTTCTTGAGTTTATGTGATAAAATCATAACTGCTCTTTCCATTAACTAAAGGTCTTCACTCTCTGTTAGACCCAACAATATCTTCCATTTAAATGGAACACAACAGTGAGCATCATTCCTTTCTTTGTTTTCTACAACTAACTTATGAATTGAAGGATAATTTTTAACATTTAGAAGAAAGAATTTTTTTTCTGCTGATAGTAGTTATAATATTACTTTAAGCAAATCTGCTTAAAGTAATTCCAATTGTCCTAAAAAATAAATTGTGGTGAGGAGTCTTTTCAAGAGAATTCAACAGTTTTTGTTATAAACAGCATGATTAACTGTGATTAACAGGACTTCCCTGGTGGCACAATGGATAAGAATCCACCTGCTAATGCAAGGGATATGGGTTTGATTCCAGGCCTGGGGAGACTCCACATGTTGTTGTTGTTCAGTCACTCAGTCATATCAGACTCTTTGCGATCCCATGGACTGCAGCACACCATGCTTCTCTGTCCTTCACCATCTCCCAGAGTTTGCTCAAACTCATGTTCATTGAGTTGGTGATGCCATCCAACCATCTCATCCTCTGTTAACCCCTTCTTCTCCTGCCCTCAATCTTTCCCAGCATCAGGGATTTTTTCCAGTGAGTTGGCTCTTCGCATCAGGTGGCCAAAGTATTGGAGCTTCAGCTTCAGCATCAGTCCTTCCAATGAATATTCAGGGTTGATTTCCTTTAGGATTAACTGGTTTGATTTCATTGCTGTCCAAGGAACTCTCAAGAGTCTTCTCCAGCACCACAAATTGAAAGCATTAATTCTTCAAAGCTTAGCCTTCTTTATGGTCCAACTCTCACAACCGTACATGATTATTTGAAAAATCATTGCTTTGACTATATGGACCTTTGTTGGCAAAGTGATGTCTCTGTTTTTTAATACACTGCCTAGGTTTGTCATAGCTTTTCTTCCAAGGAGCAAGCGTCTTTTCATTTCAAGGCTGCAGTCACCATCTGCAGTGATTTTGGAGCCCAAGAAAATAAAGTCTGTCACTATTTCCATTTTTTCCCATCTATTTGCCATGAAGTGATGGGACTGGATGCCATGATCTTCATTTTTTAAATGTTGAGTTCTAAGCCAACTTTTTCACTCTCCTCTTTCACATTCATCATGAGGCTCTTCAGTTCCTTTTTGATTTCTGCCATTAGGGTGGTGTCTTCTGCATATCTGAGGTTATTGATATTTTCCCTGGCAATCTTGATTCCAGCTTGGTGATCCATTCAGCTCAGCATTTCCCTGATGTACTCTGTATAGAAGTTAGATAAGCAGGGTGATAATATACAGCCTTGTTGTAACCCTTTCCTAATTTTGAGCCAATCTTCTTTTCTGTGTTTGATTCTTACTGTTGCCTCTTGACCTGCAAGAAGGAGGCAGATAAGGTTGTCTGGTATTCCCATATTTTTAAGAACGTTGCACAGTTTGTTGCAATCCACAATCAAAGACTAGCGTAGTTAAGGAAGCAGAAATAGATGCTTTTCTGGAATTCCCTTGTTTTTTCAATGATCCAATGGATGTTGGCAATTTGATCTATGGTTCCTTGGCCTTTGCTATATCCAGCTTGTACATCCAGAAGTTTTCGATTCACATACTAGCGAAGCCTAGCTTGAAGGATTTTGAGCATTACGTTGCTAGCATGTGAAATGAGTGCAGTGGTGTGGTAGTTTGAGCATTCTCTGGCATTTCACTTCTTTGGGATTGAAATGAAATTTGACCTTTTCCAGTCCTGTGGCCACTGCTGAGTTTTCCAAATTTGCTGGCATATTGAGTGCAGCACTTTAATAGTATCATCTTTTAGGATTTGAAATAGCTCAGCTGGAATTCCATCACTTCCACTAGCTTTGTTTGCAGTATTGCCTTCTAGGGCCCACTTAACTTCACATTCCAGGGTGTCTGGCTCTAGCTGAGTGGCCACGCCATCATGGTTTAACACCTTCTGCTTCTGTTAGGTCCAGATCATCTTTGTCCTTTATTATGCCCATCTTTGATGAAATGTTCCCTTGTGTCACTAATCTTCTTGAAAAGATCTTAATCTTTCCCATTCTACTGCTCTCCTCTATTTCTCTGCTTTCTATGTGCTGCAGGGCAACTAAGCCCATGTGCCACAACTGCTGAGAATGTGTACTGTGGCTACTGAAGCCTGTACGTCTGGAACCTGTTCTCTGCAACTACAGAAGCCAAGGCATGGAGAAGCCCATGCACCGCAACTAAAGAATAGCCCCTCCTGGCCTCAAGCAGAGAAAGCCCACACAGCAACAAAGACTCAATGCAGCCAGAAATGAAATTAATTAATTAATTTTTAAAAATTAAACAATAATGAAAAAAAGTAAAATGTGATCAGCAAAGTGCTATGTGCCCACAGATGTGTGTTGTGTGGAGTTAGGTAGACGTGAGTTATATTAATAGAGGTACTCTCCAGGGGCCACTCTGCGAGATCTCTGTGGCTGCAGCCCTCTCCTCTCTAGCAGAGCAGTAACCTAACCATCCTTTGTGTATGCATGCTAAGTTGCTTCAGTCGTGTCCAACTCTTTGCAACCCCATGGTCTGTAACCCACCAGGCCCCTCTGTCTATGGGGATTCTCTAGGCAAGAAAACTGGAGTGGTTTGCCATTTTCTTCTCCAGGGGATCTTCCCAGCCCAGGGATTGAAACCATGTCTCTTATATCTCCAGCATTGGCAGGCAGATTCTTTACTTGTGCCACCTGGGAAGCCTAACTATCAATCATCCCTAAAACAGCTAGCAACAAATAGAGAAACATTCTAAGCCAGGGTTGACAATTTTTTTTCTGTAGAGTCAGAGTAAGTTACTTTGGCTTTTGAGCTGTAATGGTCTGTGTTACAACTGTTCAGCTCTGTTCTTTCAACAGGAAGGCAGCCAAAGATAATCTGTAAAGAAATGGTGTGGCTGTGTCCAATAAAACTGTATGTATGGAAGCTGAAATTTGCATTTCATACAGTTGTCATATGTCATGAACTATTATTGTTTTTTGGTTTTTCTTCAACCATTGCAAAATGTACACAGGCCATGCAAGAACAGGTGGGGGACTGCAGGCAACCCCTGCTTTAGGCCATGACATGAACCTGGCAACTAACCCACCTTTGGGAAAGAAAACCTGGGATATTAAACTTGGTTATGAATATCTTAACGTGCATTTTGTAGCATTAAGCTCATTTGGGTAGTTTTTCCAAAAATTAACAAGAAGCATTTCATAAGTGGAGAAACATTTTATTAAGAGGTTTTACATATATTCAATATATATATAGTTTATATAAATTTAATATATGTAATTTTTATATATTATATGTATATTATATTCATATTCATTGACCAAATAAATAATAATGGAAGTTATTTTAGTGTTCCTTTTCCATAAGCAAAGCATTAACCTGTAGACCATTAATTGCTCCTAAAAGCCACACTTCTTGCTGCTGCTGACACCACAGAAACAGACTGTATCCCTATTCTAATCTGACAAACCTTGAGAAATGCTGCTGCTGAAGTTTGAGTAAATTTGCTCTCACCTGCAGATTGCCTTCACCATGCCGCTCACAGGAATGTGAGCTCTGGCATTGTTGGGGCTGTCAGTCAGAGCAACTGATATCCTGGGTGAAACTAACTGAGTCACAGAAACATCAGATAACTGTCTGAGGAAGGATGGTGATACTATCTCCTTACCTACCTGGGGGAACCAGCCTGTCCTTCTGAAAGGAGCTGTTTGTTCAACTCTTTACTCTAGGCTTGACAGGAAAGTTTGGACATCACTGGAGTCTCAGACGTGACAAGTTGTCATCTTCTTCAGTGATACATTCATATCCAATGAGAACTGTCAAAAAATCCAGGTGATTTTAACTTGAGAGCAAGCTTCAAACATTTTTCAGAGCCTGTTATCATTTTGTCTTACTTGGTTTTAAGAGGTTCCCCATTAGTGGTTGGAACTCTCATTTCTAGCAGGGGGTAACTCCATTCCTTAACTTAAGGCTTTGTGTAAAAAAAAAAAAAAGTGTGTCATTTTAAGCCAAATATAGCTGTTAGAGATATAAACTTCTGACAAGTAATTTTGACATCAGACAGCCATTTTTCCCAAAAGCTACTTCTCAGTTTTTTTTTTTTTTTCCAAACTTCATCCTCCTAAAACACTCCCTCAAGCTATTTTTTGCGTATCTGCAACAGAAAAGAATTTTGTAAAGCACAATACGCTTTTTCAGACTACCCGAGTCTCACCTTTCCCCTGTGAGTCTCAGAAGTTCCCCTCTCCAGCTCCCTCTTTGAGAAGCTATTTGCTCGAATGTCGAGGTTGGAATCATATCACTCAAGAGTCCTTTACACCTCTGACTCTCAGATTTCTCTATGGCACTCAGAGTAATTTACCATTATGGACTATTTTTTTTCTTCCTCAAAAGTCACTAAGCCATGTACAGTTTGATACAGGATAAGGAATGACATCACTTTCTTCCACTATGATTTCTCACTGACCACTGTCAGAAAAAGAATCAAAGCATCTACCTCATGCAAAATCCTTATCAGGGTCCAACTATCTCAAAACAGTTGATCAATTTCTCAGTACTGTAGCGATGCCTCTAGATCTCTTTTGTACTTTTCCAGCAATGATGTGGGAAATCCTGAGTGACTGAGGAGGGGGAAGCGCAGTGTGGCTGGCCTTCCAGGCAATCATAGCTACGGATCTCTTTCCTGGTCATAGTCCATTCAACTCTGAGCCTGTGCCTGTGCTATCTCAGCACATCTACCACTTGCTCAGTGTTTAAGAAGGAATACCCACTTGCCATGGAAGGAGAAACCCTTTGAGGGAAGATAAAGCCTGATCTGAGCAATACAGTCAGCGGGAAGAAGCCTCAGGGTGGAGGTCAAATGGTTTGACCCCAGGCTTTGACTCTCTTCACACCTCCTTTAGGGGAGCCGGCACTGATGCAGCGCTGTGGGCCAGGCCACGTCAGAACTAAGCGGTGTCATGAATGTTCTGGTGCCCACACCTTTCTTAAGGATCGAGGTGCTCATCTGTTTCCTGATCTGCTGGACAGCTGGAGGCTGATGGCCAGACTGTTTGGCCAAGGTCATGCCTCCTCCCAAGACACTGCTTGATCAGGAGGGCATAAAACACTGAACCCATGGTCCCAAGGCAGGACTATGCTGAAAGTTCATCTAGGTCCCCAAGGATTGGCTGGGGCCTCTTGTGACCGCACTGGGGCCTCTTGTGATCGCATTGGGGATCAATTCTTCCCTCTCCACAGTTCTGCTTTCCTCAGTTCCCCAGAACCACCCAAATTAAGGATACTCCCCAGTAAACTCCTTTTATACAAATCCCTAGGCAGAATCTGTTTTTCCAGGGAACCCAGTTTAAAACAAGCAAAAGTCTTTCAGGACAGATTGCTATCTCTTAAAAAGTTCCTTCTTTTTATTCCTTTACCCTTATGTACTGAGCTCCTATGATGTTCCAGACATTGTATTAGCTTTTACAATCATGAGGTGAAGAAGAGCTGCAATGAAGATTGTTAGCTAGGATCAGTGAAGAATGCATTTGGAAGATTTAAAATAGAATTAAATAGAAGTATTGAGAGTAGGAAAGCAATGTTTGGGTGGTGGGAGAAGGTTACTAGCATCAGCGAATTCAAAACTCATGGGCCTGAGTGGCTACGTCGGTGTTCCTGCAGCAGCTGAGATTTGAAATTGGGTCTGGGAGGAAAACTGCTGACGGGGGAAAAGAAGTTTAAATATCTGTTCATGTAGCACACAGGCCACTGCCTACTTCCTCAGCCTTTTTCCTTCCATTCTTTAGTCACAACTTTATGCTCCACTAAGACCATCTTGCTTGCAGTTCCCCTGCAATATGTCAACTGTTTCTCCCATCTTTTTTCTTTGCCCAAGCTGTCATTTCTGCATTAATAAGCTTTTCCTCTATTCACTCTTTCAAGCTTAGTTTGGATATCAGTGAAAATGGCAAAGTAAGGTCCTCTGAAAACTCTCTTCTCCATAAACTCAATGAGGACACTGGCAAAAAATGGTAAGAAATGACCATTTTCAGACGTCTCAGACGTAACTAAACACTTGCAACAATCCAGGAAGCGTTTTCCAGGGAAAACTGCTAGATCTCAGTAAGAACAGCTTTGTGTCACTTTAAGTTGCCCTTATCCCATTGCCTCTGCACAGCTCCACAATAGTGTTGAAACCAAAAGCCGCAATCAGGTGAAAACCAGAAACCTGGCAGCCGCTGGCAGGGGGGCGGGGGGCGGTGGAGAGGAAGGGGGAGAAGTTTAGAGATGGAATAGCTTGTTAGCAGATGCTGCTGGAGATTTGGGCAGAGATAAGATTCTAAAAGAATTTATATACTCTGTTATTGAATTTGCATTTTATCCTGAAAGTAATGAAGAATTAAGCAAAGCTTAAAGTTTCATTCCCAGGTAACATTATTTGACCTGTCTTGTAGTTCTCTGTTTTTATTTGACCTGACTTGGTTGACTAATGTGGTTTTTCCCAGGGTGTGAGTGAGGGTGGGAGCATTTGTTGAAAACAATCAGAGGCAATTTTTTAGTATCTTGGTTGTCTGGAGCAGTGGATAACAGTTGTAACAAGCAATAGGTTAACCAAAAAGCGAAAAAGAAAATCTGGGAAATGAGATGCCCAAGGGGTTTTGAACATCTTAGGTAGAGTCCTTGGAATTTAGAAGGCCATTTACATGTATAGGGCTGTGTGCATGCCCAGGAAAGACCTCTCTGCTAACACAGCCCCGCTTTCCAGAATGAACTCCAGAATAGCACAGGGCATGTATGGGTCAAGCAGGGTTTCCAGGACAGGATGCTGAACACAGAAAGGACTGAAGCCCCAGACTTTTTCTCTCTGGGCAGCAGGAGCCCATTTCATCAATGGTGGCAGGAGTTGGCAACAGACTATGGGAGCCTTGGGCCAAAGGCTGAGGAGAACAGACTTCCAGGAGGATTGATTCACTGCAACCTCACCGGAAGCCAATGCCCAGGACCTTGCAGCCAACCCTCTGCCACTCAGGTCCTGCCAGACAGGAGCAGCAGGCACAGGCACCCAGGCAGAAGAGAGGTTGGTGAGCAGGAAGGGCCTGGTGCCAGATGGCAGAGCTGGACAGAGGGCCTGCCAGCCAGCACCAGCCATGTGCCAATTGTTAGCAGGGCCCAAGGAGCACCGAGGCAGGCAGGAAGCATAGTGACTGCTCCAGCCACTCCCAGATGCCCTGCCTGACCACTTTAGACCTGCCCCAGTACGTGTAGTGAGCACCATGAAAAGAGAGCCAATCCTGGGGTCATAAGACAGGAGTTCAAACCAGCGACATCTTAGTCATGGGACCTTGAGCAAATTACATTACCTTTCCTGCTCTAAGCAGGGGCTGTTGTGGTGACAAATGAACACACAGACAGCTTTTGCCAATAGCAAACTATAAATACGTATTACAGCAGTGATGTGATCCTCCGATACATTCATCTTCAACTGCTCTGTTTGTAGTTCACCTTTGAATGTGAAAAATGTGTACCCACTTAAGGGATTAAAGGCTAACACAACACTGAAACAGTGAGTGGTGATCATAGATCAATTACTACACAGTTGAAGTGTCTCACTGTCTGTAAAGCATGTGTGGTCTGGCCACCAGCTGGGTCAGCCTCCCCATCCTCATTTGAGATATATCTTTCACCGCCCTGCCCACCCTCTCCTACAGCTTTGAGGCCACTTACTGCAACTGAAGTGTCGTGTGGCTGTGTCCCTGGCTGGTGTTGGTGACTCTTACATCTCCCTCTCAAGTTCACCTCCACCCCTCCACTCAATGCCCATTCCCTCAGTGCCCCTGGATGGACATTATAGAGACGGTGGGTGCAATGAGTTGAAGCAAAAACAAACGTACATGTTGATCGGAACTGGGCAGCTCTTCAAACCCAGAAATGTTTTCACTCACATGTGTGTGCCACTTGCTGGCTGAACTCCTCAGGTTCCACACCTGTCTGGTGTTGGGGGCTACCGCCTCACCTGGGGGAAAACTAGGACAATGGAGGCGGGCTGAATTCCCTTATTTCTAAATCTAGAAAATGTCTAGCAACTCGAGTCTCTTTCCAATGAGATACTGTAGATTTTGTAAGTCTCTAAGCTTTTTATTCACCTAATTTATGTCAATTTCGTCTAAACGGTTAGTCACGGTGTCCCTGCAAGGAGACAGATGCTGTGCTAGAAACTAGATGCTCAAATGCGGATACGACACAGCTGTGCCTCAGGCTCTCACAGATCTTTCAGAAGGGTTTCCAGAGGAGGAGTCAGTTCCATAAGGGTGTCCCAGGAGGCGCCCCCAAGGAGAAGGTCTTTGAGCAGAGTCTTAAAGAATATATGTTTTGCCCGGTATCTTAGCCCCTCCCAGCAGTTGTAAACCACCAGTTGGGTGGTTTATAAACTACAGAAATTGATTCCTCACAGTTCCAGAGGCTGGAAGTCCCAGATCAAGGCCCCAGCAGGACTGAGGGATGACCCTCTTTCTGGCCCCAGCCACCTCATCCTCTCTGTGTCCTCACATGGCAGAAGGGGCTGGGCATTCTGGGAGCCTCTTTTATAAGATACTAAATCTATTTGTGAGGGCTCCACCCTCAGGACCTCAGCACTAGCATCAAGGTTTCAACATAAGAACATGGGGGGCTGTGGAGCACACATTCAGACCACATTACCAGGTGGGAGTCCCAGGTACATTCCCAGGTGAGGCAGAGTTTCCAAAGATGCAGGACATGAGGGCACACAAACAAGTGGGTGATGCTGGGTGCTGTGTGTGTCGGGCAGGGTGAGAGAGTGAAGGAGGCCAGAGAGGAAATTTCCAAGCAGAGGCCTGTGTGGAGGGGACAGCTAATGTCACCATGAAGGAAAGCAGGTCAGAGTGGGTGCATCTGTGAACTTCCAAAAGATGTCGGTGATGCAGATTTTCTACAAATTTCCTGAATTTTAATCATTGGTCATCATCGTGCATGCTCAGTCATTTCGGACTCCTTGTAACCCTTTGAATTGTAGCTCACCAGGCTCCTCTGTTCATGCAATTTCCAGGCAAGAATACTGGAGTGGCTTGCCATTTCCTCTTCCAGGGGATCTTCCTGACCCAGGGAGCAAACCCACGTCTCCTGCAGCTCTTGCATTGCAGGTGAATTCTTCACCTGCTGAGACCTCAGGGAAGCCCCCTTAATTCTTGGCAACCAATTTTAAAAAAGAACTGTCAGGCCAACTGTAGTGGATGCTGTTGTACCATCCAGAGTCCCACCCCCCAGCTCCTCCCAGTTTTGGCCGGCTTTCCCCTTCCCAGCCTCTCTCTCCACTTACCCCTGCATCCCACCTTCTCCTCTTTGCAATGTTTCTTTCTGTCTCCATCACAGCTGTTTCCTGACACGTCCAAGCCAGGTCCCAGGTACTACAACTGTTGAACCTGACCTGTCACCGAGACATCAAGGAGTCCAGAGGTGGCCTTCGGTCCATCTGTTTGAGAACTCTGAGCTAGAGTGTGGGAAGGGTGGGGGCAGTGGGGGGCAGTGGTCAAGGAGGGAGTTGAGGTGGGGCAAAGAGGCCAGACCATGTGGCTGAGCTGGAAGCTCATTATCCCATCAGGAAAAGTCATTTGACAGGCACTCTGGAGCCAGTGCAGGCCTTTTTTTTTTTTTACACCAAGACTCAAATCAAATTAGGTTTCTGTAAGAGTATGCTGGCCTCAGCAGAAGATGAATGAGAGAAGTTCTGCAGTGGGGCACCTCGTGCTTGGATGATGGCAGCTGTTATTGATCTGTACCTTGCTGGGTTCCCCCTCCGGTTTGCAGCCAGAGAGCCCCTGGCACAACCAGTCAGGCCAGGTGTCCTTTCGTGGCCCAGACCCCTACGTGCCCTTCCCCTCATATTTCCCCCCCGCCAGTCACCCTGCTCCCCCTCTCCCTTCTGCACCCCTCCTGGCAGGCTCCCCACTCAGGACCTGCACCTACCCCTTCCTGCCCCCTCACTCTTTGAGGTCACCACACAATGCCACCTCCCCAGGAGGGCTGCCTTGGCCTCATTGCACAGAATCACACAAGCCTGTGCACATGTGTGTTCCTCCATGCACCGTCCATCTGATAACTGCTGTGTCGTAGTGGGGATGGAGGGGCGGGCAGTTTCTGAAGTCCAGTCCCCATTCCCCTTGCTAGGTCCCAGTCCCCTGGGCCTCATCCCCAGAGTAAGGGAGCTGAGCTGGGCACACAGGCCAAGCCATGTCCTCACACAGAGGACATCTGTCCATGATCTAGGCGCTGTACCTGTACTAACCTGCATAATCAATTTGATCTCATTCTATACTATTGTAGTTTAGTTGCTCGGTCCTGTCCAACTCTGCAACCCCATGGACTGCAGCACACCAGGCTGCCCTCCTGTCCTTCACTGTCTCCTATATATATATTCTGCATTATAGCCTTCATTTTACTTATCATCATCCTACACGGTCTATATTTTTTTCTTGTTTATAGTCTTTGTCCCTTACTAAAATGTTGGCACTATGAATTTCAATCAAAGTTATTTCCCAGGACCTAGAATAATGCTTGATCTACAATAGATAGATAGATCTATAGATAGATCTACAATAGATGTATTGTAGATATAATGCCTGATTTTAGTAAACGTGATGCCTGATACATAGTAGCTCAATAATGTGTGTGGAATGAGTCATGAGTGAGTAGATGGAAGGAAGGATGGAAGGAGAAGGAAGGGAGGGAACAAGACAGATTAGAGGCAGGGAAATCCATTTGCAGGTGGTTTTAATAATTAATATGGGAGAGAGTGGTGGAGACTAAGGTGGATACAGTGAAATCCGAAAGAAAGGGTTACAGTTGCTCTGAACGTCCTATCTTTCCCTTTTGACCTGCTGCAGCCAATTCCATTAACCCGTGGATCTCTGTAAACTCCAGGGTATACTGTTCCCAGTCGTATGATTCCAAATTCTACACACTCAGTTGGAGGTGGCTTCTATGTGAGCCTGGTGCCCGTCATTTCAGTCTCTTGGTTCCTGGTTAGCTCTTTCATGTTAAAAACTATTTTTAACATCTCTCCCTCCATTTGTCACATTTGAATTTTCACTTAAACCCCACTGATATCCTAAGAACTTGAATTCCTTATTGAGTCATTTGTCTTAGGACTGATGCAGGATGATGGCTGTGCTTCCTCTGGGGTCCTTGAGCTGTGGCTTCACCAGGAGTCTGGGGTCTAAAGCCATCTAAGGAATCTGCCTTCCTGGCCTGACCCCGCACTCCTGCCATTCTGAATGGCCCCTGCCAGTGACCTCCCCCACTTCCCAGAGGTATTTCTGGGACAGAAGCCTCCTCCCCTGGTTCTGCTCCCTACTCAAGGGAAACACTTGCAGTCTGGGTGCCATTTAATACAGAAGGGTTCACAGATGAAAAGTTAGTCAGGTTTTGTCTTTTCAATGAAAGCCCTGGGTCCTGTTCTGAAATGAAGCAGAGCAAGTGGGCACAAGCTCCTCTCATTTACAAAGCTGTCACACATTTGTGACTGGAGGTGGTTTTGCGTTTTTAAGCAAACTGGGAAACCCTGTGTACCTGTTGGTCAGGCTTAGCTTTGGTAAGAGGGGTGGGGGGAGGAAGCGAGCATGATGCTGGACTCTCCTCCTTCTTTAGGGACCCACTTTGGAGACAGAGTGACTGTCATCTCTACCAGAAAATTCAAATGTGATTTTTTTTCTCCATCTCAAAGGAAATTGCTGTCCATGAAAGCTAAAAACAGCTCCACCCACTGAGCATATTTAAGTATATATACATATTCACATTTGTGATGATCTTACCCTCCAGAATACATTTTTTTTTAAGATAAAAGATCAGAGTCTGATGACTATAACTGTCTTTTCTCTTTGAGTTATTCAGGGTGGAATGGAGTAGGTGTGGGCTGGAGAATTCTGTGGGTAATTTCTTAATTTAGAACTAGGGGCCAAGGCAGCCATCCAAGCAAACCGACATTAATGTATTCAAAAGAAATAAAGCAAGAAGATTACTGGAATTGCCCGGTAAGGAGTACCTTCTGCATTTGCCATTTTGCTAATGGAGAGCTGGATTGGGATATTTTCTGAGCTTTCAGGGTTTCTCAAGAGAATTTGGTTTGGCTCTTTGAATCTCAGCTTTTCAATTCCTGGCCAACTTTTGGAAAGATCCTGTTGGAGACCCTGCCTCTTTCTCTTCTCCTATTGAGTTTACACAGGTAGGATCTTTCAGAATGAAGAGAATGTCACTTAATGAGCGTTCAGTCAAAGGAGGCAGAACCTTGGCATGGAACCTAACCCCTTCCCTGGAGGCAGAGGTTGGGCAGCTGGGAGACTGCTCAGCCCTCAAGGGTTGGGCGGCTCTCAGGAGGAAAGGCTTGTCACCTGATACAGATTTGACATGGGATGAATTGGCACTCCTGAGTTATTAATAACTCATTTTTGGATAAGTTTTCTGATTTTTTTAAAGCCTCTCAAAAGCCTCTTCTCATGTGTGATTCTCAAGGACCCTCCAAGAGAGAAATTAGTCTCTTAATAGTAATAAGAGTATGCTTTGGCCCAGGCTCCATGTCTGTCTTCAATAATGTCTCCCAATATTGAATAGTAGAATCAAAGTAAAGTTTCAGTTCAGTTCGGTTGCTCAGTCGTGTCCCACTCTTTGTGATGCCATGAATCACAGCACGCCAGGCCTCCCTGTCCATCACCATCTCCTGGAGTTCACTCAAACACACTTCCATTGAGTTGGTGATGCCATCCAGCCATCACATCTTCTGTCGTCCCCTTTTCCTCCTGCCCCCAATCCCTCCCAGCATCAGAGTCTTTTCCAACGAGTCAACTCTTCACATGAGGTGGCCAAAGTACTGGAGTTTCAGCTTTAGCATCATACCTTCCAAAGAACACCCAGGGCTGATCTCCTTTAGAATGGGCTGGTTGGATCTCCTTGCAGTCCAAGGGACTCTCAAGAGTCTTCTCCAACACCACAGTTCAAACGCATCAATTCTTTGGCGCTCAACTTTCTTCACAGTCCAACTCTCACACCCATACATGACCACTGGAAAAACCATAGCCTTGACTAGACGGACCTTTGTTGGCAAAGTAATGTCTCTGCTTTTCAATATGCTGTCTAGGTTGGTCATAACTTTCCTTCCAAAGAGTAAGCGTCTTTTAAATTCATGGCTGCAATCACCATCTGCAGTGATTTTGGAGCCCCAAAAAATAAAGTCTGACACTGTTTCCACTGTTTCCCCATCTATTTCCCATGAAGTAAGTGATGGGACCAGATGCCATGATCTTAGTTTTCTGAATGTTGAGCTTTAAGCTAACTTTTTCACTCTCCTCTTTCACTTTCATCAACAGGCTTTTTAGTTCCTCTTCACTTTCTGCCATAAGGGTGGTGTCATCTGCATATCTGAGGCTATTGATATTTCTCCTGGCAATCTTGATTCCAGCTTGTGTTTCTTCCAGCCCAGCGTTTCTCATGATGTACTCTGCATAGAAGTTAAAAAAGCAGGGTGACAATATACAGCCTTGACGTACTCCTTTTCCTATTTGGAACTAGTCTGTTGTTCCATGTCTAGTTCTAACTGTTGCTTCCTGACCTGCATACAGATTTCTCAAGAGGCAGGTCAGGTGGTCTGGTATTCCCATCTCTTTCAGAATTTTCCACAGTTTATTGTGATCCACACAGTCAAAGGCTTTGACATAGTCAGTAAGCAGAAATAGATGTTTTTCTGGAACTCTCTTGCTTTTTCCATGATCCAGTGGATGTTGGCAATTTGATCTCTGGTTCCTCTGCCTTTTCTAAAACCGCTTGAACATCTGAAAGTTCATGGTTGACGTATTACTGAAGCCTGGCTTGGAGAATTTTGAGCATTACTTTACTAGCATGTGAGATGAGTGCAATTGTGCAGTAGTTTGAGCATTCTTTAATTCCTCCTAATTCCTTTTCAGTACAGTATCTTAGATGTCAAAAGTTCTCATGTCTACATAAGGCACATTTTACAGAAAAACAGGGAAATTTATATAAACAAATTTAAATATGGCTAAGGAGAGGTAGCCATATCGCAGCGCGGGTGGCTGCGATGGTGCACAAGTGTGGCAGAGAGGAACTACCCCACGTCTGAGGTCAGGGGCAGAAGTCGGGAGGACCCCATGCCCGAGGGGTGGCGGCCAAGGGGAGCTACCCCACATCCGAGGTCACGAGTGGCAGCCAGGAGGAGCTACCCCACGTCCGAGGTCAGGGGCGGTGGCCGGGAGGAGCTACCTCATACCCGAGGTCGGGGGCAGCGGCCGAGAGGAGCAACTCCACGTCCAAGGAGCGGTAGCTGTGCGGGAGCAGGAGGGCCTAGAGGAGCTACTCCACATTCAAGGTCAGGAGGGGTGGTGTAGAGGAGGTAAGGAGCAGCGGCTGGGCTTTGCTGGAGTAGCCATGAAGCGATACCCCACGTCCAAAGTAAGAGAATCCCAAGTAAGATGGTAGGTGTTGCAAGAGGGCATCAGAGGGCAGACACACTGAAACCATAATCACAGAAAACTAGTCAATCTAATCACACTAGGACCACAGCCTTGTCTAACTCAATGAACTAAGCCATGCCCTGTGGGGCCACCCAAGACGGGCGGGTCATGGTGGAGAGGTCTGACAGAATGTGGTCCACTGGAGAAGGGAATGGCAAACCACTTCAGTATTCTTGCCTTGAGAACCCCATGAACAGTATGAAAAGGCAAAATGATAGGATACTGAAAGAGAAACTTCCCAGGTCAGTAAGTGCCCAATATGCTACTAGAGATCAGTGGAGAAATAACTCCATAAAAAATGAATGGATGGAGCCAAAGCAAAAACAATACCCAGTTGTGGATGTGACTGATGATGGAAGCAAAGTCCGATGCTGTAAAGAGCAATATTGCATAGGAACCTGGAATGTCAGGTCCATGAATCAAGGCAAACTGGAAGTGGTCAAACAGGAGATGGCAAGAGTGAACGTTGACATTCCAGGAATCAGTGAACTAAAATGGACTGGAATGGGTGAATTTAACTCAGATGATCATGATATCTACTACTGTGGGCAGGGATCCCTTAGCAGAAATGGAGTAGCCGTCATGGTCAACAAAGGAGTCCGAAATGCAGTACTTGGATGCAATCTCATAAACGACAGAATGATCTCTGTTCATTTCCAAGGCAAACTATTCAATATCACAGTAATCCAAGTCTATGCCCCAACCAGTAAGGCTGAAGAAGCTGAAGTTGAATGGTTCTATGAAGACCTACAAGAACTTTTAGAACTAACACCCAAAAAAGATGTCCTTTTCATTACAGGGGACTGGAATGCAAAAGTAGGAAGTCAAGAAACACCTGGGATAACAGGCAAATTTGGCCTTGGAATACAGAATGAAGCACTGCAAAGGCTAATAGAATTTTGCCAAGAGAACACACTGGTCATAGCAAACACCCTCTTCCAACAACACAAGAGAAGACTCTATGCAGGGACATCACCAGATGGTCAACACTGAAATCAGATTGATTATATTCTTTGCAGCCAAAGATGGAGAAGCTCTATACAGTCAGCAAAAACAAGACCAGGAGTTGACTATGGCTCAGATCATGAGCTCCTTATTGCCAAATTCAGACTTAAATTGAAGAAAGTAGGGAAAACCACTAGACCATTCAGGTATGACCTAAATCAAATCCCATATGATTATACAGTGGAAGTGAGAAATAGATTTAAGTGCCTAGATTTGATAGATAGAGTGCCTGATGAACTATGGACGGAGGTTTGTGACATTGTACAGGAGACAGGGATCAAGACCATCCCCATGGAAAAGAAATGCAATAAAGCAAAATGGCTGTCTGAGGAGGCTTTACAAATAGCTGTGAAAAGAAGAGAAGTGAAAAGCAAAGGAGAAAAGGAAAGGTATAAGCATCTGAATGCAGAGTTCCAAAGAATAGCAAGAAGAGATAAGAAAGCCTTCCTCAGCGATCAATGCAAAGAAATAGAGGGAAACAACAGAATGGGAAAGACTAGAGATCTCTTTAAGAAAATTAGAGATACCAAGGGAACATTTCATGCAAAGATGGGCTCGATAAGGGACAGAAATGGTTTGGACTAACAGAAGCAGAAGATATTAAGAAGAGATGGCAAGAATACACCGAAGAACTATACAAAAAAGATCTTCACGACCAATATAATCATGATGGTGTGATCACTCATATAGAGCCAGACATCCTGGAATGTGAATTCAAATGGGCCTTAGAAAGCATCACTACAAAGCTAGTGGAGGTGATGGAATTCCAGTTGAGCTATTCCAAATCCTGAAAGATGATGCTGTGAAAGTGCTGCACTCATTATGCCAGCAAATTTGGAAAACTCAGCAGTGGCCACAAGACTGGAAAAGGTCAGTTTTCATTCCAATCCCAAAGAAAGGCAATGCCAAAGAATGCTCAAACTACTGCACAATTGCACTCATCTCACACACTAGTAAAGTAATGCTCAAAATTCTCCAAGCCAGGCCTCAGCAATACGCGAACTGTGAACTTCCAGATGTTCACGCTGGTTTTAGAAAAGGCAGAGGAACCAGAGATCAAATTGCCAACATCCACTGGATCATGGAAAAAGCAAGAGAGTTCCAGAAAAACATCTATTTCTGCTTATTGACTATGTCAAAGCCTTTGACTGTGTGGATCACAATAAACTGTGGAAAATTCTGAAAGAGATGGGAATACCAGACCACCTGACCTGCCTCTTGAGAAATCTGTATGCAGCTCAGGAAGCAACAGTTAGAACTAGACATGGAACAACAGACTGGTTCCAAATAGGAAAAGGAGTACGTAAAGGCTGTATATTGTCACCCTGCTTATTTAACTTCTATGCAGAGTATACCATGAGAAATGCTGGGCTGGAAGAAGCACAAGCTGGAATCAAGATTGCCAGGAGAAATATCAATAGCCTCAGATATGCAGATGACACCACCCTTATGGCAGAAAGTGAAGAGGAACTAAAAAGCCTGTTGATGAAAGTGAAAGAGGAGAGTGAAAAAGTTAGCTTAAAGCTCAACATTCAGAAAACTAAGATCATGGCATCTGGTCCCATCACTTACTTCATGGGAAATAGATGGGGAAACAGTGGAAACAGTGTCAGACTTTATTTTTTGGGGCTCCAAAATCACTGCAGATGGTGATTGCAGCCATGAATTTAAAAGACGCTTACTCTTTGGAAGGAAAGTTATGACCAACCTAGACAGCATATTGAAAAGCAGAGACATTACTTTGCCAACAAAGGTCCGTCTAGTCAAGGCTATGGTTTTTCCAGTGGTCATGTATGGGTGTGAGAGTTGGACTGTGAAGAAAGTTGAGCACCAAAGAATTGATGCGTTTGAACTGTGGTGTTGGAGAAGACTCTTGAGAGTCCCCTGGACTGCAAGGAGATCCAACCAGCCCATTCTAAAGGTGATCAGCCCTGGGTGTTCATTGGAAGGACTGATGCTGAGGCTGAAACTCCAATACTTTGGCCACCTCATGCAAAGAGTTGATTCTTTGGAAAAGACCCTGATGCTGGGAGGGATTGGGGGCAGGAAGAGAAGGGGACGACAGAGGATGAGATGGCTGGATGGCATCACCGACTTGATGGACTTGAGTTTGAGTGAACTCCGGGAGTTGGTGATGGACAGGGAGGCCTGGTGTGTTGCAATTCATGGGGTTACAAAGAGTCAGACATGAGTGAGTGACTGAACTGAACTGAAGCAGAGATATTTCTCTGGTTTTGAACTTGCTTTTACATACACACACGTATATGTACATACTTATGTATTGCTTTCCTGAAAGACATCTCTTTCCATTCTGGAAGATACAATCCAGATTGTGGTCAATTAGTTCTCAGTTCTTCTAAAAGGAAGCTTTTATATATAGGATGGATAAACAACAAGGTCCAACTGTATAGCACAGGGAACTATATTCAGTATCTTATGATAAACTGTAATGGAACAAATATGGGATAGGAAATGGCAACCCACTCCAGTGTTCTTGCCTGGAGAATCCCAGGGATGGCAGAGCCTGTTGGGCTGCCATCTATGAGGTCACACAGAGTTGGACACAACTGAAGTGACTTAGCAGCAGCAGCAGCACATGGGTGTTAAGACACTTCAGTCATGTCTCTTTGTGACTCCATGGGCTGTATCTCACTGGACTCCTCTGACCACAGGATTCTCCAAGCAAGAATACTGGAGTGAGTTGCCCATCTTCCTCCAGAGGATCTTCCTGACCCAAGGATTGAAATCATGTCTCTTAGATCTCCTGCACTAGCAGGCGAGTTCTTTAACACTAGCATCTCCTGGGAAGCCCTTAATTTTGTATTGAGGTATAAATCAAGTATACTTCAATATAAAATTAAAATAAGCAAACAAACAAACAAAAGCCTCTCAGAGATAATGTACTTTTGTTGTTGCTTTCTCTATTTTGTAGTCCAAGATAGTGTCTAAAAGTATGACCTCCAAAATGTTATTGCTCAACATCTTCCTCCACCTGTGGGGCATCCTCCGTCCCTCCCCAGACAGCACAGTGTCGGGAAGTCACAGGTACCTGAATCCCTGCTGAAGGACTTGAGTGATTTACGTGAACAAGAAGTTATATGTCAACGACTGGACTCAGGTGACCCTCTTTAGAAAAGTGTAGAAGGTATTTTCACTAATTGAGAAACAATAAATTTTGTTTTTTCTTTCCTGTGCCTAACTTATACCCAAGATATATTGCAAAGGTAAAAATGTCTATGTGATACTGATACCAAGCTTGTTGCTGCAGAATCATACCACTGTCCTTCCCTTGAATGGAAACCAATTACTCTTATCCAAGTTTCAGGAAGAAGCTGTGAAGAAGATACAGTTAACCAAGAATTGGTCAGAACCAACTAGGTTCAAGATGGTGGAAGACAACTTCCAGTAGACTTTGGAACCTCATTATATGATAATTATAATATATTAGCATATTAAATGCCACATTCACCAGTGCCAGGACAGTTGATATCTGCCATGACAACAATCAGAAAAACCCATACAAGGACTGAAAAGAAGAATTGCATCAGTTCCACATCCCGGTTGTTGGATAAGTCATGAATATTCCTCCCACTTTTTACAACTCCCTCTGTTTTACCTTGACCCTCCTATATATTTGGTGTCTCCACCCAAATTTAATTGAGAAGTTGATTTGTGACCTAGGTTCCCCCTTGTCTCTTCTTTGGATGTTGACTAAAGCTTGTCCTGCTCCAGCCTCAGCCTTGGTTTCATTATTGGCTGCAGGAATCTGATCAGAGAAAGAAACTTCCTGACGGAAACAAGGGGTCTCCACCCAGGCTAGGACCTCAGCACAGGTCCAGCCCATCAATTTAGTAACAATATTACCACATTGTTATATTTGGAACCCTAGGACTAGAGGCTGTCCTTTAACCAAGCTAGTCAGAAGAAATGGCAATGGCCAATGTAGTGAGCATGTATTTTGATTACAGTACAACTTAGAAACTTACATTTTTGATAAGGTGATTGTTTAACATTTAAATTCACTAGACAGAAGGAGAGAAAGAGCATGATGATGTGGAAGAGTAAGCGGTTTCTATATAAGGTTATGGCAATGACACCTCATTTCTTAAGCATGTATACAAACACACACACATACATGCAAATAAATCAGATTAGTTTAGTCCAGAAGAAAGCGGGTATGTGTTTTGTTTGCTCTGTTTTAACCCTGATCGCACTGAATGTTAAACAAGGACAAAAGCACTCATTAGAATATGCAATGACTTTGTAGAAAACAGAGCGTCGATTTATTCATTCATAATGAGAAAACCATCAAGCAGATTGGAGACTCATGTTTGCTTTTCAGTTTATTCTATCCCTCTAGGCAAACTTACAGGGAAACCAAATTAAAATCAGAGTTTTTCCTCATGAATGTGGACTCTGAGGAGCAGGCAAGGGTTGGATGATTTGAAACGCTGATGTCACAGACCTGAGACAGTCTGACCCTCTCCCTGACGGGCATGCCGCCTGCAGATGAGCCACCTGTGCCCCTGGATCATGCTGCCCTCTCTCTTGAGTGAGGATGGAGGCACCTGGTCAAAAGGAACCTCTCATTCTTGTTTTCCTGTAGCTTGTTGACTGGCCAGCTCCCTTTTTTCTACCTCCCATATTTTAGGCACTGTGTTCTTTTCTAGAACAGTATTTTGATCCTATTTAACTGTTTTGTTCGATCAAAGACATATGGTCATTGTAAAACCTTTGGACAAAGGAAAGGCTCCCCACGACCTAGAGATCGCCTCTGGTCTGTGGCAGCAGGGACTACTTCCATTGCAGTGAGGAGAAGTATGTGTGGATAGAATTGAGGACATGGTCCAGGACATCAGGAAAGCTCAGGATTATCTTCGTCCTCCCTTTAAATATTCTTTCCTTCAAGCTTCAGCAAACATTTCTTTAAATAGCCAGATAGTTAATAATTTAGGCTTTGTGGATTGCATTATCTCCATTACAATGCTTAGCTCTATGGCTGAAGCACAAAAGCAACCATAGGCTCAGTTGAATAGATGTGGCTGTGTTCCAGTAAAACTTTACGAAGAAGCGAGTATGTCACATTGCGCTCACAGGTCTTACTACACCCTTTCCTGTAAAGTGGCTTCAGAGGGCTTCCCAGTGGTGCAGTGGTAAAGAATCCACCTGCCAAAGTAAGAGACATGGGTTTGATCCCTGATCTGGGAGGATCCCAATGCCTTGGGGCAACTAAGCATGTATACCACAACTACTGAGCCTGTGCCCTAGAGCCTGGGAGCCGCAGCTATGAAGTCTGCGTGCCCTAGAGCCCAGGCTCTGCAACAAGAGAAGCCACCGCAATGAGGAGCACGTGCACCGCAACTAGAGAGGATCCCCCACTTGCTGCAACTGGAGAAAAGTCAGAGCAGCAATAAAGACCCAGCACAGCCAAAAATAAATAAAATTCTCTCAAAAAAATAAAGTAGCTTCAGAATAAAGCATGCACTTTGTAATTAAGAAAATGTTTTAATTTCTAGTCAAACTATTTTGAAATGATTCTTCCCTTAGCTTCTGAAATATACATTTTTGTCTGGTATTTGGATCAATTTATAATTGCTCAATATCCTTGTTGGAAGTGATGGCTGCATGAGAAATGGAACATGTTTTCTGCCTGTAAATATTAACAGCACATTACTTTTTAACTTTTAATTGAAATATGATTGTTGTACAATGTTAGTTTCTGTTATACAGCGAAGTGATTCAGTTATTCTATAAATATAGCTTCCCAGGTGGCTCAGTGGTAAAGAATCCACCTGCCAATTTAGGAGCTGCAGGAGACACAGATTCAATCCCTGAGTCAGGAAGGTCCCCTGGAGGAGCGTATGGCAACCCGCTCCAGTATTCTTGCTGGGATAATCCCATGGACAGAGGAGCACAGTCCACAGTATCGCAAAGAGTCAGAGACGACTAAGTAGCTGGGCACACACACACATATTCTTTTTCATATTCCCTTCCATTACAGTTTATTACAGGATACTGAATATAGTTCCTTGTCTACACGGCAGGACCTTGTTGACTGTTTATTCTATATACAGAAGTTTGTATCTGTTAATCCCAAACTTCCGCTCCATCCTTCCCCTGTCCGTGAGCTTGTTTCTAGTTTGTAAATAAGGTCATTTGTGTCATATTTTAGCTTCCACATATAAGTGATGTCATAGATACTTATCTTTCTCTTTCTGACTCACTTCATTTAGTGTGATAACCTCTAGGTGCAACCATATTGCTGCAATTGGCATTGTTTCATCCTTTCTATGGCTGAGTAGTATTCCATTGTATATACGCATCACATCTCTTTTATCCATTCATCCATTGATGGGCATTTAGGTTGCTTCCACATCTTGGCTATTGCACATAGTGCTGCAGTGAACATAGGGGTATATGTATCTTTTTGAATTATAGTTTTCTCCAGATATATCCCTAGGAGTGGGATTGCTGGATCATATGGCAACTCTATTCTTAGTTTTTGAAGAACTTCCATTTTTCAGTGGCTGCAACAATTTATATTCCCACTAATTGTGTGGGAGAGTTCCCTTTTCCACCTCGTCTCCAGCATTTGTTATTTATAGACTTTTAATAATGGCCATTAACAGCCCATTGAATGGCCCAGTGACCTAGGTATTCCTCCTCTCCGTATATATTCTACACATGTTCACTAAGATACACATACAAGATATTCATGGCAGAACAAAGTAATATTTCAAAACTGTATGCACTCTAACTGTCCATAGAATAGGAGGGATAAATAAATCATTGTAGATCATACCATGAAATAATATATGGCAATAAGGATGAACAGACTACAACCACAGGCATCCATGCGGATGTATCTCACAAATAGCACTGAGTAAAGAAAGAACATAGAGTTTGATTCTATTTTCATAAAGTTCAAAAATTAATCCATGATTCTGAAGGGAAGAATAATGATTTCTCTTGAGAGGGGTAGTTAGTGACTAGGAAAGGGAAGGGGTCCCCTGGAGTGTTAATAGTACTGTATATCTTAATATGGATGCTGATTTCAAAGCTGCACTCAATTTTCTGAGTATATTTAATTTTTTTTAATTACCACAGTCATAATAACAGCTGACTTTTCTTAAAAGACAACAATATACCAGGAACTGTGTTAAGCACTTCATAAATATCATCTCATTTGCTGCTGCTAAGTCGCTTTAGTCGTGTCTGACTCTGTGCGACCCCATAGACGGCAGCCCACCAGGCTCCCCCGTCCCTGGGATTCTCCAGGCAAGAACACTGGAGTGGGTTGCCATTTCCTTCTCCAAGGCATGAAAGTGAAAAGTCAAAGTGAAGTCACTCAATTGTGTCCGACTCTTAGCGACCCCATGGACTGCAGCCCACCAGGCTCCTTGGTCCATGGGATTTTCCAGGCAAGAGTACTGGAGTGGGGTGCCATTGCCTTCTCCATTATCTCATTGACTCCTCACAAAACTCCTCAAAGGTGGAATATAATGAAAACAAGGTTCAGAGAGGTTAAGAAATTTGCTCAAAGTCACGCAACTAGTGAGCTTCAAAACTGCCACTGACATATATCAGAATGATACACAGCTTTGTGGAGTGAGCATCATAGTGAGAGAGCCTCATGGGGTTGCAGGGAGTGAGAAGTCTCAGAGACGAGTAAGAGGGGAGACCTGTTCTGTTTTGAAAGGTGGGACTAGAACATCTAAACACCGACTCTCCAGTTTCTGTAGCCACGGGGCAAGCAGATGGACTGGAAATGGAAGGTTTTTCCTGCTCAGCTCATCAGTTCTAAATCAAAATATACGGAAGCCCAAGCATGGGCATAATGCAAAGGCTGGTTTTCTTCCAGGAGTGGCATATGGTTCCAGAATGAATCGATGTACAGACAGAGCCTCCATGGGCTATGACCTTGACTGTCATACTGGAAATCAAAAAAGATGGAAATGATCTTGGGGCTTGGACTCTGAGGGATAAATACAGGGGAAACAAAGAATGTCAAAGAACCAGGCTTCTCTCAGACAGCTGTGAGTCTCTCTGCTCCTCTTCCCTCCCTCCCGCCTCCCCTCTTGCAAACTCTGATTGGATACTTGCTATTTGCAAGGCCAGTGCTAGGCACTGCAACATCTCATTTTTTTAAATGATGATGTCACTATAACCTGACTCGTATATTAGGTTGTGAAATTATTCATATGTCCCCGAATAGAAATAGGAGAATCTATGGCCCAATAAACCAATATTGAGAACATTAGGAGCTTTCAAATAAAGCTGATTTCCTGCACAGACAGTGGAATGTGAGCTTTTGAAACATTTGTCTGAGTCCCTGAAGGTATCAATAAACTTTTATATGGAGGAAACAATGTAGATAGTAGAATATACACACTATAACATTTTATGTTTTATTTAGCAGCAGTACATAAACTCCCCAAGGCCCACAAACAGTCCTGGAGGGCTGTGCCTTCCGGCATTTAAAAGAGATTCTCAGAATACTCATCTTAGCCATCCGACTGCAATGCTTTTTCCTTTGGGGAATCTGTGATTGCTGCTTTCAAAAGACTATTTCCAAAATTTAGTGAAGTAAAAACTATACAAAAGGTAATAATTTTTGAGTCATCTATGTTTTGTGTGCTAAGTGTGCATCGGAATCAGTTGCTTTAATTGTGTCTAAATACCTTCTCTTGTATACTGGTTTTCTTTATATATGCATATGCTGGCAAGGAGATAGCTATTATGACTATAAATTATTTCTGATACTGAGATTAATAGCTATACAAAGAGTGCTCGAGGGACTTAGGGGTCTGGTTTAACCATCTCTGTAATGTTTTTACTCCAAGAGCGATATTTCATGGGCGCTGTAAAATTTATAAGCCTATATTCACGAGGTCTGCATGGTTCCAACCAGACAAGACCAGAAGTGTATTCTCAGCATCTAGTGCCTGAGAGAAGCTGCCTTCTGCTCCAGGTATCAAAATAAACACGGTATCAGTGGTTAGAGAAGCTGAACTCCATATTGGGTTTTTGAACCTACACCAGGAAGGCAAAGATCAATGGAAAACTGCCCTTTCTTTTCCATAACAACTCGGGGGTGGAGAGGCCATGGGTGGACGGGGAGGAGGATGGACAGGGTCATATCTCTGTAACTGCCACTTCATTAATCCCACCACTGTGGCTGGACAGGAAGAGGCAAGGGCTGACTCTGTGCCTGTCACAGCAAGGATGCAGACACATATCTTGCCCTGCTGCTGGGCTGGGGACGGCATCATCAGCTTGTGAGAGGGGATCATTAAATTTGCAGGGATTTTGTGAGCCTGTTGTTCAACACGGCCTTGATTAAAGACAGACTCACGTAAAGTTACAGTTAATGAACTGTATTAAAAGGCCACATCAAATGCTCAACATTCTTCCTTTCCTCATTTTGCTGCTGTCCGTGTCCTGCAGGGCAGTAGCCCCTGTGCGGCAGGGCTGTGTGACCTGTGCCCCTGTCCTTCTCTGCCCGGCTCCAGAGTCAGTGATGCCAGAGTGCTGGTTTGGACTTGGCCATGGTGGGAATGCTCTTGCCACAGAGATGAGCAGATGCTACATATCAGGGCCAGCGTGTGTGTGAGTGTTGTTTTTTGGAAGCCAGTTGTGAAACATTAACCAGCCATCGTGGCTACATCCTGTTTTTTGTTTTTTTTTTGGTCACCCCAGTTGCCTCCTCTGCTCCCCTCCCCAAATCCACCTTTCCCCTACTCCTTCCTTCCTCCACTCCTCCCCTCCCCTGCTTGGTCTTTCTGGAAACAATTGGAATAGGCTTTCCTTGTGTGGTTGAAGAGGAACACCACCCCCACAACCAAAAAAGCAGATGCCCCCTTCCATGTGACTCTTGACTGAGCATAAAATCCCCATTAATAGTGTGTCTAGGGGCTTCCCTGGAAGTCCAGGGGTTAAGACACCACACTTCCACTGCAGGGAACTCCAGTTCAATTTCTGGTCAGGGAACTAAGATCCGGTATTCCACGGAGCAACTAAGCCACAACTACTGAGCCCGTGTGCTCTGGAGCCCAAGTACCACAACTATTGAGCCAGTGCGCCACACCTAGAGAGCTCCTGCTCCCCAGTAAAGATCTTGCATGATGCAATGATGATCTGGCATGTTGCAAATTATTTCTTTGACCTGATGCATCAAATAAATAAATATTTTTTTTAAAAAGCACCTCTATTGGCATCCTGAAGCCCCCAAAGCACTGCCCACTCTTTCTGCCAGTCTAGTAGCCCCAGGGCCTCAGGCACACTCTGAGTTTGCAGACTAGGAGGCAGGAGAGCAGAGCCTAGTGAGTGGGTACATATAGGAATCAGAAAACTGGGATTTTAAGCTAATAATTTGTTACATTTAACCTGTGACTTTTGAAACATCACAGACATTGTGTGAACCCTTATTTTTTTGATCAGGAAAATAAAGATGAGAAGAGTATCTTTCTTCCTTCCTTTGCAGAGTTGTTGAACCTCAGTTCGATGTAATCAAACATATATAAGATTATTTATAAATGATTAAGGGCTCTATAATGGCCTTGTCACTCCTTACACTGCTGGGTTTTCAAAATATCCTTGTAAGAAGTCTTTTTTAGCATGTAACAGAGATAATACACTAACAGAAGTTTGTTTAGCATCACAGAATGCTAAACCTGGAAGAAATCTTTCAGATCACCTATCTGCCTGGTGCTCTAACTCATGGAAAGCTTAAGAATTTACAAAAATGTCCACAACTGGTAAGATCAGGACCTGAATGTGGAACTCAGATCTCCCTGCAACCCAGCCTCCTCAGGAATTCTTTCAACCCAAACCAAAGGGCTACTTGAGGATCTTTGGGTCACAAGACACAAAGACTCCTTCAGTTTCCCCCAGAAGAGAACCAGGGGAGGAGGGCATGTTTTCACAAAGACAGATGTGGGGTGATGGGGAAGCTCATGGAAATGACAGTGATGCTGGAAACAGTCTGGTACTGCTTTCTGTGTGCCGTGTATTACTTTGTTTAATCGTCACAGGCTGGGTGATGATTTTACAGATGAGGGGCCAGAGGCATAGACAGGTCAGGCGAGTGCAGTCACAGCCAGCACTGTGCCAAGCTAAGATGTGAACCTGTCCGACCTCAGAGCCTGGGCTCATAACCTGTGTGTTGTGCTCTTCCAGGAAAGCAGACAGCAGGACAGCTTGTCCTTTGGGAACAAAAACCGAGGGGCATTTGCTGAATTTCAGGGGGAAGCAGATCTCTCTTGTGTCTGCTTCTCTCTCAGCCTCTAGCCCTTGCTCCCGGCTTCTAACTTCCAGGTGCCCGCTGACCACAGTGGTGATTCCAGCCCCCCTGGGCATGTCCTCCTGCTAGCGCATCTCTGAGGTTCCGAATTCCAAACTGCCAAGGGCACCTTCTCCCTGGCCCTGCTCCTCTTTTCTAGCTGGGCTGTAATTCACAGCACTTGCAGCCTTCAGGTCGGGTCTCTGCCCCTGGTCCAATCAGCTGTGGGCATGCTGCCTAGACCAGCACATCCAGGACAGTCATCCTGTTACAGTTGGACCTCCTGGTACCTCTCATGGTCTCCTCATTGGTAGCTCTTTGTGTATTCATCATATCTTCTCCAGTATATGGCAGGGGCCGTGAACACAACATCCATATCCAATCTGGCTTGCAGTCCTAGTGTCTGATACAAGAGTGGGTGGTCTTGGAGGGCTGAGTAAATAGGTGAACTATTTTGGCTGATGGAGAGGCCAGGCCATACTAGTTAAGAGAAGTGTCTAATTTAAGTAGTAATCCAGGAAACTGAATGTTTACTACTTTGCCTCAATTCTCTGATTGTGTCAGTGAAAATATAAAATCTTTGGTCTTTATTATTTAGATTATTAGGTTAACTCCCAGTTTCACTTGGCTGGTACCCATAAGATGCTGAGAGTGAGTGTGCTCCTTGGCAACAGTGATTGAGTGTATCTGTGACCCAGAAAAGGGAGGAAAGGGAGCAGCCCCGGTGTCTCCCAGCCCCCAGGCCACTCCAAGCTGAGCAGGAGGGAGCAGACTTGCTAGTGGTCACCCTGTCCTTTCCTTCTCATCTTCCTGGGCACATCAGAACACTTGCCATCACTCCTGACAGCTGTGCGGGGCTGTGTAATTAGTCACACCCATGGAATCTGAGCAGAAGTGAAGCGAGTCATTTCCGGAGACGGTCGAGAGTGGGTGTGAATTTTCTATGTTTCTTCTTTTTCCCAGAGTGGGAGGCTGCAGGCTGAGATGACAGAAACACCAGATAGATCATCACAGACAGATCCCCTGGAGAGTCACCTGGCTGGCATCTAACTTCGCATGAACCAAAAATAAACCTTAGTTGTATTAAGCTCTTGAGAGTTTGTTACTAAGGAATGTCATAACCTATCCTGATTAAGGCAACTTCCAGAACCCTCCACCCATAGCTCTGGGTGGACTCCCTCAGAGGTCACCTTCCTCTATTCAGGCCCATCAGGTGCGTAGCTCAGTGACTCAGAGGTAGCAGAGGTGATGAACATTTTTTAAGCGCTGATCAGATAGACTCAGATTCAAATTACTTCTGATACTTCATAGGCATATGACCTTGGGAGGGTTAGATTCTCTGCTTCTCCTTTTCTTTATCTGTAGAATGGTGTGCGGTGATGTCACAGGCAATGCATGAGGATAAAATAAGAAAATACATGACTGAGTATGCCTTCTATTATTTCATAGCCCCTTCTTTTCCCTCAGTCATGTCTGACTCTTTGCATCCCATGGGCTATAGCCCGCCAGGTTCCTCTATCCATGGAATTTTCCAGGCAAGAACACTGGAGTGAGTTGCCATTTTTTATCATGTCTCAAACTTGCATAGGATCACTCAATGAAAGGGTCTTCTCAGAGTCTCTTACCAGCACAGTGCCATGTATCTGCTACCATTTCGTTGGGTCAGGGTAAAGGGAACTGAATTAAACTGGAAGATGAGTGTAAGCTATGAGAGTCTCTGGCAATGGCCCATCTTGTCAAACCCCAAACCACAAATCAGCGTGCCCAGGAGGGACAGAGTTTCCAGGAATACATAGTAATTACTTGCTTCTTTATCGTGGTTTTGGAGCAACATATTATAGAGGGGGGGCTTCCCCAGTGGCTCAGTGGGTAAAAAAATCTGCCTGCAAGGCAGGAGACATAGTAGACACAGGTTTGATCCCTGGGTCAGGAAGATCCCCTGGAGAAAATGGCAACCCACTCCAGTATTTTTCCCTGGAGATTCCCATGGACAGAGGAGCCTGGTGTGCTACAGTCCATGGGGTCGCCAAGAGTTGGACATGACTGAGTGACTAAGCACGCGCACGCGCACACACGCACACACACACACACACACACACACTGGGTCTAGATAAAAGTCAGGAAGTGTTCGATAAGTACCTTCAGCCGTAGAGAAGGTTCTTAGTCCAATGTTTACCCCTTGGGGTTACCTAACGAGCCACCATCCAATAATTCTGGTTCTTTTTTCACTTGCCCCCCAGAAATGATCCTATAAAAGTCCAGGCTCTGATCGTCTCTGATGTGTGAATGTATATGTGTGTGTGTTGGCAGGAGCGGGGGGTGGGGGAGTGGTCATGAGACCAGGTAGTCCCTAAAAGTCCCACCTGCAACATCTAGACCATTCCCCTTTCAGAGCATTCCACAACATTGGAGTGATTCTGCTGCTGCTGCTGCTGCTGCTGCTGCTGCTGCTGCTAAGTCGCTTCAGTCGTGTCCGACTCTGTGTGACCCCATAGACGGCAGCCAACCAGGCTCCCCCGTCCCTGGGATTCTCCAGGCAAGAACATTGGAGTGGGTTGCCATTTCCTTCTCCAATGCATGAAAGTGAAAAGTGAAAGTCAAGTCGCTCAGTTGTGTCCGACTCTTCTCGACCCCATGGACTGCAGCCTACCAGGCTCCTCTGCCCATGGGGTTTTCCAGGCAAGAGTACTGGAGTGGGGTGCCATTGCCTTCTCCATGGAGTGATTCTAGGTAGCTCCAAAAAAAAAAATGACCCCAGTTCAGCACATTTACTAAGATAAAATAAGAATTTTAATATATTCCCTAAATAGAGATGGAAAAATAACATATAGGAAATTATGTGTGTGAAATAAATGGGAAAGAGTTTACTATTTAAAAAGTAAAAATAATGTCCTTAGAGCTTTAATTAAATAGGATATTGAGGGGAAAAAACTTTAGTAAATTACAACCTCTAAGTGTTCCTCAAAAGAAATCCAGATGTAGGAATAGAACATGTAGGACACACCCCAGGCACAGGTTCTGTCAAACCTCCTGTGCTCAAAGCTGGCCCGTATCATCTCTGGCACCAGTGATGGGTTATACAGGCGGCTTATCCCCCAAAGTTTCAACCATTACTTAACTGGGTAAACTAGAGTGAACACCAGGAGAGGGGCTGGAATTAGATGTAACAGTGCCCTTGGCTTATGAGCAAACTGGAAAACATTAAGGTGGGGTGTTGGGGGTGTCTGCTTGCTCCTCAGGGGTTCACTGAGCTGGTGAAAGAAATTATCGTTCATAGACCATCTTTTCATTTTTGTTTCAGATACAACTGTTGTCTTCTACTAGAAAACCCACAGTATTTCTCCTGACTTCTCCCCTGAAACCTTCAGCCATGGGATTTGGAAGGCATTGAGAATATCATTTCTGCAGAATGCTTGGGGCTCCATGTCCACTGGGATTCTAGGCAGAAGTCATGAACAGTGGCTCTGCTATGCTGGGAGCTTTTCTCTGCCCTGACCAGATGGGGCTAGAACAAACTAGACGTTAGATCTTTGAGGATCCGATGACCTGGACAACCACGGAACAAAAGCACTTATATGCACAGGACCTGATGAGAAATGCAGCACTGCCCACTTTGCTCTCCGTTTCACTCCTGCTTTGATGAGGATCTGTGTTTATAAGGAAGTTCTGTCTGCTTCTGTTGCAGGCAGCTGCTTGCATTTCCTCCTCCTGAGAAAGGGGCTGTAAAAAAAGATAAATGACATGGGGCTCAAGCAAATTTTGCAAGCCTGGCAGATATTGTTTCTACATGGTGGTTTTTTGAAAATTCCTATATAACGAGCCTGAATGGTCTTCTTGTCCACTTCCTCATCTTTAACTTTTCCATGTAGAGAGAGAGGGACAAAGGCATTGTCAAGATTACCAAGGACGACCCCACAGCCCTCCGGACTGTTTGTGGCACACAGAAAGTCCTGCCCAATATCGAGCCAGAACCTCTCCCGCTCTTGTCTGAACTATTAAAAAAAAACAGTCATCCACAGTGGCTGTGAAAAAGCAATTCATTTTTCCCTCCTCCTTTATTCCTCTTCTACCTTTCTCTTTTATTCCCCAAAGGTAGAATTTAGACAGATGCAAATCAGAAAGCACCACAGACTCCACTGTGAGCTGGAAACAAGAAAATGAAATCATAAAATGCTTAGCCCTCTCTTTGCTGGTTGGGGTCCTCTAATTAAACAGCTGATTGAATATACTCACCCACATCTCCTATGGTGCGTATCATAAAATCCAAGCACTAAACGTCGGGACTCTATTGGAAAGATTTTTCACACAGTACTAAGACAGAAGCAGCCTTTACCTTAACAAAGCTCTAGCTCTTTCCTGATGCTAATAGTTGGGTTTAAATATGAAAAATCATTTTTGTGTCCTCTGCTCTTTAAGGATGTTCACTAACCTACGCAAGTCCCGGTGAACTCCCAGCCAAATTAGGCTTGAGAAAATGAAAGTTACTAAGCTAGCATTTCCTTTTCTGTTGGTCTATCAGCGTGAAGACCCGCTCTCTCCCCGCAGTGTTAATAACCGAATATGAAATATTTAAATGGCTGCAAATTGCATCAATTAAAATTGTTTCCATTCCAAGTAAGCTCAGATGGCATGCATGTTTTGATCCAATGTCTTTTTATGTTTGATATACTTTCTTAATTATAAAGTACATTATATTAAGCAGAAAAAAGCATTGGTAATTGTAGCAGAAATGTTTCTTTAAGTGCAAAATTAAGAAAAAAGTTTAAAAAGAAAGGCTGAGGTAGGTTTCTTTTGTAAGACACATACTTTATAAGATATATACTATGTATTGAGTTCAGTCGCTCAGTTGTGTCCAACTCTGCGACCCCATGAACTGCAGCATGCCAGGCCTCCCTGTCCATCACCAACTCCCGGAGTCCACCCAAACCCATGCCCATTGTGTCGGTGATGCCATCCAACCATCTTATCCTCTGTCGTCCTCTTCTCCTCCTGCCCTCAATCTTCCCCAGCATCAGGGTCTTTTCAAATGAGTCAGCTCTCCGCATCAGGTGGCCAAAGCATTGGAGTTTCAGCTTCAACATCAGTCCTATGTATTACTATTTCATTATCTTGGCAATGCAACAAGCCATGGATAGAAGCAGTGCTTTTTAATTCTGAAGGTGACCTTGGTTTCTGTCTCTAGGACATGCTGACCACTTGGTATGGCCAGGACTTAAGAAGCAGAGACAATGTGCAAGGGATCTAAGAGAGGATGGCAGTGAGTCCTGAGCACGGGTCACTTCCAGCATTTAATGAGAGGTTTTAGAAAAGTAAATCGGATCAGCCTTTCTCTTACTTAATAACCACTCCCCCCAAATGCTTCCATTTAGAACAAATCCAGGCCATTGATGGAAGACCCCAGGGCCCTGTACGAGCAGACCCACATTTCTCTCTTTCCCTCACCCACCTCCCTCTAGCCACGCTGACTTTGTTTCCTTGGGAACTGAGATTACCCCCACCTCAAAACCTTTGCCCTTTCTGCTCCCTCTGCTAAGAGGGACATCTCTTTAGAGAGATCTTCTCTTTAAAGAGAGAACAGAACATCTTCCTGACATATTTTTTGCCTTGCTGACTCTCTTTTTTTAGGCTCTGTTCAAAACTTCATTTCTTTAGAGAGATTTTCTCTGGCCTCTCAATCTCCCCCTGTGCCTCCTCCCCCTGTCACAGTGGTGGCACATTTGATAAAGGCCAAATGAATACTAGTGATCAGAAATACGGGGGCTTCAAAGAAAGGGAGAGAGGACTCTGGGCTGGGCAGCTTATAAAAGATCATCAGAGACTATATCTAAGGCTAAAGCCTTGAGACATGGACACGCATCTGTCCCTGTTTTGGGGACAATTGATTGGGTTGGAACAAAATATCCAAACTTTTGATTCTGAGGTCACTACTCAACACTTGTGGTTACTTAACCTACTATGATGGGGTTTTCCATGATGGCTCAGTGTTAACGAATCTGCCTACAATGCAGGAGACACAGGAGATGCGGGTTCAATCCCTGGGTCCAGAAGATCCCTTCCCTTGGAGGAGGAAATGGCAACTCCAGTGTTCTTGCCAGAAAAATTCCATGGACAGATGAGTCTGGAGGGCTACAGTCCAAATGGTCGCACAGAATCAGACATGACTGAGTGCCTAAGCACACAAGCTAGCACAATGAGGTTGATCACATTGATCCCTCAGGGTATCATCACACAGGGAAAGAACCTGATTGCCCACATTTATGTTTTTTGATTGAAGATTTTGAATTCATCTATTTCAAGCTCAAGATTACATAGATGAATGCATTATTTGAGAGAAGAGCAAGACCTTTTTCCTACTCTGCCAGTTGCCTGCTGGAGGTCTGACAATATTGGTTTTATTGCTACAATATTGGTTTTATTGCTACAATGCCTGGAATTTCTTGAGGTTAGCTCTTGAAAAGTGGGTTAGCAAATCCGGTTTTTGCTCCCTTGACCAGGGAAGTACCAAGAAGATAACATCTGGAAGGAGACCCTGAATTCATGTAAGGAATCTCTTGTATGGAATCACGGGGCTTCCGTCAGCTCCACTTCTGTGCTGCTCTGCGTTCACTGCCTCTGAGCAAGACACTGCCCTACTCACACCACACTGCCCACACCTTAGCCGCAGGCGCCAGCTGCCAACCCATCTGGGGTTCCTGCTGCCGAATGCCAGAGGGTCAGAGGCAGGGAGGGACCTGCATCTTCTGCATTCCCTTCCATTTTAAGTCAGGGCGAGCCTCCATCTGTTGGGTTCTTGGGTGTGGAGCTAGTCTTAAACATTAATCATTTTACGAGAGTGGTGAAGAGGGCTTCCCTGGTGGCTCAGATGGTAAAGAATCTGCCTGCAATGCAGGAGATGCAGGTTTGACCCCTGGGTCAGGAAGATCCCCTGGAGGAGGGCATGGCAACCCACTCCAGCATTCTTGCCTGGAGAATCCCATGGACAGAGGAGCCTGACAGGCTACAGTCCCTAAGGTCACAAAGAGTCAGACATGACTGAGTGACTAACACACTTGGTAAGGCAGACATTTGAGGATTGTTCCTTTGCTGTAGGAAGACAGGATACAGAGGAGCTTGCCTAGAGAATGGCATCTGATGGGCAGATGCTTTATTAGAGATAGCTTGTTAACTGTGCCGTATAGATATAGATTTAGATATATAGATATAGATATCCCACCCTGACAGTATATATACACACCCATACATGTAAGTATAGATGCAAAAATATATTTCTTTTTCCATCCAAATGCTGAATGTTCTGTTAAGGCATCTGATGAAATGCTACCTCGGAGGGAAAATGAAAGATTGTCTCTTATTACAGGCTGTTTCCATGGTAGCTTAATACCCTTGGGTAGCACCCTAATGATGAGTTATTACTTTTTAGCTAAAACATATTGTAGGGAACTGATTAATAATATAACTTGCATAGCCAAACAACAGGTTAATTTTTCTTACGTTTGTTCTCAGAAAGGAACACACACTGATACATGTGATAATTTCTCTCTACGTCTGACTCACTCATCTTAGCTCTTTCTTCACAGCTAACAAAGGAAGGGAAAAGGAGGATGGATAGACCCTTGGGGACTCCCTCAGGCAAAGCATATAGGTGGCATCTTAGAGGTTGTCCCGGGAAGGAGGGTTTTAATCAGGAGAGTCCCCTCTTAAAACTGCCAGACCAAGTGTTCCAGCAGCTGTATTCTGTCAGATGCAATTGTAGCCCTGGCGCATCTTCAGCGCTGTGGCAGGACTAATATAACAAAATGGGCTGACTGTTTACAAGGGCTTCTGGGAGGCAGTTGTGCCTGACATCCTGAGAAACCTCTTCCCTGGAGGAGTAACTGAATCTGTGGTTCTCGTGTTTGACCTGCCAGCTTTAGAGGCTGGGGGCAGTGTCCTCCTTGCGGCTGAGATGCAAAGACGGCCCAGGGCCCTTCGCAGGATCGCCTGTGGGAGACGGGTGATGACAGGGGTTAATACAGACCAGAGACCAAACAAGGAAACCCTGGGCTGTGTCAGAGCTAAAAGGCTTACGGAATTCTCTTAGGAACGGAGAGTGTATTTGGTAGCTTAAGAGGTTAAATCCCTGAATTTCACACAGCTACTGCATTCCTAGGATGCCTTCCACCTCCTCCTAAGTCCCATTTCCCCAGGCAAGTCTTGACACAGGGAAAGACCACATAACATACATACTCAACAAAGGAACGCAATCAAGAGGTGGGGGGTGGGGGGGTGGGGTGGGGGTAAACATTTTGAGGGCTTCCCTGGTAGCTCAGCTGGTAAAGAACCCACCTGCAATGCAAGCGACCCCAGTTCCATTCCTGGGTTGAGAAGATATCCTGGAGAAGTGATAGCCTATCCACTCCGGTATTCATGGGCTTCCCTGGTGGCTCAGAAGGTAAAGAATTCACCTGCAATGTAGGATACATGGGTTCTGTCCCTGGGTGGAGAAGATTGCCTGGAGGAGCGGGTGGGAATCCACTCCAGTATTCTTGCCAGGAGAATCCTGGTAGGCTACAGTCCATGGGGTTGCAAAGAGTTGGAAAGGACTGAGTGACTAAGCATAGCACAACACAGGCATTTTAAATCTCCCCAATGCATAGAAATCAGATTATCATCTTCGATTTAAAGATTTTCAGGCCACATATTTATCCAAGTATAAAGGGAATATAAAATAACAAACAGTAGATAAAATTACAATAAATAACTAAGATATCTTCCATCTTCTGTCCTGGATCCACTAATACTTGGAGATTAAAAAACAAAGACTGTAGGTATATTCTTAGTTACCAAAAATATGTATTCTCAAATTGATTATACACACACACACATATGATGGGGCTTCCCTGGTAGCTCAGCTGGTAAAGAATCCACCTGCAATGAAGGAGACCCTGGTTCAATTCCTTGGCCAAGAAGATTCCCTGGAGAAGGGATAGGCTACCCACTCCAGTATTCTTGGGCTTCCCTGGTGGCTCAGAAGGTAAAAAATCCGCCTGCAATGCAGGAGGCCTGGGTTGGGAAGATCCACTGGAGGAGGATGTGGCAACCCACTCCAGTGTTCTTGCCTGGAGAATCCCCACGGACAGAGGAGCCTGGGGGGCTACAGTCCATTGGGTCACAATGAGTCAGACATGACTGGGCGACTAAGCTGCAGCAGCATACATACAATACTTATTATATTACATATAATGCTATACACACACACACACACACACATATTAAAGTCAATGGAGAAACTTGGAGAATAGAAAATGTACTATTATATTACTAGATTTATTTGTGTCATAATCCAGTTCAACTCAATTTAAATTTCAAAATAAACCAGTAAGAGAAGGTTGTCAATAAGTATGTTTTAATTGGTCCAAAAGATTTTCAAACATTTGTTAAAAAATTGAATTGAGGATTATTTTAACACAGTTTGAAAAAGAAGACATGCCAAGATATTTCACCTAGAAATAGCTTCTGGTGGTTACCAGGTGAAGAATAAAAAGGAAAAATAGTGATATATCTGAGAGGAGGGGAAAGACTGGTGTATTTATAGAAGAGAGAAGAACTGTTTTTTTAATTAAGGTATAATTGTCTTACAACATAATGTTAGTTGCAGATATACATCATGATTCAGTATTTGTATATGCTGACAGATGGTCACTACAATAAGTTTAATTAACACTCATCACCACACACAGTTAGTTTGTTTTTTTTTTTTTTCCTTCTGATGAAACTTTTAAGATATTCAAGCTTCCCTTGGGGATGTTGTGGGTTTGGTTCCAGACTATCCCAATAAAGTGAACACTGTAATAAAATTTATTACATGAATTTTTGGCTTTGCAGTGCATATAAATGTTTTAACTATACTATACTATAGTCCAATGGCATTATCTCTAAAAAAGGTACATAATTTTTTAAAAGTACTTTATTGCTACAAAAAATGCTTACTACCAACTGAGACTTTGGTGAGTCAGAATCTTTTTGCTAATGGAAGACCTTGCCTCAATATTGATGGCTGCTAACTAAATAGGGTGGTGGTTGCTGAAGACTGGGGTGACTATAATGATTCCTTAAAATAAGACAACAATAAAGTTAGCTACACCTACTGAAGCTTTTTTTCACAAACAAGTTCTCTGTAGTGTGCATTGCTTTTTGATAGTGTTTTACCCACAGTAGGAAGTGAAAAGTGAAAGTGTGGCTTCCCTGGTGTCTCAGATGATCAACAATTTACCTATAACGCGTTGCTTTTTATAGTGTTTTACTAACAGTAGAACTTCTTTCAATATTCGAGTCAATCCTCTCAGGTCGACTAAGTTTATGTCATATTCTGAATCCTTTGCTGTCATTTTAACAATCATCATATCATCTTCACCAGGAGTGATTGCTTCTCAAGAAACCTTTCTTGGCTCACCCATATGAAGCAACTCCTCACCCATTCAATTTTTCCCAAGATTTCAAGAATTCAGTGACATCTTCAAGTTCCAATCCTACTTCTCTTGCTGTTTCCACTACAGCCACAGTTACCTCCTTTACTGAAGCCTGGAATCCCTCAAAGTCATCCATGAGGGTTGGAATCAACTTCTTACAAACTCTTGTTAATGTTGATATTTTGGCCTCTTCCCATGAGTTGAGAATGTTCTTACTGGCTCTAAGATGGTGAATCCTTTCCAGACTATTTTTAATTTCCTTTGCCCAGATTCATCAGAAGAATCACTATCTATGGCAGCCTCATGAAATGTATTTCTTAAGTGAAAGACTTGAAAGTTGAAATCAGTCCTTGATCCATAGGCTGCAGAACAGATGTTGTGTCAGCAGACATGAAAACATCATGAATCTCCTGCATTTCCACCAGAGCTCTTGCGTGACCAGGTGCATTATCAATGAGAAGTAATATTTCGAAAGGGATCTTTTATTCTGAGTGGTAGGTCTCAACACGGGGCTTAAAATATTCAGTAACCATGTTGTTAACAGATGTGCTGTCATACAGTCTTGAAAAGAAGAATAGAGTCCCTCAATTGTTTGGGTTACCTTAGACCTCAAGTGATTTTGGTTTATAAGTGGTAAAAAATAGTATTTAAGAGCACTGGTTCACAACTCAATCTGCTACTTTCTAATGTGTGATTGGTAAGGGCCACATTATAAACTGCTCTGATTTTTTGCTTTCTTGTCCACAAATGGGAAAAATGATATTACTTTGTAAAGTTTTAGGGAGTTTTAAAAGTGATATGTATTTTTTAAGTTAACTAAACCTAATATCACTGAATGTATGAACTTATCACAACAGTAGATTAAGTGTAAGATATTATAAATTATGATGATGTGTTACTCATTTCCTTTGTTAACTGAAATTTTCATTTTCCAATTGATGATGTTGAGACTTTGCACTAAATTTTGTGTCTCCCATGATCTATAAGAAATCACAAGAGTTAGGTTTTCCATACTGAACAAATAACAAAGTAGCAGAATTCTTAATTTTTAGTTATATATAGAACAAAAGCATAAATCAGTAAAAGAAGCAGAAAATAATAGAGAAAACAACCAATTAATGCAAAATCTAGTTCTTTGAAAGAACCAGAAAATAAAATTGATAATTTCTTTAAACTGATAGGGAAGAGAGATAGAAAGCACAGATTGCCAATTGCAGAAAGAAAAAAATAGACTATCACTACAGACCCTACAGACAGGAAAATCATAATCAATACTATTATTAAATATTTTACATTGATAATATTCATAGTTTCAATGAAGCAGACACATTTTATAAAAGACACAAGCTATCAAATCCCATTCAAAGAACAATAGCTAGCCTGCCTCTTTATCTATTAAATAAATAGATTATTGGTTAAAAACTTCCCACAAAGAAAACTCCAGGCCCAGATGCTATCACTGATGAATTCTACTAAATATTTAGGGAAGTCATATTACCAATTTATCACAAAATTTTCTAAAAAATTAAAGAGGAATAAAACTCTCCCTGCTATTTTGTAAGATTAATGTTGTCCTAATACTAAAACCTAGCAAAATAATTACAAGAAAAAAAAAATTAGAGACAGCTATCTCTCCTAAACATGGATTAAAAAGAAAAACTTTAACAAAACTTTAGTGAATAGAATATATTAATCTGTAAAAAAGAAAATGCACCATGACAAGTTGGATTTTATCTCTGGATTGCCAGACTGATTCAATATTTAAAATCCAGCTTTCTTTGGATTAGTGTTTGAATTATATACCTTTTTCATCCTTTATTTTTAAACTTTGAGTTGTTGTTGCTCAGTTGCTCAGTCATGTCGTACTCTTTGAGACCCCATGGACTGTAGCATGCAAGGCTTTCCTGTCCTTCACTATCTCTCAGAATTTGTTCAAACTCATATCAATTGAGTCAATCATGCCATCCAACCATCTCATCTTCTGTCATCCCCTTCTTCTCCTGCCCTCAATCTTTCCCAGCATTAGAGTCTTTTCCAATGTGTCAGCTCTTTGCATCAGGTGGCCAAAGTACTGGAGCTTCAGCTTCAGCATCAGTCCTTGCAATGAATATTCAGGGTTGATTTCCTTTAGGATTGACTGGTTTGATTTGCTGGCTGCCCAGGGGATTTGCAAGAGTCCCTTTCAGTATGGTTATATCTAAATCGTGTCTCTTACAAGCAGTGCACAGTGAGTTTTTGTGTTTCAATACAGTTACTGGGAAAAGGCTATAGGTTTTCTAAAGCTCCCTTTTAATTCTGCTTTTGTTTTCTTTTTGCTCTTCCTCTTTTGAAATTACATTATTAGTTGCAACAAATTGGGAAACAAAATATCTTGTTTGTTGAACATTTTTTTCATGATGTATTATTTCTATCTCTACAAATAATTTTTACTTTAATAGCTATTTGTCTGATAAATTAGGCTAGATGAAAATTAAAAACTGCCCATCAGATATACTATTAAGGCCATTTCAAATATCAAGATATAAGTGGAAAAAGACATATGCAACACATATGTCTGAAAAAAACGCATATTCCAGAGTATATAAAGAATATATAAACCACAAAGAAAGTGTCAGATACTCTGTTGCAAAATGGGCAAGACGTTTGGTCGGGCACTTCAAAAAATGGTATCTAAATGTCCACAAGATGTATGAAAAGGTGCTCAATCTCATTAGCAATCAAGAAAACTTAAACCACAATGAGTAACCACCACACTCACTGGAAGGGCTAACATTTGTTTATTTATTCATTTTATTTTTTGGCCATGCCACACAGCATGCGGGATCTTAGTTTGCCGGCCAGGGATCGAACCCATGCCCACTGCAGTGGACGCTTGGAGTCCTAACCACTGAACCACCAGGGAATTCCCAGAAGGGCCAAAATTCAAATCTGAAAATGTTAAGAACTGGCAAACGCGTGGAACAATAGGACGTCTCATATAAATCCAGAGTCCATTAGTACATATTGGTATATTTTGGTTAACCATTTTAGTAAACTTTGACAGTATATACCTTGTATTCTGGCTGCTGCACTCCTAAATACATCCCTGCAAGAAATATGTGCACAGGTACAGCAAAAAATATGTATAAGAATATTCACAGCAGCACTATTCATAATCACCAAAAATTGCAAGCAATCCAGCTACTTATCAGTGGTAGAATGGATAAACTTGGTATATCAATAGACTGGAATACTACATTGCAACTAAAATGATTGAACTGTTTCATGCAACAATTTGGATAAAAGTTACAAAGAGTGTTGAGCAATAGAAGACACAAGAAAATACACACCATATAATCCATTTATGTGTGTGTTAGTCACTCAGTCGTGTCCAACTCTTTGTGACCCCATGGACTGTAGTCAACCAGGCTCCTCTGTCCACGGAATTATCCAGGCAGGAATACTGGAGTGGGTTGCCATTTCCTTCTCCAGGGGACCTTCTTGACTCAGGGATCGAATCTGGGTCTCCTGCACTGCAAGCAGACTCTTTACCATCTGAGGTACAAGGGAAGCCCAATCCATGTATACAAAGCTCAAAAACAGACAACCTCTTGTGTTAGAGATCAGAGTAGTGGAAGGAGTATAGTGTAATTTTGGGAAGGAGAGTAAGGTATTTCTGGGGTTCAGTTACTTTCAATTTATTGAACTAGGAAGTGGTCACACAGCTGTCTTTACTTTGTAGTAATCCAGCAAGCTCTGAATTTATAATTTTTGCACTTTTCTAAATCGAGGTTGTGCCACACTTTAAATATTAATAAAAGTTCTTAACATTTTGATTGAAACCGAATGTAAATCCTTTCCTGGGTGCCTTGCCAGTGAAACTATACATGAAAGATATTAAATTATGTGAAATTTACTTCCCTACGAAAAGAAAAATCTAGGTCCTCTCAGTGCACCGTGTTCTGCTAGCCTTGCTTCTGGTTAATGCTGTGCCTCCACTAACAGATCCTTCATGTAACTTTCCACATCTGTTTCCCCATGGGGAAAAGACTGTGTTGGACACCCTCTGGCTGGTCATCAAATTCCAGGGAAGCAGGAAAGAAGGTAGAGAAGGTGACTTTTTCATCACAGTTTTTTAGTTTCTAATCAAAACCATCAGTAATGAGAGAAAGTCTTGAGCAACAAAGGCTTTGAGGTCATGGGAGAAAATTTTAACTTATATCCAAAAAGAAATAAAATAAGAGCCTTAGCTGATAGCCAGTGAAAAGAGAAAAGCATTCAAAACATTACACCCATCGCATAGCTCTGCAGTTAATGAAAAATCACATCCGCTGTGAGCTTTTTGGAAAAAGGCTTCTAGATAAGATCCTTTGAAAAAGTCTCACATGGAGAACTATTGACCAGATCATTTGTTTTCCTTCTATGCTCTTGCTGCGATTGTAAACTTTGCTTGCTTGATAAGGGCCCTTCATGTGAAGGAGCCATAGATAACATCCTCTGAGGTCTCTGGCTCATACTCAAATGATAAATCATGTCAAGATAAGGAAATTATTTGGTTCTTTAAAGTTGAAAAGAAGATGTGATTAAACATGTCATTTGGTGGATATATGAAAAAGTTTCCTATAATCAGTTACCCAAAATAAACCATATATTTAGAGGATGTCTGCAGGGAGACAACCAAACAGATATTTAAGACAATGAAGGAAGGTTGGAGATATCACCAACATTTAAGTGCTTTCAAAAAATGTGTATTGATTTTGAAGTAAGGCAGTAAGAGATAAATGTTTATTGTTAAAAGGATAGCCTCACACTGCTGTTATGGGACAGACTGTTTTCTACATAATATAGAAATTAATGCCATGAATTTTTATTTTCAAGTCTGGGAGGAAAACTATAAGATGAAATCTATGTACAATTAAGATTTTGAACTTTAAAGAATGTCTCCTTCAAATACATAAAATCACATATTAGAAATCACAGGTAAATTGTATCCAGGAGAGTAGTGAAGGAGGAAAGGAGAACTGAATACTTTTAGAGTCACAATTATTTTGTTGCAATTTAACCCTGGGATAGAAGGCAGGGGGGCTACTTTCTTGGGTTGGACTGTAGCCTACACACAGATCCCACCTCTGTTCCCTTCCTTTCTGCTCTCAGCCCTCTTGTCCAAACAACCCATGCTTCTCTTTCTATTCCAAACAACCTGTACGTCTAGTCTGTCCCAAAGAAACATGTATATCATATAAGAAACAAATTGCCAGTCCAGGTTTGATGCAGGATACAGGATGCTTGGGGCTGGTGCACTGGGATGACCCAGAAGCATGGTATGGGGAGGGAGGTGGGAGGGGGGTTCAGGATTGGGAACACATGTACACCCGTGGCAGATTCATGTTGATGTATGGCAAAACCAATACAATATTGTAAAGTAATTAACCTCTAATTAAAATTAAAATAAAAAAAAAAAAAAAAGAACTGCCTCTTTTCTACCTCAGGATGTCCAGCTTCTGAGGGGATTGTGGCCAAAACAAAGAACATACAAGCTTCACCTGCACAAAGACTAAAGTCTGGGAGAAAGGACACAGCAGGTAAATGATCCCACAAGTTCTTTTCCTTGAGATGGGAAAGACGTCAATTTCTTGATGTAAAGAGGGCAAGAATGGGCAAGGTCTAGAATCAGAAAATGGGGACACTTTATACAAACTGGATATTCCCAATCTTCATTTCTCCCTCATGGCCAGATACATACCGTTCAGAATCATGCAGATAGCAGCTGAAAGGCTTGCCCAGAGTCCCTCAGGATCACCCACGTAGATTCCAGGGTTTGGGGCAGGCCTGCTTTAGAAATGATGGTAGAGATCCCTGAATGAACGTGGTGGACATTAGCAATCACTCCTGGGCGACTAGAGATTTTCCTCTCCATGTCTTTCCTGACCTGTTCTTCTAATATAATCTCAGATGGGATAATGTCCCCAAAGGGGAACTATGAAGAGACAAGGACAGCACATCAAATCTATGAATCTCTTTTGCACCAGTTACTCTTCTAGCCACTTACAAGGAAGCTCCAGCTTTAGAGCAATGGGAGAAGATCCACACAGATGTACCTGCCAGCAGCCTGGGGTGGGGCGTGTTGAAACGGAGTAGGACCCTGTGGTCCTTGCTGCACATACCCGCATATCCTCAGCCTGCCTGTTGTCTGTGGGAAAGTTTAGTCAAAGAGGAAGTTTAATTTAAAAAAAATTAGAACAAGTGAAAACAAAGGAACACAGTGAAAGGAGACCAAATAATAATGTCCTCATTAAGCATAGTTAATGAGTACATGCTCTAGTTCTTTCTCAAGGGCTACAGATAATATTCTGAGCCATATCCTGTGAGCTGACTTATAGATACTCAAACACCAAGTAGAAGAAGTTAACTACATGATGACCACACTGTACCTATGACAGCAGTTCAGTTCAGTCACTCAGTCATGTCCGACTCTTTGCGACCCCATGAATTGCAGCACACCAGGCTTCCCTGTCGGAGAAGGCAATGGCACCGCACTCCAGTATTCTTGCCTAGAAAATCCCATGGACAGAGGAGCCTGGAAGGCTTCAGTCCATGGGGTCGCTGAGGGTCAGACACGACTGAGTGACTTCACTTTCACGCATTGGAGAAGGAAATGGCAACCCACTCCAGTGTTCTTGCCTGGAGAATCCCAGGAATGGCGGAGCCTGGTGGGCTGCCGTCTATGGGGTTGCACAGAGTCAGGCACGACTGAGGCGACTTAGCAGCAGCAGCGGCAGCAGGCTTCCCTGTCCACCACCAACTCCTGGAGCTTGCTCACTCATGTCCATTGAGTCGGTGATGCCATCCAACCTTCTCCTCCTCTGTCATCCCCTTCTCCTTTCCCAGCCTTCAATTTTTCCAAGTATCAGGGTCTTTTCCAATGAATCAGCTCTTCCCATCATATGGCCAAACTATTGGAGCTTCAGCTTCAGCATCAGTCCTTCTAATGAATATTTAGGACTAATTTCCTTTAGGATTGACTGGTTGGATCTCCTTGCAGTCCCAGAGACTGTCAAGAGTCTTCTCCAACACCACAGTTCAGAAGCACAAATTCTTCAGCGCTCAGCTTTCTTTACGGTCCAACTCTCACATCCCTACATGACTACTGGCAAAACCATAGCTTTGACTAGACGGACCTTTGTCAGCAAAATAATGTCTCTTTTTTTTAATATGTTGTCTAGTTTGGTCACAGCTTTTCTTCTAAGGAGCAAGCTGCAGTCACCATCAGCTGTGATTTTGGAGCCCCCAAAAATGAAGTCTGTCATTGTTTCCATTTTTTTTCCCCATATATTTGCCATGAAGTGATGGAACTGGATGCCATGATCTTCTTTTTTTGAATGTTGAGTTTTAAGCCAATTTTTTCACTCTCCTCTTTCACCTTTATCAAGAGGCTTTTTTAGTTCCTCTTCACTTTCTGCCATAAGGATGGTGTCATCTGCATAACTAAGGTTGTTGATATTTCTTCTGGAAATCTTGATTCCAGCTTGTGGTTCATCCAACCTGACATTTCACATGATGTACTCTATATAAGTTAAACCAGCAGAGTGACAATATACAGCCTTGATGTACTCCTTTCCCAATTTGGAACCTGTCTGTTGTTCCATGTTTGGTTCTAACTGTTGCTTCTTTACCTGCATATATTCTCAGGAGACAGGTAAGGGGGTCTGGTATTTCCATCTCTTTAATAATTTTCCACAGTTTGTTGTGATCCACACAGTCAAAGGCTTTGTCGTATCGACATAAGCTGCCACAATTCTGAGAACTGGCCTCAAAGAAATGGGAATGAACAGCCCCTGGGACTGAAGATTAACTGTGCCTAAAAAAATGAAGACGACAGTGGTCAGCCCACCGATGATCACCTTGAAGATGACTGACTGTCGGAGCTGACTGTACTCTTTCTGCATGTAGTCCCTCCTTTTGTCTCTAAAAGCTCCTGCCCCACTGGTTGCCAGTAGTGGCTGCTTGGTGGGGAGGCGGGGGTGGCCCTTGGACAGATGCTCACCTTCCCCACCAGTTGCTGGCATCTGAAATAAAGCAAACATTCCTTTCCACCAACCAGGCCTGTTTATTAGCTTTTGGGTAGCGAGTAGCACACCCCACACCTTTCAGTAACAGTGTGACACAGCCTCATGTAACCTGAAGTGAAGGCAGGAGGTCTGGGGTTCTTTCTGGGTCAGAAGCACTTTTCAGTGTGAGAAGGGAGAAACAAGAAGAGGGGTGGGGTGGGGTGGTGCAGTGGTTGTTTCACCTCCTCCAGGATTGTGAGCCCTACACGAAGCTGAGGAGGGCCTTTGTCTCCTTCTTTTCTCCTCTTCTTCTTCCTCCTTTCCTCCCCTATCCCTGTCCCTCTGAAATTCTGAGCCCAGTGGTGGACAGGAGGTATGTGCGAGAGCCTGTGAGAGTGTGTATATTAGCGAGGGGTGGGCATTTGGAAGGACGATCAAATTTGTTTTGGAGGAAGGGAACAGGTTTCTGTGTAGGGTCTTTTCATTCTTTTTTATTTTATTATTTTTACCCAGAAGGTTGGGATAGTTTTGCCCTTTCATTACCTCCAAACACATTGTTCACATGAGTTTCCCAGGTGGTGCTAATAGTAAAAAACCCATCTGCCAATGCAGGAGACCTAAGAAATGTGGGTTCAATCCCTGTGTTGAAACGATCCCCTAGAGGAGGGCATGGCCACTCACTCTAGTATTCTTGCCTGGAGAATCGTATGGACAGAGGAGCCTGCAGGCTACAGTCCATAGGGTCGCACAGAGTTGGACACAACTGAAGTGACTTAGTACATGCACAACACTTTGCCCACAGGTCAAGCTCCTCTCCTCCTTCCACAAGCTTCAGCATTTTTGCATGTCCCCTCTTTATTCCAGTGTCTGGCAGGTAGGTAAGAGATGAATGGATGAGGACCCTAATGAAGACGAAGGGCTGAGTTTCTGGAGCATCTTTTCTATCCCATCATGCTTCATGAGAAGGAGCAGCAGAGCAGCGTTAGTCTGACCAGCCCAGACTGAACAGGCGTCTTCTCATTTTCCTTTGCAGCAAAGCAGCTGCGCTGGCACCAAGACTGAGAAGTGCCCTGAAGGCTCAGGGCCCGGCTGCCAGTCCAACTCTGCCTCTGACGTGCACACAGGATCACCAAATTGGCTCCCCCTGGTCCTTCCACAACACAGCATGAATATTCTTGTGCACCTGAGATCACTGGGCTTTCCATTGTGAAGGCAGAATTTGAGAGGCCAAGAAAGTGGGTGGAAAATAAAAAACATACTCTGGCCTCGCTATCAGACAAGAGAAACCAAACCACATAAAGCCTGAGTGATTATAAGCTACAGCTTCTCTCCTATTGGAAAAAAAAGATGAATGAAATCAGTTAAAGAGTCTTTCAAACTATACCTGAGATCCTGAATGGTCATTTAAAGAAAACAGAGAATCACTCACTCGGGGACAGCCAGTCTTATGTTTCTCTGTCCAGTTTTCCTCTATCTTGGAAAAAATACGTTTGACCTAAATATGTCAAACATATTTAAAAAATGTGCTTGACCAAAAAATATGTTTGAACCTTCTCAGCTCAAAACTGGGCTGAGAAGGTAACAGTGTGGAGCCTCCCCAAGATGAAGCCCTCTCATAAAGAGGGAGACCTTCTTCTTCTGACTGGTTAACAAGATTTTCCTTCCTGGGGCCTGCTGTCCTGAGAATATTATTGGTGTTCAGTCCCTCAGCCATGTCTGACTCTTTGCCACCCCCATGGACTGCAGCACACCAGGCTTCCCTGTCCTTCACTATCTCCCAGCGTTTGTGCAAACTCATGTCCATTGAGTCAGTGATGCCATCCAACCATCTCATCCTCTGTTGTGCCCTTCTCCTCCTTCCCTCAATATGTCCCAACATCAGGGGCTTTTCCAATGAGTCAGTTCTTCACATCAGGTGTCAAAAAAACTGGAGCTTCAGCTTCAACATCAGTCCTTCCAATGAATTTTCAGGTTGATTTCCCTTGGAACTGACTGGCTCTAGGTGAGTGATCACACCATCGTGGCTATCTGGGTCATTAAGATCTTTTTGGTATAGTTCTCTGTGTATTCTGGCCACCTTTTCTTAATCTCTCTGCTTCTGTTAGGTCCATACCATTTCTGTCCTTTACTGTGCCCATCTTTGCATGAAATGTTCCTTTGGTATCTCTAATTTTCTTGAAGAGATCTCTAGACTTTCCCATTCTATTGTTTTCCTCTGTTTCTTCACACTGATCACTGAAGAAGGCTTTCTTATCTCTCCTTGCTATTCTTTGGAACTCTGCATTCAGATGGGTATATCTTTCCTTTTCTCCTTTGCCTTTAGCTTCTCTTCTTTTCTCTGCTATTTGTAAGGCCTCCTCAAACAACTATTTTGCCTTTTTGCATTTCTTTTCCTTGGGGATGGTCTTGATTCCTGCCTCCTGTACAGTTTCACGAACCTCTGTCCATAGTCCTTCAGGCACTCTGTCTATCAGATCTAATACCTTGAATCTATTTGTTATTTCCACTGTGTAATCATAAAGGATTTGATTTAGGTCATACCTGAATGGTCCAGTGGCTTTCATTACTTTCTTCAATTTAAGTATGAATTTTGCAATAAGGAGTTCTTTAATTTTAGTGCTTCCATAATGTTAGTGCTTAGCCTAAATCTTCAGTGTTAGTGAAATCTTTCCCTTCTCCTTCACATCCGGGGTTCAGCCTGACTTGCACTTGGCTAATCTGGCATCCATTTAAAAGAGAAGGAACATGTCATTTTCCTGACAAGGTATTAGAGTATAGCAGAGTGGTCCCATGATTTCAGAGGCTGTAGGACAGAGGTCCTCATGGACCACCTCGTGGGTCACCATAAGGTGACCATGATTTGTATTCAAAAGTGGCTACTCAGGGTCTCTGTTGGAGTAACCTGCTGGAAAGAGTGCATATGTGTTCTTCCTGGCTGTGAAAACTCCAAGTTCAAATCTTGGGAAATTCCATGAGTCTTTTGGTATCTGTTCCTAAATACCTTTTTCTGCTTAACCAACCTAGAATGGATTCTGTTCTTGCAACACTAATTAATACAAGAGGATATTGAGAGGATCTGATTCGAGTGAGTCTGCTGATTCTCTAACAAGATGGTAAATCCTTGAAGGGGCCTATTTCATCTTCTTGACAGTCTTTGCAGCACCTCGACTATAATAGGCATTTCATACGCGATAGTGGCCACACAATCTGATTGAGAATCTTCTGATTCTCTGGTTTTTAAAGCCAGACTTGGCGCTTGTTGTTCATTGCTAAGTTGTGTCCTACTCTTTGCAACCTCATGGACTGCAGCATACCAGTCTTCCCTGTCCTTCACTATATTCTGGAGTTGGCTCAAACTCATGTCCATTGAGTCCATGATGCCATCCAATCATCTCATCCTCTGTTGCCCCCTTCTCCTCCTACCCTCAATCTTTCCCAGCAACAGGGAAAGATGCTTTCCCAACTCTTTTCAATGAGTTGGCCCTTTGCATCAAGAGGCCAAACTATTGGAGCTTCAGCATCAGTCCTTCCAATGAAAATTCAGGGTTAATTTCCTTTAGGATTGACTGGTTTGATTTCCTTGGGGTCCAAGGGACTCTCAAGAGTCTATTCCAGCATCACAGTTGGAAAGCATCAATTCTTCAGCACTCAGCCTTCTTTATGGCCTTGATACAATTTCATACACATAGTCAGTGACCTTCATAGCTCTCAGCGAAGTTAGGTATCCTTTAGGGTAAGTAATCTTTCTCCATCTGTTAAGCAGAAGCTAGAAGGAATATCTAGTGGGTACCTGTTGATGAAACACATGGGCTCTTGGAAAGGGTGCTGTTTCAGACCAATATGGCTCAGAAGACAGAACTTCTCCAATAGAAATTGAAGTGGTCTCTAACATTTGATCTGACCATAGGAATAAGAGAATTCAGCATGACGGAGGCTTAGGTTGGATCTATTATTTGCCTGAACGACTTGTGCATTTTTGAGTTTCACTTCCTGTTTTATGTCCAGAAGAAAATAAAATAAAACAGAAAAGTCTCCAGCTGAGGTAGGAAATGTTCATATTAAAAATCCTATTTGCTTTCCTGGACGGGCAGTGACCTCTGAGTTTGAATAATATTTACCGCTTCAAGGAAAGCCGAGGTGAGGGTGCTCTAATGGGCTGGGCTGCTTGCATGTAAGCACTGGTTTCCATCCTCATCCATCATCCATCCATTGGAGGCCTATTTTCCCTGTTTTTTATCTCAAACTCCTTTGCTCTAATGGGAGAGAAGTTGCAAAGAACTAGGAGAACAATCAGGGTTTCCCAGGTGGCGCTAGTGGTAAAGAACCTGCCTGCCAATACAGGAGGCATAAAAGATGCGAGAGATGCAGGTTCAATCCCTGGGTGGGGAAGATCCCCTAGAGGAGGGCATGGCAGCCCACTCCAGTAGTCTTGCCTGGAGAATCTCTTGGACAGAGGAGCCTGGCAGGCTACCATCCATAGGATCACAAAGAGTCAACACGACTGAAATGAGCATCAGGAGAAGAATCTCCATGATTGCGATGTCAGCAAAGACAGGCTTTGAGTTTGCAGAGCAAGAGCCCCTGGATGCTTTCATCAAGATAATTACTCTCTGGACTTCCCTGGTGGTCCAGTGGTTAAGAATCTGCCTGCCAATGCAGGAGACACAGGTTTGACCCCCAGTCAGAGAAGATCCCACATGCCTTGGAGCAATTCAGCCCATACACCCAAACTACTGAAGCCCACTCACCTAGAGCCCATAATCCACAGCAAGAAGAAGCCACTTCAATGAGAAGCCCTCGCAGCACAACAAAGAGAAGCCCCTACTTGCCACAGTTAGAAAAAGCCGGAGTGCAACAATGAAGAACCAGCACAGCCATAATCAATCAATTAATTAATTAATTAATTAAAAATTTTAAAAAAGAAATGACACCTACAATTGCATCGATCCTGGGAGATGGGGCCCCAGGGGACAAGGGCCTCACCTGGAAGCAACTGAACACAGCAGCTAGTCTGAGAGACGGAAACACCAAGGAAACTGAATGCAAGCTTAAGTGTCAAAACAAAGAAGAACCGTGAAACAGGAAAGTGGAGTTTCCCACGTGACACCCTTGGTGTTTAGAGCAGGCTTCCTTGAACACACCTAACACTAAGCACAGATCACTGCCATGTAAGCCTGTGTAGCAACTCTGGCCATTTCACAGAACAAGATTTATTCAGAGTTAAACAGTGCTGTGGGGGGAGGGCCTGTGGTTTGAATCAATAACACCCTCTTTTTAATGCCACGATGTTATCTTTACAATTTCCTTAAAATTCAGGGGTATCACTAGGAGAAAATTTAATGATTTTGTGTTGGATTTTCTCAGTCACTGAAATGTCTGTTTGGGTGACTTTTGCTCTTTTTCTCAACCAGTTTAAGAGTAATAACTATTTATAGTTTTATAACCAGACAGTCCTAAAGGAAATCAACCCTGAATATTCCCTGGAAGGACTGATGCTGAAGCTGAAGCGCCAACATTTTGGCCACCTGATGCAAAGAGCCAGATCATTGGAAAAGACCCTGATGCTGGGGAAGATTGAGGGCTAGAGGAGATGGAGGTGACAGAGGATGAGATGGTTGGATGGCATCATTGACTCAGTGGACATGAATTTGCACAAATGCTGGGAGATAGTGAAGGACAGGAAAGCCTGGCGTCACTTCAAGAGTCACGTCATGAGTCACTTCAAGAGTCACGTCATGCACTTCAAGAGTTAGACAGGACTTTGCCACTGAACAACAATAGAGCTTTACTGTTTCAGATACATCCTAAACATTATCCCACTGCTTTTTAACCCTATGTGGGAGTATTTCTAACTGTCTTACTTTACAGGTGAGGAAACTGGGGCTCAGGGAAGTGAAACTACCTCCCCATGTCTTGCAGCAGAAAGACAGGCTGCAGCTGGACTTGCCTTTGACCATTTGCGGTGAGGTTCTAAACGATGCTGACCCTCCACACCACCACATCAGCCTCAGTTTGTGATGGGATAAAGGCCAGTATTGTCTCTCCTATAGTAAAGACCTGGAAGACTTTCAGTGGAGGATAATAAAACACATTCACATGTGATAAGTCTGCCATCCCTGGCAAAACAGACCAGAAAGTGTTTTCCGTCCCCCTGCGTGGCACCTGCATTTGGTTTGTCTGTTTCCCTGGCCTCGTGCTGGGCTTATGCCGCTGCTTCTGCTCTGTTGTAGGGCTGAATCACTGAATGGCAGAACCACATTCAGCAACTGATTGGTGGCAGGACTTCTGTTGAATGACTCACCACCTCTCCAAATCAGTGGGCTTGAAAGTCAAATGGAAATAGGGAAAAACACTGCACTGCAAAGTGCTATTGAAGTGCTTCATGCTGTTGTTGGGAGAGTGGGCCGGTCAGCAAAACTGTGCTGCACTGGGAAAGTGCCTACAAAATTACCCAGGACCAAGTCCCACTGCGCAGAGCTAAACCCAGTCAAATTTTCAGGGTTTGTGGGAGGAGGTGGCCATCACATCCCTCCAGATTCTCTTCCACACACAGATCAGCCTCTGTGTCTTCCAAGACTAGAGTCTGTGTTTCCCCAATCCTGTGAAAAGTTTTGTAATCAAATCCCGCGGGCCTTCAAGGTCAGATTCCCTGGGGATTCCCAGTCCCTTTGCTGGATCCTCAGGCTGGGAAGCCTGAGGTGGGGTTCAGAACCTTCACAAAAGTGAGAGAACTTCTTCGGTATTATTGTTCTCCTGTCTGTGGGTCACCCACCCGGTGGGTATAGGATTTGATTTTATCGTGATTGCACCCCTCCAAACATCTTACTACCTCTTCTTCTTTGTCTTTGGACGTGTGGTATCTTCTTCTGGTGGGTCCCAGCATCCTTCTGTCAATGGCTGCTTAATAGCTAGTTGCAATTTTGGTGCTCTCGCAGGAGGTGATGAACACATGTCCTGCTAGTCCTCCATCTTGAACCGGAAGCCCCACACATAGATCAGACTCTGGGACATTCTGCCCCACTAGCCAATCTGATCGTTTGTATAAAACCCCAGGGACAGTTTCATACATGAGACTGAGGGGAGCTGTGGTGTCTACTGGGAATGGTTTGGGCTGGAGACCCTGGCAACCCCAGCCCTGGGCTCAATACGGATGCACTTCACTCTGTTATTCTCACTGATCTTTTGTGATCAGAGCAGTGGATGGTGCTCCAGTTCAACCCAAAAAGCTGAGGGTAAACAAACTGTGACTGATGGCAGAGAAACTGGCTCTGAGTCAAGATGTGTCCGGTAGAGCGAGCTCCCCATGGTAAATCTAAACTAAATCTGTCCAAACAGGCTTGCTCTGTTTCCCATTCTGGGCTGACATGTCTTTAAATAAAAAGCATAAGAACTGAATCAAGCTCTTTTTCTCTTTTGTCTTTCTTGTTCTCTCCTTCTCTCCCCTCTTCCTCCCTTTCCCCCTTATTTTAAGCACATTTTTAATACATAAAATCCTACTAGAGATGAATTCTAAGATTGGTTTCCAGGGCTGTGTCATAGCTATCCTAAAACCAAGAGAGTAACTCATTATATTAGTAAATTAACATAATTAAACATTGCTCTCTGTAGAAACCACGGGACAATTCAACAGCTGGTAGCTGCTTTTGGCTAAGGATAGAGGTGGGGGCTGGAGGGTGGCAGTTCAGAGCAACCTCAAAAGTGGGAGCGTTTGAATGGGGATGGATTTGAAGGAGGGATGGTTCTCAGCGGACATCCAGAGCAGACTCTCCACTGGGGGTGATCTAGGGGTGCATGGTTCCTTTCTCCAGGTCATGACAGGGGATGATGCCAGCTGTCAGACGAAGGAGCAGATTGGGGCTGTACATCAGAGATGTTGCTAAAAGTTAATTAAATCTCCCTGGGATGGTGGAAGTTGGAGGCAAGTACTCATATTTTACTAGGAATGTTCATCATCATAAATGCCAAGTCCTAACTGCTACTAAACTCCTAGAGGTTCTTGTCAGTTTGCTCAGTAGGATTTATTTCTGACTCATTAGAGGAAAGAGGGTTTTTTTCCTCACTTCAAATTATTGTCCTTGCATAACAGTTGTACTTTTCACTTTTTCATCTCAGTAAATTAACAAATCTTCAAAACACTCTTATAAAGCAGGTACCATCCCCACATTCATAGCTCACACCATCTAGAGTCTAAAAAAAAAAGAAGCTGTCTACAATACTAAGCAGTTAATAATAACACCTTAGATGTTCCTGGTTTTACCATCTATTCCTTGATTTAAAATTCACATCCATGCCTAGTACCCCAGTTGCACAGTGCCCCTTCTATCTTACTTTTTGTATGTCTTCCTGAATGACATGGGCTGGAAAGACAGAATATCCATTTTACAGACTCTGCATGCAAGGGCCTGGATGGTTCATTATGATGAGCTCTCATGATTTGGAAGGTGGAGATGAGGTAGGAGCTACCTGCCTGTGACCTCAGCTACAGCTCCTAGGAGTGGCAGTCCTGGTAATACTGGGCTGCCTGACTCAACACCCAGGGCTCAGCCACCTGCTCCAGGGGTGCAGAAAAGACACCGTGGTTCCCAACTGCCAGGCAGCAACTGGTGACATGTTCTTGAACTGCTGCGTGGTTCTCAACTGCCAGACAGCAACCGGTGACGTGTTCTTGAACTCTGCTGCTTCAGTGCTGGTCTCTTGATCCCCCCTTCTTTAGCAGAGGTATTCATTTTTTCCAGTGGGCCAATTTGGTTTTGTTCTGGGAGCTATCCTACTTTTTAAATCCCCCAAGGATTCTATAGTCTTCTTTTTTAAATTAATTTATTTTTTAACTGAAGGATAAGTGCTTTACATAATTGTGTTGTTTTCTGTCTGATATTGAATATTTTTGTGTTGAAAGTAGCTAAGATATTTTCACTTTCATGCACTTGAACCCTGACTGATATGCACTCCTTCTCTCCAGGACTAATCAGATATGGAAGTCCCAACCAATATGTCATGTCTGCCTGTAGTCATAGCATCCCACTTCCCAGGTGATGATGGTCATGGTTCCCAAGTTTTCTTCTCCTCCTGCTCCTTGTAATGACACCTACTGCTAAGATGTCTGATGCCCATGAAGGCCCTTTTCTGCTTTCACTGCTGTTGGGAACTGAAGGGCACTGAAGGTGCCAACCGGTGCTCTGCTGGAACTCTTCTGTGGGGGCCCTCCATCCTTTGGTTCCCTCAATATGGCAGCACAGTGGGAACTTCTGTTAAAACGGGAAGAATCTCTTTCTCACCCCAGTATCACTTTGCCACACCTGCTGTATTTTTCCAATGACTCAGAGACTGTTGCACAAATATGCTCTTCAGTTAGACTTTGCCAACTATGGATTGATGCTTGCCGTCTACTTCTATAAGTATTCAGTCATCAGTGCTGAAGCTCCTGGCCGTCAACACCCCCTGGAAGGGGTTCAGGGTGAAGATCAGGAATGAGGCACTCTGTGCTCTGGGAAAAACTGGCAGAATAGTTAGATATTTTCAGAAGATTTTATGAACCCGATTGTTGCATGTTCTCATATCTAGAAGAGCACTAAGCTCATTAATGGGACATCTGCTCCTTGTGACTAGCAGCAGGACTGCCAAAATGCATGCTTGACTCTATGCACCCCACTTCACTAGATTATGTATGGCACGGGCCTTTCCCATTACCTCTTTGGAGCAGTTTCTCGGAGCTATCCGAAGTGCTCTCTCCAGATTATAGTCTTCATTTTACTCCAAATAAAACGTACAAGTCCCATGCTGTGCATTTTCTTTCCGTTGACAGCTTGGAGGTTCTCACTCTCTGATACTTGCCCTAACTTCACTGACTGAAGAACTTATTCCACAAGTATTTGTAGGGCACCCAATGTAAGGCAGGCATGAGGCTACATGCAAAACCATCTGTTTATTCTGATAACTGAAAATTGTCACCTTATCGAGTTTGTGTCTGGATGCTTTGTTCCTGCTGAACGACGTCCCTCTGGGCATGAATGAGTTCCTCCAGCCACCATGCAAATACTCTGCAGGGCTTCCCAGCAGGTCTGCCAGACACCCCCGCCAGCTACGGGGGAAATAGTACCACCTGGACGTCAGCCAGGAGGAGCGTGTGGAGGTTGGAGAGGGTATCTGTGGATGCTGAATCCTGGTTCCTCCCAGGGTGACCTCCCCAAGACCACAATCACTCATCCATGATGTCGCCCCATGGATCCCAAGAAGTGTGATACAGTGGAGGAGGGGACTCTTTAAATAGCTGAGCTTAGGAAGTCATTGCTTTTGCTGACTCGCATTACCACTGCCTTCCTGAACCCAGTCCATTGTTGGAAGATGAAACAAATATACCCAGTGGTCTCATTACAAAGTTTGTGTGTTTGAAAGTTTCTCTAAGTATTGCACAACACCCCTCAGTATTGTACATAAAATCTTGTTTGTTTCATGTTTTGAAAACTTTTTTTTATTTCTCTAATAACACATCGATCATTTTAGATATAACAATTATGAAAAAAGTTCATAGAATTAGAGAAAGAAAAAACATTTTAAATCTTTACTTAAATATTATTAAATTTACATTTACTTGAATTGTGCCATACTTTGCTATGGGAAGAAAAAGTAAGAGGAAACCTTTCCAAAAATGCTTTTTGGGAGAAGATTTTCTTCAAAAATATACTCAATCATCTCCATAAGACAGAAAAGGGAAGAAAAAGGTCTTGGGAATTTGGAGGGGGAAAGTTGTTTTTAATAAAACAGTGATTCAAGAAATATTTATTTACTTATTTGCCCAGTTTCAGAAGATGACCTCTGGGACTGAGACCCTGAACAGAGCAATGTATTGTCTCCTGAGGTTGGTGGGGAAAGGGAGGCAGGGGTCTAACACATGAGCAAGCAATTCACAGAGAAGCAAAGTCCGAGAATTGGCTGATGGCCCCTGGGTCCCACTGAGACCCAGAAACTAAGAGAAATGATAGTTAAAATTGCAAAATGTTTCCCTGAAAGATCCAACTTTGAGGCAAAGGGACTGTTTACTCTCTAAATTTGCATATCTGGAGGAAATTTTATGAACTTTGTGTGTGTACATGTGACCATCTCTTTCTTGCTCTCATAGATTTTAAGATTTTTTTCCTTACACTTTTATGTCCCAAACTTATACTAAAATGTGTCAAAGTATGGATTTTTGAAAACATGTATTCTGCTTAGCACATTGTGAGTTGTTTTTTTTTTTTTTCCTGAGGCCTCAGACCTCTCTCTTTCCTTCTGGAAAACTTCCAGGCAACACTCTTCAAATGTTGCCCCTCAAAGATCCTCTCTGTCTTCCACCTTGAGAACTCAGCAGATAAATATGGGAATTTCTAGATTAACCCTCCACACCCCTTAGCCTCTCTTCCATATTTTCTTATTCTTTACTTCTGTGTGATCCATTCTAGAAGATTCCTCCAGTTTCATCTTTCTTTCATAAATTCACTCTCGAGCTGTACTCAGATTCTGCTCATCTCTTGGGTTTTTGTTCAATAACTCTATCCCTCATTTCCAAACTTTCTAATTTATTTTTTCTGCAACCACTCATTCCCAGTAGAGCTGTTTTTTGCTCTCTCCTCCCTGAAGATGCAACCATACTTCCTTCCGTTGTAAGCTGGTCCTTGTGGGCACTTCCTGCCTGTCTTTCACGCTGCTCTGCTTCCTCCAGGGGTCTCTTCCTTACTCATGTAGGGTCTGAGGGTTTCTAGAGAGATGATCTTATTCTCACTGTGGCTTCAGCCTGGGCTCTGGCAGGACTGGGTGTCTGGGTTCCCACACCCAGAAGTTGGGCTCCAGCCCAGACACATGGGAGAGGTTTGCTGCCAGGCCCAGACCAAAGGTGGGCATATATTAATAGTTCTGACCCCCAGCCTCTCCTGGATGACTCCTGCTGGTACAGAGACCCATCTCCTGCCCTATGCGTGTGCCGGGCTCCAGACCTGGTCCCTTTTATGAATATGCGCCAACCCACACTTACAATTGTGGGGTTCCTTCTGGCTCTGTCATTTACAGTGATTGCTTTGTTTCTTGTCTTTTCTGTTTTTTTTTGCATGTGCTTATAAATACATTTAAAAAATTTTTATACGTGTTGAGGAGAAAAGGGAAGTTGTAGCCTGTGCTTCATCCAACATCTGGATCCTTCTGACTATTCAAAGCTATGCGTTTCTCAGGAGAGGACAGAACACTTGAAGTTCAGTAAAGACAGACTCTCCTCCTCATCTCTTCAAACTCTCAGAAAGATAGGGATGGAGTGAGAAATAACACAAGAGCAAAGAAAAAGACAAGGAAAAGCAGAATATCCCCACAGAGAGCTAAAAAAGACAGCATGAGAGTCCCTGAGGATTGTAGGGGCTCAAGTTGAATCTCTCCATCTTTCAGATTTCAGTCATGATTTTGGTTGATACATTCTGGGAAAGGAAGTTTAGCAAGTGATTATTTGTAAACATTTTTCTCATATTCACTTCATACCATAACATATGTTCATAGAATTTAAGTTTTACAGAATAAAAGTTTTTTATTGACTGTGGTTAGTAACATGTGGTGAGCATAGCATATTTCATTGCTTCTGCTTTTATAATAAAAATTAAATGTAAGCAAAGTCCCTGTGGGTATTTGATAGGAGAAAGATGGAAGGTTGCCTTCCAACCTTCTAGAACTTCTTTGGAAGCCCCACTAAAATTTAAATCTAATATTGCGGTTAATAACCTTGTCTCAGTGTTGCTGAGTAAGAGATATTTCTTTCCTAAGCCAAATGTAAATGTTTGGAGTTAATAATTCAGGCCAAATTCAAACCCTGAGAGGATAAGCCTGGCTTGATGCCCAGAGAGTCAGTAGACTTGGACTCTTAAATGCTATTTAGGAAAAGCAGTCCCAAGACAAGAGTTCCTCATTAAAATGTAAAATCCAGAGACTTCTGAATTCATTTTTGATATCGTTACCCTACATACCTACACAGATAAATACCCACTCTACTGGGCTGAACAGTGTCCTCAAAATGCATGTCCAACTGGGACCCTCTGAAGGAGACTTTGTTTAGGAATAGGGTCTTTGCAATGTAAGTAACTAAGATGAGGTCATTCTGGATTAAAGTAGGCTGTAAATCCAATGGCTGGTGTCCTTATAAAGAGAAGAAGATTTGGAGATGCCTGGAGAATCCCAGGGACGGGGGAGCCTGCTGGGCTGCCGTCTATGGGGTCGCACAGAGTTGGACACGACTGAAGCGACTTAGCAGCAGCAGCAGCAGGAGACAGACAGAAGAAGGCCATGAGATGATGGAGGCAGTGATCGCCAGTGCCAAGGAGCACCATGGATGCTGACAACCACCAGACACGAGGAAAAGATAAGGAAAGATTCGCCCCTAGAGCCTTCAGAAGGAGTGTGGCCTGCCAACATTTTGATTTCAGAATTCTAATCTCTAGAACTATGTAAGAATAAACTTCTGATGTTTTGAAGTCTCTCATTTGAGGTTTTCTGTTACAGCAGCCCTAGGAAATTTATACACCAGGGGGATGAGTAGACACAGAGCCCATGTTACATATCTATGATTAACATCCAACCTTCAGTGCTAAGGAAGGCAAAGGATCTTTTTAGGAGAGGGCCACTGTCAGGCTCTTCTGCACTTTGGAGACATCTGTCTGATGACCCAGGGTCAACTTTCACTATGGGCTCCCCATCATAGACTTGTGGGATTCAGATCAGACTTACTCGTAAGGCTCTGCCCTTGAAAGCTTGCCAACTCTTGACCTACACAAAGAGTCGCAGTCTGACTTAGAGAAAATCAGACAAGGCCCGGGAAGATCATTTAGAGCAATTGCTTTGATGGTTTTGCTTTAACTACAGTAGAGCATCAGAACCCTCTGTCTGAGGCTTACCCCTCTAACCTACAAGTTAGGTGGGAGTTCCTATAACTTCTTTGATTAATAAGGTCTTCTGTCTGAAGTTTTTCTCATTTGTTTGATCAACCTACTTCACTGGGAAGAGGCTCAAAAAGGGAGGAAAAAAAAACAACAACAAAGAGCTGTAAACAACATCAGCTCTTACTTGTATGTAACAAGTTGGCAACATTTTATGATCCAAATAGTTGGCGCCAGAATTCCTCTTGGGAAAGGAACTGTCTTTCCCTGAGAAAATTCCTTGATAAGGCTTTCTAGATCCCTTTGGACCTGCATGCTGGTTGGTACCAAGGCTGCTATCAGGAGAGATTTGCACCATGGTTAGGCTGGCTACAGTCCATAGGGTCGAAAAGTCAGACACAATTAATCATGATATGTGTGCACACACACACATACACACATATGTATAACTGAATCACATTGCCATACACCAAAAATTAACACAATATAGTAAATCAACTATACTTCAACAACATAACAAATCTTTAAAATACTACAATGCCAAGAAACAACAAAAAATTAGCAGTTTGAAGTACTAAGAGAACTTGAAGTGAAGTGACAGTTGCTCACTCTCACATCATGTCTGACTTTTTTGTGACCCTATGGACTATAAGCCTGCCAGGCTCCTCTCTCTGTGGGATTCTCCAGGCAGGAATACTGGAGTGGGTAACCATTCCTTTTTCCAGGAGATCTTCCTGACCCAGGGATCAAACCCAGGTCTCCTGCATTGCAGGCAGATTCTTTACCATCTGAGCCACCTGCGGCAATTATTTAATCCAGTCCCTGTCATTTTGAAGATAAGGAAACAGACCTGGAAAATCTGCTTTATTTTCACTTGGTGACATAACTAATTAGAAGCATAGCTAGTGTTAGAATCCGGTTCACCTAAATACTGGAGATAAGTGATGGCAGCCTTTGAAATGTTCAGTTCAGTTCAGTTCAGTCGCTCAGTTGTGTCCGACTCTGTGAGACCCCATGAATTGCAGCACGCCAGCCCTCCTTTTTAGTTACGTAGAATTGTAAGACTGTGCTGTACGCTCAGATTTGGGCATTTCTTTCAAGTCTGGATAAGACATAGTGTTTTCTGGCAGAAAGGGATTTATGATTAGAAACCATGTGACTAACGAAAAACCACTATGAATAGGAAGGCGACTCTACATATCTCTAGAACTCCAGAAGGAAGAGTTCATAAAGAAAGAAAAAGGAATCCAGAATGAGGAAAACAACCAAACAAAAACAGGACAGGAAAAGTCTTAATAATTTCCATCATTAGCATTTTCTGAATGAAAAAAAAAAAAGTTCTACATCACCAGGACAGATAAAAATCTCTTCAAAGATAAGGAGACTAGAGAGGGAAAAAAAAAAAAAGCTTAGACAAAAGGAACGACTCCCCAGAGGAAATGACAGCAGAATGAGGCAGACAGCCACAACAGAAGAATACAAGGGGACAGCAAGAGACGGAAAGAAAGAATGCAAAACCAACATCAAAGTGTCCCCACCCCCAGCCCCTCACCCCATGCCCCCACTGCACACCTGGGAAAGCAGAGTTGGCAAATCGGCCTCCATGGTGCTGGGAAAAGCAATTTCTGACAAGGTGCATGCTAATCAGCCCGAAATGCAGGCTCAGTCGCTGCATCCATTATTCATGACTCGGTTTTACAAGAAATGCCCTCCCGCAGGAAGCAGGACGAAAGGGAGGTGATAACTGCCAAGCACGGTGGGGCCACTTCCCACCGTCTACACCCCAGTGACCCTCTAAGGATTCCCCGACTCCCATCTGAGAGAAGAAATAAAAGGAGTCTCCTTGGGGGAGGTCATTTTCAAAATGGAAAATGAACCAAGGCCTGAAAGGTGAGGACCAAAAGCATCAGAATTAACTGAGGATGCGATGGAAAGAGGCAGGGAAAGTGCATTTGTCTCTGTCTGCCAGCTAGAGGAGCCCCTTTGTTCTGTCCTGATGACAAGAAATCAGAAATAAAAGGAGAGCTTCTCAAAAAGAAGCATTTTCCTGAAAGAGAAGAATGATTAAGAGCTGGGCTTTCATTTTTTTTGGTGGGGGAGAGGGGCAGATGGCAAAAAGGTTAAGAATTCACCTGCCAATGCAGGAGACACAAGAGATGTGGGTTCAATCCCTGGGTCAAAAAGATCCCCTGTGAAGGAAATGACAACCCACTCCAGTACTCTTGCCTGGAAAATCCCACAGACAGAGGAGTCTGGCAGGCTACAGTCTAAGGATTTCCAAAGAGTTGGACACAACTAAGCAACTGAGCACGCACAAAAAATCTGGATGCTTTAAATTCCCAGGGTGGTGTGGGGCCCCGTGAGGCTTTCCAGGAGGCGCTAGGCCCGTGCAGGAGATGTAGAAGATGTTGGCTTGATCCCTGGGTTGGGAAGATCCCCCGGAGGAGGGTCTTCTCCTCCTGGAGAAGGAGAATCCCCTGTGAAGGAAATGACAACCCACTCCAGTACTCTTGCCTGGAGAATCCCATGGACAGAGGAATCTGGAGGGCTACAGTCCTTGGGGTCACAAAGAGTCACAGATGACTGAGTATACGCCACCACCACAGTTGAGAAGGGTAAGGAGTTGGATCAGGTAGATGACAGAGCTGCATGAAGGGAATGTGAGTGAATGAGTTTTGAGATATGAGTGGGGTTTAATCAATGGAGGTGAAATCCAGGAGGGACAGGATCTCCATACATGAAGGACACAAGTGCGGGTGTTCCATCCATCTTCAATCCTGCAGGAGTTTCCTCTTGCTAACGTGAAGCACATGCCCACCAGTCAGTGAATGCTGCCCCAGATGGCATTCTGAAGTGCTTGCTCTTTGCTGGGATGGTGAGCCCAGGGCTGACTGTCCCCCCAACCCCAGTTAGTTGGTGTGGCGTGGTCCCGTTTGGCACTCACGACCTGCCTGGCTCAGGTCTCACCACTGCGTTGAAATGTGACTTGCTCTTCTCTGGTCACTGCCAGTTCTCAACAAAGAGCAGCTCCCAGCACCTCTAAGGATGTCAGATTTGAGACTACATAATCAGCAACCTGGGGCTTCCCTGATGGCTCAGTGGTCGAGTCTGCTTGTGATGCAAAAGACATGGGTTTGATCCCTGGGTTGGGAAGATCCCCTGAAGAAGGACATGGCAACCCACTCCAGTATTCTTGCCTGGGAAATGCCATGGACGGAGGAGCCTGGTGGGCTACAGTCCATGTGGTCACAAAGAGTCAGACCTAGCAACTAAATCACCACAAATCAGCAACCTGAATGTCACTTCTGATCAAGGTAGATAGGAGCAACAGAAGTGAGTCAGGCACCAAAAACCACGGTCCAGCCTGTGAGCCACCTCTAACTATTTGTGTGACATGCATGCATGCTAAAAGTCACTTCAGTTGTGTCGACTGTGCGACTCCATGGACTGTAGCCTGCCAGGCTCCTCTGCCCATGGGGATTCTCCAGGCAAGAATACCGGAGTGGTTTACGGTGCCCTCCTCCAAGGGATCTTCCCGACCCAGGGATCGAACCCACGTCTGTTACATCTCCTGCATTGGCAGGAAGGTTCTTTACTACTAGTGCCAGCTGGGAAGCCCATTTGTGTGACCCAGAGTCTTAAACTCAGCTGGTTCCTCTAACAGTCTATGAATCTATCTCAGCTGTGTATTCTAACATCATATTCCATTTCCCTTTGTCTCTGTACAAGACAAAGTTGCATTAAGCTTTAAGATAACAGCGAGGAAAACATCTGGAGTCAGAACTGTGTGGGAGGGGATCCTGTGATAGAGACTGAAAAGGTAGTCCGTGGGGCAAGAAGAGAACCATCTCTCCAATGGGAGATTGGTAGGAAAGAGAACTGACCCCCTGCCCGATAAAAACAGCCATGGAACAAACAGGGATGGGATGGTTCCAGCTTTAGTTCAGCACCATCCCCACCCTCCTCTCCAGTTCCAGGAGGACCTACAGGACACTGCAGTCACAAACGCCTACCTCTCTTCCATGTGGCACGAGCATCTTCCTAAATTTCAAGCTAAAAATCAAGCTGGTGCTCTCTCCCTGAGTAACGCTCTTGTTTACATGCCTTGCAGGCATTTGGTAAAGATGAATTGGAGATCTTCAAACCTAAATTCCTCAGAAGAAATGGTAACAGTTGACTGCGTTTCTGTAGCCCCAGTCTCCAAAGCCATCCTAACAGCTCATGAAAGATAATTTTTAAATTCCTGTTTAACACTTTCTGTAGAAGGGAAAGCAAGGAGAGTATAATTCTGATTCCATTTTACAGATCCAGAAACTGAGGCCCAGAGACCCAAGGTGACTGGGTAGAGTTGTACCCTGATAAGACAACTGCAGAGTCATTGCACCTCAGATTTCTGATGATCAACTGTTTAAATCATTGGAAAACAGGTCATTCAAACAACGTGTGCATTGCAAGAGGTTCTCTTTTATTGCCCAGTGGAAAATAACAAGACTACATCAGGACAGGAAATATGTGTTAAATTTTTAACACCGAAAACAAAGCCCAAAAAAGTAAGAAAGGAAAAATCCATCCAAACTAATAAAACTTTCTGAGCAGCTCTCCTTGGGATGACTCTTCAATGTTTACTTAAATTTGCTGAGAATGGCTAGAGACTGTGGGTGATGAAAAAGAGGACGCTCTGCACTTGGTAAGAGTCCCGCAGAGCCTCAAGTCCAATTTAACTAGGAAAACATTTATATAATCATCTTATTCAGCATTTCCACGGTGTGAGAACGACTGAGTGAGAAAACATCCTCAGTGCCACAGGCTTTTAAACCATGAGATGCTACCTTTAAAGGTCTCGATCTTTGGACTTCTGACTGTCTAAGGCTACCTTTAAAGGTCTCAATCTTTGGACTTCTGACTGTCTAAGGCTAGCTCCAGCCAGACTAGAGACGGCTTGCGCTTTTGTTGGAAAAACAAGCCCGTTTCTTCCAAAGGAGGGTGGACAGTGTGCACAGACCTTGGGTCCACCCAGGGACTGGGTGAGGTCAGTGGCCAGGTCCAGCCTGTAAACCTCACACCCATGTGATTGGCCTCTGGACAATTGTCTAGTTGAAAAGGACTGTGCCATGTGGACCCCTGCACCGTGACAGGCGTGAAAGTTCTCCCAAACCCCCTTTTCAGAATGCACTCCTACACGCCTCATAGCACACGTTGTCAAGTTTAGCACACGTGTACGTGTGTAAAATAAACACTAATGTTTGCACTGTGACTCTATTCACAGAGACCATTCCTGTCTCTCCTTATTTTCATTCTCCACTCTGTGTGCCAGGCATTCTGTGTGCTAAGCTCTGCTCAAGTATGACTGCACTTAACTGCCCACAGCAGCCCCGACACACTATCCTAACCCCTGTTTTACAGAAGAGGAAACTGAGACTTGGTGATTAAAAAGTCATGCTAGTCACTTGCTACTCAGTAGTGTAACCGGACCTGAAAGCAGCTCTGTTAGACTCAAAGCCTGTGTCCTTAATCACTACGGTGCTCTCTCCGTCTCTGTGTGAAACTGGTTCAGAGACGCATGGGTCAACCCCTAGGAAGTGGGAGAAAGCAGGAGACTCAGTCGTCTTAGCTTGTGCTACTACGCTAGCACCACACTTCTTAGCTTACTGCTGTCACTTTGTTCATATGGATTCATATGGATTTCAACTCAAGAAACACTTCCAAACTCATTGTACAAGACCCTGATATCAAAGCCAAATAAAAACACTATAAGAAAACTATAGCACAATATTCTTGAGGAATATAGGTACAAAAAACTCAATAAAATACTAACAAACCAAATTCAGTGGCACATTAAAAGGATCATTCACCATGATCAAGTGGGATTTATCCCTGGGATGCAAGGATGGTTCAACATACTCGAGTCAGTAAATGTGATATATAACATTAAAAGAATGAAAGTGAAAATCATAGGATGGTCTCTAGAGATGCAGGAAAAGGATTTGACAAAATTTGACATCCATTCATGATTTAAAAAAAAAATAACATTTAGCATATTAGGTATAGAAATAATGTATGTCAAAGTAATAAAAGCCATATATGAAATATATGTCAAAGAGGCCATATATGACAACTAACATCATACTCAATGGTGAAAGGCTGAAAGCTTTTATTCCTTGGAATAAAACAAGACAGTCCATTCTCACCAGTGTTATTCAAGATTGTACTGGAAGTTCTAGCCACAATAATCAGATGAGAAAAAGAAATAAAAGAAATCAGAACTGGAAAAGAAGAAGTAAAATTGTCTCTATTTTCCAATGACATGATTTTGTATATACAGAAAATATGAAAGACTCCATTAACTAACTGTCAGATCTAACCAACAAACTCAGTAAAGTTTCAGCATACAAAATTAACATATAAAAATTAGTAGGCTTTCTATACTCCAATATAAATTATCTGAACTAAAGAGAAAAATTCCATTTACAATAACATCAAAAACAATAAAACATTTAGGAATAAACTTATTCAAGGAAGGAAAAAATCTCCACATTGAAAACTACAAGACATTTATGCAAGAAAGAAAAGACACAAATAGTGGAAAGATACCATGTTTATGGATTGGAAGGGTTAATATTGTTAAAATGTCCATACTATCCAAAGCCATCTATAGATTCAATATAATCCCTATTAAGATTCCAATGACTTTTTTTTACAGTAGAAAAAATAATCTTAAAACTTGTATTGAACCAAAAAAATTAAAAAAAAGCTTTGACTAGCCAAAGCAATTCTGAGGAAGAAGAAATCAGGAGACATTACACTTTTGCATTTCAACATATATTATAATATATTATAATATCTTTATTCTTTTCTCTTTTTTGTGTATACAGAAATGGAAATAGAAGTTAATTAAGCTTATTGGACTTAGAAAGCATCACTATGAGCAAAGCTAATGGAAGTAATGGAATTCCAGTGAAGCTATTTCAAATCCTGAAAGATGATGCTGTGAAAGTGCTGCACTCAATATGCCAGCAAATTTGGAAAACTCAGCAGTGGCAACAGGACTGGAAAAGGTCAGTTTTCATTCCAATCCCAAAGAAAGGGAATGCCATAGAATGTTCAAACTACCACACAATTGCACTCATCTCACATGCTGGTAAAGTAATGCTCAAAATTCTCCAAGCCAGGCTTCAGCAAAACATGAACCGTGAACTTCCAGATGTTCAAGCTGGTTTTAGAAAAGGCAGAGGAACAAGAGATCAAATTGCCAACATCCACTGGATCATCAAAAAAGCAAGAGAGTTTCAGAAAATCATCTATTTCTGCTTTATTGACCATGCCAAAGCCTTTGACTCTGTGGATCACAACAAACTGTGGAAAATTCTGAAAGAGATGGGAATACCAGACCATCTGACCTGCCTCTTGAGAAACCTACATGCAGGTTAGGAAGCAACAGTTAGAACTTGACATGGAACAACAGACTGGTTCCAAATAGGAAAAGGAGTACGTCAGGCTATATATAGTCACCCTGCTTATTTAATTTCTATGCAGAGTACATCATGAGAAACGCTGGGCTGGAAGAAGCACAAGCTGAAATCAAGATTCCCGGGAGAAATATCAGTAACCTCAGATATGCAGATGACACCACCCTTATGGCAGAAAGTGAAGAGGAACTAAAAAGCCTCTTGATGAAAGTGAAAGAGGACAGTGGAAAAAGTTGGCTTAAAGCTCAATATTCAGAAAACAAAAATCATGGCATCTGGTCCCATCACTTTATGGAAAATAGATGGGGAAACAGTGGAAACAGTGGCTGACTTTATTTTTGGGGGGCTCCAAAATCACTGCAGATGGTGATTGCAGCCATGAAATTAAAAGACGCTTACTCCTTGGAAGGAAAGTTATGACCAACCTAGAGCATATTGAAAAGCAGAGACATTACTTTGCCAACAAAGGTCCGCCTAGTCAAGGCTATGGTTTTTCCAGTGGTCATAGATGGATGTGAGAGTTGGACTGTGAAGAAAGCTGAGCGCTGAAGAATTGATGCTTTTGAACTGTGGTATTGGAGAAGACTCTTGAGAGTCCCTTGAACTGCAAGGAAATCCAACCAGTCCATCCTAAAGGAGATCAGTCCTGGGTGTCCATTGGAAGGGCTGATGCTAAAGCTGAAACTCCAGTACTTTGGCCACCTCATGTGAAAAGTTGACTCATTGGAAAAGACCCTGATGCTGGGAGGGATTGAGGGCAGGAGGAGAAGGGGAAGACAGAGGATGAGATGGCTGGATGGCATCACTGACTCAATGGACGTGAGTTTGGGTGAACTCCCGGAGTTGGTGATGGACAGGGAGGCCTGGAGTGCTGTGATTCATGGGGTCCAAAGAGTCAGACACAACTGAGCGACTGAACTGAACTGAACTGAACTGAAGTTTATTGTTGTGATCATTTCACAATATAGGTAAGTCAGGACATTTTGCCATGTATCTTAAGCTTGCCTAGTGCTGTGTGTGGATTATATCTCAATAAAACTGAAAGTAAAAAAAAAAGACTCAAGAAATATCTCAAGGCAACTCAGAGCAATGTCCTTTTTATTGAGTTTGGCACTCATTTGACTTAACCACAAGGTGAAAAGGCATAATAACATCTAACAATGTTCTGAGAGAACCAAATTAGAGAATGATTTACTCTTTCTGCTCTTCTTGGAATCTTAATCTCAGTGTTCAGAGCGTCCTAGCTATGTGTCCTGGTGTACTGCCAATTCAGCCAACTCCTTCCCCCTTCTTCAAACTGAGGGTACTTTTATTATAGAAAAAACAAAGAAATATGAGCTCATTTTCTTTTAACTTGCATTATGGTCCTGATAGTCAAGCTAACAGGTAACCTTTGAAATTCAGAGGCCAAACTAGTTAATCCTAAAGGAAATCAACCCTGAATATTCATTGGAAGGACTAGGGCTGAAGCTGAAGCTCCAGTACTTTGGCCACTTGATGCAAAGACCAACTCATTGTAAAAGACCCTGATGCTGGGAAAGATTGAAGGCAAGAGGAGAAGAGGGCAACAGAGGATGAGATGGTTAGACAGCCTCACTATTCAATGGACATGAACTTGAGCAAGCTCTGGGAGATAGTGGAGGACAGGGAAGCCTGGTGTGTCACAGCCCGTGGCGTCACAAACAGTCGGACACGACTTAGCAACTGAACAGCAGCAACAGTCAAGCTCATGGGTAGCCTTCGAAATTCAGAGGAGTTTGTTTGATGGCAAATTTGTTAGCTCAAATTCCATCAATCAGGCTATCAGAAACAGGTCAGGCTTATCCTAGCCACCATTTTTCTTTAATGTACCCAAATGCTTTTGTTTCTACAATAAATAAATCTTCCTTCACAATACAAAAAAAAAAAAAAAGTTAAAATCAAAACAGATTTTGACTCATTGCTTTCTCTTACCTTAAGGCCCTTCCTTTGGGATGCTTGAGAAAAGTGTCTTAAATTTGAATGCGCAAGCATATCCCATGGTCAGGATCACAAGCACTTAAAGAGTTTCTGAAAGGCTTTATGGAGGCTGCAATGTATGAACTGAGGAAGCTGGTAGAAGGAGACAAATTAAATGGACTTATAAGTGTAGCTGCCACTAAAGCAAAACACTCTTTCACTCTAAGGGGAGGGTGAGAGGTTGTTGCTCTGTATTATTTATTTCAAAACTTTGGTTAGAGATGCAGTTTATATACACAAATCATTTTACTTTTCATTTGCATCTTTGTGAGTCACTTAATTGTTGATCATTTAATTAAGAAATCGCTCATACTGAACCTCTGTTGTATTTTCTTCACTCACCTTGGGGATACTGTCTCTCCCCAAATTGGAACTTCAACATAATTTATATAAAAATTTGCACTGTAATCTTAGCACGTAGAATATGTAATATAAATGTCCATTTTTCCATGCATGTGTGTTAAGAGATAACACTTTTGGTGCGCAAAATGCTTATAGACAAAACTATTTTTGATAAATTTTGCACATGCATGTTAATATTAAAAAGAACTATTGTCTTCTTCCTTCTTTTTTATTGAGATATAATTGACATATAACATTGTATTTGTTTCAGATGTACAACATTATGACTTGATATTTGCATGTATTGTGAAATATTCACACAATAGTTTCAAGAATTTTCTTATGATGACAACTTTTAGGATTTATTCTCTTAGTAACTCTCAAAGTACAACCTAGTATTATTAACTTTAGTTGCCGTGCCGTACACTACATCTCCAGCATCTACTCATTTTATAACTGGAGATACATGCTTTTTGGCCCTCTTTAGGCATTTTGCCTATTCCCTACCCAAAGCTGCTTCTTGCTGACAGTCTGCTTAGTGTTACTGGCAAATACTCAGTTTGAGAGGAACTAACCTCCCAAGCTTGCTGCCCTTTCTTCTTCTATCTTCCCAAATAGAGTTAATCCCTCCACTTCCAAACTGTTTCCCTTTTCTTTGCTAATTAATCTAAGTTTCTCTTGCAGGCAGCCTCAGCTCTGTCCTCCTGCAGTTACTTACATGACTATTCCCAACCCCTCCCTTCTGTGTTTCTTCACTGTTTATCTCCCCTGTCACTGAAAGAAAATTTACAGGGAGCCACTTTTTCTAGCATATTTAAGAGAGCCATGATTTGGAGACAGCATCATTAAAATCAAAGCACCACAAAAGTCTGGGATAGAGCCATCCCCTCTCAGGGTTTCTTGAGGATCCACTGGATCAGAGATGAACATCTTCCAATAATTCAGCTTCACCCAGAGAGAAGTAGCTGGAAGTTGACCCAACTCAAGCAGAAGGTTTGTTCAGTAGATGCAGATCCTTCACCTTCCTTTTGCTCTTCACTGACCTCCCAAGCATGAGCTGAAACACATAAAATCTGGCATGAGAGGCTGCCAACAGCAACCATTGCAACATAAGGCTGGTGTGCCGATGCTTTCCTTCCACGCTCCATGCTGGGATATGAGACTGATGGTGAGTTTCAGCCAGTCCTCAGGCACCGGGTCTCCAGCTGTGGGCTGTGGCACTAAGACACACGTGATTTTTTTTTTTTTTTTTCCTAGTAAAATGAAGCAGGAAGTTAAGCCAACTGAGCAAATATTTCAGCCAAATTCTCCCAAATCACACACCCAAGACATTGACCAATCATCTGCAAAGAATGCTAGCTGTTGTTTTCATTGTTATTCAGCTCTGAGTCGTGTCTCAGTCTTCATGTGCCCAAGAATTGCAGCACACTGGGCTTCCCTGTCCTTCAGTATTTCCCAGATTTTGCTCAAACTCATGTCCATTGAGTCAGTGATGCCATCAAACCATCTCCTCCTCTGTTGCCCCCTTTCTCCTCCTACCCTCAATTTTTCCCAGCATCAGGGTCTTTTCCCATGAGTCAGCTCTTTGCATAGGGTGGCCAAAGTATTGGAGCTTCAGCTTAACACCAATCCGTCCAGTGAATATTCAAGGTTGTTTCCTTTAGGAATGACTAGTTTAATGGCTAGGGAAAGTCTATAAAGTGTGACAAATTATTGAAAAAACAGTAGAGGCAGGAATCTATCTAAAGAAAAACAGACTCATTTGAACGGTAGCTTCCTCTTTACAGTTGATTGGTTACCTTCCTTACTCCTTAGGGTTTGCTTAGGTCCAACTGCCACCTGTAAAGTACTGCCTCCAAAACAAAATAAAAGACTTCACCATCTTTCTTCTCAGAACCACCATTTCTTCCCCAAAGATTCTTTCCCTTCCTCTATTCTCTACTTCTCAGCCTTTTTGGGCTATATATATACATATATATATATATATGTATATATATATATATTTACATTTTATTTGTTTTTCATTGTCTCCTATTACAGACCTTCTAACTAGGATGCATATTTTAGAATTTTCTTAGTGAGTGTCTATGGGCGGCAAACTCAATTTCTGCTTATCTGTCTTTACTTTGTTATTTTTAACAAAATATATTGTATAGAATTATAAGATGCTTCTTTCAGCACATAGCTTCCCTGGTAGCTCAGCTGGTAAAGAATCCGCCTGCAATGTGGGAGACCTGGGTTAGATCCCTGGGTTGGGAAGATCCCCTGGAGAAAGCAACAGCTACCCACTCCGGTATTCTGGCCTGGAGAATTCCATGGACTCTATAATCCCTGGGATCTGAAAGAGTCGGAGACAACTGAGTGACTTTCACTTTTCTTTCAGCATATTGAAGATATAATTCCATTGTTTTCTGGCTTTCATTGTAACAGTAGAGAAGTCATTTAACTTCTGGTATAAATCAGATATAAATCTGATTTATTATGATTCCTTTGAAAATAATGCTTTTTTGCTGGCTGCTTTTGAGATTCTCTATATTTTGGGATTCTGCATTTCCATGAAAATGTGCCTAAGATTGTCTTTCCTTTTATTTGTCTTGCTGGAAATTAACTGGGATACTTGAATTTGTGGACTGGTGTCTTTAACCAGTTCTGGGAAGTCCTCAGACATTATTTTCATAAATATAGATTTTTGGCCCCATTTTCTCTCACCTCTCCTTCTGGAAGTCTGATTTGATGTATGTTAGACCTCTTTTCTCCATATTTCTTATCTTCTCATTAAAAAAAAAAATCTTATTTTTTTTTGTGTGTGTACTACACTCTGGCTAATTTGTTCTGTCTTTCAGTATACAAAACTTCTCTTTATCTGGGTTTAATATGTTTTTATACACATCTATTGTTTTTAAACTTTCAATTATTAAAATTTTTCTGAAAGCTCTATCATTTTAGTCCTGCTAAGTCTTTTCAAAAATTTCCCTATTTCCTACTTATATTTTAAAACTTTCCTTTCATTGTGTTAAATGTGGTTGCTTTAGAGTTTCTATAACTTGCATTATTCTATTATATGAAATCTTTATTCATCTGTTTCTGTTGAGTCTCATGATACATAGTCACTTATTACTGTAAGTTGCTCAGTTTTATGGAAAACTACATTTGAAATCCTTGGATTTCAAATAAAAGCACCTTTCTTCAAAAGGAGTTTGCATTGGCTTTGCCAGTTGCCAAGTATCTTTATTTGTCTAAAAGTATTTTAAATTAAAATCACAGCTTGAGGGTTTGGAGAGGACATATATGATATGATAGGGTTTGGGAATACACAAGAAGGACTGCTTGTAGCTCCAACTTCCCAAAGACTTATTTTGCTGATTCTGGCTTTGCTCCGTGCCAAGGATACGTTCCTTCAGCCTTTGGGTGCAGGCAGGTGTCACTAGTGGTTAAGAACGTGCCTCCCAATGCAGGAGACATAAGGGACGTGAGTTGGATCCCCGGGTCGAGAAGATCCCCTAGAGGAGGGCATGACAACCCACTCCAGTACTCTTGCCTGGAGAATCCCATGGACAGAGGAGCCTGGCGGGCTGCAGTCCATGGGGTCACAAAGAGTCAACACACCTGGAGCGGCTGAGCACACAGACACACACACTGCGGTGGTGCAGGAAGTGTCGGCTCACCTGGACCTAGTTACGTAGCGTTTTGTGTTCTTGGTGTTATGGGAAGAGGGTCCTCTGTTAGAGTCCAGCATTGGACAGCACCTTGGTGTACTTTCTTACAATCTCAACTCCTCTTCCTTCCCTCTCAGTTAGCATTCTATCCACTCCGGGCTGTCCTCTCTACTGAATCTACATGACCACCACGTGGAAAGGGCAGGATTGTTTCCTGGTTGGCCTCTGAAGGACCAGATAATGCAACACAGATGTGTAGGATGTTTCTTCCTGATGGGATGAAACTTGACCCTCCTTGTAATGGAGGATGGGACAAAGGCACACAGGTAAATTTCTCTTTTACCTGGACAATTCCAAGACGTGGGTCATTCTTATGACCCTTTCCAGGAGTCCCACATACTACCTAAACACAGCTTCTGTGTAGCCAGCGGTGCCTAGTACCAGCTCCTTATGATGCTGTAACCAACATGGAATGTATTTTTTCTTATCTCACTTTCCTCACTTTCACTGGCCTGGGCCTGCACCTCTTAAATCACCTTAGAGCTGCCCTGGCTCTGTTTTCAGGAGGAGCTTGTCTGAGAAAACCTCCTTCATTGTGAAGTTCTGAGTTTTAAATTCTATCTGGTCTCCTCTGTGAGGGCATCAAAATCAAGTTTCAAGCCCCCTTGGGCTGATAAATAACCTCAGGGCAAAAGTGGTTTGATGCTCTGTTTATCTTGCTTCATCTCAAAGCTTGGCTTGATAATTCTTTATTATCTTGTCAGATTTTTGATGCCATTTAAGATCTATTTATATTTATCTAACATTTTTGAGTGCTTTCATTGGAAGGGTTGATCTCAACAACCTAGGGCCCATGATTCCCCAATCTATTTTTCTCACAGCCATCAGAATGCTATTTTAAAGATTAATATCTGACAGTGCCCCCGCCCCCTTTGCTTAAAACCCTTTCAGAACCCAGAATCCTGACAATGAAATCCAGGACATCCATCATGGTTTCCATGATCATCTGATCTGGCTTCTGCCTCCTTCTCGTTCTCACGTTTTTTACTGTTGTTATATTGAGAATCTTTCAGTTCCTCCAATAATATATTCCTCATGTGAGGCATTTGCACACACTGCTCCCTCGGCCAGGAATCCTTTTCTTCCATAACCTCCATACCCTTCAGTAGCTATCTTCTACTCACCTTTAAAGTAAGCATCAATTCTCCTAAGGGGACATCCCAGGGGGAACACTTTCCACTACGTCAAATATCCTTTACATTTTTGCTTTTGTAGCATTCCTGATACTGCAGTTAGGTTTTTCCAGGACTCTGTCTATTGTTTCTGCGCTGCTGTAACCCTAGGCCAACTGTCCCCAGCACATGGTCGGCCCCCAGTAAATGTTTGTTGAATTGAATTCTTTTCTTTCTCAAAGGCATCAGAAGTGATCTCTGACACTTTTAATCAGTTTATCCTGAGGTTACCCTGGTACCCAATAGGCAGAGTATTCTACCTTCATGTCTGCTGTGGCCCATAAGTGACTTCTGGAGGTTCCACAGAGCAAGTCCGAAGGTTGTAAGAACCCCTCAGGACTCTACACACTTGGCTGGAGTGATGGCTTTCCAATTAGGAGGTGGGTCAATTGGGCTGTTTGAGGAGAAATGAGTCTAGGTGAGTTTGTCAACTGTGAATTGAAGATACTGATTTTACATCACATCAGCAGTTTCTTTAGAGTCCCTTGGACAGCAAGAAGTTCAAACCAGTCAATTCTAAAGGAAATCAACCCTGAATATTCATTGGAAGACTGATGCTGAACATGAAGCTCCAATACTTTGGCCACTTTATGAGAAGAACTGACTCATCGGAGAAGACCGTGATGCCAGGAAAGACTGAGGGGAAGGAGGAGAAGGGGGTGACAGAGAATGAGATGGTTGGAGGGCATCACCGACTCAATGGACATGAGTTTGAGCTAACTCTGGGAGAGAGTGAAGGACAGGGAATCCTGGCGTGGTTCAGTTCATGGGGTCAGAAAGAGCTGGACACAGTTTAGTGACTGAACAATGGCCAACAGCGGCTTTGCATGTCTGCTCTGTGTGGCCACCGTGTTAATATTGGACTCATCGACATGTGATTGGTGTGGTGCTGCTCTCATAGAGCCTGAGCCTGGTAAGAGAGATAAGCTATAAAAATTAGATCATTGCAGTACTAAGGCAGTTTTCCCAAGGGTCAGATGAGGATTCTGAAGGGTTTGAGTCATTTCTGAAGGTTTCTTCAGTTGGAGATGGGTCTCTGAAACTGCCTAGTTTTGGCATATACTGTAGGAAGGAACTTAGCCAGAGGTTGGTCAGTCTGGCCAAACTGATGATGGTCACAAGCTCAAAGCATTGTAGAGGATAAAGGTCAATTAATGATGTAAGTCAAGAATACAATGAGGAGTAGAGGGGCCTGTGGCAAACCAGAAGAGAATGATCTGTCTAAAGGGAATGAAGGCATCTCAACTCCTTGATATTGTCAAGGTGTGAGACCACGGACCCTGGGATGCTACAGTTACTGCATTTAAAGGAAATGCTGGAAATCAATTGTCTATGTGGTGATTCTTAATTTTTACAGCCCTGTTCTAATTCCATTCCTAAAGCCATATCTGTATGGTGAAATTGACCCATAGGTCACCTGTTTTCTATCTCTACTTTAGATGAAAACCCAAGTTTGGTAAATCACCTCATTTCAAAGTGTTTGCTCCTGTCTTTCTGCATAACTACCCTAATAAACTGGTAATCAGGAAGATACCTGATTCTGTATCTTCCATCACAGTCTACATCCTGAGCTTTATACCAATATTTATTTGCCTATCTGCTGTCTTCATCTGGAAAAGCACCTCAATCTCAGTATGTCTAGAACTAAATCTTTCTGCCCAACCCCCAATCTACTCCAGGTACTATTAATAGTGCAGTTGTTTGACACTGGGCCTCAGTTTTAAGTCTCAGGAATAACAGGAATAATAGAAATAACTTGCCCTACTTAACCTTGAGGGTTGTTTGGAAGAGTAGGTAAAATGATATGTGTGCTGGCCAGGAGGCTGCACATCAACCATGACTTTACAAACTGCCTCTGGGATGACTGTGTGCCCTGAGTCACGCTTGTCCAGACCCATCTGCTGAGAGGAGACAGAAGAGAGACAGAGAGAGAGAGTCAGAGCTATGATTTCATCACATCCATTTGACTGTTAGCCTAGACAAAGAAGAGGCAATAAAACATGAATTTTGTAATAGCCTTTGGGTATTCAGACTAGAATGTCCTCCAGAGCATCCGTGTGGAGCGTGGGGAGCACTGCTGAGGCTGTCAGTCATGAAGCATCTCACTGTTGCATTCAAGCAGCGTGAACTTATTGAACGTTCTACAAAAATAATTGTAGAAACTAGGAAGCACTCCATTGGTTTTCTGTTGTACTGGCCTCATCACCACCAATAAAGTATGTGTGACTCTTCCCAAAGTCAGGGGTCTAAGATCCAGTGCCGGGTTACATGGGATGGAAAGTGAGTTCTGCTGAGGCTGGGCAATGGCTATAGAAATAACCTATGATGATGGCAGCTTTCATGGAGAGTAGGAGGAAGACAAGGGCACACAACAGAGGAAAATCCTTTCTAAGTGTAGACACAAATATTAGAAAGTATAGTTATTACTTTCCATTTTTTAAGGTAAGGGTGTTACATTCAATGAATGACTTCAGCGGGAACAATCTCCAACAATTCTGTTATCCTGATTATTCAAGTCAGTCAGGTACCCATTCTCTCACTGTAACTGCTACATGTCTGGAATCCACATTCTAGATCCTAATAAACTGGTATCCTTACCGCTGCCCCGATTCTAATACGGCTCTCACTATCTGGTGCTGGATGGTTTAACATCTTTCTGATTAGGGTTCCTCCCTCCATCTCACATCTCAACAACTCATCCTCCACTCTATGACTTGAGGTATCTTTCTTTTTCTTTTTTGGTATCTTTTTTTTTTTTTTGGCTGAGCTGAGTCTTAGTTATGGCATGCAGAATCTAGTCCCTGACCAGGGATTGAATCCAGGCCCCCTTCACTGGGAGCACAGAGTCGTAATCGCTGGACCACCAGGGAAATCCCCTGAGTTGTCTTGCTAAGCACACGTCTAAGCCATGTCTCTCTAGCTCATAAAGTGCTTAGTTTGCCACCTTTTAAGTCCTGGCTCCTGCTACCATTTCGTCCTCAGTGAGTCACTTTTCCCACACACGCCCTGTGTTCCTGCCAAGCCTGATTGCTCATAAGCTCTCCAAGCCCACCTGTATGCGTCAGATGTCCTCCATGGAGATCAGGCATTTAGAGATCCAGACACTCAGAAGTGGTTGTAGTGAGAGAGGAGAGAGGCAGGGGACACGAGGAGTCACTGAGACAAGGCAGATTTTTCTGGACTCGTTTCCCAAGCCCCACCTAGGTTCTTCCTAGGATACCTGTGGCTACCAAGGAGGGCAAGAGCATACAAGTCAATCCAGACTTCAAGTTGGCACATCTGAAGTAGAAGCCAGTCCCCCAGAATCTTGTGAATTTCTCAAATGCCCCCTTATTAAAATATCTACACAAAATAAACAAAACTCCAATAACAGATACTGATGTAAATATTATGACATCAGCATAAAGCTATTGTAGAGAAAACATATTTACATACCAAACTTGCCCTAAGCACTAATTATTACTAATCTAAACTCTGAATTTATTCCCATCTTTTTTGTTGGATATCTATCATTAGTCATTTCATCACTTATTACTTCTATTTCTGCCTCAGTACACCCCTGCCTTCATCTCAGCTCCCCTCATCTCTCCTCCCAGCTCATAGAGTGCATATTCCTCCAGGTGGGTTTAACTACTACCACTTATTCATGATCTTTGTGGGGAAGTCTCCCAGATCTCTGGAGAAGGAAATGGCAACCCACTCCTATTTTCTTGCCTGGAGAATCCCATGGACAGAGGAGCCTGGCCGACTACAGTCCATGGGGTCACAAAGAGTCGGACACAACTGAGCATGCACACACACACACACACACACACACACACACACACTCCCAGATTTCTAGCCCAGACTTCTCTGGGGCTTTCGAAACTGTCAACCATGCATTTCACAACTCTGTGTCTCACAGCCATCTCAAACAGAACAGATCCCTATATGGAGCTTTCCACTTGAATGTCTCTTATCTTAAAAAGGCACTACTATCCTTTCCTCCATGTTATTCTTTGGTGGCTCAGACAGGAAAGAATCTGTCTGCAATGCAGGAGACCCAAGTTTGATCCTTGTATTGGGCAGATCCCCTGGAGAAGGGAATGGCGAGCCACTCCAGTCTTCTTGCCTGGAGAATCCCATGGAAGAGGATCCTGGCAGGTTAAAGCCCATGGGGTCACGAAGAGTCAGACATGGCTGAATGACTAACACACACATCCTTCCCTCCAGGGCCTTCATCTCCCTCTGCCTTTCAGTCACAGAACTATGGGATCCTGCTTCTTAAACATTACCCTGATGCATCTATTATCTCTTTCTTCACCTTGGGTTCTTTAGTTCAGATGCCATGGTTTCTAGCCTGAGTGATTGCAACAGTCTCTAACGGGGTTTGATGCCCCTTGCTTTGTCCTTCTGTGTTGTACTGTAAAGTTTGGCCACATTCTTTCCAAACAGAAAGAATGAAATACCATCTGCCTCTTCCTCAGACTAGTCCCTTCAGTTCAGTTCAGTTGCTCAATCATGTCCAACTCTTTGCGACCCCATGAACTGCAGCACGCCAGGCCTCCCTGTCCATCACCAGCTCCTGGAGCCTACCCAAACTCATGTCCATCGAGTCAGTGATGCCATCCAACCATCTCATACTCTGTTGTCCCTTCTCCTCCCACCTTCAGTCTTTCCCAGAATCAGGATCTTTTCAAATGAGTCAGTTCTTTGCATTAGGTAGCCAAAGTATTGGAGTTTCAGCTTCAGAATCAGTCTTTCCAATGAATATTTAGGACTTATTCCTTTAAAATGGACTGGTTGGATCTCCTTGCAGTCCCATAGGTAGGTGCAAATCAGAGTCAACACACCACATCAACACCTTGTTTCATTTAGCCAACAGTGTACTTAGGCTGACTTGGTAATAAGGGGAAGTGATCGCATTAGAGAAGAAAACTGAGTGATCTTTGTAGTTGCCCTGGTGTTTCCTCTGCCATCCTTTGCAGCTAATGGTGACATCCTCTCAGGCCCAGCGGACCAGAACACCAGCTTCTTGAATGGTGCTTATAGAACAGTCTGTGTTTTGCACAGCACGGCTGTGGCTGAGCCTCAGAAAGAAGGCACAGGTGATCAAGGGGAGGGAAACGAGTCCTTCCAGGACTGTCCACGTTCTGGTTCTGTGCTTCCCCCAAGACGACACCCTGAAGGCAGGACTTGGTTTCAATGAGATTAAACTGGAGTAGACAGAAAACCTGGTGTTGGAAAAGAATCAAGGAAGAAAAAGTGAAGCTGCAGCAGGTTGTCCTCCTGCAATCTTCAGATCAAAGCCTCAGGCAGGCAAGGTACTTATCTCCCAGATGGGCAGGTGCTGGTGCTTGGGATTAAAATACTCCCCTGGGGCTGGAGCATCCAGGGAGTGGGGACATAGTAAAGGAATGGAGTGCTTAAGAAGGAGCAAAGCAAAAGTCCTCTTCTTAAAAATAAAAAGAAAGCCCCAAACTGCCCTCCCAACAAGGCTGAGTTATAGCACCAGTAAGCAGGGACTAAATAATAGTTAGCAGCAGTGACGACCTGGCCCACACATTCTGCAAAGCTCTTGCTGGCATCTAGAGCTGGCAGGGCAGGCACCCACCCCTCCTCCCTTGTACTCTGCAGTGGCCTCGGCCTGCTCACCACCAGTCACGCCCCACCCACTCCCTGGTCCCCAGCCAGTCCCACCCACCCTCTGAAAGCGGTCCTTCCACAACTGCCAAGCCCTGGCCAGCCGGCGGTGTGTCCTTCTCAATCGTCACAGAAGAGGTTTGTGGGAAAGCGGGAAAATCTCTTCAGATCTCCCTCCAAACCAATGTGTGCCATGCAAGTCTGCCGATGCCTGCATCCAATCCCTGCTATGTGTTCATCCACAAGGGTGATAGGTCGTAACTGACCTCATCAGAAGTATAGAGGTGCAGAAGGTCCACTCAGATGGTCCAAGAACAGCATCGTTTGAATGGGTTTAAAGGAGGCAAGTGTCTTTTGAGAAGCAATGGCCACCAGGTTCTTTGCTTTTCAGATCTCACTGTTATCAATCAGACAAGCCTGCTTTCCTTCACCCAGAGAGAAGTAACTAAGTCACACAGTAACTAAGTCAAGTAACTAAGTCACACAGCTGGTCTGTGGCAGGACAAGATTGCAACCCAGGTCTCTCTGGCTCCAACACTGTGACTGTTCTCTGTAGCAGGAACATGCATGTCTATACCCAATGTCCATCTACGACCAGTCTGCAAAGCACATCACACACATGACAGGTAAGTTACGGTTATGGTATCAAAGGCGATCCCTGCAGTCTATTCTGAACCTGATCGTTTTCACCTTCTCTCATGGCTCCAGGCACTTGTGCCAGAAAGCTGAAATAAATACACTCCCTGACTGCCAGGCACATCCTGTCTAAACAGATGGACCAACGTGCGGAAGGAAAAATGTGGGGGAGGTGGGAAAGAGGGAATAGGAAAAACAGAAAGAAGGCCAAGCCCCAAGTGGGATACATTATTTTATTAGTGTTTGATTTTGACTGAGGGTGGATGCATTAGAAACCATCCAAAATGCCCACACAGTAGATATCTAACGAGAAGATGCACTTAACTTCAAAGGGCAGTTGATTCAGAACCGCTCCATGCCGTGCAACCCATGGGACCCATTTCAGGCCCTTCTTCCCAACTCTGCTGAGATTCCAGAGAAAACTGCCTTGATTTCACAGGCTCTCAGGGCTGTCTTCTGGGAGTGACAACACTGGGACCATAGCTGTGACAAGTCTCCAAACGGCAGTCATGACCAGCCGCATAGTCATACATCTGTTTAAAGCTTTAATGTTTTCACACATGTGACTCCATCCGATCTTCATAATAACATGTGAGGTAGTCAAGGCAGGTAACATTATGGATTATTATTATACAATAATGTGTGTGCTAAGTCGCCTCAATCATGTCTGACTCTTTGCGACGCTATGGAATGTGGCCCGCCAGGCTCCTCTGTCCATATGATTCTCCAGGCAAGAATACTGGAGCAGGTTGCCATGCCCTCCTCTGGGCATCTTCCCGACCCAGGGATCAAACCCACATCTCTTTACTTGACAGGTGTGTTCTTTACCACTAGCGCCACTTGGGAAGCCCATTATGCAATAGTATGACATACTTAATAGGGCGGCATGATTTTAGTATTACGTCAGTCTTATCCAGGAGGAAACTAGAGTTCAGTGAAGTGACACGACTTACTTATGTTTGTACAGTCAGTGTCAGAACCAGGATTCAAGCCAGACCTTCAGCTCTCTGGTAGGTTTTGGCTGCATATGTAATGCCAAGGTCAAATAGCAAGTTCCCTGGCTCGGTTATAGATCTTGCTTCTTAACTTTCAAGGAGGAGGTAGAGGTTGAAAACTGATTCCTCTTGTTCCTTTTATTTGCAGTCTTCACTGTCAAGTCCTGACTTTTTTCTTCCCTTTATGTGTATGGCTGATGCATGATAAGCAAGACTTTATCAGCTGGACTTGTAACATATGGTCTATGATGGCAGAATGGGGTTGGGCCCCCCATTTCCATCTGAATTGACCTTCAGAGTCAATATATGTCGAGATGAAGAATTTCAAAGGCAGACCCTCCAGAGTTACCACGACAGCCCTTCAACTTGGCAAATTACTTAACCAATAGGATCCTTGATTTCCTTGTCTTTACTATGGGGGCAGCAGTGTCTATCTTGCAGGGACATTATGAATACTAAATGATAGACTAAAGGTCTTGGCCCTAAAGAGATTCTTTGTCAATGGTAGCAATTCTCCTTATCCTGGAGTTATTTCCCTTTATACTTAAATTTTATACTTAAGTGAAATTGACACTTCCCTCCATATCAAAAGTGTTAGTTGTTCAGTCGTGTTTGACTCTTTATGATGCTATGGACTGTAGCCTGCCAACCTCCTCTGTCCGTGGAATTCTCTGGGCAAGAATACTGGAGTGGGTAGCCATCCCCTTTTCCAGGGGATCTTTCTGACTCAGGGATCGAACTTGTGTCTCCTGAATTTCAGGTAGATTTTTTACCATCTGACCCACTAGGGAAGCCCTCCTTATCAAAAGTTGCTCCATATACAGGATTGGGAAGGCAGAGGGAGGGAGGAGGAGTAGGGAACTCTTTCTAAATAGCTCATCATTATTTTAAAGTGTTACAATATGGCAATTGACTTAGGCATCAAAGCTGAGTTCAAGTTTCAGCTCCAGGATGAGTCCTGGGAAAACCGTGTATTCTTTTCCAATGTCAGCTTATTCATGGTCTGAGTGGGAGCCACAGTGCCCACTGCACAACAGCTGTGACAGTGCACATGAAATGACACTTGCCCCGAGCCCAGCCCAGAGGTACAGCTGGATGAGCGCTGCCTGCTCTTCTGACTTGTTTACAAAGGCCGAACCCGTGGGACCTGAGGAGATTACAGTGGGGCTCAGTGAGTTGCCTCTCTGGCTCCCATCTCTGAAGCTAGTGCTATGGGCACCTCCTCCCACTGCTCCTTAGAGCCTCCTGGGAAGATTAAGTTGGGGTTGTTCAGCTGGAGAAAAGCGTCTTAAGGAAGCCTAGCCATGCTCTTCCCCATCGTTCCTCTGTCTCCACAGGGACCAGAAACAGGGATGACTTGCAGGAGGAGGGAGCATCAGTGAAAAGAAGAGCTTCCTGCTCAGAAGGCGAACAGATCATAGAAGGATGTCAGTCCAGGGATCTGGGATACCGTTAAAGGAGACCTTTAAATGCGGGAATGACACTCATGCTTAGTAGCTGATCTGTTACAAAACAGGGGCCAGAGCCAAAGGATTTCTGAGGATTTCTTCAGTTCACGATTCCATGGTTTCTAGAGGCCAAAATCCCAAAGATGTCCTGTGCATTAGTATGATATATGCTCAGAACAGAAAGTCAACCAGGGTGAACACACACACACACCCATTCATGTCACTCTCTGTGCTCAGGGAGCTCCGCACAGGCAGGCTCTTGTGAGGTCTCTTAACCTAATGAACTGGTGAGAAGAGGAGACGGGAAGGTTTGTGCAGGAGGGACACGTGGGGAACTGGACTGAAATAGCAGTGGGGAGTCGGGGGTGGTTTGTGCTGTCGAAATCGAGAGCCACCAGGGTTTAGGTCCTTGAATGGACTGTGCTGTCAGCCAAGTTCAAGGACTTACACTTGACAGCCCATAATGTGCTTGGCTCTTTCTTGGAAGCGTGGTGAGGCCACTGTGTAGATGAGGAGAGAGAGGAGGCTTGGTCTGTGAGCACCTAGTTCTGAATTGGGCCTTTGAACTTGTCCCTCCCTTTTCCTGATATTCTTCCTCAGGCCCCTGTGTACCTGGCACCTTCTCATCATCACCTGGTGTCCTCACAGGCCACCGATACACGGCTCTGCCCCACAACCTGCTCTCTTCAAGCTCCTCAGGATGCGCCTTGCTCTCTAAAGTGTTTTATCTGTTTATTGTTTTCCCTTTCCCAGAGACAGAATCCTCTGGGTCAGGGACCTTGTGTCCTTTCACCTTTTCATCCCCTCAGTGAACCCAGCACACAGAGGTGCTCCATACAGACTTGTTGAGGGAAGGATGAAGCTGAATTTCCCCTAGTCTAATAGCTGGAGAGGGCAAGTGGGCTGGTAGCTGCCCAGCTCTGTACCCCACCCCCTATCCCCACCTCCTGCCAACTGGCTTGCTGCTTCTGGAAGGAGTCAATCATGGTCAAAAATAAATCCTAGAGAACTTGCCTGGTGGTCCAGTGGTTAAGAATCCATCTGCCAATGCAGAGGATGCAGGTTCCATCGCTGGTCCGTGAAGGTCCCACATGCCATGGGGCAGCTAAGTCTGAGTACCAGAACTGCTGAGCCCATACTCTAGAGCCTGTGCTCCGCAGCAAGAGAAGTCAATGCAATGAGAAGCCCGGGTGTGGAAGCTAGAGATTCGGCCACACTTGCCGCAACTAGAGAAAACATGCCTGTAGCAATGAAGACCTAATATAGCCAAACATAAATAAAATACATAAATAAATCCTAGAATATTGACCAAAAATCTTCATCTGGACCTGCAGCTGGGCCCTGCCTGATTCTCCCCTTCAGCCCCAGTATTCTAGAAGCTTCCTTGATTTTCTCTTCTAGCAGATACCTTGAAAACTTGTTCCCAGGTGAGTTTCACCTTCCACTGAGCCGGCTGCCAATGAGAACTCATTTCCAGGTGTGCCTGTGTGTGTTGTCGGGGATTTCCCAGCCTTGGGGCTCTTGGGTGTTGCCTGTCTCGCCCTGAGGGCAAAGGCCTAAGGCAAGCTGAGCCTGTGGGCCTCAGCATCTCCTTGAACCAAACACACTTCCTGACATCTCCCAGAGCTGGTTCTCTCATTGAGAGATCCCGGTAGGACCCCAGTGCCCGGGCCCAGTTCCTTGACTCCCATTTGGGAAATGATATCCCCACGGAGAAGACATTTGATGGCCAGATAGGAGGGAGGCACCCCCACCTCCCTTCCCACACTCTGTGCTGTGATTGTGAACTTGGCCCCTGAGAACAAAAATAGCATCCTGTGTTTGCTTCCTCTTGGTGGCCAGGCAGTCCTGCAGGCCATTTGGCAGTCAGCCGAAGAAGGGAGTCTCCAGATACCACTGCAGAGTGGGCGCCGGAGGGAGGACAGTTTGTATTGACCTCATTCGGTCTATGGGGTCGCACAGAGTCAGACACGACTGAAGCAACTTAGCAGCAGCAGCAGCATGATCCAAAGGGCAAAGCAGCTGGGTGGGGGGGCAGGGGCCTCTAACCAGAGGGAAGTGGGAGGTGCCTGGCCGCTGAGATTCCCAGGGAGACCTTCAGATCTCTCGTCCATGAGGAAGGAGCCCAAGCCCTCAGTCATCCAGACCACCACGGTGGGGGCACAGAGCTGGGGCACCGGGGCACTTTTATGCCTTTGCCTCTCGGGCAGTCACACCCACTAATTGTTGGGAAGGCAGCCATGTGAGTGGGGACAGCAAGCGTTACTGAAAATCTGAAGACATGAATGGTTTGGGACATCCTGGCTGTTCCCAGTGAGTGATTTTGTTACTCTTTGTTCATTATCCACTTAGAGGAAAATAGAAACTTCTTTCCAGTTCTCCAGGGCCTAGACAGGGCAAGCTGCCAGACCCTTCTTCAAGGAAACAAAAAGGCTTGCAAAGTAAGTGTTCCCAGGAGATGTGATCAAATGCCCTCAAGTCAACCGGAGAGGGTTGCGACCCTGGAAATGGCACCACTCTCAGGGTTGGTGAGTCACCTTGAATGACTGGAGACCACCCTCTAGCCTGGTGCTCAAGGAGACCACCTGCTGTTCCAACCCCTCAGGAGACCACGCCCTACCCCATACCCCAGAGACACCAAGAGCACACAGGCTGTGCTACCCAAGCCAAAGTGAGTGGCCACTGGTTTAATAGCAACTGCTGCCTTCCTCCCTTTCAGGAGCAAGAGCTGTGGGTCGGTTTTACAAAATGCACCAAAGTTCTGAAAATAAACACTCTATCAATAATAAATGGGCTTGGAAATAGGAGCAAACAAGTCAAAGGAAGATGAGGTGGAAGATAAACCAGTCAATTTTCTTTTAATTGCCCTCATGTCCATAAATGTCAAAGGAACAGAAACCCTGAAAGTTTCCTATTCACACAGAATGCCAGGAAGAAAAAAATCTCTTTTGGGGAAGATGCAGAGAAACTTGAGTTTAATAAGCCAAAACATATTAGCCAGAAATAGGAAACCTGCTGCAAAATTCAATTCTAAAAACAGAAACTGGTTATTGTAACTTTTTCAAGCTCTCCAAATTTTTAGGACAATTTTTTTAGAATTCTATTCACAGACACAAATTGAAAAACAAGCATTTTAATGTCCAGATAAGTTCAGTAAGAGTGGCTTTTTTTGGTAAAGCATCTCTCCACCAAACATCTCAGCCATCTAGGGAAGACTCAGTTAAACTCCCAAAGGAAGTGTGTGCTAAGTTGCTTCAATCACATCCAACTCTTCGCAGCCCTATGGACTGCAGCCTGCCAGGCTCCTCTGTCCATGGGGATTCTCTTTAAGGAATACTGGAGTGGGTTTCCAGGCCCTCCTCCAGGGGATCTTCCCGACCCAGGATGTCTCTTATGTCTCCTGCATTGGCAGGCGGGTTCTTTACCACTAGCACCACCTGGATATGGTTGTTTTTGTTCAGTGGCTAAGTCGTGTCTGACTCTTTGCAACCCTGTGGACTGCAGCACACCAGGCTTCCCTGTCCTTCACCATCTCCTGGAGTTTGCTTAAACTCATGTCTATTGAGTCTTTGATGGCATTCAACCATCTTGTCCTCTGGCACCCGCTTCTCCTCCTGCCCTCAATCTTTCCCAGCATCTGGGTCTTTTCCAGTGAGTCGGCTCTTCACATCAGGTGGCCAAAGTATTAGAGCCTCAGCTTCAGCAACAGTCCTTCCAATGATGATTCAGGGCTGATTCCTTTAGGATTAACTGGTTTGATCTCCTTGGTGTCCAAGGGACTCTCAAGAGTCGTCCAGCACCACAGTTCAAAAGCATCAATCCTTCAGCGCTCAGGCTTCTTTATGGTCCAACTCTCACAACCATACATGACCACTAGAAAAACCATAGCCTTGACTAGGAACTTTGTCTCTGCTTTTTAATACATTGCCTAGATTGGTCATAGCTTTTCTTCCAGGGAGCAAGCATCTTTTAATTTCATGGCTGCAGTCACCATCTGCAGTGATTTTGGACCCCAAGAAAATAAAGTCTGTCACTGTTGCCATTGTTTCCCCATCTATTTGCCATGAAGTGATGGGACTGGATGCCACGACCTTCATTTCTTGTATGTTGAGTTGTAAGCCAGCTTTTTCACTCTCCTCTTTCACTTAGCACCACCTGTATCTATAACTTGAACATTGAAAGAATCTATAAACTTGAACATTATCTTCAAAGACTTTTCCCTCCAGAGCCCTAGTTCTCACCCCGTGCTCCACTAATAAGTATTGTCATTTAACACAGATCAAATCTTTAGTGGACGAAGTCCTTTCTGACAACGAAATCTCAAACATCAGCCTGTGGATAGATAAGGAGAAGACAGGCATCAGCATGCACCACTGAACCCATACCACATACAGCTTTGGGTCAGGAGAGCTAAACCTTCCCCAAAACAAATCACACACACACACACACACACACACACACAAATCAGTGAATTTTCAGAAGAAGAAGTAGGGCAAGGTAATATGTGTGCTGCAGAGAAGGCAATGGCACCCCACTCCAGTGGTCTTGCCTGAAAAATCCCATGGACAAGGGAGCCTGGTAGGCTGCAGTTCACGGGGTCGCTAAGAGTCGGACATGACTGAGTGACTTCACTTTCACTTTTCACTTTCATGCGTTGGAGAAGGAAATGGCAACCCACTCCAGTGTTCTTGCCTGGAGAATCCCAGGGACGGAGGAGCCTGGCGGGCTGCCGTCTATGGGGTCGAACAGAGTCAGACACGACTGAAGTGACTGAGCAGCAGCAGCAGCAGTGTGTTTGCTGTGTGTCTCCATCCTGTCTCTTTCCTCTAATGAAATTTGCACTAGTTCACTCGCTAATTGTGGGACTTCCCTAGTGGCTCAGACGGTAAAGAATCTGCCTACAGTGCAAGAGAACTGGATTCAAGCCCTGGGTCAGGAAATTCCGCTTAGAAGGGAATGGCAACCCACTCTAGCATTCTTGCCTAGAGAACCCCATGGACAGAGGAACCTCTTGGGCTACAGTCCATGGGATCAAAAAGAGTTGGACATAACTGAGTGACAAACACTCACTTTTCACTTGCTAATTAACTTCAGAGACCTAGAGTTGTATTTCATCCCCAGGTATGAAGCTATTAACAGCAAACATGGTGTTTTTAGTAATATTTTAATAAAATTTTATCACTACAAATATATTTGAATGTTTTATAGCATTATCATTATCACTTATTAATTCATCAAATATTTATTGTATTCCTACCTGTGTGCTCTGGAAACTACAAAGATGAATTTAAGACCTAGTGTACTGGGAGAGTTTGCTAAACTTATAATTTGAATCTACTATTATTAGCTTAGAAATTATTATAACACAAGGCAGTCTGTGGTAAGTGACACTTAGAGTGGGAACAATCAAGGGGGCTAGAGGGACAACTTCATTTGACCAATGCAGACCCAGGGCTGACACATGGCAATCACTTAGTCAACATTATTACATAAGAAGGAACCAAACAAGGTAACAAGTGATTCTATAGACTGAAACTTTGTGGCCACTCAGAATTTATATTTTAAACCCTAATCCCCATGTAATTATATTCAATCAGTTCAGTTCAGTCACTCTGTCCTGTTGACTCTTTGCAACCCCATGGACTTCAGCACTCCAGGCTTCCCTGTCCATCACCAATCTCCAGAGCTTGCTCAAACTCATGTCCATTGAGTCAGTGATGCCATGCAACCATCTCATCCTCTCTCGTCGCCTTCTCCTCCTGCCTTCAATCTTTCCCAGCATCAGGGTCTTTTCAAATGAGTCAGTTCTTTGCATCAGGTGGCCAAAGTATTGGGGCTTCAGCTTCAGAATCAGTCCTTCCAAGTAATATTCAGTAATGATTTCTTTTAGGATTGACTGGTTTGATCTCCTTGCAGTCCAAGGGACCTCAAGAGTCTTCTCCAACACCACAGTATATTAAATAATATGAAAAAGAATATATATATATATAAATATATAAAGTACATATATAACTATATATAGAAAAGAATGCTGTGGTGGTGGTTTAGTCGCTAAGTCGTGTCCTACTCTTTGTGATCCCATGGATTGTAACCTGCAAGGCTCCTCTGTCCATAGGATATCCCAGGCAAGAATACTGGAGTGGGTTGCCATTGCCTTCTCCAAGCATCTTCCTGACTCAGGGATAGAACCCATATCTCCTGCTTTGCAAGCAGATTCTTTACTGCTGAGCCACCAGGGAAGCCCAAAAAAGAAAATGTGTATGTGTGTGTATCTGAATCACTGTGATGTACAGCAGAAAGGAACACAACATTGTAAACCAACTATATTTCAATAAAAAAAATCCCGACCTCCTATGTGATAATATTACGAGGTAGGGGCTTTTGGAAATGATTAGATCGTAAGGGCAGAGCCCTCACAAAATGGAGCAGTGACCTTATAAGAAAAGATATGAAAGCTGGCTTTCTGCTCTCCTGTGAGGGCACAGTGAGAAGCTGGCTGTCCATGAATCAGGAAGTGGCTTCTCACCAGATACTAGATCTGCTAGTACTTTGACCTTGGACTTCCCAGCTTCTGCATCTGTGAGAAATAAATTTGTATTGTTTCTTAGCCACCTGGTCTATGGTGCTCTGTGTTAGCAGCCCAAACGAACTATGGAGAAAGGTCTTAGAAGAGAAATATGGGGAAACTAGCTGATGGCCAAGTCACAGATGAGACTGTCTCAAGAATGAAAGCACATAAGGTAGGGCTGAGAAAAGTTGTTAAGAAGTGTTCAGTTTCAGCCAGCTGAAAAATAAATCCTAATGTTTGTTTAATTTTTAAACAAACAAACAAACTAGTAGCTAGATAATGTTTTGAAATTAATTTGAAAGTTTTTCCTCCTATATTTTCTCTTTTTTCCCCCATTGCGCATTGGCTGCTCTCCTCCCCAAGCCATTCAAATGGAAGAAAGTCCTGCACTCCATTGCTCCAGGGGAAGTGTGCCTGTAAGTTGTCCTGGGTAAGCTCAGAGGAGAAAGAGGATTCACAGAGGCAGTAGAAGAGAACCAGGGCTTGGCTGAAAGAAGCAGAGGCACTTGGAAGAAGTTAGAGGCAAAGAGGCACTTGATGTAAAAGAAAAGAGTGGGAGAGAGCAAGAGAGAGAGAATTTCCCAGGACTGGGGAGGAGGAGTGAGATGGGTGTGTGATGGTCAGGTACCCACACTGCCTCCAGAGGCACAGCAAGCTCCCAGAAGGAAGGGCAAACCTGAGATCACAGGGGCAGTAGCTCCCAGGTTCTCCCTAAGTTCCATGTCCAAAGAGGCACTTACCTTGGAGAGCCTCTGGTGGGAGAGCAATGGACACCCCAGCAGGAACTTGGGTGAGCAGGTGACAATGACCAGGGGTCACCATCAGTGTCTGACTCACATGTAGCCTCAGAATCTCAAAAAACTCCAAGTAAAAAACCCCAAATGTGTGCGTCTAAATTTAATGTCGAGAGAAGGCAATGGCACCCCACTCCAGTACTCTTTCCTGGAAAATCCCATGGACAGAGGAGCCTGGTAGGCTGCAGTCCATGGGGTCGAGAAGAGTTGGACACGACTGAGAGACTTCACTTTCACTTTTCACTTTCATGCATTGGAGAAGGAAGTGGCAACCCACTCCAGGATTCTTGCCTGGAGAATCCCAGGGATGGGGGAGCCTGGTGGGCTGCCGTCTATGGGGTCACACAGAGTCGGACACGACTGAAGCAACTTAGCAGCAGCAGCAGCAAATTTAATGTCAGAGCCCTCCCTCTTAATCACCATGCCTTTCTGGTTCTGATGGTTTAAAGTTTATCCAAATAATTTATATAGAAAAGAAAGAAATAATCAAAACATATGTGAATGTTTGTATACACACACACAAACACACACACACATACCTTCAATAAGCATATAATCCTCCTTTTCCAGATTTTGCGGGATTTAACTGCATCTTCTAGTGAACAGTCAAGTCCTACAATTCTTTCGATCTGGTCTAGAAAAAGTTGCCAGGATAGAAACAATAATAATAACAATAGTAAGGCAGACTTGGAGGGAAAAGTTCTCATAAGAAGAGAGATGAAAAATGATGATTCATTTTCTCTGCTCATACCCAGGAATGGGTTAATGGTAGTCAGTGGGGGGTCACTTTTAGTGAATAAGAAACTGATAGAAAAGGGAGAAACAAAGAGAGTGTGGGATGGAGAAGAATAATGCAAATAAAGGTAGAGCAAAAAGAGAGAAAAAGCTTGATGGAGAGGAAAAAAATACGGAGGGAGGAATATGATGGGCAGAAAGCAAGGAGATGAGTGTGTCCCCAGCAATCCAGCCCCAGGAAATCCTATTAGGCAGGAAAAATGAGATTATTGTATTTTCACTTTGCCACTATATGCAAATGACTCAATTTAACTGCTAAACATGTTGTTATTGAATTCTGAGAAATCCCCTTCATAAAATGTAATATTTTTGTGACAATATTGTCAGCAATACCAGATTGCTTTTCTATTTTGGTTAAGCTTTTATCTGAGTCTAGTATATGTCATCTACTCTCAGATTCCAAGTGATTGCTTTTATGTAATTTTTGTGTAAGCAAGAAATAATAACATGCTTAGAAATGTGAGAAATGTGTTAACCTTCCCATTATTTTTCCATGCCCAGGAGAATTAGAGGGTGGGCCAAAATGGGGAATGTAATTATTTCTCATGATGAATTTTTATTTATGTTAATATCCTTGAGAGCCTACATATCTGTTATTAACCACATTCATTTGTTTTGTCCCAGCCTTTATATCCTGTGGCTTTAATCCTTCTACTTTTAGAAGCTTTTTGCATAAACTGACAAAGATTTTTAAAGCCTGTAAACAAAGGATTGTGAAATCACACTTTCTACCTCTGACACATTTACTACTCTTTGGTCACATCATTGTAATTCCAACCAAATTTAATAAAAAAAAAAAAAGTGGAAACTCCACTCCTGCAGTCCCTAACACTATCCTATCAAAGTGGAATTCCATGTATTTTTTATTTCCTAAATTTCTATTCATTTAGACAACTACTCAGATGCATAGCTTCCCCTCCTCCAGAATTCATCAGTGAGAATTAAGGAGGGAAGCAAATGGAGGGAATGTTTGCTATGATTCATTAGTCATAAACAATGCACACATCCCAGATCATAACCATGCAGAAATCTGCTATATCCAGCCTCCTAGGCTAGACAGTTCTATATGGTCAAGGACAAGTGACTTTCTCAGGTATGATGACTTTGTCTGAGGAGTCAGTCAGCAACAGGATGATGTGATGATTAATCTTATGTGTCAACTTGGCTGGGCCACAGTAAACAGATATTTGGTCAAACATTATGGCAGATGTTTTGGTGAAGGCATCTTAGATGTGATTTACACTTAAATCAGTGGGCTTTGAGTAAAGCAGATTGCCCTCTATAATGTGGTGGGCCTCACCAGATCAGTTGAAGCCATAATAGGAAAAAGACTAAGATCCCCTGATGAACAGGGAATTATGCCTCCAGATAGCCTTTGAACATGAATTACAACCTCAGCTCCTCCCTGGATCTCTAGCCTGTCCATCTGCTCTCCAGATTTTAGACGTATCAGCCCTCAAAATTGTATGAGTCATTCTCTTAAGATAAATAACTCTCTGTCTATACACACACATGCACACACACACACACACACACAACACACACACACTATTGGTTCTGTTTCTCTGTAGATCCCTGACTAATGCGAAAAGGTAGGGTCTAATTCGCAATTATAAACCATTGATCGGCTGGGCTTATTGTCCACTACTGAGTCACTGCTGATATCAAGGTTTGTCCACAACTGAAAAGCAGGCACAGAAATCATATTCTAAGACCATTTTCCTGAATTACACTGTCTTTTTTTTTTTTTTAACTGCCATATCAAGAGTTACCTATGTAAATTAAGACCTCTCAGGATATACTTAACTCTTGCTTGAAGCAAGGTGATACCTGAACATCCCATATGCATCCATTTTAAAGACCTCCAGCAAAGCAAGTGACCTCAAATGGGACAGAGATATTGAGGCAAAAAAGGATAAAGGTCCCTATATTGATATGGGCTTTCCTGGTGGCTCATTGGAAAGAATCTGCCTGCCAGTCAAGAGACTCAGGTTCATTCCCTGGATCAATAAGATACCCTGGAGGAGGAAATGGCAACCCACCCCAGTCTTCTTGCCTGGAGAATTCCATCGACTAAGGAGCCTGGTGGGCTACAGTACACTGGGTCACAGAGAGTTGGACAAGACTCAGCAACTGAGCGCGAGGATGACACTGATATAAACCCAGTCGTTGCCGGTGTATCAATTAGTTTTTGCTGTGTAACACTTCAACCCAAATACAAAGATTTAACTTTATTCCTATTGCTCCCAAGTCTGTGGTTCCCTGAGCAGTTCTGCAGTCAGCCCTGGAGCTGGCTGGTGCTTTGTCTAAGATGACTGACTCGGATATCTGGCCAGAAGGGCTGGCTGTCCGTTGGTGCCAGTTGAGCTCCATGTCTCTCCTCGTTCTTCAGGTTTTCTTGGTCTTATTCATGTGGAGGCAAGGGTTTCTAGCAGTAAAAGAGGCAAAGCCCCAGTGCACAAGCATTTCCAAGCCTCAGATTGTGGATCACATCACACTTGTTTATGTACCATGGGCTAAAGCCACACTGCCACGCCCAGATTTAGGGAAATGGGAAGAATGGCCAGGTCACATAAATAATCATGGTAGTCACATTGCAAAGAGGCATTTAGATAGGGACGGGAGGAACTTTGGGCCACGTTTCACCACCCACAGACCCCTGAGTGGAGCCACGGTAGAGTACATGTGAGGAAAGGGTACCCAGCTGGCAAATGACCTCTCTGAGAAATGCATTAAAAGAAATGGTAAAAATTAAATGGAAGCTACAGTGATCAGGAGGGCCAAAGATGAGTTTATTTCTTACTTAGGTTCTTTGAAAAAGCTGAGACATAATGGAAAAGAATCAATGACATGTAAGAGACTCAAGATTTTGTAAAAAGAAGAGGTGCACAGGTGAGGTGAGGTCAAGCCAGGGAAAGTCTCCTTTTATCTGCTTCACAAATTGACTCTGTGGAAAATTCTGTTTAAAAAAATAAAAGGATTCCATTTACTGAAAAACCTTTGCATAAAGTCACTACCTTCATAAAGGGAGAGTACTTTTGAGACTTTGAGACTCAAAAGCAAATGGGCAGAGAGATTTACACAGAAAAGGACTGAGGTCAGAGGATGGAGAGACCATAAATGGGAGACGGAGTCAGCTCTTGAAGACCAGCGGCAGGGGTGATGACCCTGGGGGAGGGGAGGGAATCATCTGGGGAAGAGCTCTGACTAGGGTGGCCTTGAGGGCACTTATGGGGGTGGATCAGAGATGGCGAGGGGAGTGAGGAGTTCAGCGGCCCTTTGTTGAGGGTAATACATGCATCTGGCCATCTTTCTCCAGGCTTTCAACTCCAGGGTGGTCCAGGGTTGTGTGGGGGGTCAGCCTCAGTGTACAGACTGCGGGAGAGCAGACTGGAAGTCAGCGAAGTTGGGACTGGGTGGGAGCCCGTCTAACTAGAAGGGCCCCCAGAGCGTGCTCTGGTCGGAAGGCGAATCCGAGTGGTTGGAGGGCTTGGAGCTTGCACAATGTAGTTCAGTGAGCGTGAGGCCAGAGTTGCTAACTGCTAAGTAGATTTTGGTGCAACTTGGCATCTAGATGGATGCAGTGCAAACTCATGTCCTATACATCAGATTCCAAGGGCGCTGAGGCTTTCTCCATCTCACAGGCAAAGCATTCGATGTTTGAATGCAAAGGAAAAAATATTACCTAAATCCCAGCTGCTTCCCTTGCTGTGCTGTGTTGCGCTAAGTCACTTCAGTCACGTCTGACTCTTTGTGAGCCTATGGACTGTAGCCCGCCAGGCTTCTCTGTCTATGGGATTCTCCAGGCAAGAATATTGGAGTGGGTTGCTATGCCCTCCTCCAGAGGATCTTCATCAACCCAGGGATCAAACCCTCCTCTCTCACATCCTCTGCCTTGTCAGATGGGTTCTTTACCACTAACACCACCTGGGAAGCCGCCCCCCACCTTGCTTTACACCAAATGGTTTGATTGGGAAGGATCTTCTGATCTGTGGGCTACAGATTTTAAATGAATCAGATGACACAGGCTTCTCATTTGCATGTGGTAAAATATTCATAATGGTAATTTACTAGAGAACAAGGACCAAGGCTGATGCGGATCTATTAGGAAAACGGTGTGCTAATTTGATCTCTTCCTTGTTTCATCCCCATAGCAGCTCCTTCCTGAAATCTTTCCTAGATTCATAAAAGGAGAAGGTTTGAGGAAACGAACTCAGCGGTTTTGTGCAAAGGAAAAGGCACAAACTTTCTCCCACCATGGACCCAATTTTAAACCCAGCCATCCTGGAGTTTGGGGGAGAATGGATACATGTATATGTATGGCTGAGTCCCTTGGCTGTTTACCTGAAACTATCACAACATTGTTTATCAGCTATACCCCATTACAAAATAACAAGTTTAAAAAAAAAGTGAAACTGACCATTCTATTACTGATACACAAGGAGCAGATGTCTGCTAACAGCTCACGGGAGTCTGGGGAACAGCCCTCTCTGGACGCACATTCTGCTGAGAAGGCTCCATCACACCCTCTACATAGCAGTCTGCATGAAGCAAATTTTGCCCCCGGCTCTTCAGACTTTTGACAGACTGAGGAGTCATGAGCACCTGTTTCCACAGGAACCTCGTGAACTGACAGTGGCCAGACTCACCTAGTGACAAGTGAGAGACAGCAGGTAGGGCAGGGGGTCTGCCAAGTCGGGTCACGGGCGAGTCAGCTGGGGAAGGTCAGACTCCTGGTGCGACTCTGATTCACTGAGGGCCCAGCAGAGGATGGCGGACCTGTTTTTTTTTCCCTTGCTTTTCATCTCAGAATGAAGAGCTGAGATTAATCCCCTGTCTGAAAGGAAGCTTTTCCTTCCCCTGCTGGCACCAACAAACCTGATGGTGGCCCCAGTTTGAAGATTTCTCTGTGCCAAGGATTATAAGACAGAAGGGTTGAGGGGGGACCTTGTCCCTGCCAGGTGGCAGGGGGCTTCTGCGAGAGGACAGCTCTGTCTGCTCCCTCCCTCCTATAGGCCACTCTCAAAAGATGATGCATAAAGTGCCCGGGGCTAGGCACAAACCCTGCGCACAAACTGGCTTAGGAACCTGGAGGTACCAGACTGATCCCTAAACTGATGAAGCCAAGCATCCTTCTCCCAGCTCTTCTGACCTCTCACTGCTATTTCAGCCCAGCTAGGGGCAATTTCCAGAGAAGGCAACGGCAACCCACTCCAGTACTCTTGCCTGGAAAATCCCATGGACAGAGGAGCCTGGTAGGCTGTAGTCCATGGGGTCACTAAGAGTCGGACACGACTGATCGACTTTCCTTTCACTTTTCACTTTCCTGTATTGGAGAAGGAAATGGCAACCCACTCCAGTGTTCTTGCCTGGAGAATCCCAGGGACGGGGGAGCCTGGTGAGCTGCCGTCTATGGGGTTGCACAGAGTCGGACACGACTGAAGCGACTTAGCAGCAGCAGCAGCAGCAGCAGGGGCAATTTCTGACTCTTTTCTTACATACTGAACACTAAAGCATCTGCTGGAAAGGACACATGTGTAAATACGCACAAAAGCCCAGCTAAGATCCTCTGCAATCCTGACCTACACTATGAATTGCTCAGAACCCTCCTCAGAAGCAAGAAAGAACATGGGAAAATATGAACAGGTTGGTTTACTTAGCAGTTCTGTATTTCAAAGCAACCTCTTAACCTCCCACCCTGCAACGCAGTGCTGATATTGTGTGTGATTTCAGACCTAAAGCAGAGCTCTGTTCTTCTTTATGAGGCTTTGACCTTAGGGGCAGTTTTGTCACCTCCCAGTCCCATAATAAATTTAATGGGTTGTGGTATTACCTTCATGTGTCTGGAGTCTTGGCAAGGGTCACTGTCTATCAACTATAAAAAGACAAAATGCTGACTCTTTGGCCTCAAACTTCAGATTCCATTGTGATTGACTGGTCAGATGGATGAGGCACAAAATTCAGCAGCTGTTTTTGTTTGTTTGTTTGTTTGTTTGTTCTTTTCCCCCCAAGAGACCTATCTGATGGAAATCATCTTTGACCTCAAAAAACTCAAGTTTGTATCGATTCCTCACCTGGTCACCCTTGGGTTTGGCAGCAGAATAAAAGAGCAATACTGGGGTGAGGAATGACCAGTGCTTCCCAGCTAGACATTGCTCCTCCCACTACAGTCCCCTGTCCCCACCTTTCCAGCTGGGATTCTGCAGGTCACGCCCAGCTGCCAACTGGCCTCTTTACGTACATGTGCACACCTCCAGCACCCTCACCCCCATGGGCACCCCAACACCCCCAGCTGCCACAGATTTCAGATTTAGGAGATGAGTGGGCTGGCTTGATCAAGAACTTAGAGGGACCCAGAGAGAAGGACCAGTTAAAGCCTTTCTCAACCAATGGCTAGTGATGAAGGAATCCACATAATAAATGTTTTCAAAAAGTCAATTTATCCTCCATTTGAGGGGTTTGAGAAGAAGAGTTTTTACGATTCATCTGTTTAAAAGGCTTTTTATGTGATAAGCTCATTGCATTCCTGGCAGAGTAGATCCTTCATTATCCACAAAGTCAAGAGACGGGGACCACATACAAATTTTAATGAGTCTCGATTCTCAAACTTGATGGTGTAAGCATCACAGGGGAGCTTCTAAATACAGATTTCTGTGCCAGGACCGTAAGCATTCCAGTTCCAAAGGCCGAAGATTGGGAACCGAAATCTGTTTTTTAATGAACATCCAGAAGATCCCAATGTAGGTGGGCTACGGAACATTGTTTGTAGCTTACCATTTGCAGATAATCCATATTCACAGAATTATAATGTTTTAAAAGTGGATCCATGGCAGAAAACCTAATAGAAGAGTAATTGAAAGTGGCTTTGGGTCCAGCCATCTGAGCATTCTGCTTTATCACGCTTCTCCTGAAAATAAAATAAAATAAACTCTATGATTTCCACAGAAATATCGAGTGATGGTCTTATGTGCCATGGCCCTACCACACACATGTTGGTATTCGTATGGAAGGTCCCAAGGGAGGCTGGCTAAGGCCCCGTGACATCCTAATATCACCTGAGCACTCAGCCAGCTGCAGGACCCACATCTCGGCCATCCCCACCCGAGGGCCTTTCTCTCTTTCCCTGTCCTTGCCGTTCTGATGGTCCTTGGCACTCAAAGAAACGTCTGAAGCCATCAGGCAGGTGAACCATAGAAGAAGCATTTGCAGAATCTTCTTTGACTTGGAGCCCATGGAAGGGGGCAGATACAGTGTGTGGAACTGAGCAGTGTGACTTTGTCACATCTGGGAAAATCCTGACCCAGCCAGGCCAAAGAGAAAGCACACACAAGTTCAATCTCTGTGTGACTATCTGACATGGCAGGCCTGTTTTAGGACCTCCATCCACTGAAGGAGGAAGAGCAATGAACCGTATGTAGGGCAGGTTTTCATTTCCTGACCCCAGCAATGACCAACGACCTTCAGTAGGTCCCTGTGACCAGAGTAACTGGAGAGGTTTTCATTTCCTGACCCCAGCAATGACCAACGACCTTCAGTAGGTCCCTGTGACCAGAGTAACTGGAGGGGTTTTCATTTCCTGACCCCAGCAATGACCAACGGCCTTCAGTAGGTCCCTGTGACCAGAGTAACTGGAGGGGTTTTCATTTCCTGACCCCAGCAATGACCAATGACCTTCAGTAGGTCCCTGTGACCAGAGTAACCGGAGGGTTATCCTCTGTCATTAATTCCTCCAGTTAAAGTCATTGTAGTGACAGGAAAAAGAGGTGGGGACCCAGGCCCTGCCCACATTGGAGCAAGTACAGACAGAGGGGACACAGGCTTTTAACACCTGTGACACTGGCCCACAGAAACTCAAACCCTGGGGCCTGAGAACATGCCTAAAACCTAAGCGCCAAAAGGAAGCCTAGAAATGTTTTAGTTTAATGGCTTTATTTTACAGTTGAGAAACCAGCCCACAAAAATAAAGTGACTTGTACTAAGTAAACTATAGAATTAGTTACACAACTAATGGAGATTAGCTGTTGAATTCTATCTTCACCCAAAGGAACCGGATATAAATAAATAAATAAAAGACTTCTCTTTCATATACTGCTAAGTCACTTCAGTCGTGTCCGACTCTGTGCGACCCCATAGACGGCAGCCCACCAGGCTTCCCCGTCCCTGGGATTCTCCAGGCAAGAACACTGGAGCGGGTTGCCATTTCCTTCTCCAATGCATGAAAGTGAAAAGTGAAAGTGAAGTCGCTCAGTCGTGTCTGACCCTCAGCGACCCCATGGACTGCAGCCCACCAGGCTCCTCCATCCATGGGATTTTCCAGGCAAGAGTACTGGAGTGGGGTACCATTGCCTTCTCCGCTCTTTCATATAATTCTTCCTCAAATCTTGGTTGAATGGAGATAGAGATAAAGAGACCCCTGGAAAAATGCAATGTTAATTCAGTTAATTCAGCCTTCCTGATGATGGTGAGCGTTTGACAGTGTGAAATTTAAAGAGAAATGAATTCCAGACACTGAATCTTTTTTGATTAATTAACTAATTTTATTTTTGTTCATTTATTTGGCTGTGCTAGGTATTAGTTGTGACAAGCAGCGTCTTTGCTCTTTATTGTGGCATGTGGGATTTTTATTTGTGACATGTGGGATCTAGCTCCCTGACCAGGGATCAAACCAGAGTCACTGCATTGGCAGTGCAGAGTCCTAGCCACTGGACCACCAGGGAAGTCCCCTAGACACTGAAATTTTATAACCTCAATTACCTTTGGGAGCCTGATGTTTCTTTCCTTCTGTCCCTGCCTCTGAATGGCCATTGGAATGTTTTTTTTTTTGATGGCAGCTCTCCTTATGGAGAAGGCAATGGCACCCCACTCCAGTACTCTTGCCTGGAAAATCCCATGGACGGAGGAGCCTGGTAGGCTGCAGTCCATGGGGTTGCTAGGAGTAGGATACGACTGAGCAACTTCACTTTCATTTTTCACTTTCATACATTGGAGAAGGAAATGGCAACCCACTCCAGTGTCCTTGCCTGGAGAATCCCAGGGACAGGGGAGCCTGGTGGGCTGCTGTCTCTGGGGTCGCACAGAGTCGGACACAACTGAAGCCACTTAGCAGCAGCAGCAGATCCTTATGACAGTAGCATGGCTGTTGACTACTTAGGCCAAGCCTATAACAATGAGCTTCAGAGGAATTTGGAGAATAATTCTTTACAAAACATTCTGGCCCAGGTAAATCAAGCCTTTGCTTGCATCCCAGGGCTGGAAAATCAGGCAGGTCCAGCTACCTGTCAAGTCAATGGGCAACAAGACCTAGTTAAGCTGACATGCATGCCACACACACCCCCCGCCCCCAAAATACCTAGAAAATCTTGACACCATGCACCCAGAGTTGGAAGAGATGCCCCAGCAGGCTCACTGTGTAAACTTAGGTTTATTTGTTTAGTCACCCAGTCGTGTCCGACTTTTTGTGACCCCCACGGACTGCAGCGCACCAAGCCTCCCTGTCCCTCACCATCTCCCAAAGTTTGCTCAAGTTCATGTCCATTGTGTCAGTGATGCTATCAAGCCATTTCATCCTCTGACATCCTCGTCTCCTTTTGCCCTCAATCTTTCTCAGCATCAGGGACTTTTGCAATCAGTAGGCTGTTAGCATCAGATGACCAAAATACTGGAGCTTCAGCTTCAACATCAGTCCTTCCAATGAGTATTCAGGGTTGATTTCCCTTACAACTGACTGGTTTGATCTCCTTGCAGTCCAAGGAACTCTCAGCAGTCTTCTCCAGTCCCACAGTTCAAAGGCATCAATTGTTTGGCATTATGCCTTCTTTATAGTCCTGCTCTCACAACTGTACGTGACCACTGGGAAGACCATAGCCTTCATTATATGGACGTTTGTTGGCAGGATGATGTCTCTGCTTTTCAGCACACTGTCTAGGTTTGTCATAGTTTTCCTGCAAAGAAGAAATCATCTTCTGATTTCATGGCTGCAGTCACCACCTGCAGTGATTATAGAGCCCAAGAAGAGGAAATCTGTCACTACTTCCACCTTTTCCCCTTCTATTTGCCATGAAGTAATGGGGCTGGATACCATGATCTTCGTTTGTTTGTTTGTTTTGATATTTAGTTTTAATCCAGCTCTTTCACTCTCCTCCTGCACCCTCATCAGGAGGCTCTTTAGTCCCTCCTCGTTTTCTGCCATTAGGGTGGTATCATCTGCATATCTGAGGTTGCTGATGTTTCTTCCACCTGTCTTGATTCCAGCTTGTAACTCACCCAGCAACTCACCCAGCCCAGCATTTCTCATGACGTGCTCAGCATACAGGTTAAACAAACAGGGGACAGCAGACAACCTGGTCGTACTCCTTTCTCAATCTTGAACCAATCAGCTGCTCCATACAGGATTCTGACTGTTGCTTCTTGACCCATATACAGGTTTCTCAGGAGACAGGTAAGGTGGTCTAGTATTTCCATCTTTTTAAGAGCTTTCCACAGTTTGTTAAGATCCACACAAAGGCTTCAGCATAGTTGATGAAACAGAGGTAAATGTTTTTCTGGAATTCTCTTGCTTTATCTATGATCCAGCAAGTGTTGGCAATTTGATCTCTGGTTCCTCTGCCTTTTCCAAACCCAGCTGGGACATCTGAAAGTTCTTGGATCACGTACTGTTGAAGCCCAGCATGCAAAATTTTAAACATGACCTTACCAGCATGGGAGATAAGTGCAACTGTCTGATGGTTAGAATATTCTTCAATACTACTCTTCTTGGGAATTGGGATGAGGATTGACCTTTTCCAGTCCTGTGGCCACTCTTGGGTCTTACAGATTTGCTGACATGTTGAACGCAACACTTTGATGGCATCAACCTTGGGTTAGGGTGTTGTACATTCCAAAACTTCATATTTTCTGATGCCTCAACAGCCCCACAAACAGGCTCGGAGCATCCCACCAAAATGACTAGGTGCACTCGGGTGACACGGCTGGTACCTGTCACAAGCTCCCCTTCTTACCCTCCCCTAACAGTGACCTAGTGTTGACATTCAAACACAATAGTGAAATGCCCTCATGCCTCTGGTTGTATTCTCCATCCTACCCCAAATAAAGACACTTGCCCGCAGGTCCTCACTTTCTTGGCTCCCCATCTGCTTGGGTATGCCTGCTTTCTTGCTCACTCTCACCCTGGTAGCCTGCTTATGGCATGGATCTGAGTATAATAAATTTTGTTGTCTGCACCCCTCCCTCATGTCCCCTCTTGTGGCCACATCTGACTGAACATCACGAAAAAAACACAAACAGCAGGAGAGGACAAGGAGCTCAGCATGACCCCTGATGAACTTTCCCTTGCCTTCCCAAGGGCACGCCCAGTGAGATTTCAGCCTGCACCGATGTACCACTGCCCACACGGGCTCACTCTGGGCTGGTGTGTCCACATCAGGAGCATAACGTGTGATCCTGGGTTTAGGGTCGTAAGCATGACTTTGGAAAATGCACCTCTTTAATGCCCTAGTACAAAACAGTGCTCAGGGTGGTGAAAAACCCTCCTGATACTGACAAAGAAGGAAAGATTAAAAATACCAGAGATGTTTGCCTGGAGAAGATGAGACTGAACAGGAACCAGAAGCTGTGTCAACAGATGAAGGGCCATTGGAGTGAGGTAGTGTGGTGGGAGTCTTCTTATTCTCATGGCTCTGAAGAGCAAACCTAGGTACAGATTTCCTTCCCATAGAAACACACACTTTTAAACTAAAACTAAGCCTATTTAATAAAATTTGTACAGTCCTGTTTTGCTGAAAGTTTTCACTTTCAATCTTGGGTTCAAAGGATTTGTTAACAAAATTAGCCACCAACATTGAATTATCTAGCTCACTTTCAATACACTAGCATTAAAAGAAAAGAGAAAGAGAGACAACAGATGATGCATCACCAGTTGGGTTTTGACCAGTGTCAAGACTCAACAGCACTGGGAAGTCCCGATCACAGCACATCTGGAGTCCCAGTTGGGAAAAGGTCCGAAGCAGCACATCTGTTCCATGGGTGAGACTTCAAAGACTGCAGCTTGAGTTCCTGCCTGTAATCCCAAGACAGATGCAAACTGGTATCGTCATCAATCTGTGAGAAAACAGCAGCTCTGGTTTCATGTTAATGTATAAAACTTGGAATGTTGTTAAGTCTGGGGCTTGATTGGCCAATCCCCCTCTTGGGGGCTCAACAATCTCAAGATTTGGCCGCTGTCTTATCTATGGTGCTGCAAGTCTTACAGTCACTCACAATCAGGACAGTGTCCAGGCAGGTAGAAGCAAAGTCAGACGCCTGCTCTGCTTTGTCTCTGAAGCCTAAATAAGACTATTTATTTTGTTTTCCTAGCAAACACAAAGTCCACCATACACGGGAGTCTGGAAGGAGAGAGTAGGAAATTGTATGCATGAGAAGGCGCAGCTGGTATCCAGTCCTCTACTAAGAACAGATTCAGTAACTCTCTACCTACGGGGAAAGGAAAGACGGCTTCTGAGTCCAAGTCCTTTCCTGTGTCCAGGGCATCCAGCTGTTCCGCCAAGTGGACCCTCAGTTGGGAGAGTGACACAGGTTCAGAACCAACTGGACATCAGAAGGACACATTCACCTGGATTTTGTGTGAGATGAAATGAAATTCAGAAAGATAAGCAGCCTTTCAGAGACTGTATCCCTCATGCCCTCTTTTTGTGTGAGACTCATCTACTGAGGTCATTCTTTCTGTTACACCTTTCCTTCATATCCCTTCCTTAATCTCCCCTGTTCTTGGTGGTCCGTGAAAGGCTGGTAGGAGTAGGAGGCCCCCAGCTGTCACTGAGGGATAAAGACAGGGGCGCAGGGCTGTCAGCATCCACTCGGCCCACAACCCTTCTTAAGAGAAAACGCCTTTCATCCTGTAGACTGTACTTTACTATCTGTTTACAGGACTTTGAAATGTAGCCTTGAAATAATTACACCTTTATCTTATGACGCCTCTGGAATCAGTGTAGCAGGTAACACTTGGATAAAGAGGGGTCCCTCATAGCCACATCTCTACAGAGCCTGAGGTTAAATTTTTCTTATTTTTTTTAGACTTTAAACTTTTCATTTTGTAGTGGGGGTATATCCAATTAACAATGGTGGTACTTTCAAGTGAACAGTGAAGGGACTCAGCCATACATACACATGTATCCATTCTCCCCCAAACCCCTCTCACATCCAGGTTGGAATGTAACACGGAGCAGAGCTCCATGAGCTATACAATAGGTCCTTGTTGGTTATCCATTTTGAATATAGCAGTGTTTTACATGACCATCCCAAAGTCCCTAACTATCCCATCCCACCAGCAACCATAAGTTCATTTTCTAAGTCTGTGAGTCTCTTTCTGTTTTGTAGTAAGTTCATTTGTATCATTTCTTTTTAGATTCCGGATGTAAGGGATGTCACACGATGTTTCTCCTTCTCTGACTTGCTCCACTCAGTATGACACTCTCTGGTCCATCCATGTTCCTGTAAATGGTATTATTTCATTCTTTTTAATGGCTGAGTAATATTCCATTGTATATATGTACCACCTCCTCTTTATCTATTCCTCTGTCTATGGACATTTCGGAGAAGGCAATGGCACCCCACTCCAGTACTCTTGCCTGGAAAATCCCATGGACGGAGGAGCCTGGTGGGCTGCAGTCCGTGGGGTCGCGAACAGTCGGATACGACTGAGCGACTTCCCTTTCACTTTTCACTTTCATGCATCGGAGAAGGAAATGGAAACCTACTCCAGTGTTCTTGCCTGGAGAATCCCAGGGATGGGGGAGCCTGGTGGGCTGCCATCTAGGGGTTGCACAGGGTCGGACACGACTGAAGCGACTTAGAAGCAGCAGCAGCATGGACATTTAGGTTCCGTCCATGTCTTGGCTATTGTAAACAGGGCTGCAATGAACATGGGGGTGCATATATCCTTTCAGATCATGTTTTTCTCTCGATATACGCAGGGTCCTATGGTGGCTCTATTTTTAGTTTTTTAAAGAACAGCATGAGGTTAAATTAATCCCCTCTTCCTGGAAAATAACCTGAGCCATCTGGGAGCCAGGACTGAAGACCAGCTCCTCTAGGATGGTGGGCATTTGAAATAGGACAAGGCATACTTTTATCAGAGATAGTGTCTTATTTATGCTGAAGACTGGCCTGGGGGTTAACCAGGAACAACAGATGAAGATGAACTGCATCCCAGCATTTAATAACCACCCAGAAAGTAGGTTCCAGAGAAGCCACGCATGGGTAATAATAGGATTTCTAGGGACCTAATAAAATGAGTTCTCCAAAAATGCAAATATATATATTTGTGTGTGTGTATAAAGGCATTATATATTAATATACACATACACATATATAAGCATTATATATAACTGCATTACATATATAATTGTCTTACACTGACATTGTATATATCCATATGTATAACTATATCTACATCTATATTTATATCTATATCTATATAGAACTGCCACCCTGTACCCAGCACTTGACTGGGCCAGCAGGCCCTTTAGAGGCAGAAGGAGAAGAACATTTCACTGTACAAATGGGATCATTCCTAACATTTAGAACTTTTACATAACTCTTTTCATTTGGAATTCATGCACACTTGGACACACCTCTACCCTAACTCCCATACCATCTTAGCAAGGAAAAAAATCAGGAAATCCTTGGGCCAGCAGGACTTCAGATATTGTCTGGCCATTCCCAGGAGGGCAGGGTCCAGCAGTATCCTTGGCCCAGAGGCAGGAGTTGGAGGCCCACCTCCTCGGCCTTCCAGGGAACTGCAGGACCAATAAGGAGAAGCCAAGCTCTTCTCAGTGTCTGCTCTGGGGTGCTGAAGAAGTTTCATGGAAAATAATAAAGAGCTTTCCAGTGTTAATCCAATTTTTTGCAAATACTTCCTCCTACTGTCTGGTTTTTTAAGGGTGAGTGAAAATTGTTTATGTCATACACGTTTAGAAAATGCCAGAATGATAATAATGATTGTGATAATAAGAAGAAAACTTTGCAAAAAAAAAAAAATCTGGTAGTATCAGACCAAGACGATGATTCTCAAACTGTGGCCTGAGCATCTTTGGGGACTTGTTAGAGATGCAGATCCTGGGGCCACATCCATACCTCATGAATTGGAAGCCCTGTGGATGGACCCAGCTTTGGGGGGCTGTCACAAGCCCAGGGGACTCTGACACAGGGTCAAAAATAAGATATGCTGGTGTGAGGTAGCTTTAAGCTGAACTGACTAATTTAGAGAAAATTAGTTAATGAACCTTTCACTGAAGGATTTGGGGACAGGGAGAGAGTTGAGAGCCTGAGTGTAACACCAGGCTCAGATGCGCGCTCTGACTTCACAGGAAAGAACCAGACTCCTGGGCGGTCAGGCCAAACTCTACCCTCCAGCTGTAGAAAGAGGATGAGGAGAACTCTGCACATTCTTAGTGAGTACATGCAAGCTAAGGCGTTTCAGTCATGTCCAACTCTCGGCTTCCCTGGACTGTAGCCCGCCAGGCTCCTCTGTCCTTGTGATTCTCCAGGCAAAGATACTGGAGTGGGTAGCCATGCCCTCTTCCTGGGGGTCTTCCTGACCCAGGGATCGGACCCACATCTCTCATGTCTCCTACACTGACAGGCGGGTTCTTAGCACTGGTGTCACATAGGAAGCCCTATTAGCACTTGACAGTTTGCAAAAACATGTAAGTTTTACAAGTCTGTGTTTTGGAATATTTTAACTCTATTTTACAAAATTTTAAAAATTGACCTAAATGTTCATTGACAGATGAATGGTGTGTATATATCTACACACACACACACACACATAATGAAATATAACTCAGCCAAAAAAAAAAATAACAAAGTAATGCCATTTACAGCAACATGGATGGACCTAGAGATTGTAATAGTAAGTGAAGTGAATTAGAAAGATAAATGCCGGAAAAAAAAAAAGAAAGAAAGATAAATGCCACATGATATTGCTTGTATGTGGAATCTAAAAAAAAATTAAAAAGGTACAAATGAACTTTTTTATAAAACAGAAACAGACTCACAGACATAGAGAACAGACTTGTAGTTACCAAAGGGGAAAGAAGGGGAATAAATTAGGAGTTTGGTATTAAAGTATATTTTATTTTATATAATTAATATATTTATTAATTATTATATTAATTAAATTATTGTATTAATTAATTAAATATAATTAATATATTAAACTATACACATTACTATATATAAAATAGATAACCAACAAGGTCTTATAATAGAAAAGAATCTGAGAAATAGCAGATGTATATATACATATATATAAAATGTATAACTGAATTACTTTGCTGTATACCTGAAATTAACACACTATTGTAAATCAGCTATACTTCAATTTTTAAAAGAGAGGGGGAAAATTCAACATTCTGAGGCTCCCACAAAGTTACCTCACTAGCAGACTAGTGCCTGTAGCCCCACTGTGAGGCCAGGCAACATTCTGCTCCTGCAGATCTACGCTTTGTAACAATCACTTATTTCTGTGCTCTTGCCTGTCTTTTATTTGTTTTATTCACCGTTTTAGTCATGCTCCTCCTGAAAATCATCAACTTAATTTCAACAGTGCTCAGTTTTCACAGAAGAACCTGTGAAAGAAAGTGAATGGAAAGTGAAAGTGAAAGTCGCTCAGTCAGGTCTGACTCTTTTCGACCCCATGGACTATACAGTCCATGGGATTCTCCAGGCCAGAATACTGGAGTGAGTAGCTGTTCTCTTCCCCAGGCGATCTTCCCAACCCAGGGATTGGACCCAGGTCTCCCGCATTGCAGGCGGATTCTTTACCAGCTGAGCCACAAGGGAAGCCCAAGAATACTGGAGTGGGTAGCCTATTCTTTCTCCAGCGGATCTTCCCAACCCAGGGATCAAACCAGGGTCTCCTGCATTGCAGGGGGATTCTTTACCAACTGAGCTATTAGGGAAGCCCCTAGCCTGTGAAGTCACAGAGCAACTAAGGCTTAGAAGTCAGGTACATTCGCTGGAGCTGCTGCAACCAAGTGTCACTGTTAGTCTGGGAGGCTCACGGTCTGGGAAATTCAAGATCAGGGTATCTGCAGAGCTGGTTCCTTCCAAGGGCTGAGAGGGAAGGGTCTGCCAGGACCTCTCTCCTCAGCTTGCCCATGGCCATCTTCACATTCATAAGGCAATTTCGCTGTGAGTCTCTGTGTCTAAATTTCCTTTTTATAAGGATGCCAGTTAAGTTAGATTATGGGCCCACCCTACTCTGGTATGACTTATCTTAACTAATTACATCTGCAGCAATCCTATTTCCAAATAAGGTGACCTTCTCAGGTGCTGGGGGTTAATATTTCAACATATCATTTTTGGTAGGCAAAATTCAATCCCTAGTGAAATTATGCTGGAAATCACCATAGCATGAATACTGTTGCACTGGGCTGGTGCCACCATCTTTTTGTCTTTAACCTAATTCACTTACTCACGAGGGGCTTCCTTGGTGACTCAATGGTAAAGAATCCATCTGCAATGCAAAAGACACAAGAGATGCAGGTTCAATCTCTGGGTTGGGGAGATCCCCTGGAGTAGGAAATGGCAACCCGCTCCGGTATTCTTGCCTGGGAAATTCCAAGGACAGAAAAGCCTGGCAGGCCACAGTCCATGGGGTCACAAAGAGTCAGACACAACTGAGCAACTGAACACTCACACACACTTACAAAACAAGAATGCCCACTAATCACTTGTTTGGCACAGTGCTGCTGCAGGAGTTTGTGCCCGGGTACCTGCATGGGATAAAGCAGAGAAAGCAGGGACATGTCACCAGGCAACAAGGCAGAATGGCCTGCCAAACACTCATCATGGTGAAGTTAAAGAACACCAGTAGCAATCCGTAGTCTTCTAGTTTTATTCTGCAGATGCCATCTAAGAAAGAAGAATCTGAAGGTGGTAATGCAGGCAGAATCGTTCACTCCAAATGCAGAATTGTATTGGGCCTCCCAGAAGTATGTGCATGTTAGAAAGGACCCTGCCACACACACAAGGGACGATGGGGAGCATACAGAATGATGAAATTTGGGGTTCCATTAAATAAACACTACAGGAGACATTTGGGGCCAGCCTTTCCAGCTCTCTGGACATATAGTCAGGCAGGCCACAAAAGACCCCCACACCACCCAACATTCAAAGTAGGCTTTTGCTTCCAGGAAGAGTTGCTTTCTCCACCCAATTAGATAATGTGCTTCCAATCACTGCCTAGGAGATAGAGGATCTGCCCTCCCAAATTTCCAAGGCTAGAACACTTTTAACTGTCAGAAAGAGGACAGAAGTCCTCAAAGTACATGAACTCAACTGTGTAAATTGCAAATAATAAATTTTAGATCTATTTGGGCTTGGGTTTTGTGGGTTTTTTTTTTTTTTTTTTTGACAATCTAAAAGTAAAATGTACAAATTTATCATCAAGAAGGATAATAAGACACAGATAATGTATGTTTTTCCCAGCACCTCCTCACTCCCCCTGGTTCTCCAAGCCCTTGCTCAGCACACAGCTCTGATGCTGAACTGTGGCCAGCCCCCTTCAAGGTGCCCAGATTCACTGCTCTCTGGGTCAAATTTTCCAGGATCCTCAGTAATACACATTGCAAGAAAACAAAAATACAAATGCTTATGACTGGCTGCTCCAATCACACCTGCCCTCTGGATTTCTGCGTATTGTTAAGGGTGTGGCCCTGAATCCTTCAGAAATAGTTCAGCTCAGTATCTGTACCATGTGGGGTCCATCTTTGGGCTCAATGACTTAGAGTGACCTAAAGAGCGTGTATCCTAGGCCCCCTCGGTGCCCCAGAGCTGACTATCTCTCAGCCTAGAAACAAGTTGTAAGTAGATGGTACAGACATATCAGAGAGATGCTGTCCTGGTCAGTAAGCTGCCTACCCTGCCCACACTTTTTCAGGCCAGGACTGGAGTCTAACAGGTTCTCGTGAGTCCCAACATCCCCTGGGAGGAGTGTGCATCTCAGCAGTCAGCTGTGTCTCATGGACCACTTGGGGAAGATGGTTCAGGGGGCCTAACCATCACCCCAGAGAAGCCCTCCTGCAGATAACACAAGGCCATTGCCTGAACCCACAGTTCAATAAATCAGGCTCACATGAGGATGTTCATCTCTTTTTATTCATTGTACTCACTTCTGCAAATATACCCTCAGAGCTTATGGGTGGCGTTTTCCAGTCGTAAGAGTCCAATTGAGATAAGGTTTATCTTTTGGCTTGTAAATGTCAGCCTAGTCAATCAAATGCAGAAAATATCTCCAGTCTATGAAAATCAGGCTAGGGTGGGGATTAGCAGACCTCTCGCAGACTGACTCCATCCACAGAACTGGGAAGGCTCTCCTCTCTGGTCCTGGGGGACATGACCTTCTCTTTATCCTTATGGTCACAAATAGACATGAGGCTGTTAACATTATTAGGTCCAGGACTGTATCTGGCCTAAGAGGGATGCACTAAGCAACACCTCAGGCCAAAATCAGCTGGACCACACACCCCTGTGCAGCCTTTCTAAAAGGGTGTGTCTGTAGCCATTTGTGGCAAAGGTCTAGGTCATTCCAAACAGCACTGAGAGAGGACAGTAAATGCTTGCATACGTGCTCAGTCACTAAGTCACGTCCGACTCTTTGTGACCCCATGGACTGTAGCCCGGCAGTCTCCTCTGTCCATGGGACTCTCCAGGCAAGGATACTGGAGTGGGTTGCCATGCCCTCCTCCAGGGGATTTTCGTGACCCAGGGATTGAACTCGTGTCTCCTGGGTCTCCTGCATTGTAGGTGGTTTCTTTTCCACTGAGTCACAAGGGAAGCCCTCGTAAACACTTAATAGATACTAAAAGAGGCGCAGTCTCGTGGAAGAAGCCTGAGGGTGGATGAGTAGCCTGAGTGAAGGGTCTGTTACACTAACCACCTCTGCCTGGCAACAGGGAAATTGTCAGATGCCCCCCTCTGCTGTCTTCTGGGAGACTCGGGGCCAACACAGGTTCTGAATGGGAATGGGCAGGACCCCTGGGCCAGGGCGGAGGGCCCTCAGCCTCTCAGCCACCCTCTCCCTGCAGGGGCTCCAGCAGGGATCAGAGCTCCAACAGAAAATGAATTGAGGGAGGATTTACTCAGTTTGCCCAGGAATGTGGCAGAGCGAGGATCATTGCAGACACCTGGGGGAGATGCGAGCATGCTGAACACCTCAGGGCACAGGGAACCCAGGTAGGAAGGCAGGGTCAAGTGATGCGGATGGTCAGAGCATCTTGCGGTCCTTCTGAAGCCACTCCTTCAGGAAGCTGCAGAGATGACCTCCTGTGTGCCACACTGGAAGGCTGACACCCCCGTTGGGGAGTGCTGTCAGAGGGTATTCAGTGCGCATCTTGCTGTGGAGTCCCTGTTTCCAAATCAGCAGTATCTCCCATCGGGCCAGCAACAGGTGTGCTTCGGGGATGGGCCTGGGTTCGACCAGGCTATGTGTGGGTGTCTTCTGAAACAGGAGTGAGCTCCCAGGGACTGACAGCCTGTGCCAGCTGGGGAGGCTGACACATCTCTAGTCCCTGGAGACTTGTTCCACTCAATGGAAGACTCTCATTAGCAAGTCTGAATGTAGGGAAGTTTGACCAGACAACAACAACCCCGTCTGTTCCCAAGTCAAAGCTTCATGTGCTGGGGGAAACTCTGACTAGAGACGTCGAACCAGTGGGCTTAGAGCCAGTATACTGACTTCTCTCTGATGGTGAAGACGCACTTTCGCCAGTGTGAGTATTTCATCTCTTTGGACACCTCTGGGTGGAGAAGAATCAAGTTCACCGCTAGTTCCTTCCTGGAAACTGATTCTATTGCTAAACCAGGAGAGATGGAGGGGTGGCTGGGAAGGACAGGCCAAAACATACTTCCAGGGGTTAAAAAGTCAAAGGGAAAATGTAGCACATCAGTATAAAAACCATGGGTCTTCACTGGTGGCTCAGTGCTAAAGCATCACCTGCCAATGCAGGAGGCACAGGTTCGATCCCTGGGTCAGGAAGATCCCTGGAGGAGGAAATGGCAACCCACTCCTGTATTCTTGCCCAGAGAATCCCACGGACAGAGGACCCTGGGGTCATAGAGTCTGGTATTATCGTACCGGCTAAACAACAACATTAAAAACATGTGGCTTTTATTTCTCCTAATTTATTTGATTTATTTTTTGGCCATGCCATGTGGCATGCAGGATCTTAGTTCCCTGACCAGAGATCGAACCCACACTCCCTGAAGTGGAAGAGCTGAGTCCTAACCACTGGAATGCCAAAGAAATCCCTCTTTCTCCAATCTTAAAGAGCAAAATTCATCTCCTAAATTTCACTGGTTTCATAATGTGCAGAAGTAAAACTCAGTGGAAGACAGTGATTTTATCAAGAGATGAGAAAATAAGACTTGTCCTTGGCAGAAGGGTTGCCACATGGATTTTAGGATGCCCAGATTTGAATTTCAGACAAACAACGAACAACATATTTAATGTTAATACAAGTATGTTCCATGCAAAATCTGGGACATACTCATACAGAAACTTTCATACAAAAATTGGAGAAGCCAATGGCAGCCCACTGTAGTATTCTTGCCTGGAGAATCCCATGGACAGAGGAGCCTGGCGGGCTACGGTCCACGGGGTTGCAAAGAGTCAGATACAACAAAATGACTAAAAGCAGCAGCATACTAAAATCAGTTTATCTGAAATTCAAATTCAACTGGGAGTTCTGTATTGGTTTGGTCTTTGTGAAGTCTGGCAGCTCTGCTTGGAAGACTGTCTATACTTAGAGCCTTTGGAGACTGCCTGTCCCAAGGTCTCCCCTCAGCATATTGCACCATTTAACGAGGCTGTGCTCCATCCATTCATCTGAGAAATGAAACAGAGTCATGCAGGTGGCCAATGTCCAGGATTTGTTTTCAAAGCAGTTCAAAACAAATCAGCCATTAAATACAAGGTGTAAGGCCAGAGAGGCCTGTTTTGGGAGGGAGGGCAGCCAAAACTGGTCCACAGTGATTCTAGCTAAGGACTGATCATGCGTGACCTTGGCTAAGGGGGCTTCCCTGCTTCTAAAGCCAGCAGGGCCCCCTCTACAGCTGGAGGAAGGGGGCTTTCAAAGACATTCTTGTCCTTGGACAAACCTTGAAATTGCTGAACCGGTGAACTGGGGGACAGGCCCTGTCTGTGTCTATTTATAGCGGAAAGATCTCATTCTAAGGGGATAAGAAAGACAAGAGGAGCTGGGCCCAGCAGGGAACACATACTTCAGGAAAGGAGAAGAGAGGCAGTTATGAGGACTGCAGGGCTCCCCACTTGGCTGCCATCCCAAAGCCTGAGAGCTAGGAAGTTAATAATATTAATAGGTGGGAACAAATCCAGAAGTGCTATCCATCCACCCCTCATCCCCACCGAAAAAATAAAACATCAGGACACAAGTACAACCTGGGGACCCTTCTTACAGAGAGCAAATCAAAGAAGGCAGATGTCTTCCCCAGAGTCTCCAGGACTGACTATGCCCTCCAGCAGCTGTGGCATTGTGTGGGCTCCAGGGCAGTCCTGGCTGCAGGCTAGGGTCTGCTGGGGCTGGAAGAAGCCAAGCGGCCCAACTGAGAGGGGAGCCTGCAAAGCCCTTTGCTTGCGGGGGATGGGCTGTGGCTCCCAGGACAAGTGGCGATGGCCATTAGACACAGTGGCTCCAGTCACAGGTGGTGATGGCCATCACGTATGGTGGCTCCAGTAGAGGATACTGCCAGAGGCTGGGAAGACCTGGGACAACCAGTGGATGACCTTGAAGGCAGAGGTAACACCTGGCTGGACCAGATGTGATGCCCAGGAGCCAAACGCTAGGGAGCGTCCAGGCCTCACACACAGTGGGTACTCAGGGGATGGGTGGATGAATGTGAGGGTTTGCAATGTTCACACAGCAGGTATAAAAAGCCAACCCTCGGGACAGAAGGTGCCCAGGGATCCCCACACAAGCTCCCATTCTAATTACACCTGAGGAACCCCAGGTATTAATAACTGTAAGGACCAATCAGTCAATTTCCTTTTGGACACTGGGGGCAACTTTCTCTGTGCTCACTGAAGTCCCTGGTCTGCTTTCCCCCCAATCCACTACATACTGGGGCTGTCTGGATGAGCCAAATGCTATTAATTCAGTCATCCTTTAAGCTGCAACTGAGACTCTGTGGTGTTTTCTCATGAGTTTCTAATTGTTCCAGCTTCTCCCTCACTCCTTCTGGGGAGGGATATACTGAGCAAGGTCCAGGCCTCTTTTTTTTATGAATATGGAGCCCACTCTTTTTAACTGAACAAAACATAAATCCCAGACTGTGGGCTGATGGAAAAACTGTGGGTTGAGCACAAAATGCTGTTCCTGTCGTTATCAAGCTCAAAGACCCTCACCTATTTCCTCACCAAAAGCAGTACTCACTAAAGCCTGAGGTTAAGGAAGGGTTAAAGCTTATCATTGAACATTTAAAGGAAGAAGGACTATTAATTCCCTGTAACAGTACATACAGCACTCCAATTTGGGGTGTGAAAAAGTCAAATGATAAATGGAAACTAGTTCAAGTTCTTGCAGGTCAAGAAGCAAAGTTAGAACTGGACATGGAACAAAAGATTTGTTCCATATTGGGAAAGGAGTACATCAAGGCTGTATATTGTCATCCTTCTCATTTAACTTATATGTAGAGTACATTATGAGAAATGCTGGGCTGGAGGAAGCACAAGCTGGAATCAAGATTGCCAGGAGAAATATCAATAATCTCAGATACACAGATGATACCACCCTTATGGCAGAAAGTTAAAACAAACTAAAGAGCCTCTTGATGAAAGTGAAAGAAAAAAGTGAAAAATTTGGCTTAAAACTCAGCATTCAGACAACTAAGATCATGGCATCTGGTCCCATCACTTCATGGCAAATAGATGGGGAAACAATAGAAACAGTGACAGACTTTATTTTGGGAGGCTCCAAAAATCACTGCAGATGTTGACTGCAGCCATGAAATTAAAAGACGCTTACTCCTTGGAAGAAAAGTTATGACCAATCTAGACAGCATATTAAAAAGCAGAGACATTACTTTGCCAACAAAGGCCCATCTAGTCAAAGCTGTGGTTTTTCCAATAGTCAGGTATGGATGTGAGAGTTGGACTATAAAGAAAGCTGAGCACCAAAGAATTGATGCTTCTGAGATGTGGTGTTGGAGAAGACTCTTGGAGTCCCTTGGACTGCAAGGAGATCCAACCAGTTCATCCTAAAGGAAATCAGTCCTGAATTTCATTGGAAGGACTGATGCTGAAGCTGAAACTCCAATACTTTGGACGCCTGATGTGAAGAAATGATTCATCAGAAAAGACCCTGATGCTGGGGAAGATTGAGGGTGGGAAAGGGGAAGGGGATGACAGAGGATGAGATGGTTGGTTGGCATCACTGACTCAATGGACATGAGTTTGAGTAAACTCTGGGAGTTGGTGATGGACAGGGAAGCCTGGTGTGCTGCAGTCCATGGGGTTGCAAAGAGTCAGACATGACTGAGCAACTGAACTGAGTTCAAGATTTATGAATAATAAATGAGGCTGTAGTTCCTTTACACCCCATGATGCCTCATCCTTATACTTTATTGTATGAAATTCCTAAATGAGTCAATCAGATAGTCAGCTTCTTAAATACCAATAGCTATTACTGGAGGGACCAATAACTAAACTTAGAGTTGTGTGAACTTAAACCCTGCCAATTTGCAGCCGTGAAATTAAAAAATGCTTACTCCTTGGAAGGAAAGTTATGACCAACCTAGACAGCATATTCAAAAACAGAGACATTACTTTGCCAACAAATGTCCATTTTCAAGGCTATGGTTTTTCCAGTGGTCATGTATGGATGTGAGAGTTGGACTATAAAGAAAGCTGAGAGCAGAAGAATTGATGCTTTTAAACTGTGGTATTGGAGAAGACTCTTGAGAGTCCCTTGGACTACAAGGAGATCCAACCAGTCCATCCTAAAGGAGATCAGTCCTGGGTGTTCATTGAAAGGACTGATGTTGAAGCTGAAACTCCAATACTTTGGCCACCTGATGTCAAGAGCTGACTCATTGGAAAAGACCCTGATGCTGGGAAAGATTGAGGGCAGGAGGAAAAGGGGACGACAGAGAATGAGATGGTTGTATGGCCTCACTGACTCAATGGACATTGGTTTGGGTGGACTCCGGGAGTTGGTGATGGACAAGGAGGCCTGGCGTGCTGCGGTTCATGGGGTTGCAGAGTCGGACATGACTGAGTGACTGAACTGAACTGAACTGATCTTCCCTTCCAGAGAAAGTAAATTAATCCTTAGAATTAACTAACTATGTGACTCAGCTTTCAGCTTTTCAGCCTTTCAGGCTCCTCATCAATTGAAAGCTTCACATGGTAGATTTCTCCACTTCAAGAAAAATACTTTCTTCAGTTCTGCAAATACCTTCACCAACAACAATCATATGTGATGCCTCTTCTTGATCTGATGATGTCTAAGATGGACTGATATAACACATTGTACCTTAACTATGGACATAATGTGACTTTTAATTTTGGTTATGTTTTAACTTGGTTTAATGACTATTCTGCCATACATGAGAAGTGAAGTTGCTCAATCGTGTGTGACTCTTTGCAATCCGAGACTGGAGCCTACCAGGCTCCTCCATCCATGGAATTTTCCAGGCAAGAGTATTGGAGTGGGTTTTCATTTCCTTCTCCAAGGGATCTTCCCAACCCAGGGATTGAACCCAGGTCTCCCGTATTGTGGGCATATGCTTTTCCTTCTGAGCCACCAGGGAAGCCCACATCTGCCTTACATCTGTAACCACAGTCTCATTTATTATTCATGAATCTTGAACTCAGTTCAGTTGTTCAGTCATGTCTGACCCTTTGTGACCCCATGGACTGCAGCACGCCAGGCTTCCCTGTCCATCACCAACTGTGAAAGCTTTTAGATTACAATCAGCTGTCCAAGCTCCCACAAGTGCCACAGCTTCCTCCAACTATTACTTGGGGCCCCTGGATCAGAGACCCTCAATATGAGAGTTAGGAGAATAGGTTTCCTCAACAATTTAGGGACAATGCCCCTCAACAGCAGGAAGTAGTTATGGAATAAAAATGCCACCCCTTTTCCTTGGCAACATACTTCTCCTACAAGAAAAAGGGAAGAATGAGAGAGAAAATTGTTAGGTAGGTTGATAAGGAGTCCAGGGCCCTCAAGGTGGAAGAGGTCCAGGGTTCTCAAGGAGGAGAAAGGTGTCTGAAGCTCTCAAGTTGGATCAAAGAATAAACGTTTTTTTCCTTCAGTGCTTTGTCTTTGTCAATTTAACAATGTATCTTGCTCCAGGACATGTTTCTCCTTAACAAGAACCTTCTGACATTCTTGCTATATTAAGACATATGTTGTGGGAATGGGTCTGGTTCAGTCAGTTCAGTGGCTAAGTCATGTCTGACTCTTTGTGACCCATGGACTGTGGCATGCCAGGCCTCACTGTCCATCACCAACTCAAAATAAGGGTAATTCAAGTCTATGCCCCGACCAGTAATGCTGAAGAAGCTGAAGCTGAACGATGCTATGAAGACCTACAAGACCTTCTAGAACTAACACCCAAAAAAGATGTCCTTTTCATTATAGGGGACTGGAAAGCAAAAGTAGGAAGTCAAGAAACACCTGGAGTAACAGGCAAATTTGGCCTTAGAGTACAAAATGAAGCAGGGCAAAGACTAATAGAGTTTTGCCAAGAGAACGCACTAGTCATAGAAAACACCGTCTCCCAACAACACAAGAAAAGACTTTACACGTGGCCATCACCAGATGGTCAATAATAAGATCAGATTGATTATATTCTTTGCAGCCAAAGATGGAGAAGCTCTATGCAGTCAGCAAAAACAAGAACAGAAGCTGACTGTGGCTGAGATCATGAACTCCTTATTGCCAAATTCAGGCTTAACTTGAAGAAAATAGGGAAAACCACTAGACCATTCATGTATTCAAATCCCTTATGATTTAAATTCCTTACAGTTATACAGTGGAAGTGAGAAATAGATTTAAGGGCCTAGATCTGATAGACAGAATACCTGATGAACTATGGATGGAGGTTCATGACATTGTACAGGAGACAGGGATAAAGACCATCCCCAAGAAAAAGAAATGCAAAAGAACAACATGGCTGTCTGAGGAGGCCTTACAAAGAGCTGTGAAAAGAAGAGAAGAGAAAAGCAAAGGAGAAAAGGAAAGATATACCCATTTGAATGCAGAGTTCCAAAGAATAGCAAGAAGAGAAAAGAAAGCCTTCCTCAGTGATCAGTGCAAAGAAATAAAGGAAAACAATAGAATGGGAAAGATTAGAGATCTCTTCAAGAAAATTAGAGATACCAAAGGAACATTTAATGCAAAGATGGCCACAATAAAGGACAGAAATCGTATGGACGTAACAGAAGCAGAAGATATTAAGAAGTGGTAGCAAGAATGCACAGAAGAACTGTACAAAAAAGATCTTCATGACTGAGATAATCATGATGGTGTGATCACTTGCCTAGAGGCAGACATCCTGGAATGCAAAGTCAAGGGGGCCGTAGGAAGCATCACTATGAGCAAAACTAGTGGAGGTGATGGAATTCCAGGGGACCTATTTCAAATCCTAAAAAATGAGGCTGTGAAAGTGCTGCACTCAATATACCAGCAAATTTGGAAAACTCAGCAGTGGCAACAGGACTGGAAAAGGTCAGTTTTCATTCCAATCCCAAAGAAAGGCAATGCCAAAGAATGCTCAAACTACTGCACAATTGCACTCATCTCACACCCTAGTAAATAATGCTCAAAAATTCTCCAAGCCAGGCTTCAGCAATACATGAACTGTGAACTTCCAGATGTTCAAGCTGGTTTTAGAAAAGGCAGAGGAACCAGAGATCAAATTGCCAACATCTGCTGGATCATGGAAAAGCAGGAGAGTTCCAGAAAATCATCTATTTCTGCTTTATTGACTATACCAAAGTCTTTGACTGTGTGGATCACAATAAATTGTGGAAAATTCTGAAAGAGATGGGAATACCAGACCATCTGACCTGCCTCTTGAGAAATCTGTATGCAGGTCAGGAAGCAACAGTTGAAACTGGACATGGAACACAGACTGGTTCCAAATAGGAAAAGGAGTACGTCAAGGCTGTATGTTGTCATCCTGCCTATATACAGAGTACATCATGAGAAATGCTGGGCTGGATGAAGCACAAACTGAAATCAAGATTGTCAGGAGAAATATCAATAACCTCAGATATGCAGATGACACCACCCTTATGGCATAAAGTGAAGAAGAACTAAAGAGCCTCTTGATGAAAGTGAAAGAGGAGAGTGAGAAAGTTGGCTTAAAGCTCAACATTCAGAAAACTAAGATCATGGCATCTGGTCCCATCACTTCATAGCAAATAGATGGGGAAACAGTGGAAACTGTGACAGACTTTATTTTGGGGGACTCAAAAAATCACTGCAGATGGTGATTGCAGCCATGAAATAGAAAGATGCTTACTCCTTGGAAGGAAAATTATGACCAACCTAGATAGCATATTAAAAAGCAGAGACATTACTTTGCCAACAAAGGTCCATCTAGTCAAAGCTATGGTTTCTCCAGTAGTCATGTATGGATGTGAGAGTTGGACTATAAAGAAAGCTGAGCAGTGAAGAATTGATGCTTTTGAACTGTGGTGTTGGAGAAGACTCTTGAGAGTCCCTTGGACTGAAAGGAGATCCAACCAGTCCATCCGAAAGGAGATCAGTCCTGGGTGTTCATTGGAAGGACTGATGTTGAAGCTGAAACTCCAATACTTTGGCCACCTGATGCGAAGAACTGACTCATTGGAAATGACCTTGATGCTGGGAAAGATTGAAAACAGGAGGAGAAGGGGACGACAGAGGATGAGATGGTTGGATGGCATCACCAACTCAATGGACATGAGTTTGCATAAGCTTCAGGACTTGGTGAAGGACAGTGAAGTCTGGTGTGCTGAAGTCCATGGGTTTGCAAGTAGTCGGACATGCCTGAGTGTCTGAACTGAACTGAACTTTACTGAGGTGGATGCAATTGTGTGGTAGTTTGAGCATTCTTTGGCATTGCCTTTCTTTGGGATTGGAATGAAAACTGACCTTTTCCAGTCCTGTGGCCACTGCTGAATTTTCCAAATTTGCTGGCATATTGAGTGCAGCACTTTCACAGCCTCATTTTTTAGGATTTGAAATAGTTCCACTGGAATTCCATCACCTCCACTAGCTTTGTTTGTAGTGATGCTTCCTACGGCCCCCTTGACTTTTCATTCCAGGATGTCTGGCTCTAGGTGAGTGATCATACCATCGTGGTTATCTGGTTCATGAAGATCTTTTTGTATAGTTCTTCTGTGTATTCTTGCCACCTCTTCTTAATATTTTCTGCTCCTCTTAGGTCCATATTGTTTCTGTCCTTTATTGTGCCCATCTTTTTGCATGAAAATTTCACTTGATATCTCTAATTTTCTTAAAGAGATCGCTTGTCTTTCCCATTCTATTGTTTTCCTCTATTTGTTTGCATTGATCACTGAGAAAGGCTTTCTTATCTCTCCTTGCTATTCTTTAGAACTCTGCATTCAAATGAATATATCTTTCCTTTTCTTCTTTGCCTTTAGCTTCTCTTCTTTTCTCAGCTATTTGTAAGTCCTCCTCAGACAACTATTTTGCCTTTTTGGATTTCTTTTTCTTTGGGATTGTCTTGATCACTGCCTCCTTTACAATGTCTTGAACCTCCATCCATATTTTCTTCAGGCACTCTGTCTCTCAGGTCTAATAACTTGAATCTATTTGTCACATCTATTGTATAATCATAAAGGATTTGATTTATGTGATACTGGAATGGTCTAGTGGTTTCCCCTACTTTCTTCAATTTCAGTCTGAATTTGGCAATAAGGAGTTCATTATCTGAGGGTTTGGTAAGACCTTTCTATTGTTAGTTCTAATCTTATTAATTTAAGATGTGTGTTGTGGGAATGGGTCTGATAAAAATATATAAGGCCTTTATAAGACTAGCAATGGGGCACTCTCTGTCCCCTTTCTGATGTCTTTGTCGGAAGCTTTCTCTGTCCTTTTTATACTTTTATAAAACTTTGCTACACATGTTCGGGGAAGCACACTGACTGAAACCGCCCATCCTGGCCAGGCATCATAGTAACCATTTGCATGAGTTGTTTTATGACAGGAGGTCCTGGTTAGGAACATAGAGCTAATAAGCTTCCACCAACCGGACGAGTTCAAGAAAGGTCAAAAGGAGACACCACATATCGGACCACTGAAGGAGTCTTTTGGGCCTAGAAAAGAAAACAACAGTCTCAAAAGCCCTTGCTGAATCATCTAACTTCGGAGAAAACAAAACAGAACTTTAGGTCCCGCCCTGATGCTCCAGGCCGGTTGCATCTATCTGGGACTTATCACCCCCTGTCCAGTCCAGAAACCTTCCACCCCCTACACCTGCCCAGAAAACTTATCACCCCCTGCCCAGAAACCTTCCACCCCCTACACCTGCCCAGAAAACTTATCACCCCCTGTCTGGAAACCTTCCACCCCCTACACCTGCTCAGAAGACTTATCACCCCCTGCCCAACTACAAATGCCATCTCAACTAAGGAATACCCAAAACACCCCGCCTGATTAACGTTTCCCTTATAGCTTCCACAAACCTCCCTATAAATATGGAGCCTCCCTGATCCCTCTCCGTGCTCAACCTGGTTGTTAGGCTGACTGTCGCCCCTCCTTGCCTGAATAAAGTAACCTACTTTTGTTGAGGTTGTCTTTCCTTTTTCTGCCTGGGCCCGAACTATACCTTACAACCACCTCCCAGAACACTTCTCACTGGCATCCATCTTGGCTGAACAAGACATGCACCACCGAAGGACTCTGAGTCAGAATGATTGGCTAAAGACAACCCAGAAACTAATCCCATCGCCATAAAACCCGAGACTGTGAGCCACGTGACAGAGCAGGTCTCCTGGGTGCCCTTACGCTACTGCTCTCTGCCTGGGCGCCCTTTCCCAATAAAATCTCTTGCTTTGTCAGCACATGTGTCTCCTCGGACAATTCATTTCCGAGTGTTAGACAAGAGCCCAGTTTCAGGCCCTGGAAGGGGTCCCCCTTCCTGCAACACACACACACACACACACAAATCCAACCCAAACCCAAATCTGAAACAAAGATTCTGTATCAGGCGGTTATAATCCCCACCCCCCAACACACACACACACACACACACACACACACACACAAATCCAACCCAAACCCAAATCTGAAACAAAGATTCTGTATCAGGCGGTTATAATCCCCACCCCCCAACACACACACACACACACACACACACACACACAAATCCAACCCAAACCCAAATCTGAAACAAAGATTCTGTATCAGGCGGTTATAATCCCCACCCCCCAACACACACACACACACACACACACACACACACACACACACACACAAATCCAACCCAAACCCAAATCTGAAACAAAGATTCTGTATCAGGCGGTTATAATCCCCACCCCCCAACACACACACACACACACACACACACACTGTAATGTCTCCACTGTGGCTAAAGACAACATCAGTACTCTGTTTCTGCTTCTATCTGGCACCTTTCTCGGTGGTAAACTGATTTCGGTATCTTTTTCAAAGCCTCATCACGAAGCTTCTGTAGTTAGGTATAATTCATCAAGGTTGAGAATTAGCCCAGATTTCTCTAACTCCCTCTTTATTTTTTCACACAAGGCTTCTTGATTGTAGGTTCGGAACATTAAGATGCAAATGACAGAGGAAGGGAGCACGTTTCCATGTGCAGGGTTGGGGGTGGGGTGGGGCAGGCAAGAGGCAGTTCCCAGAGGAAAGAACCACAGTCCCCTGAGGCTTGTTAAGATGGAAAGGGGGAGGGCAGGAAAAAGGAGGGTGCCATTAGGCGGGTTTCTTTTGACTCACACTTTGCTGGTCAGGGTGAAAGAAAAAATTTTACAAGCTCTTAAAAACCTAATCACTAATCCACGGGCACTCTGAGCACAGACCCTGACTCAGCAGGGCACAGCAGAACTGGGAACAGATGGTCTGTTTTCTACCCAGAAGCTAAGTTGGGGTCTGAGGGGTGTATCTTCCTCTTCCCCTTGGAGAGTTTGTGTGAACAGAGTTGGTATATTTCCTTGGAACAGAATTAAAAATGACAAAGGAGAGAGGGAGTGATGATGTAGGAACAGAGGCCAGGCTGTTCCAAATTTGTTCTCCCGGAAGTGTCACCACCCCCATGAGTGGCCAGGGCGTCTATCTCCCTGATCCCCTCTTCCCGACCACTTCTCAGCTGCTCACTCTGGATCTTATTCTCTTCCCCTTCCCCTTCTTCTCCCTCTCCCCTCACCACTCCACCCTCTAATCCTTCCCTGTACTTCTTCTCCCCTCTAGATCCCCCTCCTCCTCCTGGCCCCTGTGTCCCTCATCCATCCATCCCTCTGGCCTGCAGTCCGCCCTCCCGGTCTGATCCTCCCTGCTGCAGTCACACACACACTTCCCCCTGGGCTCCATGCCCGCATCTCTGAAGTCCGCCCACCCAGGGAAAGATGAGCAATGTGTTCTGGGCCTCGGGCCTTTGAAGATGGGCTCTAAGAAAGGGTGAGTGCTTCCCCTTGACTCTGAGCCAAGCTTAATTGGGGAGAAGCCTCTAACATGCTTGACTCGCCCAACAAAAGGACAGCTGAAGCCCTGCCCTGCTCTGCCCACATGCTCATGGACAAAAAAGAGAGCTGGGCCTGCTCTTGTCTCTGCTGATGATATTGCTGGAAGACTTGTCAGATCATAGCTAAATGCATCTCTGGGTGGAGAGAGGAACTGCCCAAGGCAGGACCTGGAGTCCAGGAAGCCTCCCCATACCAGAGGACCAGTGAGGGTCAGTGAAGATGCCCAGCCGGCTCCAGTTCTGGGATCACAGCCATGACCGTGACCATGGCCAAGTCGCTCACCTCTTTGGAGCTGCTCCTCCTTGGTGGGTGGGTGTTGGGTGAGGCTATATACACTTCTCTTGTCAGGGTGTCTCGGGAGTGAACTCACAGCATGCTGGGAAGCAGGGCAAGGCACTGACCATCCTCAACCCCCTACTTCTCTGTCCTTCCTTCTGGGGCTTCTCAGAGAAGTGCCTTCTGTTGACCCATTGATCAAGGGGGTGCTACTAGGACGGGCAAGGTTAGCCGGTAGGTTTTAACTATCCAAGGAGGGGTTTGCAGACAAGAGGCATCGTACCCTGTGCCTTCAACTTTTAGAGCAAGTCATTGAAAGCATCTCTGATCTGAGATGCTCCAGAGGAGAAGGCATGTCACCTGGGTAATGTGTCAGGTGAGCAAAGTAAGATCTTATCATGATGTATTTTAAGATACTAAGACTAGGAATGCTTGTCTCAAGGCCTGTTTGGAAAGCAGCAAGACAATAAATACATTTGAATTTTTTTAAAAACTCCAAGAAGAGTTTCAGGGAAGCCTTGTCATGTTATATCCTATGATGGAAGTCCATGTGGTTGAGCTGGGACTTTAAAGTAGAAACTTTTCCCCCAGATTCCTTTGTTTTTAAGGGAACAAACCTTTGCAGCAGTGTCACACAGAGAGAAGGCGGGATGTAAAGCAGCTGAGCAGGTTTCTTTGTGTGGATCCCACGCCAGGAGTTCACACTGCCCTCACAGCCGGAGGTGTTGGTGTTGGTGGGGTGAGCGGGTGGGGTGAGCGGGTGAGGTGAGGCATCCCCTGGTGAGATCAGCGCCTCCCTGCTTCCCTTGTCATGTTTGTCCCAGGGGACGTGAAGATTGGTAAACCTGGCTCCACAGCCCCAAATCTACAGCCAGTTAACAGATATTCATTTGAGAACCAGCTCACCAGCAGGAAGTGTTCACACTGAGCATCAGCCTTCTGGTGCCCACACTTGTTTATTCCTTTCCCCAGGGATGTGGAGACACCCCCAGTGGGGGAAGAGCCTGAGAAGCTGGGAAGACCTAGGGGAGGGGCAAGGAGAGCCATTAGACTCTTCCAGCTCCGGGGATGGCACAGCCTCTCTCTTTGATTATTTCAGCATACAGAAGTAAGAGCGCATCCAATTGGTAATTAAGAGGTGTTATGTATTTCAGGAAAGCCATCTTTAAGTAGCTAAATCTACAAGTCAATTGAAAATGTGATGAGATTTATAAAAGCTGTGCTTACACAGGACCTTTAAGAAGATATTATACTTGAAACGAACACTATTTGTTTTTCCCCAACTTCTCTATCATGAAATCATACAAAACAGGAAATGATGTGCCTCTAACAAAAGGTGCTACTCTCAGGAAAGCCCAAGAAGTATATGTGTGTACAAGGGTCTGAGTGTATGCATATATATATATATATGCACATGCTTTTATATGAAAGAGAATGTTTATGGAATTTAAAACATGTAGTATAAAAACACTCATTGAGGCAATCATATTAGACAGAGACACAGAAAGTATGAGCCTGTCTCCTTGTTTTGTCACATATTTCCTTATAAATGTTTATAACCCCAGCATCTCTAATATAAAATTTGACTCAGAATATCAGTTTGGTACAGATTTCTCTGACACAAGTTGTGAATCATCCTGTGAGATGTTGTCTGTGAAGTTCTGCAGATTCCCCCAGAAACAAATATACATATTTATTGATAATAGTCCCAGGAAAGTAAAGTCTCCATAAAACCTAAAGTGACTCGCTTCTGTGCCCAGCTTCTGTCTCTCCAGTCTTCAGATGCTTTTCGTGGGGATTATAATAAGAAGCTGTCTCCAAACCCATCCATTGTCCCAGTGATAACTGTACCCCACAAATTACAGGATTTGTGGGGAGTGGGCAGGGTCCGCTTAAGTGGTTTACAGATGTCATCAGTGTGCTGACTTCCTGTCCCCCTGGCCTCCCCCTGATACCCAGAGGTGCCTTTCTCTCTCTAGTGGACTGTACACAGCCATCCCACTTGGCTTTCTGCCCACTTCCACCTCTGGTCCTTGCCCCCAGTCACCTGACTGCCCAGAACACACCCAGTTCTCCTGCAGTCCCACCCCTCCTGGGGTGTGACTCGCCACAAGAGATGCATCTCTTGAATGGGAGGTGTCTGGAGCACTCAGTGGCTCCCCTCAGTATGCAGTAGTGGGCACAGCCGGGCAGTGTCAGAGAAATGACCTGTGTGATTTGGGCCACTCTCTCAAGTATGACTGTTCCCTCCTTTCTGAGTTCCTAATCGAAGTCTGCGTGATGCCAGGATGTAGTAGATACATCCTGTAGTAGTCTACAGTAGATATGAAGCAGGACGGATGTATTAGATATCAAGTCATCAGCAAGGCAGCTGGTGTGGGCAGAAGGCATCATTAAAAATCAATATGACTAGGACTTCCCTGTGCTCCAGTGGAAAAGGATCTGCCTGCCAACGCTGGGGACACAGGTTTAATGTCTGGTCTGGGAAGATCCCACATGCCAGGGTGCAACTGCACCCATGTACCACAACTACTGAGCCTCTCACCTAGAGCTGGTGCTCCACCTGAGAGAAGCCACTGCAACGAGAAGCCTGAGCACTGCAGCAAAGAGTAGCCCCCACTTGCCACAACCAGAAGAAGCCTACAAGCAGCAACGAAGACTCAGCATAGGCAAACTAAACTAAACAAATAAATATGACTAGCCATCTAGTTAAGGCCATGGTTTTTCCAGTAGTCATGTATGGATGTGAGAGTTGGACTATAAAGAAAGCTGAGTGCTGAAGAATTGATGCTTTTGAACTGTGGTGCTGGAGAAGACTCTTGAGAGTCTCTTGGATTGCAAGGAGATCCAACCAGTCCATCCTAAAGGAAATCAGTCCTGAATATTCATTGGAAGGACTGATATTGAAGCTGAAACTCCAATACTTTAGCCACCTGATGCAAATAACTGACTCATTTGAAAAGACCCTGATGCTGGGAAAGATTGAAGGCAGGAGAAGGGGATGACAGAGAATGAGATGGTTGGATGGCATTAACGATTCAATGGACATGAGTTGGAGTAAATTCTAGGAGTTGGTGATGGACAGGGAGGCCTGGCATGCTGCAGTCCATGGGGTTGCAAAGAGTTGGACACGACTGAGCAACTGAACTGAACTGAAGGAGCTTGCAACTTTCTCTCAGTATTTTAATGTTTGAAATTATTATGTGTGTGTTGCTTGTTTGGGTTGATTCTTATTCTAGACTGTCTTCCTCCTTCTTTCAACTATACCTTTCAACCAAGTCTCTTTCCAAGAAGCAAGAGAATTCCAATCCATCTCTTTAAGGGATCAGCTCTTTCTTGCAAAGATGGAGGGAGCTGGTATTAGTCTCATCTTGTCACAGCCCTGAAGGAAATGCTCCAAAGAAACCATGTCAGGAGGCAGGGCCTGCCTGACTGACTACTTGATATTGACCAGCTGTCTTTCTCCTGTATTTATTTCTAGAGGAATGTGGAAGCTGGGTGCTGGGGAGTGACAGAGTCAGTCCCTCCTCAGTTCCGGCCTCCCTAACCACCCACTTCCAGCTCAGTGTCACCCTCTCCATGCTCTGGTAGGGTCCTTTCCCACCTCCCTGCATCTTTGCATGATATTTCTGCTCCCTGTCTCCGAGCATGCCTGGTCCTCACCTCCTGTCCACCTGTCAGGGCCTGAAGCTAGTCCATTCTCCTCCCACATGACCCTCCAGGCTTCTCCGGCCTCACACACTATGCCTCTCTCCACACACACCCATGCTCTGTATCACTCACTGCAGCACTTAATTATGGGCTGCCTTGAAGGCTTTAACTTATTTTCTGTCTGTTTTAACATCTATAACTGAGAAGCAAATGCTGAGCAGGGCCTGGATAAATATCTACACAAATTCTTTTTAAATCAATGAAATCTGTCTACAGGACATTTCTAGAACAGTCTGCATAGTTAATCCTCAGAGTTGTATGTTCTAAGGGCAGACCTCCTGTCTGTTCCTTCTTTGAAACTCCCAGGGTATGTAGTCTTGACTCAAAATTCACTTGACTTTGCTTCTTTCAGTACCCATTGATTGTCATACTTACTTGAAACTCAACTTTAAGAATTTCGTTTTCTACAAAACAAATCCGATTTCAAATCTGCCATCTAATTCCTTGTCTGCAATTTGTAAATGATAATAGTACTTACCTTATACAGTTACAGAGAAGATTACATAAATTCTGCATGTTAACTGCTTGGCACAATAGATAGCCTGGCATAAAGTGAAAGTGAAAGTGAAATCTCTCAGTCGTGTCTGACTCTTTGTGACCCCTTGGACTTGTAGCCCACCAGGCTGCTCCGTCCATGGGATTTTCCAGGGAAGACTATTGGAGTGAGTTGCCATTTCCTTCTTCAGGAGATCTTCCTGACCCACAGATTGAACCTGGGTCTCCCGCATTGTAGGCAGACGCTTTTACTGTCTGAGCCACCAGTGAAGTCATAAGGCATAAAGTGAGTACTCAGTAAATTTAACTAGTATTATTGTTGCTGCTTCTGATTTCTAGCCTTCTTGTAACAAACTGCTTGCCTAATCTCCCTATTTCATATTTCCATGCGACTGAGGTTTGACTGTGCATCATCTAAGTGAGAGGCATGCAAACATTAGAAATTTGGGCTCAGATCATTCTTCCAGGAATGTCTAAGATGGGAGTTTGGAGGGGAAGTCACATCTCTGATACACTAAGAGCTATGAAAGGAGAGCTCAGTGGGACCTTTGGAAGCTGCTCAGAACAGTGACTGTTCTTTGTTTGGAACCAAAGAACATGGACCTTTGGTTCTTGGACTTCCTGAAGATCACAGAGTTGTGAATGATCTCCTTTCTCCAAATATCACCATGAAATATGGTGTTCTGTCTTCTGGACATCCTGTCTTGAAGCAGTGTGACTTTGTCATTTTAAGCTGTAGTTTGGCACCAGCTGATGCTTCAGTTCCTTTTGGGTAGAGCTAGAGTTCAAGGCGGGAGAAGGCAATGGCACCCCACTCCAGTACTGTTGCCTGGAAAATCCCATGGATGGAGAAGCTTGGTAGGCTGCAGTCCATGGGGTTGCACAGAGTTGGACACGACTGAAGCAACTTAGCAGCAGCAGCAGAGTTCAAGGCTCAGCTCTGTTTTTTTCAAAAGTTTAGCTTTCCTTTTAGGTTCAAAGGATTCATTAACAAAAGAAACCACTCGTAACACACAAACAAGCAATTTCAACTTTTTAAAAGAAGATTATTTGACTTAATTTCAATATACAGTCATTAAAAGAAAAGAAACAGAAACAATAGACAGAAGTAACAGTGTACACAACACCAAATTGTGTCAACTTACATGCAAACTTGAACATTGCTGCAAAGGCCAGAATGACAGCAATCTGGAGTCCCAGCTGGGAAAGGGTCCTGGGTGGTGCATCCATCCCACAAGTGAGACTTCAAATCGCAGTTTAGGGGGCTCCTGCTTATAATTCCAGGCTTCAAACCTGTATCATCATCAGTTTGCCTGCAAAAATGCAGCTCTGGTTTTTACTTTTACAATGCTTCTTGCTTCACCGTGTGAATCATAAGACTTCTTAGACCCTGGGGCACTGGGCAGGACCTGAGGAGCTTAAGAGATTCCAAGACCCACTCTCTTTCTTGTCTAAGGCGCTGCTTGACTTGCTGGTGACAACTGGTATGCTTGCAGGCAGGCATGTCTTCCAGGTAGGCACCAGGCAAGGTCAGAAGTTGGTCAGAGGCCTGCTTTCCTACTTCTGAAGCCTGAACAAGACTACCTCCATTTTAATTTCCCTACCAAGTTCTCCAATGGACAATTATAATTTGTGAAACTGTATGACTATGAGGAAACACTTGAGATTTCATCCAAAGAAAGGACAATTATCTCACTGGTGGGCAGGACACGTGACCTAGACCTATATTTGAAGGCTGCCAGGCACATTTACAAATGGACCAGAGTCCTTGACTGAGGAGCATGGCTTCTCTTCCTTCACTGCTGACTTGCTCTGGAGGACACCCTTGGACAACTGAAGTCATATTGCTTCACCAGTGTGGATGTACAGAGGATCAAGAAGGACCAGGATCTCCATAGATAAAGTAAAACTGAGAAAGAGTAACTATATGGATTTTTTTTTCTTTTACAAAATGATCTTCTTTGCTTGAAAGTGTATGGTTAATCCTTGTTTCTCCCCCAGCATAGAGCTTTGAAAAAGAGAAAAAGTATCCACAAAATATCCTAATTTTCATTCCCCTCGGCTGAACCATACTAGTCCTAATTCCTCACCATGACAGGCCAGAAATAGCGAGTCTGGCCAGCCCCTTCCTGGGTCTCAGCCAGATTCCCAACCAGAAAGAAAGGGGAAAGAGAGTGAGGAGCCAAGGATAGGGCAGGCTCTTTCTAATGGGCTCATTGCCCTCAGGTTCAGACTTGATCCTTCAAAGCCACCTTTTCCAAGGTGTTTCTCTTCAGTTCCTAATGAGCTGTGATGAGGGCAAAGCTGTATTGTTCCCTGGCTGCTGATGCTATTGTTGCTCCTTGGAGGGTGCGAAGGGCCAGGGTAGACAGGAGAGTCCAGGACAGGTTGAAGGGGCCCAGAGAAGCAGGAGGGACCAGGGCAGATGGGAGTGGCCTGGACAGATGGGAGGGGCTGCAGGGCAAGACGGGCTGTGCCCAAACAGCTGGAGCCCAGGTAGCTACAGGCTTCAGCTCTCCTTGGACAAGCCTGCAGTTTCTTTGGAAGAGAAGACAACACAGAGAACTTCTAGTCGAATTAGAAACCCTAAGTCAGGGTACGTGGGCACTGGAATGGGCCTGCATCTATGCGGTCTTGGGAAAGATCTGGCCCAGAGAAATGGTGCTAGGTGGATGTATAATTCACCCAAAGTCTAAGTCAGCTGGCACATGTTCCCAGGTGAGAATACTGGAGATAGTTAATAACCAGCAACATCCCAGTGGATGACACCATCTGCAGCCGAGCTGATGAATGGAAATCTAAGTGACGGTGGCAGGAGCTGGAGAGAACCTTGCAAATGAAGCTGACAGAAGAGCATGCTGAGGGAATAGACCCTCCTTTTATAATTGCACCGCTCTCAGAGGCACTCCTGTCCAAGCCTGCAGGCTGCCAAGGATTGGAGAACCAAGGGCATTGCACTGCAGGCAGCAGGCAGAGGGCTTCTCAGGACACAGCTGGAAGGAAAGAGAGAAACACTGGACCTGAAATGTCCAGACCAGATTGGGTCCTGCTTTTGCCTTGTTTGAGCTACATGACTTTCCCACACAAACTCGACCTCTCTGGGCCTTGTGTTTATTATTTCCAAAATTAATACATGCTGGACAGGACTGTTGGGAGACTAAAATGAGATACCATCAAAGCTATTTTGGTTTCAAAATGCAAAACTCCCATTTTTAGGCAAAATGGGGAATTTTTAAAAAGAATGCTGGAAGATCTCATGCACTGTAATTGAAAGAAGAGAGGAGAGCCAAGCCCAGAAGCTCCTAGAACCAGGGGCTGAAATGCTCCCAGAACTTTCTCTTCACTTCTTGCCTCTCTGGAGATTTCCCTAGAGATTAATTTCCTGCATATGTCAGAACCCAAAGTCAGTGACAACTCCCCAATTTCACATCAATTGTTTTACCAACAGAGAATTGACTCTGCTCCCCAGAATTACAAGGAAAGACCTCTGTTTGGCCCACCTAAGGTCAGGTGACCAACCTTCACTCAATCAATTGCAGGGCAGGGGACATGGTCTGTGAAACATGGGTTTTCCTACAGGAACTTATGGGGGAGATGAGGTTAGAAAAATCCCAGAAGATGGAGTAGTAGAACCAGAGGGTGGTAGATGGACAGATAATAGATGTCCACCCAGGACTTTGTAAATTATACAGGGCACCTGTCATGTGAAGTCTTGGCAATGGCTACTGGACAAATACCCTCAGTGCTGAGAAGCACTTTAGAGTCTTGTGTGCATGGAGACAGACAAGTTTCAGTCTCTGTTCACTGGTCTTAAGAAGGACATCTATTCTCTGCACTTATGGACTGCTGCCTTGAGGCAGTAGTTTTATACTTTCTGAGCTATACTTCGGCACCTGTTGAATGCTAATACTGCTGGGAAAGAACTAGGAAGAAATCTACACATACAATCTGAAGGGGCAATTAACATTTGCACTGACACTTTGAACTTGAACAGCAATCAGAAAAGACTAGAAATTTGTGCTTAAGTGGGAAGAAAACGAACTTGTTGATGGACTATACTCTGTGGCCAGGGCAGATTATGTGAGTCATGAATCTAAGCTCTTTAGCTCTGGAAACTTTACTGCCATGGTTTATTATCTGGTCTTGTTGTTCCTCTTCCAAGAGCTTTGTCTACCATGAAATAGATGGCCTGCTTTGCAAGTGGAGAGACAGGGCATGGGGCCCCACCTTGCAAAGGGGGATAAGGGGAGAGGAACACCTTCTAAAATAATTAAAGCTCAGGGAGCTGGGCCCCCTTACACGGTGCACAAAATGTTCTGCATTTCTTCCCACTTTTAACTTCTCACCTGGCAGGGCTTAAGTTTCTCTGAGCTTTTAGAGTGTAAACTGGCTTCTAGCCGGGCAGTCCCTGGAGGCCAGCATCAGTGGCAGTGACCCGGCACCATCAACCTTTACTTTGTTTCCTCTAGTTTGTGCTTGTCATCTCCTAGCAATAAATCCTTCATAATCAAAGAATAAGGGGAGAGAGGAGGCAATCTTTAAAATGTTAATCCTGTCTTCATCAGCATCAGAGAGTCTTGGACTCTAAAACTGAGTAATTGTTTACATGGGCCAAACACAGCTGAATTAAAATCTCTTCCTTGTGCTGAACGAAAATCAAAGTGTTAGTCGCTCAGTTGTGTTCGACTCTTTGTAACCCCATGGCCTGTAGCCTGTTGTCTCCTCTGCACATGGGATTTTCCAGGTAAGAATACTAGAGTGGGTTTCCATTTTCTCCTCCAGGGGATCTTCCCGACCCAGGGATCGAAGCGGCATCTCCTGCACTGAGAGGTGGATTCTTTACCGCTGAGCCACCAGGGAAGCCCCCACTTTCTGTTACTCTTGCTCTGTTTCTATCAATGCAGGGCAATGGCGCCAGGTGGGATGAGGGCCGGGACACTACAGAAAAGTTGGGAATCTTCAGATGGTTCAATACTTTGTTATTTTTTCTAAACTATCTCCCATTCAAACTTTGGGCTAGGTGCTATTTTTGAACACTAAGCATGAAACAGGAATGATGAATTGTTTGGTGCCAAGGACATAAAAGAAAGAAGGACAATGTAGGTACAAATAACGCTGCTGTGATTTATGGGGTTTCTTTATGCTTTTTCTTTTTCCTGTATTCTTCCAACTTTTTCTCAGTTTGCTTAAATAATTTTTTCTCACTTTTTCTCTTACTAGGAGTGAGAAAAGTACTTAGTCATACTTTTACCTTTCCAAAGTTTGTTTTACAACAAGTAACTTTCCCTCCAAAGCCATGCTCTTAATAAGGTGATGAAGATTCATTCAACAAAGTTTCTTCAGCACCTACCAGATATCAAATGCTATGGAGGAAACAAGGTAAACCATCAGCTGGCCTCAGGGCAAAGAGGCCACCCAGTGGCAGGAGCCAGACAGTCATGGATCTGCCCTGGATCCATGGCAGGTTGGAGGTCCCTACCCCAACCAGACACAAGCACTGGCTAAGCTTGGGTAGGTGTTGGGTAAGGCTTCTGGAGAGCCTCCTGGGGCAGTAGGGGTGGATGATCATTCTTTAGTAGGGAACCCTTGGTCTACCACCTAATAATGAAGATTCGAGAAACAGAGTAGTGGCTTTGGAACCAGGCTGCCTGGATTTGAACCCCACCACTGCTACATGCCACATGGGTGACCGGGGGTAATTGACAGTTTGGGTAACTGCTCCCAAACCCCAGATTTCTCCTTGATAAAATGAAAATGATAATAGAGTCTGTCTCACAGGGTAATTCATTAGCTGCAATAATATTAATAACAACAATAACTCAAGGACAATCCAGAACGAGGTTCATGGGCAAATATGGGCCTTTCCAGGAGGAGAGCATTTGGGACTTTCGGAAAAGTGTTATCAACCAGGGTTCCCAGCTTCCTTAATTGATAGAAATTTACCGGAGGCTAGACAAGAAATTCAAGTAAGGCTTTATCACAGCAGCAGAGAATGAGAACAAACAGCAGGTTCCCTGGCTTGCTTGCTGAGGGGAGGGGCCAGCTGGTTCCTTGCATGCAGCGAGTGTAGGGGTGTGTCCAGGGGTCAGGCAGGAGGGGTAGCTTGGTGGTTTGCCCACCCCTATGTGTAGTGGGCATGCTCAGGACCCTGCTGTGGCTCCCAGCTCTCAGAAGTGCAGCTGGTTTTCAGTCTTTTTGTATCTTGACCACAATTTGTCTCAACTGTGTACACACTCAGTTGTCTTTAGTCCCATGTAGTTTCTTTGTATTGTGTAGCTCAAGGAGACGTTTGTCCAGGTGCAAGCATGCAGCAAACGATTCCAGGTTCCAAGTCCCAGCCTGTCTCAAAAGGGGGCCACCGGGTCTGGGGGATGAGGGAGTCAGATCATTAGGCTGACCGATTGGTCTGCAGACAGGTGTTCTGGTGCCAGAATGGTTGTGGGAGGGGACCAAGCTCTGAGGACGCAGGGGAAGGTGAACACTTAAACCAGTGACCCAGGCAGGAGGCCTGGAGCCGGGGCCCGCCAGCTGGTCTCAGGCCCTGGAGAGGGCATGGCTGACGCCCGCAGGGCCCTGGGCCGGCTCTTGTTGGCCCAAACCCAGGGAGCAGCTCCAGCTGCAGGCATTCAGGCAGCAGCCCGGTGGGTGGGCTGAGTCAATGAGGGGTACAGTGAACAAGCATCCTCTGAAGTCCCTGCTCTCAGCAGGTTTCATTCACGGAGAAGACAGAAAAATCCCTGGTTGGGAATATCCATGAAGTGTCACACTTGTGACCCTCCTAACATATGGTTATGAACTTTGAAGTTGGCTTGCCTGGGGTCTAAAACAGCTCTGCCGTGGACCTGCCACGTGATCCTGGGTAAGGTCTTCAGCCTCTCTGTGCTTTTATTCCCTCGTCTGTTAAATAGGCCTGATAACAGTAGCCATCTTGTTTTTAGAAGGATTAAATATAAAGGTAAAGTGCTTGGCACAATTCTAATTATTATTATTATTATTATTATTATTAAAACTAATTAAACAAATTCCAACCATGAGACATCTGCTTTGTCCTTTCAACCAACCACTGACTTTTTTTCAATGACTGTTTATTGGAAAATATTCATTACAAGATCTTTATCAGGGACAAGGACGTTGGATGAAGTATATGTGTCATCTCTGGGGCTGGTGACATGGGTGAGTGTCGGGGAAGACAGAGAAACACTCGCATCTTTGGTCCTTGGGACAGGGCCGGGTCTGCTTTAACTGGATGACAGAGGAATTTCCAACAGGAAGTCGAGGTTTAAGGGGTTGCTGCTGACTGGCCCTGATCTCCAGAGGGCAGGGCTTGGGTGTCCTGAGTAAGATGGGGGAATGGCCCAGCCACGGTGGGACAGTGCAGCTCAGGTTCTTACAGCAACCGTGGCAAAGAGAGCTGAAGGTCAGTTGGGATCAAGAGTGGATGAAACATCACTCTAATTTTATCTTACTCCTGGCATTGGTCTTTCTGCAGAGATAAGGAAGGAAACTTGGAGATGGGAGGGCTGCAGAGGGGAAAGGGCATGGTGGCCTGACCAGAAGGAGAGTAAACCTCCCAGACACAAGCATGGGGCCATCTTATCAGGACAACTGGGGCTCAAGGGTCAGCACAGACTTTCAGCACAGGCAGGTCAGCACAGGCAGGGAGTACAAGGGCCCAGAGTGGGGACCACCTTTGCAAGGGACAGCCAGAAGATCCCAGGATGTCCCTGTCTAGGGAAGCCCTGGACCACTGTACATCTCGATAAGAGGAAGACTGGACCAGTTCTGCTATGACTGCAAGAGCTGGGGCAATGCCTGCCACCCACAGATGCTCTGGTCTGTGTTAAAGGGGCAGCCCCAACATTCCACATCTCTGTCTCCTCATCATGGCTGCTCCCTGTCTGTCTGCACTTTGGAAATGACAATGAATTAAGAGGAAAAGATTAATGCTGCTGGCCGGCTGTATTTATATGCTCGACTTCCATGGAAACCCAGAAGGTAGTAAATCAGTCAAAAACCATATTTAATAACTCCTAGTAAAACCCAATTTACTCACCTGCCAACCATGGAAAAGTTGATTGCTTTGTCACAGGAACCCCATTCGCTGCAGACCATTGTAACTACCCTAGACATAAGAACCACCTTTCCCTTTTTTGGATACGGATGATGCTTTGAAAATGAGCCATAAAATAGCCTAGAAGCAACATGTCTGCAGTGAATAATAGTGCTAGATTACTTTATTTGTCATATACTCCAGATCTGTCTACCTTGGTAGCTGGCATCATTCCTGAATTTTTAACAAGAGGCCTTATAGGGAAGACAAAGGAGGCAGATAACCCTCAATTTGTGAGGGAAGATGTAAAGAGCCATGCCCTTTATTCCTGGCCGTTAAAACAAGTATTTGGCCTTAGCCTTGGGGGCTGATATTAGCTGTCTATATCACACCTTCTCAAATGCCAATTGCACCGGTAGGTTTTCTGGGGTCCTTTCTACATCACAACCAGCTAGCTCAGTGAATGGATTGACCCGATTGAAATGATGAGGACGCTTTCATTTCCACCTCATTGATTTCCACACACTATCGTGTGCCCAAAATTTTCTTGAACTCTGCCCACTGCCATCAACAAGCTGCTAAATTTCTGAATTTTCCTGTGAAAATTCCTGATGCTCTCCAACTGTTTTCTAGATGCAAGTGAACTTAGAAATAAGTATGAACCGAGATGGCTGAGTGCTGAAGAAGAGGCAAATGACGCTGGTGACTGGGTAATTGAGTGCCCACTATCCTGCTTCTTGTATTTTTTCTTTGTTGTATAATCATCAATTGTTTCAAATAGGTGAAATGGTTTCTGCTTCTAATCAGAGCCATAGAGCTGGCATAACATAACATTTCCTGGATCTCTTGGGTGACAAAGAGCTGGAAAACTTGCAGGAAGACTCGAGGATCCAGGACTGAGAGAGGGGCAAGGAGCTTGGAGTCTGCATCCAACACCATGACTGGTATGAGTGTCCTGGGATCCAGACCTTTCCCTCAGGCTCTGAATTCTGTCAATGCTGGGCTTGAGCCCATGTCTGCAAATAGGCCACACTGCACAATCAGCTCACTAGTTAGAGTTCTATGCTTTTGTTTGTGGCAGACTAGCCTCATTTCCAGGGCTGAACTTGTCTCTTCAGAATTCTTTCACAGTCATAAGCAAGAGGATGTGAATTGTGCAAGCCTCCTGTTTAATGGATGGGAGCTAAGTTTGGCTCAATATTTTAACAAATAAATTCTTTGCAGTATTTCTCAAATTAGGCTAGGAAGATATGTTCTCAGCAATCAGAATGCTGAGACTGTCTTATTTGTCACAATTCTCCCATACTTAACTTTTTTTTTAAATTGTGTAACCATTTTCCTAATACTATTAAAAACAATCAATATGTACTTTCTGATCATCAGCTCATGACTCCAGCCTGGTTTCTGTGTTTCATTTTGTTCCCAGTTAAACATTAGCGCTGCATACATTTGTTTCCCTAATGGTACATTAGATGGGGCTTCCCTGGTAGCTCAGCGGGTAAAGAATCCACCTGCAGTGCAGGTGACCCAAGTTCTATTCCTGGGTCAGGAAGATCCCCCAAAGAAGGGATAGGCTACGCACCCCAGTGTTCTTGGGCTTTCCTGGTGGCTCAGATGGTTAAAAAAAAAAAAAAATGCCTGCAATGCAGGAGATCAGGGTTCGATCCCTGGTTTGGAAAGATCCCCTGGAGGAGGGCATGGCAACCCACTCCAGTATTCTTACCTGGAGAATCCCCATGGACAGAAGAGCCTGGCGGGCTACAGTCTGTGGGGTTGCAAAGAGTTGAATACGACTAAGCATAGCACAGCACACTAGGTATCTTTCTTCATAACTTTTAATGTAGGTGCTGGTTTTATCTTCACAGAAACCCTGCAGGTTGGCTATTATCACTTGCCTTTCACAGAGAAGGAAACAGGCACAGAGATGCTATGTGACCTGCCCTGAGGTACACAGCCAGAAGGGCTGGAGCTGGACCCAGCTGGCCATTTGACCTCAGAGCTAGTAGCTCCTAACTACTTTGCTATTTTGTTCTACCAGCTAATAGCACGTCACTTCCTTATGTGGGGTTTCTCAAGTTGGGCTCCACAGAAACCAGGAGATTTGTGAGTTTATACTCAAAATTATGGAAAGTTATTTTTCTGAAAGCAAATTTGTACATTACTTAAATTTGCAAAAGCACAAGCTCTGTGATAATCATTTGGGGTTTAAATCTAGACAAATGTCTTACTAACTATGTGATCTTAGACATGTTTCTTTATCTGTCCAGCCTGTTCCCTTCTCTGTTAAATGGGATATTGGTCTCCCTGTGCAGTCATTCAGTTTCTGTCGGAGTTACGTCAGAGTTTGATGAAACAACACGTGTAAAGTACTGGACATACCATGTTCAGTGAGGTCATTCCTTTTTTCTCTCCACTCCCCCACCACGTCTTCCTCTTCTCAGCTGGGTGCAAGGTCTGTGTTAACAAATGTGTGTCCTGAACTTGTGGAACTGGAAGAGGAGAATTATCTTTAGCTTTGTCAGTTACCACTCTTAGTCAAAGGATGAACCATTTACAGTTGACCCCTGGAATCTGCAAGGGATTGTTTCATGGATCCCCAAATCTGTTTAGTTCAGTCACTCAGTCGTGTCCGACTCTTTGCGACCACATGAATCACAGCACACCAGGCCTCCCTGTCCATCACCAAATCCCGAAGTTTACTCAAACTCATGTCCATCGAGTCGGTGATGCCATCCAGCCATCTCATCCTCTGTTGTCCCCTTCTCCTCCTGCCCCCAATCCCTCCCAGCATCAGGGTCTTTTCCAATGAGTCAACATTTCACATGAGGTGGCCAAAGTATTGGAATTTCAGCTTTAGCATCAGTCTTTCCAATGAACACCCAGGACTGATCTCCTTTAGAAGGTTGTATCTCCTTGCAGTCCAAGGGACTCTCAAGAGTCTTCTCCAACACCACAGTTCAAAAGCATCAATTCTTCAGCACTCAGCTTTCTTCACAGTCCAACTCTCACATCCATACATGACCACAGGAAAAACCATAGCCTTGACTAGACAGACCTTTGTTGGCAAAGTAATATCTCTGCTTTTTAATATGCTGTCTAGGTTGGTCATAACTTTCCTTCCAAGGAGTAAGCATCTTTTAATTTCATGGCTGCAGTCACCATCTGCAGTCTGACAGTTTCCCCATCCATTTGCTATGAAGTGATGGGACCAGATGCCATGATCTTAGTTTTCTGAATGTTGAGCTTTAAGCCAACTTTTTCACTCTCCTCTTTCACTTTAATCAAGAGGCTTTTTAGTTCCTCTTCACTTTCTGCCATAAGGGTGGATATAGTGTATAGTGAAGTTGCTCAGTCATGTCCGACTCTTTGCGATCCCATGGACTGTAGCCTACCAGGCTCCTCTGTCCATGGGATTTCCCAGGCAATAGTCCTGGAGTGGATTGCCATTTCCTTCTCCAGGGGATCTTCCCAACCCAGGGATTGAACCCGGGTCTCCCACATTGTAGACAAACACTTTACCATCTGAGCCACCAGGGAAGTGTCATCTGTATAACTGAGGTTGCTGATATTTCTCCCGGAAATCTTGATTCCAGCTTGCGCTTCTTGCAGCCCAGCGTTTCTCGTGATGTACTCTGCATATAAGTTAAATCTGCAGATGCTCAAATTCTTTGTATAGCATGTTGCAGTATTTGCATATAACCTATGGACATCCTCTTGTAGTCTTTAAATCACCTCTGGGTTGCAGTATAAATGGTATGTAAGTAGTTGAAAAACACAGTGTGAACACTATGTAAATAGTTGCCAGCATGCTGCAAATTCAAGTTTTGCTTTTTGAAACCTTCTGGAATTTTTTTCAATGTTTTTAATCCATAGTTGGCTGAGCTCACTGACGTGGAGGCTTTGGAGGGCCAACTGTCCATGCAGGTAAAAGCATTCTACGCATTGGGCAGATCATTCTAAAGAGATAATCATTTGTAGACAGCCATAAAGATGTAGTGAGGCTTCAGACAAGAGGCAAGATAAAATGTCCTAGTCTGAGGTCATAGCTGAAATTTTTATTTTCGCCATAAACTTGTGTGTTCTTGACCTGGTATTTCTTTTTAATATCTAAAATGAGAGACTTTTAATAGAACAGTGGTTTTACACTTTTTTTTAACACCTGGAATACTTCCATCAAAAAAAACAAAAGAATGTATGTCCCCCAAAGCATATAAGTTTCACAGAGCATGACAGATTTGACCAATTTATAGTGGCTGTCTGGGCCTAATGGAGGGAAGGATTCTATGACAATAGAGAAATCTGTGATGGATTAGCAATGTCTGCCAGGGGTGCAAAGGGTAGACAGGCTTCCCAATGAATATCATCTTGTCTGGAAGACAAATATGATAAACAGGTAATGGGGAACATTTCAGACTCAACCAGACAGAGATGCCTGACTCCAGTTTTACTCTCTTTAGCAAACCTTTTTGCTACATGATCTTAGAATTCCTCCTAGCATCTCTGTCTATGATGTTAAATCTTGGAGGTAAAATACTAAAAAGCTATATAATAATTGAGACTTTGAGAAGAATTTTGTGGTTAATTATTAAAATCGCCCCAACCAAACTCAGCAGAGAAAGTGAGAGTAACATCCCTGGTATTGGAACACTAAGCCCAGCCAGGATAACATCACTTTTTGCTTAAAGCTTCACTTTAATTGAGAGATGAGAAATAAATTAGGCTTTCAGGAAACAGGGGTTAGTACCAGATCATCATATTTGGCTGTGGAATGTTTAGTCTTCTCCTGCAGGCCCCTGCTTCGTGTAATTGACTGTCTTGTGGGATGTTTTAATAGCCTTTTTCTAAGGGGTGAATAATGCCCGCTGTATTGCTCCAGGAGCCAAAAAAAAAAAAAAAAGGCCACAGCTGGGCCTTTTGCTTAGCAACTGTTACTGTGTTGAAGAGATTTGCCAAACTCAGCAATCTCAGGCAGTAGAAATTTATCATTGTGATCATGAGGTGACTTAGTGTCAGCTAGGATAGAGACTCTCTTCTGGCGGGAAAAGAAAGACCCTTCGTTACGGTCCTGGGAAGAGATCTGCCTAAATGCCCACCAAGCCTTCAGCACTCGGCACCCTCAGATCGAGGTGCCAACCCTTTGCCCTGGGCACAGAAGGTTTGTGTAAGAGAATTTGCAAAGTATTAAGTGGGATAACCCTCAGCAACTATCCACAGATGGTTGTAAATTGTATTCTAATACAAAAGAGGGGAAAAGCCCTCAGACGAAGAGCAGTTAACGACATAAATGGGTAGTTTCTAAGTGTACCTGAAAATTAATTTTAGTGAATGCCACCTCCTTTATCAAGTTATTTGCAGTGTTGATCTTAAAAATATAGTTCCAAGATGGTGAAACTACTCACTTGAGGTTTGCTGGACTGGGCAAGTGTATTGATCTTGTAAGAGTATGTGGGGCCGTAAGACATTAAATGGTCAAAAAAAAAAAAAAAATTCTAACATTGGCCATGTCTTTCTTCCTGGATAATCCAGTGTCATGGGCAAGTTGCTGCAGCAAAACCAGAATCCTAGTTCTTATCTGTACATTGAGAGGGAAGGAATAGGAAGTAAAAATGAATTAAAGGACTTAAGTCAATATTTTCAATTATTTACATCACAGAGTATTTACAAAGGCCCACGATATATTATGACCTTGAAGACTAAGAACTAGCCTGACTTGGAAATAGATGTCATTATTATTTTTTTTCAAGCACATGTAAATGCTGTTATTGTCAGGCAGTTATGAAAGTCATCGCGCGTCTCAGCTGTGCATCTCCAGTCTGCTGTGTTTCTCTTCTTTCATCCAATGTGTGCTCTGCCATCCATTCAATCAGCACATGGGAAGGTGCTCAACAGCATTAGCCCAAGTCAAAGCCATGTGAAATACTACTTCATGACCATGAGAATGTCTCTAATGAATAAGATGTGAAATACTACTTCATGACCATGAGACTGTCTCTAATGAATAAGACCACAACAAAGGCTGGCCAGGATGTGAAGGAATTGAGAGCCTCATACCCTACCCGTAGAACAGTAAAATTGTGCTTGGGTGAGTGCTCAGTCGTGTCTGACACTGGAGTGGGTTACCATTTTCTCCTCCATGAGATCTTCCTGACCCAGGGATCAAACTCATGTCTCCTGCGTCTCCTGCACTGGTTGGCAGATTCTTTACCACCATGTCACTTGGAGATAATGGTACAATGCTGAAGAAAAACAGTCTGGAAGTGCCTCAAAAAGGTTAAATATGGCATTACCATATGACCCAGAAATTTCGCTTTTAGTAATATACTCGAGAAAAAATGAAAATTCTCGTATATGTATGGCTGAGTCCCTTTGCTGTTCACCTGAAACTATCACAACATTGTTAACCAGTTGTACCCCAATACAAAATGTTTTTGGTGTTGAAAAAATAATAAAATTTAAATTATCAGCAGTATTCAGCTGGTAAGGAATCTGCCTGCAGTGCAGGAGACCCTGGTTCAATTCCTGGGTCAGAAAGTTCCCCTGGAGAAGGGATAGGCTACCCACTGCAGTATTCTTGGGCTTCTCTCATGGCTCAGATGGTAAAGAATCAGCCTAAAGTGTGGGAGACCTGAGTTCAATCCCTGGGTTGGGAAGATTCCCTGGAGGAGGGCATGGCAACCCATTCAGGTATTCTTGCCTGGAGAATCCCTATGGACAGAGGAGCCTGGAGGGTTACAGCCATGGGGTTGCAGAGAGTCAGACACAACTGAGCAACCAAGCACAGCATATTCATAATAGCCAAATCTGGAAATAACCTCAGCAGCTCATCAACCAATGAATGGTTAAATAGCATGTGGTATATCATATAATGCAATATTATTTGGTGATGAAATGAAGTTAAAAGAAGAAAAATAAATGCAGTACTGATGCAAGCTGTGTATGATATGGATGAGAATTTAAAATGTTATACTAAGTGAAAAAAGAGGTATAAAAGACCTTGAATTCTATGATTTCTTTTATACGATATGCCCAGAGCAGACAAATCTATGGAGACAGAAAGCAAAACAATTACTGCCTAGGACTGGGGAGCTCAGGGGAAATGGAGAGTGATTGTTATTGGGTGGGGGAATTTTGGGGGGTAATGAAAATGTTCTAAAATTAATTCTGCTGACAATTGCACAAGCTTATGATTGCTGGCTCAGATGTTAGAGAATCTGCCTACAATGCTGGAAACCTGGGTTAGATTTCTGGGTCAGAAATATCACCGGGAGAAGGGCATGGCTACCAACTCCAGTATTCTTGCCTGAAGAATCCCATGGAAAGAGGAGCCTGGCGGACTACAGGCCATGGGGTTGCAAAGACTCGGATGTGACTGAGAGACTAAGCATACATAATTATACTAAAAGTCATTAAATCGCACACTGTGAATGGGTGAGTTATATCTCAATAAAACTATTATAGAAGAAAAAGAAATAACCCAGAAAACACTCAGAATGTTAATAGCCTAGACTAGATGATTGGAACAAGAAATCAATGGATTAAAAAAGAGGCAAGAAATATACCATAAACTCAATATGTGATAAAATTTGCACTCCAAATCAGTAGTGAAATAATGAAATTATTTTATTAATTATTCAGTAAATTATGCAAAGAAAGTGGCCTGTTAAAGAAGAATAAAGTTAGACACTATGCTCACAGTATCAATATAAAAACAAATTCCAAATGGGTTAAGAGGTAAATGGACAAAATGATATACAAGTGTTTAAAAAATAGGCAAAGAATTTGTGATGCAGAAGGCCTTTCTAAACAAGAAATAAAACTGAGTGTCCTAAAGAAAAAGGCAAGCAATTCTGAATACTTGGAAATTAAAACAATTTATGACAAAAAATGGTAAAAATTAAAAAAATAAGCAAGACTATTCAAAATATGGCAATGGACAAATATTTAATGAATAATATATAGAAGGAGTTCTTACAAATCAATAAATAGAAAAAATTTTAGAAAAGATAAAAGCAGATAATTAACTAACATAAATTTATATTATATATAACTATATATAATATAATTTATATATAAGGCCAATAAACACCTGACATATATGCATAGAAGTTAATATAAACAACAATTTTTTTTACTTGTGTGATTGGCAAAAATTAAAAAACTGGAAATACCTAATTTTGGTGATAAAATATTCACTCTCATTCAATATTCCTAGGAGATAAATTGTTAATCTTTGAAGGATCAAAATTTGGCCATATATACCTAATTTTTTATTTATGCCATCATGGTAGCTCCAATTTAAAAATCTAGCCTTGAAAAAATGCTTGTTATAATTACAAAATTATAAGTAAAGACAATTGCAACACTGTTCATAATAATAAAATGTTGGAAACAAACTAAAGGACTATATTGCTGGGGAATTACTGCATAAACTAAGGTACATCCCTACCATGGAATATTTTGCAGTTGTTAGAGTAATGTATACTGAATGGAAAGACATCCCAGATAAATTCTTAAGGAATGAAAAGCAAATCTCAAAACAATAAGCATGGAAAGATTCCATTTATATAAAATGTCTTTGTAAATATACAAAATGCTTAGCAGTGTTTAACACAATTACTGTGGGGCATGTGATATAAGGAAAAGTTTCTCTTACTTTTTACTTGTTTTCAATGAAGCTGTATTTACATATAGTTCATTTCAACTGATGCTTAATAAGGGACACAGGTTAGATCAATTCTCAGTTTCTTTACAGTTCTCCCACTCTACGACTCCACAGAAGCATCTGTGGCTGCCGCCTCAATCTACCTTCACCTCGACAGAGGCAGACAAGAGAGCCCTGCCAGCTCTTTGTGACTTGAAGCCACCTCCAATCTGATAAAATACACGGGTTTAGCAATTTTGCTTTAACCCACACCTTCCAGAGTAAACACATCTGGTTGTAGGTCAGACTGTGAGGCAGTAAGCTTATCTTTGACAGTAAGCTGTGTTTGATGGCACGACCCAGGAGATGGTCCACAATGGGGTGCCTGGAGGCTGAAGAGAGTGCTCACTTTGCTTTTCTCTAGCTGTATCGGCTGTGGGAAACTGGACACACACGTGCCAAAGAGGAGATCGTGGACAGGGGGATGGGAGTGCTGTTGACCCTTCCCACCTGCCCTTCAGCCCCTGCTCCAGAGGACACATGGATTAGCAAGAGAAAGCAGGGCAACCGTCCCATCAGATAGCATCCACTGTGTCTAAGGTAGACTCGGGCGGTGTCACCAGAAATCTAAGCAGAGACCTTAGACCCACGACATGCATAGACCACCTTGGTCAGGAAACGGATGGCAAAGAACAGAAAAATTCTCAAGCTTTCATTTCACACTTCAACATACAAAATGCAAAATTATATCTGGGCCACATACAGAATAAAACTGGAATACAAAGGTGAGGCGTTGGGACCAACTTTGCCTTCCCCACCCCTTCCTCTCCTCTCTGTCTCTTACACACACACACACACACACACACACACACACACACACAGCTCTTATCACTTCTGAGGGACCAAATATTCCTTCTCCTTCATCTTTCCTTCTTCCTGCCTTCTCTCTGTCCATCCATCTGTCTGAGTCTCTCTTTCTCTCTCTCAATCAGTGGGCTTCTTCTACTTTCAGAAGCCCACAATAACCATTTATTTCAGATAAGCACCATGACTTCAGACTTTGATATCTGCATTCTAAATCAGAAATGAAAGATCTGGCTGTCTCAGACCAGCTTAGGAACTGGGCCTCAGTAGGTCCCTGTAATTGCTCTTAATCTGAGCATTAAGGAAGCAAGAGAGAGGCAGGCAGCAAAAGCTGTGGGCAGCCTGGGCTCAGAGTCTCTGGGAGGAAGGCCATCATCAGAAAAGGGCTGGATCAGTCGACACGGTAGAGTCTCGGATTGAAAGGGCACTTGGAATAACACAGCTTCCTTCCTAGGTTCTCCTACGTGACCTTCCTCACATTTGTGGTTTAGCCTCTGCCAGAATGTTCCAGGGTGGGGGGTGGGGAGTGGGTGGAGGGGCTCCTTGCTGCAGCTAATCTCAGTTTAAAGCAACACTGACCAGGACTAGAGTCCTGGTACTGACTCTGAACCCTCCTTCCGTATGTCCGCCAGCCTTTTACTCTATGTTCTCTGTGGGAGTCATGCCAACTCCTGAGAGTTACGACCATCAATTCTTGGAAGACTTTGTAGGAGTATGTGCCTGAAAGTTGTATTTCCACAAATTGGTGTGAAATCAATGAAGAAAAGCACCCCTTTTGTCTAGGTAGTTCTTACACTCCTTTATCCTGACACTCAATCCACTTGGTGGACTGTTGGCCTAGTTGCTGAACTAGAATTCATTAATTCACAAGGCATCCATTCATTCATTCAACAAATATTTCCTGCATGTCTACTTTGGGCTTCCCTGGTAGCTGAGCTGGTGAAGAATCCACCTGCAAAGTATGAAACACTGATTTGATTCCTGGGTCAGAAAGATCCCCTGGAGGAGGCATGGCAAGCCACTCCAGAATTCTTGCCTGGAGAATCCCCATGGACAGAGGAGCGGGTGGGCTACAGTCCGTGGGGTCGCAAACAATCGGACATGACTGAGCTACTAAGCACAGCAAAGCACTGTGTGCCAAGTACTGTAGCAGGCACCAGGCGCACAGTTTGACCAAGGAACATATCTCTGCCCTCATGAAGAGAAGGGTGTTAGAAAGAGAACCGCACAATGTCTACCAACAGAGGGATGGATAAAGAAGATGAGATACTACTCAGCCATAAAAAGAATAAAATAATGCCATTTGCAGCAACATGGATGGTCCTAGAGATTATCATACTCAGTGAAGTGAGTCAGACAGAGAAGACAAATAGCATGTGATATCACTTATATGTGGACTGTAATAGAAAAAAGATACAGGACTTCATTGGTGGTCCAGCGGTTAAGAATCTGCCTGCCACAGCAGTGGACAGTTTTTCCATCCCTGATCCGGGAAGATCCCACATGCCACAGGGCAACTAAGCCCATACGCCACAACTACTGAAGCCCAGCCCCTAGAAGCCGTGCTCCACAGCAAGAGAAGCCGCTGCAGTGAGAAGCCCACGCACTGCCACTGGAGCGTAGCCCCTGCTCACTGCAGCTAGACAAAGCCCACGCACAGCAAGGACCAGACAAAGCCCACGCACAGCAATGACCAGACAAAGCCCACGCACAGCAAGGACCAGACAAAGCCCACACACAGCAACCGAGACTCAGCACAGCCAATAATACATAAATAAAAATTCAAAAAATGATACACATGAACTTTGTTGCAAAGCAGAAACAGACTCACAGATCTTGAAATCAAACTTATGGTTACCAAAGGGGAATGTTTTTCAGTCGCCCAGTCACGTCCGACACTTTGCGACCCCACAGACGGCAGCACACCAGGCCTCTCTGAGGGGGAGATAAATCAGGTCTTTGGGATTAACAGGTGCACACTTCTATATATAAAATGGATGAACAGTAGGACCTACTGTACAGCACAGGGAATGTTACTCAATGTCTTGTAATAACCTGTAATGAAAAGGAATCTGAAAAACTGCATATATGTTTATGTGTGTGTGGAACTGAATCACTTTGCTGTATACCAGAAACTGTAAATTGAGTACACCTCAATAAAAGAAGAAAAAGAACCGTACATATCATTCACAGGACGAAAGAATTGTGAAGAAAAACTAGGAACTGGGAGATGGTAGCAGAGAGGGGCCAACTGGGTCAGGGTGATCAGAACGTCTTTTCTCAGGAAGCGGGGCCCAGGCTAAGGACAGTGAGGTGAAGTCGCTCAGTCGTGTCCGACTCTTTGCGACCCCATGGACTGTAGCCTACAAGGCTCCTCTGTCCATGGACTTTTCCAGGCAAGAGTACTGGAGTGGGTTGCCATTTCCTTCTCCAGGGGATCTTCCCAACCCAGAGATGGAACCTGGGTCTCCCGAGTTGCAGACAGATGCTTTACCGTCTGAGCCACCAGGGAAGTCCTGGTGGACAGTAGCAGGCAGGATAATTTACAGTGGGGAGGGAGGCCTCTTGGGACAGAGAGGAGCCTGTGCAGGCCCAGAGGCAGTGGGAGTTTGACCAACTTGAGGCAGGAGGAAGAGGCCAGTCTGCCGGGAGGTTAGTGAGTGAGAGGGAGATGGGGAGAGAGGAGGCCGCCAGCAAAGCTAGCGGGGCACAGCCAGAGGAATGGGGAGGGCTACTGCCAGACTCCAAGCCGGCAATGGAGTGGCCATATTTTTTTATTTTTACAAGCTTACCCTATCTGCTGTGCAGAGTAAATTAGAGAGAAGACAGAACGAGCAGGAGAAGGGCAGGTGGGAGGTACCCTGGATCGCCAGACGAGAGCTACTTGGACCAGGGTGGTGGGGAGCAGGAGAGACAGTAGAGTTGGAACAACATCAAATTCAGTAGATTTTAAGTATAGTTTGAAGGCAGAGGATTTTGTAATTGGAAGGGGAGGGAGAAGGGTGAGTCATATTTATTGAGACAAAGAACGGTAAGAGTGTAGATGTGTCATAAATTCAGTGTGAGCCCCAATATGTAAGAGATGCTTGGGAAACATCCAAATACAGATGTCAAAATTCTAAATGGAAAAAAAATGTCTAAGTTGAAGTCTGTGGTAATTCTAACTAGAATTCTGTGGGCAGCTTTTACTGTATTGCTGAAGAGTAAACCCTAGCTCACTAAGATTCCAGTAGATAGTATAATTCTTCACTGTTTTATAAATGTGGAACAATCAAAATGCAAACAATCATTTTGTGAATAACACGTCTTGAGTAAATATGTTTATCTTTGGCATTTGGGGGAAATGAGACTGTTTCAAAATCCAGCCACCATGTTTCCATGACGCTATCATTTTATTACCCTTTCCTCCTCCCTCACTCCTTTGTTGGCTGTAACCTGTCCATGCGGATGAGTTTCCGGGCTCTCAGGCCTCCTGGGGGGAGTAGGTGGTGGTTCTGTGACAGCGTCAGCGGGACCGATTTCTAATTAGAACCCAGTGTAGGAATCATGATGCATGAGAGCACGACTCTGATAATGAATAGTGACACCTTCAAAAATAGCTGATCAAAACCCATCTGCTCAGAGCTGCAGCCCAATATGAGGGTGGTCCTTGGAGCTGCATGCCTGTAGGGTGAGTCCAAAGCTCTCCAAGGCAGAGGGACAGAGAGGGCATCATCAGACTACTGGATTCCAGACCATTCACATTGTACCACACTGCTCCTCTCTCTTCTCATCCAAGCCCACAAATGAAGGGTAGTTGACACAGCCTGTCTCAAAGGTCCTAGAGCTGCCTGAAGCTGATGCAGATCCTACCTGGGTGTGTCCAGTATTTTGTATTTACAATAATTAACAGGGATCCCCAGGCAGGGGACCCAGACTTGCAGGCTTGCCTTGGGCATGTCTGTTTTCTTCCCTCGGGATGTTAACTGGGACTGGCCTCCAAGGCTTAGATGAGCTGTTATACTTCCTCCTGTCCCCTGCACCCTTAGCCCCAACCCATCCCATTAATTATTTGTTTAGAAGGTCCCTGGCCCAAAGAAATCTCTGTTCATTCCCACCCAGGCTCTGGCAGCCCCATTGTGAGATGAGCAGCTTCTCAGTCTCTGGGTCTTTATTTGTGCACAAACAGACCCGGAGCCCTGGGCCCCAGGGGTCTTGCCACAGCCTAGCTTCACAAGGGCCCATGAGACTTGGGAAGGGTGGTTCCCAAGGCTACCAGCCAGCAAAGGGAAGAGCGATGATGAAAACCTGCCCACAGACGGGGGAGGGCTGTGCTTTTGAACTGTGGTGTTAGAGAAGACTGTTGAGGGTTCCTTGGACAGCAAGGAGATCAAACCAGTCAATGCTAAAGGAAATCAATCCTGAATATTCATTGGAAGGACTGATGCTGAAGCTGAAGCTTCAATGCTTTGGCCACCTTTATGCAAAGGACTGACTCACTGGAAAAGACCCTGAGGCTGGGACAGATTGAAGGCAGAAGGAGAAGGGGATTACAGAGGATGAAATAGTTGAATGGCATCACCGACTCGATGGACATGAGTTTGAGCAATCTCCAGGAGTTGGTGATGGACAGGGAAGCCTGACATGCTGCAGTCCACGGGGTAGCAAAGAGTCAGACACGACAGAGGGACTGAACTGAACTGAGGGCCAGGGTGTGCAGGGCAGAGGGCTCCCTCCCTTGACTACCTGGAGAACTGCCTGTCCTCTGATGCCCCATGGGGCTGTTCAGTGGCTCCAACACTGTTCTGCAGTGACAGCATCACAGAGACAGAGCAGCTTATTTGGAGGCTTCAGTTTAAATGAACTCCCTAAACAGCCTGCGGGGAGGTGTTTCCAGGCAGCTGGGTAGGGCACATTTGCCTCTGGCTCTGGGAGTGACCTTGACCCAGTGTCCAGGAAACAAAGGGCCTGCTGCTGAGACAAGGATGGGGAGGAAGGCTGGTCCACTCCTGTCCTGGCTGGGCTTTCTGGTCCTCACTGCTCCTCTCTGGAACCACCATTCAGATGAGTTAAGTCTAAGGTTCTCCCCACTGGTCAGACTTTCTATTTGATGTTTCACCCAGAGCAACTTGGCTTCCCAAGTGACTCAGTGGTAAAGAATCCACCTGCCAAGTAGGAGTTGTAGGCCCTGGGTCAGGAAGATGCCCTGGAGAAGAAAATGGCAACCCACTGCAGTATTCTTGCCTGGGAAATCCTATGGGCAGAGGAGACTGGCAGGTTACAGTCCATGGGGTTACACTGAGTCAGACACTGTAACTCAGAGATTAAACAACAACCAGAGCGATTTACAGATCCAAGAGGCTGACCACAGGCAGGGCTCTTAGTAAGCATATGTATTTCTGGACATGTGATGGGGCCAACAAGAATGGTGCCAGCTTTTATACATCAACCAGCTCAGAATAGGGTGTAGAGGAAAGGCCACACCCAGGCAGCATAGATGTTATTGAGGAGGGCAGATGACCGTGCAGATCTGTCTTCTCAAAGTAGCTTTGGGTTTAGGGAATTAATCACCATTCTCATTGTGACCTCCATCTTGTCCCTTTAGGGTCTGAGAACCATTTGGTCTGGGGAGGTTGACTCATTCTGACAAAACTCACTAGAAAATTAAGTATACAACCAGAATGTCTGTTTTTAATTTTAGAATGAGGAATTGAACTATCAGGTAGACCAGATGTTCACACTGCTCTGACTGCTAACATTTTTCTCTCCCTGTGGGCAAGTTATATGAGAAGTGAAAAAGGAAAATGATATTCGGTGAGAATAGAGCTAGAGCAGGAGGTATATATATACAAACAGGTATGATAGCACACACAGAGAAAAATGAAGGAAGAAGTTGTAAAAACTATAAGTATAGAGCTCACAGATCCCTAGAAACAGGAGCCACAGCACGACATGTAGAGAAAGACCAGGGCTGATCAGGAGACAAAGGGAACAGGGAAAATGTGAGCAAGAGGCTTAATGTGATTTCCATGGGAAGGGACAAGTGAGGCAGGGTCAGCAACCTCAGATTTGGCTAGTTTGCCAATTCTCAGCAGGTTTTGGGGGAGAGGGGCTGCCCTAGTTGTCTGTGCCTGGGCAGACACATCCCTCTGGCCCTGGGATGATTAGAGCAGATGGATAGAGTTAGGGTTACAGCCTGATAGAGAAGGTGGTTGGGACGTGGGCTCTAGATTCATTGATTTGCATTTGAAAGGCACATTTCCAGGTGAGTTGTTCATCTTCCCTCAGTTCAGTTCAGTCTCTCAGTCGTGTCCGACTCTTTGCTACCCCATGGACTGCAGCACACCAGGCCTCCCTGTCCATCACCAACTACCAGATTTTACTTAAACTCGTGTCCATTGAGTCAGTGATGCCATCCAACCATCTCATCTTCTGTCGACCCCTTCTCCTCCCGCCTTCAATCTTTCCCAGCAGCAGGGTCTTTTCAAATGAGTCAGTTCTTCGCATCATGTGGCCAAAGGATTGGAGTTTCAGCTTCAGCATCAGTCCTTCCAATGAAGATTTGGGACTGATTTCCTTTAGGATGGTCTGGTTGGATCTCCTTGCAGTTCCAGGGACTCTCAAGAGTCTTCTCCAACACCACAGTTCAATTCTTCAGTGCTCAGCTTTCTTTATAGTCCACTCTCACATCCATACATGACTACTGGAAAAACCATAGCTTTGACTAGATGGACCTTTTTTGGCAAAGTAATGTCTCTGCTTATTGATATGCTGTCTAGGTTGGTCATAGCTTTTCTTCCAAGGAGCAAGCATCTTTTAATTTCATGGCTGCAATCACCATCTGCAGTGATTTTGGAGCCCAGAGAAATAATGTCTGTTACCGTTTCCACTGTTTCCCCATCTATTTGCCATGAAGTGATGGGACCAGATGCCATGATCTTAGTTTTCTGAATGTTGAGCTTTAAGCCAGGTTTTTCACTCTCCTCTTTCACTTTCATCAAGAGGCTGTTTAGTTTTCTTCACTTTCTGCCATAAGAGTGGTTTCATCTGCATATTTGAGGTTATTGATATTTTTCCCAGCAGCTTGTGCTTCATCCAGCCCGGCATTTCTCATGATGTATTCTGCATCTAAGGTAAATAAGCAAGGTGACAATATACAGTCTTGATGTACTTCTTTCCTGATTTGGAACCAGTCTGTTGTTCCATGTCCATTTCCAACTGTTGCTTCCTGGCCTGCATACAGATTTCTCAAGAGGCAGGTCAGGTGGTCTTGTATTCCCATTTCTTTAAGAATTTTCCAGTTTGTTGTGATCCACACAGTCAAAGGCTTTGGCATAGTCAATAAAGCAGAAATAGATATTTTTCTTGAACTCTCTTGCTTTTTTGATGATCCAATGGATGTTGGCAATTTGATCTCTGGTTCCTCTATCTTTTCTAAATCTAGCTTGAACATCTGGAATTTCATGGTTCACATACTATTGAAGCCTGGTTTGGAGAATTTTGAGCATCACTCTGCTAGTGTGTGAGGTGAGTGCAATTGTGTGGTACTTTGAGCATTCTTTGGCATTGCCTTTCTTTGGGATTGGAATGAAAATGAACCTTTTCTAGTCCTGTGGCCACTGCTGAGTTTTCCAAATTTGCTGGCATATTGAGTGCAGCACTTTCATTGCATCATCTTTTAGGAGTTGAAACAGCTCCACTGGAATTCTATCACCTCCACTAGCTTTGTTCGTAGTGATGCTTCCTAAGGCCCCCTTGACTTACATTCCAGGATGTCTGGCTCTAGGTGAGTGATCATACCATCATGATTATTTGGGTCATGAAGATCTTTTTTGTATAGTTCTTCTGTGTATTCTTGCACCTCTTCCTAATATCTTCTGCTTCTGTTCAGTCCATACCATTTCTGTCCTTTATTGAACTCATCTTTGCATGAAATGTTCCCTTGGTATCTCTAATTTTCTTAAAGAGATCTCTAGTCTTTCCCATTCTATTGTTTTCCTCTATTTCTTTGCACTGATCACTGAGGAAGGCTTTCTTATCTCTGCTTGCTATTCTTTGGAACTCTGCATTCAAATGTGTATATCTTTCCTTTTTTCCTTTGCTTTTCACTTCTCTTCTTTTCACAGATATTTGTAAGGCCTCCTCAGACAGCCATTTGCATTTCTTTTTCTTGGGGATGGTCTTGATCCCCGTCTCCTGTACAATGTCACAAACCTCCATCCATAGTTCTTCAGGCACTCTGTTTATCAGATCTAATCCCTTGAATGCATTTCTTCCACTGTATAATCATAAGGGATTTGATTTAGATCATACCTGAATGGTCTAGTGGTTTTCCCTACTTTCTTCAATTTAAGTCTGAATTTGGCAATAGGCATTTCATGATCTAAGCCACAGTCAGCTCCCAGTCTTGTTTTTGTTGACTATATAGAGCTTCTCCATCTTTAGCTGCAAAGAATATAATCAATCTGATTTCAGTATTGAAAACTGACCATTGACCATCTTGATCATCTTCCTTAGAAATGGGTTAAACCCTGGGAGAGGATGGAGAAGCAGTCCATCCAGGGTTACGAAGGCCCCAAGACAGCAAAGCTAAGATTATATCATAATAGAATAGAAAGGCATGATTAATATAGTATATAATCTTCTTATGTATGTTTGTGAATGATTTGAATGTTTAATAGAGTCAGTAAATTTATTGCTGTAACATTGCCTACTATGGATAAGTTGTACATTTTACGCCTGCCTTATTTGAACTCATAGTTTAGCATCTGTCTCTAGAAGCCCAGTAAGTCTGTATCCAAAATAAGAAAATTAGGATACAGCCAGATGAGACTTGCCTTCACCCAGTTGAGCATGCTCTCTGACAGTGCTCAGATGGGCACTGCCAACATCTGTCTCTATGACTTTGCATTTTCTAACTTTCTATACCTGTCCTGACCATGATATGAAGGATGTGGTCCTTGTTTAGGTACAGTGATACATCTAATTAGGGCATAGACCACCCTCTTTGGCATAATAGCCTTTCAGGTTCTTGCAATTGATTGTACATAGCTCAGTCCTGTTCAGATGTCATTTAAAATGTGTATCTTCAAGAACCATCTTCAAGGCTAATTTCACACATTCCAAGAAACAAAACTGTGGGGACTGGTTGCAGTATGTGATTTCTCAGACCAAGATGTCCCAGAATCATAACCATTCCCACCATCCTAAGAAATACCCTTTATTACACTCCCCAAGTGTGGCTTTCAGAGGGGGAGGGGAGAGAAAGTTTGGAATAAAACCTCCCCCTTCAGATCCAGTTCACTCAGAACATGTTGTGGAGGTTCTGTGTCTTCAAGGAACTCTGGCAGACACGTTTGTTTTGTACATAGTCCCAGCACTCTAAAGAGAAGGTCAGCATGAAGCACAGGGAAACACCTATTATTTTAGCAATTTCCATCTCACAAAGCTCCAGTTCTACAATGGGGTTTTCAGGTCAGCATTTGCAACCCAAGACACAATTCTCAGTAGGAACAAAGTTACAGAAGTTATGCTGCATGATTGTTCCCCCAAACCTGCTTCCCTTTGTCTAAAGGTCCAGCACTGGTGATGAGCAGCTTATGCATGGATTATGCAAGTTACCTGAAGATGAAAACACCAGTTCAGTTCAGTTGCTCAATCATATTGGACTCTTTGCGACTTCATGGACTGCAGCATGCCAGGCTTCCCTGTCCATCACCAACTCCCAGAGCTTCCATTCAGTTCAGTCACTCAGTTGTGTCCAACTCTATGCAACCCCACGGACTGCAGCAAGCCAGCCTCCCTGTTCATCACCAACTACCAGAGTTTACTCAAATTCATGTTCATCAAATCGGTGATACCATCTAACCATCTTATCCTGTCATCCCCTTCTCCTCCTGCCTTCAATCTTTCCCAGCATCTTTTACAATGGGTCTTTTCCCAGGGTCTTTTTCAATGAGTCAGTTCTTTGCATCAGGTGGCCAAAGGATTGGAGTTTCAGCTTCAGCATCTCCTTCCAATGAAGATTCAGGACTGATTTCCTTTAGGATGGACTGGTTGGATCTCCTTGCAGGCCAAGGGACTCTCAAGAGTCTTCTCCTATACCACAGTTCAAAAGCATCAATTCTTCAGTGCTCAGCTTTCTTTATAGTCCAACTCTCACATCCATACATGACTACTGGAAAAACCATAGCTTTAACTAGATGGACCTTTGTTGGCAAAGTAATGCCTCTGCTTATTGATATGCTGTCTAAGTTGGTCATAGCTTTTCTTCCAAGGAGCAAGCATCCTTTAATTTCATGGCTGCATTCACCATCTGGAGTGATTTCGGAGCCCACAAAAATAAAGTCTCTCACTGATTCCATTGTTTCTCCATCTATTTGCTGAAGTGATGGGACCAGATGCCATGATTTTAGTTGAGTGTTGAGTTTTAAGCCAGCTTTTTCACTCTCCTGTTTCACTTTCATCAAGAGGCTCTTTAGTTCTTCACTTTCTGCCGTAAGAGTGGTGTCATCTGCATATCTGAGGTTATTGAGATTTATCCTGGCAATCTTGATTCCAGCTTGTGCTTTATCCAGCCCAGCATTTCTCGTGATGTATTCTGTATATAAGGTAAATAAAAAGGGTGACAATATACAGCCTTGATGTACTTCTTTCCTGATTTGGAACCAGTCTGTTGTTCCATGTCCAGTTCTAACTGTTGCTTCTTGCCCTGCAGACAGATTTCTCAAGAGGCAGGTCAGGTCAAGTGGACTTGTATTCCCATCGCTTTAAGAATTTTCCACAGTTTGTTGTGATCCACACAATCAAAGACTTTGGCATAGTCAATAAAGCAGAAGTAGACGTTTTTCTGGAATTCTCTTGTTTTTTTCAGTGATCCAGTAGATGTTGGCAATTTGAACTGTGGTTCCTCTGCCTTTTCTAAATCCAGCTTGGGTGAATTTAACTCAGTTGACCATTATATCAACTACTCCGGGCAAGAATCCCTTAGGAGAAATGGAGTAGCCATCATAGTCAACAAAAGAGTCTGAAATGCAATACTTGGATGCAATCTCAAAACCAACAGAATGACCTCCATTCATTTCCAAGGCAAACCATTCAACATCACGGTAATCCAAGTCTATTCCCCGACCAGTAATGCTGAAGAAGCTGAAGTTGTACGGTTCTGTGAAGACCTACAAGACCTTCTAGAATTAACACTCAAAAAAGATGTTTCATTATAGGGGACTGGAATGCAAAAGTATAAAGTCAAGAAACACCTGGAGTAACAGGCAAATTTGGTCTTGGAGTACAGAATGAAGCAGGGCAAAGGCGAATAGAGTTTTGCCAAGAGGAAAGACTGGTCATAGCAAACACCCTCTTCCAACAACACAAGAGAAGACTCTACACGTGGACATCACCAGATGGTCAACACCAAAATCAGATTGATTATATTCTTTGCGGTCATAGATGGAGAAGCTCTATATAGTCAGCAAAAACAAGACCAGGAGCTGACTGTGGCTCAGATCATGAACTCCTTATTGCCAAATTCAGACTTAAATAGAAAACATCAGTGCAGAGACAATAACCAGGTGAGTGAGGCCAGCAGCCCAGAGACTCCAGAATCTGGTAGGGAGAGCTCCTCCCAGTATAAGGAGACCTTGAAATTGGCCACTTTGTGCAAAATAAAGGTATAAGGATGTAAAAGTAGTATGTTTTCATGGGGCCAGCCCTTGCACAAGTAGGCAAGTCTTGCCTTCCTCATTCCACCTTCAGTCTTCTCTGTCAGCACACAGGTCTTCCTCCCTGGTCTCACACTGCCTACTTGAATATCAGTTATAGAATTGAGCAGGATAACAGAAAAACCTAAATAAGCTCCAAAAACTCTCCCATGATAAAGAACCCTGGTGGTTGTGCAGACAGTGGGGGTCCCACTTCAACTCTTTGCTCATCCATCTGAGCATGTGCTCCAGGTGGAAAGAAGGGCATCTTCTCCCACACCCTCCATCTTTCCACTTGCATCTCATTAACCAGAGTTTAGTCACATGGCCAGAACTAAATCCAGGAGGAAACAGGTAATCCCTTCTGTTGTTATTAAGTCCAGGCTCAGACTGCTTGGTGCATGACAGACATTAATCAAGAGATGAGTTGTTGGGGCAAGGAATAGACACTTTATTTGAAAGGTCAGCAGACTGAGAAGATATTGGACTAGTCTCCCAAAGAACCATCCTACCTGAGTTAGAATTCAGATTTCTTTTATACCAAAAGGAGATGAAGTCTGGTTGTTTGTTGCAAACTTCGAGATGTTGAAACCTTTGTTCTTGCAGCTGTCAATGTAAATCAGGTCAGGCTGTTTCTATAAACCCCCAACAAGACAAATGATGTTCTCTGCTCAGCAACTCTTTATCTGTATATAAATAGATAAGTAGGACTTCCCTGGTGGTCCAGTTTTTGGGAGTCTGCCTGCCAATGCGTGGGAAACACGGGTTCTATCCCTGGTCTGGGAAGATGCCACATGCCACAGGATACCTAAGCCTATGTATTACGACTACTGAACCCACGTGCTGCGACTACTGAAGCCTTCATGCCCTAGAGCCCATCCCCTGCAACAGAGAAGTCACTCAATGAGAAGCCCAGAACCTCAAGAGAATTGCCACTGCTTTCTGAAACTAGAGAAAGCCGGTACACAGCAATGAAGACTCAGCACAACCAAAAATACAAAAATAAATAAAATTTTAAATGGAAAAGTATTATACCTTTAAAGATCAGAGACTTGAGGATGAGCTATCCTGCATATTTCAGGCTGTAGGTAACATTCTTAACTTGTAGCAACAAGTTGGAGTCAGATTTGTTCCTCTCTATTATGCTGTTCTCCTACGTTGGAGAAGGAAATGGCAAACCACTCCAGTGTCCTTGCCTTGAAAATCTCATGGACTGAGGAGCTTGGTGGGCTGCAGTCCATGGGGTTGCAAAGAGTCGGGCATGACTGAGCTACTAACACATTATGTTGTTCAGAGCACCAAAATGTATCCTCTCAGCTCTCTTAGTGTTTCTGTGAATTAGATGATTATTATCCCGATTCAGTGATCTGGAAACTGAGGCCCAGAGAACACAGCAGTAGCTGGCAGAGAGGGGATGTGATGCTGCAGGTTTAACTTTTTTGCCCTGAGACCAGCAAAGGTCTAAAAACGTAGGACTGCCCCTGTCCATGGCCACAGATGCATGAGCACCCCACGGCTGCATTCACATGTCCCCTTGTTAACCCTGCAGATGGGAGCTTGCCCTCCTGCCAGAACACGGCTGGGTGGTGACTTTCTTCAAGTCCCCTTGCGGCAGTTTTGCTCTCATTAGGTCACAGAGTGCCCTCTGTCAATCCTGCTTTCTTTTAGTGTCAGCCACTGGTGGTTTCAATCATGTCATTCTAGTGCCAGGCATAAACATGGCCTCCAGCAGCAGCAGCACCTGCCAGATTAGGAAGGTGCTGCCCTGCCTGCAAATGTCAGAGGTCAGAGCTGCACACAGCGGACAGGAAGTGGAGCCACAATGGAGACCAGGGGGTAAGGGAGGGAAGGCCCCTTCCACACCAGTGGAGTCCTTACACAGATGGTGTTGCAGCCGATCTAACCCCGTGTCAACCCTTGGATCAGTGGGGTGCCGTCCATGACTCGAGGGCACTCAAGTCGAATCACAGAAGAGCTGGGTCTATCACCCAGAGGATCCAAGATGGGAGGCAGGGGAGAATAGAGGGGAGAGAGAATAGGGGAGAGAATAGGGGACAGGCCAGGTCCCACAGAGGAGCAGACATGGTCAAGTGAGAACCAACGGTTAAGGTCAGGGTCCAAAGCCAGAGGCCAAGGCTTGGAGTCAGGAATGGCCACCAGGGCATGAGGATGGATGCCGGGGCCATGTGGGAGGGCTAAACCCTGCCTGTGGACAGATTGATCAATACGCTGGTGTCCGGGATGCAGACTGACCCTCCCACCATGTGTGGTGCAGTTTGGGACTATGGTGAGAGGGCCCTGGAATCCAACCCTGGTGCTTCGGGCCTCGCTGTGAGTCTGATCTGAAGAAGGGCCTTCCCGAGGGACACCCTTCCTAATTCATACCAAGATGCCTCAGAAGCCAGGGGCAACCTTGCCAGTAGGTGTGTCCGCCAGAGGACATTCCCCGAGGCCTCGCCTCTGCCCCTGGCTTCCACCCCAAGACACACACAGACGTCTCCTGGGGTACAAGTCAGAAACCTAGGAGTGAGAAGGGGCCTCGCAGACCTGTGCTGGGCAGGAGTCCCTCCCTAAATGTCCCATCCTAAGGGGCCTCCTGAAGAGCTCAGAGTCTGATCTATGACCCCTCTGCTAGACTCCCAGCCCTTAATCTGCCTCTCATGCTAAAGCCTCCAGTTACTTGTGCCTAAGCCTTACCTGCCCAGCATGCTCATGAACTAGCTGCCTCTGTGTCCTCCAAAATATCCAGCCAAGGCCTCGGAAGACAAGGCTTGAGAATTCTCACCACTTCCGTCTGGCCTTGAGCTTCCCTGGGGCTTCAGTTGTCCTCTCGGCCAGATGGAAAGGGACTGAGTTGGGGGACTGACCACCCCCGCCCCCCAGCACACACACAAAGAATGATAACATGCTAATTATAAGAGACTCTAACCACACACCTGAGCCTGTTGGGAAGTTCTACTCCATGAGTGCCTACTACTTGTTGGATGTCTTAAAGACAGCTTATCATTTAAGCTCCACCGCAGGACGATGCATTTCCTGTTACTATACTCATTATTCCATTGAGAGACCAACAACTCAGAGAAAGTGCTGGTCGTTCAGTTGTGTCCAACTCCTTTGCACTCCAGGAACTGTAGCCCACCAGGTTTCTCTGTTCTTGGGATTCTCCAGGCAAGAATACTTGAGTGGCTTGCCATTCCTTTCTCCAGGGCATCTTCCTGACCCAGGGCTCAAACCCAGGTCTGTAGCATTGCAGGCAGGTTCTTTACCATCTGAGCCACCAGGGAAATCCAACTGCTCAGTGAGGGTAACTGATTTGTCTAAAGATACACAGCAGAATTGAAACTCAGTTTTTATGCCAAATCCAAATATTTCTTTTTTTTTTTTCCTTTTCCCATATACCATCATTTCCTTTTCCCATGTACCATCATTTTTTCAGTTCACAATAAACCTTTTCTTGAACATTTAGCATAATGCTAGGCACTGTGGGTTCAGTGATAAATAAGACACAATCTCTACCCTTAAAACAATTTTGCTTATGGATTCCAGCAAAGAAAGATCATCTGAGTGGAAATGAGATAATTTTACAAGTGTTAGCAAACGCATGATCAAGCACAATGGCCTCTGGAAGCTCTCCCATCACTAATGGTTCACAGCCCAGGATGACAAAGGCAGACTTCCCAGCCCTGCTGTGTCAGGAGGGCACTCATTGCCTCTCCAAGGCCATGGCCAGTGCTCACAGATTGGGGCCTGAAGACAGAAGCTCTGTCGGAAGTGAACGAGCTTGCTGGGCTGTGTACACAGTTCTCAGAGCTGCCTGAGCTCCAGCTTCGCACAGAGCTGAGTGATGGGGGGCAGATGATGCTCACGCTCCCTGCTCCTCCCACACCACTCTGTGCCCCCAGCTAGGGCTGGTCCTGGGTAACAGCATGGTTCCAAACTTTACCCAGGGACTCACTTTGCAGAACAAATAGCAACGGGTCTGGTTTGTGCAGTGGGGTGGACAATGGAGAAGGAAACCGGAGCCTGTATTCTGATTCACAGGGTTACACTGGGAAGAGCCCTTGGGGCAGCTGTCAAACAGTTTTATGGAGCCAAGATTCCAGTTGCTATGTGATTCCCCAGGAAGTTCACCCTGCATGCAGCCTTGGGCTAAGCTGGGGCTAACTTGCCATTGACCAGCAGACAGGAGTCCAGGCTGTGAAAATTTGAACCTAGTTAAATTTGAACCAGAAAAGGTGCTAACAAAATAGTAGCATGATTTTGGGAAGGGGTTGGATGAGAAAGAGGGTGTAGAGAGATGCAGGCAGAGGTGAAGGGGGGAGGACCTGTGGCCTGGACTCTGTGGGCACCACCAGCTTTATAGCATGAGAGGGAGACTCAGTAAGTGTGCAGCTGATGATCAGCTTTTCCTGGACATTGGAGGATTGAAGAGGGCTGCCTCTTTCAGGAGGGCGCAGGGGAAGTACCCTGCTCTTCACATCCCTGCACAGAGCAGGTGGACACACACATCCATGCGCCTTCATGCATGCACACACACACACACACACACACACACACACACAAATGGGTCCCATTGGGTCTATGGGCCTGTGTAATCTGTAGACCAACCTCTCCAATAGAAACAGGATGCAAGCCAGCTATGCAAGTTAAAACTTTCTAGCACACACATTAAAAAACTAAAAGGAACAGATAAAATTCATTTTAATGATTTATATTGTTAATGAAATATATCCAACAATATGATCATTTTATCGTGGAATTTAAATAAAACTGGCAAACAATTGACAGAGAATGAGATGGTTAGATGGCATCACAGATTCAATGGATATGAGTTTGAGCAACACCAGGAGGTGGTGAAGGACAGGGAAGCCTGGAGTGCTGGAGTCCACAGAGTCACAAAGAGTTGGACATGACTTAGCTACTCAACAACAACATGTTTTCATATGTCATGAAATTGTGACTCTGATGAGCCCACCGAGAGGTCAACTGAGTTCTGATGTTTACTGGACATCACCTGGATGAATCACTCATTCATGTGCTTCCAGCTTCCTGCTTGTAAAATGAAGGACTCAGGCCAAAGGGATACCTTGGGTGGGACAAATTAGCCCTAGAATTTGAGCTTGGGGAGCCTCCCACTGACAGTGGTCGCTCTACCATCCCTCTCCTCCTGGGATCATAGAGGGAGATGTGTATCTTAAGCTGCAGTCCCTCCAACCTCATCATGATGTTTATTTAGGATGGTTGTATGGAGGGAAGAAAATTTGGAAGAACACTCAGAATGTTCTGGAAAACCAGCTTTCCTAGAAATGCAAAGCCCTGATTTATCCATGCATGATGTAGATGTTCCCATTATGGCCCATCTCAAGTCCCTGATGGCATAACAACCATCCTGCAACTTCCCTAAACGTATCAGCTGGCTTGTAGGAGGCAAGGAAGTGCCCAGGGCATTGTGGTGAGATTCAGAGTTTGATCCTGAGGAGGAAATCCACTGGTCATGGTGAGTGTTAAGGTCAGCTCTATGGCTATGCAACCATGAATGGCACAGAGGTTTATAACTCTGTGGTCATTGCCTGAAAATTCTTAATAACTAAGTTTTTAATTCGTGTTACATAAATGAAGTCTTCAGGGTGCGAATGAAGCCTGTCCCATGCATCGTTTAGCTGTAGGTCAAGTGTCCCTTGGACAGGTCCTCAGATGCTGGACCCCCCTCACCCCCTGCATCTCAGATCCCAGCTGGCCTCCCCTGGGCCCCGCTCAACAACCACTGTCATCCTCTCACTGTGGAGGCCTGAGTGCAGCACTGGGGAATGCCAGGCTGGGAGGTCGTGACAGCAGGGGACCGTGAAGGTGAGCCCCTTGCTCGCCCTGATCCAGGTACCAAGCGTGTCTTGGTTTTTGAGTCTGTAGTCCCTTAGGCAATGGCACCCCACTCCAGTACTCTTGCCTGGAAAATCCCATGGATGGAGGAGTCTGGTGGGCTGCAGTCCATGGGGTCGCTAGGAGTCGGACACGATTGAGCGACTTCACTTTGACTTTTCACTTTCATGCATTGGAGAAGGAAATGGCAACCCACTCCAGTGTTCTTGCCTGGAGAATCCCAGGGACGGGGGAGCCTGGTGGGCTGCCGTCTCTGGGGTTGCACAGAGTCAGACATGACTGAAGTGACTTAGCAGAGTCCCTTAGGAGCTTCTGAGAGCTGGCCCAGGGTCCCTCACTGTGGCTGGCCCTGCTGAGCCCCTGAGTGGAGACCCCATGAGCCTCTAAGTGTCTGCACTCCCCCAGGGGGTATTCTTGTTTCCAAGGGCGTGATGCCACATAGTGAATACAAAACAACGTGGTAGGTAGCGAGAGGAGAGAATCAGTTCAGTTCAGCTCAGTGGCTCAGTCGTGTCCAACTCTTTGTGACCCCATGAATTGCAGCATGCCAGGCCTCCCTGTCCATCACTAACTCCCAGAGTTCACTCAAACTCATGTCCATCAAGTCAGTAATGCCATCCAGCCATCTCATCCTCTGTCGTCCCCTTCTCCTCCTGAGAGAATAGAGAAGAAAAATTTTCCATTGTAGTGTCAACAGCACTGTCTCCCTGCTGTTTGGACAAGGAGATCCACATTTCCACGGTGCCCTGGGCCTGCCAGTTAGGAACCTGGCCCTGGTAAGCACCCGTCTCTAGCCCTGATCAGCCAGGGAAGAACAGAATTCATTAGGCCAGGACTGCGTAACCACACTCCTAAGTTTAAGGCTGACTCCATCATGGAAAACCCCTTGTTGGCCTTTTATTTTCATTTACCTCCATCTCCCACCTGCACTTTGCATCCACCTTCACGAGATTCACAGAGGTCCATCCAATCCATCCTCTACTTGTTAATTGATGCTTAAAACAAAACGAACAAACAAATTAAAAAAAAAAAACCTGGCTGCACTGCACAGCTTTTGGGATCTTAGTTCCCCAATCAGGGATCAAACCCATGGCCCCTGCACTGGAAGTGCAGAGTCTTAACCACTGGACCACCAGGGAGATTCTCATTTATATCTGTGAACAAGCATCCAAAAATCCTTAGTCATTTTCTACTATTTATTGCAAATTTTATCCAAATGGTATTGTTCTATAATGCTCTCCCTTTTTGCTTTGTTCTGCACTCACTCTTGTGCCTTTGAGGCCCGATTCTTGGTCCTGCAGACCTAGCTGATGCCCTCTGGTTGCTGCCAGGGATTTCCCATGTGAACAGCATCAGGCCTGACCTTCTCTTTTTCTAGTGATAGACACCAAGGCTGCCAAAAATTTTACTGTCACAAGCAGCACCATGATGACTTTCCTCGGACATGTTCCCTTGTACACAAATGTGCACACTTTTTTGTGTGCATGTATTAATAGACGTATAATGTGTAGTATGGGCTTCCCATACTTTAGTGGTAAAGAATCTGCCTACCAATGCAGGAGACATAAGAGATGCGGGTTCAAGCCCTGGGTCAGGAAGATCCCCTGGGGGAGGAAATGGCAACCCACTCCAGTATTGTTGCCTGGAGAATCCCATGGACAGAAGAGCCTGGTGGGCTACAGTCCATGGAGTTGCAGAGTCAGGTACCGCTGAAGCGACTTAGCACACATGAAACAATGGTATTTCCCTGCTCCGTTTCAGCAGATGCTCACTGCCTGGCTGCTTCCCCAGGGGCCGCAGCAGGCCCCACTCCAGCCAGCCGTGCATAAGGACCCCAGTTTGTCCCTCATAACCAATTCCTACCGCCCAGCTTTTGAGCCAGCGTGGGTGATTTGTATTTCTCTGTGATTTCCATTTGTCTGGCTCTGATCACTGGCGAGGCTGAGAACCTCTTTATATCCTTGTTAGTTAGGGTTTCCCCAGCTGTGACTTGCCTACTCAGATATGTTGCCTAGTTTTCTATTCTAGTTATGTTCTTTCCTGGCTAATTTGCCAGAGTTCTTTACATATTCTAAATACCAACATTTATACATTATAGAACATGCATAGAACTTATCCCGATAATATTTTCAGCCATGTATCTCCTTTTTTTTTCCTTTTGGTCTGAGATCCCAGACATGGAACAGAAATCTTGACTTTCCTTTTTTTCAATATATATTTTGCTGTTGTTAAAGTATAGTTGATTTATAATGTTTTAGCTTTAGGTGTACAGCAAAATGATTCAAATTATATGTATACATATATACATATATATATATTTTTCAGGTTTTTTTCCATCCTAGGTTATTATAAAATATTGAGTAGCTGTGCTATATAGTACATCCTCATTGTTTATCTGTTTTATATAGAGTAGTTCAGTTCAGTTCAGTCGCTCAGTCATGTCTGACTCTTTGCGACCCCATGAACTGCAGCACACCAGGTCTCCCTGTCCATCACCAACTCACGGAGTACACTCAAACTCATGTCCACTGAGTCGGTGATGCCATCCAGCCATCTCATCCTCTATCGTCCCCTTCTCCTCCTGCCCCCAATCCCTCCCAGCATCAGAGTCTTTTCCAATGAGTCAACCCTTCGCATGAGGTGGCCAAAGTATTGGAGTCTCAGCTTCAGCATAATTTCTTCAAAAGAACACCCAGGACTTATCTCCTTTAGAATGGACTGGTTGGATCTCCTTGCAGTCCAAGGGACTCTCAAGAGTCTTCTCCAACACCACAGTTCAAAAGCATCAATTCTTCAGTGCTTAGCTTTCTTCACAGTCCAACTCTCACATCCATACATGACTACTGGAAAAACCATAGATGGACCTTTGTTGGCAAAGTAATGTCTCTGCTTTTCAATACGCTGTCTAGGTTGGTCATAACTTTCCTTCCAAGGAGTAAGCGTCTTTTAATTTCATGGCTGCAATCACCATCTGCAGTGATTTTGGAGCCCAGAAAAATAAAGTCTGACACTGTTTCCACTGTGTCCCCATCTCTTTGCTATGAAGTGATGGGACCAGATGCCATGATCTTAGTTTTCTGAATGTTGAGCTTTAAGCCAGGTTTTTCACTCTCCTCTTTCACTTTCATCAAGAGGCTGTTTAGTTCCTCTTCACTTTCTGCCATAAAAGTGGTGTCATCTGCATATTTGAGGTTATTGATATTTCTCCTGGCAATCTTGATTCCAGCTTATGCTTCTTCCAGCCCAGCATTTCTCACGATGTACTCTACATAGAAGTTACATAAGCAGGGTGACAATATACAGCCTTGATGTACTCCTTTTCCTATTTGGAACCAGTCTGTAGTACGTATCTGTTAATCCCATATTCCTAATCTATGCCTCCACCCTTGACTTTCAAATTAGCAAAATCAATCACATTTTTCTCCTCTGGCTTTTACTTTTGTAGTTTTTCAATAGAGCTTTTCCCTATCAAGGTTTAAAAGAGATGCACCTACATTTCCTCTGGCTTTTTGTTTTTTAACCGTGTGTGGCTGTGCTGGGTCATTGTTGCTGCATGCGGGCTTTCTCTAGTGGTGAGAGCGGAGCTTCTCACTGTGGTGGGTTCTCTTGTTTCAGAGCCCAGGATCCAGGGCACGGGCTCAGTAGTTGTGGTGCTTGGGCTTAGTTGCTCCGCAGCAGGTGGGATCTTACTGCCCCAACCAAGAATTGAACCAGTGTCCCCTGATTTACCAGGCAGATTCTTAACCATTGGATCACCAGGAAAGTCCCAATGCTTTTCTATAGTTTTAAATCTATTTTCTAGCTTCCTAGATTTGTCCATTATATTTAGATATTTCATGAATCTAGAGTTTTTAAATTTTTAATTGTGTGAAGTCCAGGATTGGCCTTCTATAAATCTGCAACTTTGCACACACATAGAAAAAGTGGATGGAGCTCCAAGGAGCCCATAGAGAGAAGGGCTGGGACTAGGAAACTGTCCACGCTGTTCGCTGATCCCAGGGTAGGCAAGGCATTAGCTAAGAGGCTAGAAGAAGACTCGAGGAGCCCTCGGAACTGCAGACATGTTTATTCTCTCCTCTCGTGGCTGACTCAAGGGATACAGCTGTGAGGGCACCAGTAATGGCCACCGCTTTATGGATGGAGCTTACACAGTCACACCACACACAACCCATGAGCAAGTGAGCACTGTGTGTGGCACACGCACAGTGCTATGCACACTCATAGCATGCAAATGATCTCAGCTCTTCAGTTCAGTTCAGTTCAGTTGCTCAGTCGTGTCTGACTCTTTACGACCCCATGGACCACAGCACTCCAGGCTTCCCTGTCTGTCACCAACTCCTGAGTTTAGCCAAACTCATGTCCATTGAGTCAGTGATGCCATCCAATCATCTCATCCTCTGTCGTCCCCTTCTCCTCCTGCCTTCAGTCTTTCCCAGCATCAGGATCTTTTCAAATAAGTCAGCTCTTCCCATCAGGTGGCCAAAGTATTGGAGTTTCAGCTTCAACATCAGCCCTTCCAATGAACACCCAGGACTGATCTCCTTTAGGATGGACTGGTTGGATCTCCTTGCAGTCCAAGGGACTCTCAAGAGTCTTCCCCAACTCCACAGTTCAAAAGCATCAATTCTTCAGTGTTCAGCTTTCTTTATAGTTCAACTCTCACATCCATACATGACCACTGGAAAAACCATAGCTTTGACTAGATGGACCTTTGTTTGCAAAGTAATGTCTCTGCTTTTCAATATGCTATCTAGGTTGGTCATAACTTTCCTTCCAAGGAGGAAGCGTCTTTTAATTTCATGGCTGCAATCACCATCTGCAGTGATTTTGGAGCCCCCCAAAATAAAGTCAGCCACTGTTTCCACTGTTTCCCCACCTATTTGCCATGAAGTGATGGGACCGGATGTTATGATCTTAGTTTTCTGAATGTTAAGTTTTAAGCCAACTTTTCATTCTCCTCTTTCACTTTCATCAAGAGGCTCTTTAGTTCTTCTTCACTTTTTGCCATAAGGGTGGTGTCATCTGCATATCTGAGGTTATTGATATTTCTCCCAGCAATCTTGATTCCAGCTTGTGTTTCATCCAGCCCAGAATTTCTCATGATGTACTCTGCATATAAATTAAATAAGCAGGGTGACAATATACAGCCTTGATGTACTCCTTTCCCGATTTGGAAACAGTTTGTTGTTCCGTGTCCAGTTCCAACTGTTGCTTCCTGACCTGCATACAGGTTTCTCAAGAGGCAGGTCAGGTGGTCTGGTATTCCCATCTCTTTCAGATTTTTCCACAGTTTATTGTGATCCACACAGTCAAAGACTTTGGCATAGTCAATAAAGCAGAAATAGATGCTATTCTGGAATTTTCTTGCTTTTTGGATCATCCAGGAGTTGTTGGCAATTTGATCTCTAGTTCCTTTGCCTTTTCTAAAATCATCTTGAACATCTGGAAGTTCATGGTTAACGTATTGCTGAAGCCTGGCTTGGAGAATTTTGAGCATTACTTTACTAGCGTGTGAGATGAGTGCAATTGTGCGGTAGTTTGAGCATTCTTTGGCATTGCCTTTCTTTGGGATTGGAATGAAAACTGACCTTTTCCAGTCCTGTGGCCACTGCTGAGTTTTCCAAATTTGCTGGCATATTGAGTGCAGCACTTTTATAGCATCATCTTTCAGGATTTGAAACAGCTTAACTGAAATTCCATCACCTCCACCAGCTTTGTTCATAGTGATGTTTCCTAAGGCCCACTCGACTTCACATTCCAGGGTGTCTCAGCTGTTACATAGTCATTATTTTAAAAATGTGGGGCAAGAGCCTGAACATGCCATCTTGGCCCATTTGCTGTCTTCCCACACTGGTGATGAGCTGTAATAGCCTAGAATGTGGCAATTATATGCTCCTAGAGCATCCCTACACAAGCTAAGGATTCCCAGGTAGGATTCCCTTTTATCCTAAGCTTCCTCTGTAACCAGGTCTCTGTCCCTTGTCTTATATTCTGTCATCCTCTGACGTGTTGAGCACTTGATGTGAGGCCCGGCAATGCCTGGCCTGCCGGTCTCCTCTTCACACACAGACACATAGGGCATGCACTAGCTGTGAGCCTGGAGGGCTGCCCTGTCTCTGGCACAGGCTGGCTTGTCACTCCCCACTCCAGATCCTCTCATTTTTTGAGGATACAGCCATTGGGATCTGCTTACCTGCAGCGGTCCAGACTGCACTCAGTCTCACAAAGGAGGCTGGCAAGGAACTGTATAATTGATAATACCAGAACTCCAGGGGCTTAGGGGGTCTCAGCTGGGATGTCATGCACTTTCTGTGGCCATTCTGAGTAGGACTCCAACTTCCTTACTTCCTTGATCCTTCCCACAAGCATCCACCCAGCACCTGATACCTGGTGACTGGATGCTAAGAAACAAGCAACCACTTGAATAAGAAACTCATGTGCCAGTTGCAGAGATGGGCACATGAAAATACAATCTGATAAGTGTGATGGCTGCCACTGTCAATGTGCCTTTGCCAAGCTCCTGGCATACGCCACAGGAGTATAGGAGTCAGGACAGAGGATGAGGCAGGAGCTCTCCATCTAGAAGGGATGTGTCATGATATTTAGAGCTAGCTTTCATTGAGTGGTTCCTTATGTGACAGGTACTTTTCTAAGTGTTTTGCTTGTCTGCACTTGTTTGTTGGCCAAACGAACCTTTTGGCCAACCCAATATTATCATCCTTTTTATTTGTTTATTTGGCTGCATCGGGTCTTGGTTGCAGCAGGTGGGCTCTTTGTTTTGTCATGGGCGATCTTTCATTGCAGTGGATTCTTGAGTTGTGGCACACAAGCTCAGTGGTGGTAGCTTGCAGGCTTAGTTGCTCCATGGCAGGTGGGATTTTAATTCCCTGACCAGGGATCGAACCTGCATCCCCTGCATTGCAAGGCAGACTCTTAACCTCTGGACTGCCAGGGAAGTCTCCATCCTTCTTTTATATGTGGAGAAACTGAGGCAAAATGAAGACATGTGGCTGGTTCAAGGTCACACAGCTCATAAGTGTCAGTATCCTGGATTTGAACCCAAGAAGTATGGTGCCATGGGCTTCCTAGGTGGTACTAGTAGTAAAGAACCCGCCTGCCAGTGAAGGAAACATAAGAGATGTGGGTTCGATCCCTGAGTCAGAAAGATCCCTTGGAGAAGGAGATGGCAACCTGCTCCAGTATTCTTGCCTGGAAATTCCCATGGTGAGAGAAACCTAGCGGCTACAGTCTACAGGGTCGCAAAGAGTTGGACACGACTGAAGCAACTGACGCACATACACAGCACACGCAGTCTGGTGCCAGAAGCCGTGTGGTATGGCCCCTCAGAAGAGACCTGTGCTGAAGGAACCCAGAGGAGAACATATATAGTTCTCTAGAATTCAAGTGTCCTCCTGGCAGCAGTGGCAAAGTAAAGGGACATCCAGGACACAGTTTAGCATGTGTTAATGTGAATGGGCATCCTATAATCTCAGTTTTTGGAGCAACAAATGTGAGCTAGGCACCTACTCTGGGTCAAACAATGTAAGGGATTAAAAAAAAGTGCTGTCAAGTGAATGAGAGGCACTGAATAAGTGTCTGTTGAGTGAATGATGATTAAGAGAGTAGTTGAAAACATGAGTAAATTTATTTGATGTCTCTTTTTTAGGTAGGTCAGCCAGGTGAGTGATATCATCAAGGTCCATATGATGGCTCAAAGGCAGTGAAATCAAGAAGAAGGGCTTGTGACTGGAGGTGTCTAGAGAGGAACGCATCAGGGGAACTCACAAGCAAAATTGTTCCTGGGTGTGGCTTTGAAGGAAGAGCATGAGACCATTAGGCAGAGGAAGACGGGAGGAGACATACAAATGAACTAGAAGCCAGATGGTGTGGTGGATTTAAGAAGCCAGTGGGTGTGTGAGGATGCAGGTGGGCACAGAGACGCTGGCCAGAAAAGTCAGGGCTGGGAGGTTGGGTTTCATGCTGAAGCCCAGGGGCTGGGGGCTTGCCAAGTGGCTCAGCTGGTAAAGAATCCACTGTAATGCAGGAGACCCCAGTGTGATTCCTGGGGTGGGAAGATCCCCCAAAGAAAGGAATAGGCTACCCACTCCAGTATTCTTGGGCTTCCATGGTGCCTAAGAAGGTAAAGAATCTGCCTGCAATGTGGGAGACCTGGGTTTGACCCCTGGGTTGGGAAGATTCCCAGGAGGAGGGGATGGCAACCCATTCCAGTATTCTTGCCTGTAGAATCCCCATGGGCTACAGTTCATGAGGGTCGCAAAGAGTCAGACATGACTGAGTGACTAAGCACAGCACTAAGAGCTGGGCAAGGCAAGAAGGATGTCTCACAATACCCTCCTTCCTGCAGCATGATACTGGGGTCACGTGGAGACAGGGTGGGGAGAGCCCAGGGGACCACTCAGGGGTTAGGTGCCCAATTCCAGGTAGGCAGTAGCAACGGTGTTGCTTGGGATAGAGTATGGAACCTCGAGGACACATTTTCTGGGTTGGGACTTTAAATCAGCAGCAACTCCTTTGAAGTGTATCTTGATGATGGATTAGATGTAGCCAGTGAAGAGGCAGTGTGACCTAGGCTGACTTCCAGACTCCTGGCCTGGGTACCAGGTGGATGCCATCGCCCACTGAGATAGGGATGGGATGCAGGGCAGGAGCTGTTTGGGAAGGTGGTGGGGGTCAGTGATGATACCTAGTGATGATTCTCCCCTCCCTGCAAGACTGTTCTCTGACTCAAGCCTGGATAGTCACCCCTTCCCTAGGCTTCATGTGCTTTGCTGGAAGTTGGCTCTGGCTAGCTGGGTTCTATTTCAGTTCTAGTGGGCTCTGAAAGTCTTAACTCCACCCTGCCTGCTGTGATGAGCTCTGAGATGAGGATGCAGCCCCAGGTTGCCCAGCTGAAGTGAACCTTCTGAGTCTTGCTGGATCCTTGGCGCTGACATGTAACTTCTCTTTCTCTTTCTATCTCTGATTCTCCTTCTCTCTTTCTTTCTGCAAGTAAGGAAAAAAACAGGTCACCCTGGGAGGCTGGGGTAGCCACCCTGGCGCAGCAGAAGAGTCAGTTTTATAAGGAGGTGGACCTGCTGAGCTAAACAGAGACATGTACAGGAGCCAGGGCCTGGGGAGCATGGCTGTGCCACTAGATGTAAGCCCTTCGGAAGCCTGTTTGACCTTGATTCCCTGTTCTGTGAGCCAAAAATTCCCTTAGGGTTCAAGTCTGTTAGAACTGGGTTTCTGTTAATTATAATTAAAAGCATCCTAATTGACATAGAAGAGCAGATGCCTGGTTGGGGAATCTCAAGCTTGGAGAGGGAATTGACATAGAGAAGGAGGTGCAATGAGCAAAGATTCTGTTCCAGGTGAGTGGAGCCAGTGAGCCCTCACAAGTAGAGGGTGGTTCATAGAAGTGGCTTTGAAACCATCAGGGCCTGCAGGAGTAGGATGGAGCGGGGATAGCTCCTGGAGGACTGGCCAGGGGAGCCTGAAGGGAAGGCAGTGGGGGAGCAGTGATTAGCGAAACACCATGGCCAGTGTCCTGAGAAAGGTCTGGAAATCCTGAAAAGCTATTAAATCGCCCTGTGGCAGTGGCTGGCATGTGGAAAATCTATAAAGAAAGGTAACTTTCCTTGGAAAATGAAATGTCTACTTGTTTTGGCCACCACTGGTGACCCTCATGAGAGCCATCAGGATGGAGGACAGCAGTGGAAGTGGAGATTGATTCCGGGGCATCTTGGGTGAACCTGCAGACAACTGGGGAGAACACCTCATCATCAAACACAGATCAGACAAGGAGAGAAGAAAGGCAGCTGTTAGCAAAGGGGTTTTTCAAGAAAAGAGAAGGCAAGTGACATCTACAAACTTGATGGAAGGAGATTGTAGTGAAAAAGAGGGTGGGAATATAAGGAGGAATATAAGGAGGGATGGACAGTGCCCTTAAGAGAGGAGGAAGAGACTGAGATAAGAGAGGAGGAAGAGACCGGGATGGAGAGCCTGGGAAGAGTAGAGGGACTGCTCGCCTTCCGAGATGGCAGAAGGAGGAAGATGGGCAGGAAGGGGGCAGGTTAAGGAGTCTCAGGATGGCAGAGACACGGAGGCAAAGCCTGCAGGGTGTGGCCAGAACGGGGTGTCAGAACTCACAATTTCAAAGGAGAAGAAGGCACATCCAGGTGTGGCCTTGGCAGTGGGTAACTGCTGTGGGGAAGAGATGAACTCCACAGGAAGCAAAGACCATCCTGTGTGCCCCCAACCAAGGCCCACATGCACAAATGCCATCCACCCATCCGACTATGCACTCCTGCCCCATCTCACCTCTTACCTGCTTCCTGCACACGTGCTAAATCACTTTAGTCATGATTGACACTTTGGGACCCCATGGATGGTAGCCAGCCAGGCTCCTTTGTTCATGGGATTTTCCAGGTAAGAATACTGGAGTGGGTTGCCATGCTCTTCTCCAGGGGATCTTCCTGACCCAGAGATGGAATCCACATCTCTTACATCTCCTGCATTGGCAGGCAGGTTCTTTGCCACTGGTGCTACCTGGGTGGGCTTCCCTGGTGTCTTCCCAACCTGTCCCTGGGTTGGGAAGATCCCCTTCCAAAATCTGGAGCTTTGACCCTAAAGCCAAGTGTACTTTGTGCCCAGCTTAGCAGACGTGCTAGATCTCATCCGGAATGGGGAAACCAGGATCCCAGACTCAAGAAGGGAAGTCCGTCTCAGTGCCTCCCAACATCCAGATACCCGCTCTGCCACTCACCCGGGCATGGACTCACCATGTGCTGACAATGTCGTCTCCATCTTTCATGCGATTCCACGGAAGAAGCTTGGAAACCTCCCCTGCAGAAGAGCTGGCTGAGCCGCAGTTCGGGGCATGGGGCTGACCTGATTGGCGCAATCCCCAGCAGTGTGGAGGTCAGGCAGCAGTCTTGTGGAGCAGCACAAACAGGAAACAGCCTGCCGGTCGTTCCTGGGCCCCTGCAGGGACTCCCGCCCAAGGAAACCAGTTCTGGACATCTGCTGGAGCCAGGCACAAGCTCAGATCACTTTTGTTTTGCCAGGTTTAAAAATGTAAAACTTGGGAGGAGGGTGGGAAATGCTTTCACTGCAGGAGTTTACTTTGGCAAGGGAGACAGGCTGGCATCCCTTAAAATGAGTTGGCGCCTCACTGGGAAAATGCATTATTAGGTCTCTTTGTAGCTCCGTTCACAGCCCAGGGTGCCCCAGCCCACTCTGCCCTGGTGAGATTCGAGGGGTGCCTGGAGCTGAGACCCAGAAGCTAGGTCTCCCATGTCCTGGGTTTTCTATGCAGAGAGGGATGACCAGTCAGCCATCTGGGACTTCCCCGTGCCTCCTCCCAGGCTCAGCCTCCTTCTTCTAATCTGTCCCTGAGTGACCCAGACCAGGAAGGGGCTGCCGCTGCTTAGAGCTGATAATCTGGGCTGGCCCAGGTGAGTCTCACCTGCCTAGGGGCACTAATGTGGCTCCCTCACTCTGGGCACCTGGGCTGCCTTGGGGTTCCCAACTCCATGGTATGTCCTGCCTCCTTCTGTTGTTCCATTGGGTTTCTGCCACTGATGCCCAAGTCCCAGAAGACAACACACACACACACATGAACACACACACGAGCTGATTTACACTGTCTGCCTGAGCGTGCGATTTCCACCAGCACTGCCCAACTTGAAAGCAGCCATCACCTATATAGAATTTAGAAAATAGTCCATCATAGAGGTGCACACTGGCAGGAAAAGAAAGTGACTTTACAACAACTATACTTAAATTAAAAATATATGTATATATTCCTATTGGACGGCACTAGTATATAAGATCAGTGTTCTTGCCTGGAGAATCCCAGGGACGGGGGAGCCTGGTGGGCTGCAGTCCATGGGGTCGCACAGAGTTGGACACGACTGAAGCGACTTAGCAGCAGCAGCAGCAGTATATAAGGTGCATTTTCTTTCTTTTCTAAAAATAATTGCTACAAGATTGATTTTTATCTTAAGTATCACTCATGCTTTTTTATTTATTTCTTAAAGATTGTCAATGATATTTTGGTACATTCTTCTATATATTGCCAACCATATGGGTGTGGAGGACAGAAATGATCTAAAACAGTGGAATTATGTCATATCATAGGATCATTTCAAGAATTCTCAACTTTGAGGACCTCAAAAAGAGGTTGATTCTGTTACTTTAAATATCATTCTCTTTGACAAAGAAATTGTCAAAATGGGGAAAAAAGGACTTTGTGAAGTTAACCGCAAATTTTGTTTGATTTCTGGTACCCAGGGTGTAAGATGTTTTCCTATCATGCCTGGGAAGAGAGTCAATCACTGTGCTTCTCTCAGCAACAAGTGGGAGATGGAATGAAGACCAGATGAACTGTGGGGCAAAGGCTAGCCTACTGGTGGTCCTGGGACCATCCTCCTAGCAGCCCTTCCCCTGCCCGCCCACCCCCAACCCCATATCGCTTGGTTGGTCCTTGTTACAGACTCCACAGCGAATTGTGTTATCTGGTCATAAAGTCATCTTTCCCACAGCCTCTTTCCCTTGGAGACTCAGGCTGTCTGCTCAATGCCCACCCTGGTGTCTGCCCCACAGCAGATAGTGCAAATAGTCTGGGTCAGGGGAGGAAGGGGCTGGGGAAAGAAAGAGCATGTCATTGGGGGTGGTTAGGAGTTACGTGTCAGTGGGAGATGATCCATTGATTATCCATTTACAGGACAAAACTCCCCAAAGTACTAACATTGTACATATTATCCATAAATTATCTAGATCTTAGATTCTGCTAAGGAAAAAAAAGGTCCTGATATGAGATGGTTCTTCCAGGGTTTTCTGATATTTGAGAAATTTGGCTCAACTACTGATGCTGGGAGGGATTGGGGGCAGGAGGAGAAGGGGACGACAGAGGATGAGATGGCTGGATGGCATCACTGCCTTGATGGATGTGAGTCTGGGTGAACTCCGGGAGTTGGTGATGGACAGGGAGGCCTGGTGTGCTGGGATTCATGGGGTCGCAAAGAGTCGGACACGACTGAGCGACTGATCTGATCTGATCCCTTTTTAAAAAAAAATTTTTTTGATTTTTGACTGCACTCGGTCTTCATTACAGCATGGGCTTTTCTCTAGTTGTGGTGAGCGGCTACTCTCTATCAGAGGCGTGCAGGCTTCTCATTGTGGTGGCTTCTCTTGTCGCAGAGCACAGGCTCTAGGGCATGTGGGCTTCCCTAGTTGTGGCGTGTGGGCTCCGTAGTTGCTCCTCAGCTCCAGGGCGCTGGCTCAATAGTTGAAGCACATGAGCTTAGCAGTTCCTCGACATGTGGGATCATCCTGGATCAGGGATTGAACCTGGGTCTTCTGCATTGGCAGGCAGATTCTTTACCACTGAGCCACCAGGGAAGCCCCCAACTATCACTCTTAAAAACACAGACTGTGGCTACCTGGTTCCTGCAGGTGGAAAATGGGCAGAGAGCATCTCTTTTTTTTTTTTTTTTAACTAATTAATTAATATTTTGGCTGCACTCAGTCTTAATTGTGGCACAAGGGCTTTTCGTTTCTGCACATGGTGTTTTTCTCATTGCGGTGCTCAGGCTTCTCACTGCAATAGTTGTGAAGCACAGGCTCTAGAATGCGAGGTGTCAGTAGTTGTGGCATGTGAGCTCAGTAGTTGCTGGTCGAGGGTTCTAGAGCTCAAATTCTAGGCATGGCGCATGGGCTTAGTTGCTCCTCGTCATATGGGATCTTAGTTCCTGGACCAGGGGTTGAACCCATGTCCCCTGCATTGGCAGGTGGATTCTTAACCACTGGATCACCAGGGAAGTCCCTGCAGAGAACGTCTTGAACAAGAACTCACTGTTAGTTTCAGCCTTCTCAGGCAGGCTCTGCCCCTTCTCCAGAACTCAGCGTGGGGGTGTTCCTGGTGAAGGACAGCAGGGTATACCACTGTGGGGTGACATATCCGGTCCAGGCAACCGTTTAAGAGAATTTACCTCTTAACTACAGAACTGAGTCACACTAAGCAGAGGGGTCAGCCAAGGCCATGTGAACACTCAGCATTCTTTCTCTTCCTGCCAAGGCTGGCGAGTGGAAAGGAAGCAGAATTTGGGGGCGTGCATGTTAAAACTCTGTCCTCTGCTTACGTAATACTCAAGGGCACCAAGGGTTGTTTCCCAGCTCCCTCACAGCTAGCCAAGGCCTGTAACTGGCAACAGAAGTTCTGTGAAAACAAAGACCTGATTAGCCCTTTGATAACTGCCAAAGGCACTGGCTAACCATGACCTCTCCAGGTAAAGGTGCCATGACTGATCAATGGGAAGCCCCAGAGGTTCTGAATGGAAGTGGGGAGCCCTGACCCTGTGTCCTCCACGAGCACATTTGCCATCCATCTGACTTTCTGGATGGACTCCGTTGGCTCGGGTGCAGGGCTAGGCTGGATATTTCTCCTTTTTGAGGAACGAGAAACTGGTCAATCCTCCTAGCACCTCTGCAGTGGTGATGTGGGGCCTTGGAGTCTTGAATCTGACCTGCTCTGCATCTGTGCCTTGATTTTGCTCAAGGATTCAATGGTCAGGGCGGAAATTACTGTGGGAGCCAGGCTATCAGCAGGTTCAGTACAGTAGAGTTTATGATTTCAGGCAGTGTTGAAATATTAGGGCTCCCACAATGATTCCTCATCTCAAAGGTATCCAGTGAGGCTTCCTTATTTTTACTTCTCTGTCTTGTTCTAACTTGACTGACATTAATCACATCTTGGGAACAGGGACTTCCCGGTGGTCCCGTGGCTAAGACTCTGCACTCCCAAATGCAGAGGGCCTGGATTCCATCTCTGGTCAGGGAACTAGATCTCATGTGTCACAATGTAGAGTTCTCGAGGTGCAACTAAAAGATAACCACACGCCAGAGTGAAGATCAAAGATGCCTTGTGCTACAGCTAAGACCCAGCACACGCAAATAAATAAATGAAAATGATATTTCAAAAATCTTGGGTACAGGTATCCTTACCCAAAATGCAAACAGTATTTGAAATTCACAAACACAGCACTTCCTTCCCTGTGACTGAAGAATCACCTTATCGCAGACTGTTAATACACCTGGCCTTGCCTGGCTTCCCAGCCCTCAGTCCATCCATCCAGCACAGAGTCCTTTTTTATATAAAGTGAAGGGGTTGGTCCCTTCGAGCTCTATGGCTCTTCTTCCTTCCAATCAGTACCAGGGCCTTCTCATAATGGCCTTTGTTTTCCCTTCCTTTGAAGCATGGTTTCCAGGCTTGAGAATCCTCAAGCACCCCTGAAGCTATTCATCTTTAATCCTTTCCCTGCTGCCCTGGCGTCTGATCTCACCCTTTAGCTCATCCAATCTCCCTTGTCCTACCAGATGCTACAACTGCCGAGCTAACTGTGAAAATTTAGGGCCTGGAGCAAACATTTCAGAATCGTTCTTCCTCTGCTTTGCATTAATTACCAAATTAATCACTCTTTGGAGAGAGGGCTTCTTCCCCCATTGCTTCTCCTGCGGGCCTCCAGAACTCAGCTTCTTGGAATGACGTCTGTCTGAATAGATGGCCATCGATCAAAGTCTGGCTGCTCTCTGACATCCAGAGAGCACATTGGTGGTGTTATATTTTCCTGCATTTGTTCCAACAAGCCTTTGAGGTAAGATAACGAACTCATTCAGGTTCCCACCCCCAACTTTTAAATAAACAATTTATTCTTATTGTGATGAATTACACATCAACTTGGCCATTTTCACCATTTTAAAGTGTCCAAGTTCGATGCATGATACTGGGTGCTTGGGGCTGGTGCACTGGGACGACCCAGAGGGATGGTATGGGGAGGGAGGAGGGAGGGGGTTCGGGATGGGGAACATGTGAATACCTGTGGCTGATTCACGTTGATGTATGGCAAAACCAATACAATATTGTAAAGTAATTAACCTCCAATTAAAATAAAGATTCATATTAAAAAAAATAAAGTGCCGAGTGCATTGGCATTGAGCGCACTCATATTTTGTGCAATCACTACTGTCCGCTATCCACATCTCCCCAAACCAAAAGTCCGTGTCCATGAACAACACCTCATTCTCCTCCCCCAGCCTCTGGCAACCATCATTCGACTTTCTGTGTCTATGAATCTAACTACTCTGGGTACCTCCTGTAAGTGGAGGTTGTCCTTTTTTGCTGGCTTATTTCATTTAGTGTGATGTCCTCAGGTTCATCCATGTTGTACCCTGTGCCAGAAAGTCATTCATTTTTTAGATTGAATAAAGTCCCTTAGTTGGTATAAACCGCATTGTTTGTCCATTCACCCATCAATGGGCACGTGGATTGCCTCCTCCTTTTGGTTCTGGTGAATCTGGGCTACTGTGAACATGAATCTGTAAATATCTGAGTTCCTGCTTTTAATTTTCGGGGAGGAATGACCAGAATGAAATTGCTGGATCACATGGTATTTCTGTTTAATTTTTTGAGGACCCCTCATACAGTTTTCCATAGTGGCTGCACCACTTCACATTCCCATCAACTATGCATCAGGGTTCCAGGTTCTCCACATCCTTGCCAACACTTGTCCCAGCCCTATCCTTTTCATTTATGATACAATTCATCACAAGGTATAACTCAAGAGGAGACAAGGCCATGCATGATGAAATCTCAGAGAAGAATAAAGGTAACAGGTTTCTGTAAGAGGCAATGGTTATCGCAGAAGGACTGGCGGTGTCAAAATTTCCAAACAAGGTATTGAAAATGGTCATATATATTGGCAAATGTTTTTATAAATACAATGTGCATCTATAAGTTAGATGTTAGCATCCATTAATGTAATGTATTTACATGGTAGAACTAAGCTCATTCACCCAAGCTGTTTGAACGAGTGAAGGTGGGATTTTTTAGGCATCTTTCTGCACATGGCTACATTATTAGAGAACATTTAAACAATATAATTTCTCATTTGGAAATCAGTGTCACTGACAGGAAGAATCCTCATACAGACAATGAGACATCAGACCATTAGGGTAGCCAAATTTAGTTAAATTTTATATTTCAGGGCAAATCTCTTAAGAGGCTCCTGCCTTGAAAGAATAGAACAAGAACCTGTTCAGTTAGGAAGAAACACTGGATTTCAGAGTTCATCTCCACAATGAAGTTAGTATAAGCAGCATGTCCCCCATATGCTGTTCTCTTTAACTAGGTTACCACCATACCTCCTTCTATTTAGAGCTCAGCAACTCAAGAGATGAAATGGTTTTAGGATGATGTTGACTGAATGGTGGTCTTTGAATAGTTAAAGAGTAGTGATAAAAAAGATTCTAGGAGTTGAGGAGTTAAGCCCTCAGACCCCTGCGCCCTGATGTCAGAGAGTGTCCCTTTTTTCCCTGAACAGTGCTGAGTTCTCAGGTGCTTAATTTACAGAGATACAGAAAGCCCAGTCTCAGAATTCTCTATTCACGGCAACGGGAATTGTGGGTTTTAGCCTGCTGTTTGGCAAGCCCTCAGCCCAGATGGGGTTCAGTAATGACTTTCTGCAAGGTGTTTAATCAGATCCTAGAAGAGTCCACGACTGCCATGTTTAATTATTGCGGTTTAATGGAGCATTCAGCGAGATCCCACTTGGTTTGCGATCAATGATTACGGTCATGGGGAAGAGAGGCGAGGATCCAGACGCCCGGGCCCCATTGACGCTCTGCACGACGATGGAGAAGCTCTCCCAGGGGCTGACACGTCCAGCTGCAGATGTGCATTTATAGCCATTTTCTCCAAGTCAGCACCAATTTAGGCGAGGCAGATGATTTACCGAAATGCTATGACTCTGAATCCCCTCCTGTACATGGCCTTCCTCCCCATTTCAGTGCACAGGGAAAGGCGAAGGGAGAAGCTGATATTTAAACAACAAAAGTTCCTTTACATCAGCACCCAAGGGACTGATTGATAGATGCTGATGGCCAAGACATGGGTAGTCTAACCCTTAATCCTGTTCTCTAATACGTGGCCAAATGGTATTTACATGTCAAAGGGGTTGATGATTTTTATCTGCACTTGTGAAAACCAAGCTGCTCTGCGAATTTTCAGTAGGTCGGATATTAGGGATGGAAAACAGAGGGTGGTATGTTTCAGAGTCTGCTAATTGAATAGTTGAATTTTCTGATATTAAGATGAACTAGAGGGAACTTAAATATATAATATTTTTAAGTAACAGTTCCTGAATCTTACAAGTCAGAATATAAGAATGTCACTTTTGGAAGTGATGCTCATTTAAACCTTTTATAAAATTCACTAGAAGACTTCCTTTGGGCTTAAGCTTTTGTGTGTAAGTCTTATTATTGGCAGTCAGGAAGTTAGGGTATGGATGTGAGTTGGACTATAAAGTTGAGTGCCAAAGAATTAATGCTTTTGAATTGTGGTGTTGGAGAAGACTCTTGAGAGTCTCTTGGACTGCAAGGAGATTCAACCAGTCAATTCTAAAGGAAATCAGTCCTGAATACTCATTGGAAGGACTGATGCTGAAGCTGAAACTCCAATATTTTGGCCACCAGATGCAAAGAACTGACTCATTTGAAAAGACCCTGATGCTGGAAAAGATTGAAGGCAGGAAGTGAAGGGGACAACAGAGGATGAGATAGTTGGATGGCATCACTGACTCGATGGACATGAGTTTGAGTAAGCTCTGGGAGTTGGTGATGGACAGGGAAGCCTGGAGTGCTGCAGTCTATGGGGTGGCAAAGAGCTGGACGTGACTGAGAGACTGAAATGAACTGAGGAAGTTACGTCTTTAGGTTAACTTGGAGGTCATAGGTCAGAAACCCAATGCATTCCTTGGATTTTTACATGTCTCTGACCATGTTCTGAGGAGCATCAACAAACACATTTCCCTCCCACCTGCCTTTAAGCACGTGTTGAATTAAACCCAGTCAACTCTGTCTACTTTCCTTTCTGCTAGTGTGTAATATGCATAAACTGCATTGGCTAGAACTAGGGGAGTGGTTTTAAATTTGTAAGCAACAAATCCACAAATGTTCAAGTGAACTGGAACTGATTCTTACTAACCAGTCACCCAAAAGGACAAAGCACCTCCTCCTGCAACCCTCCCTTCCTCTGCTCCATCCCCCAACTTGGAAATTCTGAAGAGCAAACATTGGCTTGATTTCAGAGGATGTGAGATGAATCAATAACTTTCAGGGGCTGGGATTAAAAGTGGTGGGCCTTTGTCTCTCAGAAAGGTTTGCGTGAGTCTAGTTCACAGGGACTATGGCAGAGAGAGTGGCTTTGCCATAGATGGTGCTTGTTCTAGTGATTCACCTTCCTTGTGGGAAAAAGAGTAGGGTCAACTGTTCAAGAGATCATATTCACGGCTTCTCTACCACCAGAGTTCTTTGGTCAGTCTAAATTTCATGTCTGTTCTCTTCTTAAACCACAATCCAGGCTTCCCAGGCCCACATTTTACACAAGGAACAAGTGATGTTAATATCCATGTTCTCACTACTGACCATTGTCACAGTTCTTCATGAAGAAATCTATGAAGAGCATGCTTCTTACTGTTTTTTATAGATATCTCTTTGATCTTTGGCTCTGCAGACGAGCACTATGGTTTATGGTTTCATAGTTTGAAGGAGACTCAGTTAATGACATGTCATCAATTTCTGCATTTTAATGGGTTAGCAGGACAGACGATTCCTGGCATTTCAAAGATAACTGTGATATCAATGAAGGCAGGACTGTATTGTTATATTCTCTGTCCATGCCAAGTAATTTATATTTTTAATGATAAATCTGCTCCTTAAGACTGAGAATAGTGGGATAAAGCCTATGAAATACAAATTAACTTTGTCATATGTGAAAATGGCCTTAACACATAATAGATCACTGCATATGGTTAGGGAAAAACCTGCTTGATATTACTTATTCCGAAATAAAAATGACTTATAGTGGATACAGTCTAATATTTAGTTTATACACAGTAAGTCCATACAGAAAACTGTGCTGAGCTGCTAAGGGCACATTTTGTAATTAACACATGTCCATGAGGACATCAAGTTGCTCAAAACCACACGCGCTATGGGAGGACAGTGATTTTCTACAGATTGGCTGCTGCCTGGAAACATTCATTTGACAAAAGTCCTATAGGCCAACACATGGTCATGTTCTCTGGCACGGCCTTTGGGGGAAGACTTGAGAGATGATTCATTCTTTGCTAGTATCAGGCAAGAATACTGGAGTGAAGAGCCATTTCCTCTTCCAGGGGATCTTTGCAACCCAGAGACTGAACCCAGGTCTTGCGCATTGCAGGTGAATTATTTAGTGACTGAACCGCCAGGGAAGCCCTAGTATAGACAGAGAAGTATTTCTTCAAAAACAAAACAGAAACCTTCTGGTGGGACTTCTCTGGCAGTCCAGTGGTTAAGACTCTGTGCTTCTAGTACGAGTGACGGGTTCCACCCCTGGCCAGAAAACCAAGATCTCACATGCCATGTGGCCTGACCGAAAAACAAACAGAACCCTTCTGGTCTCGTCCATAGGTATAGCTTAGGAAGGCGGGAAGACTGTCCATTCAGGGAGGTTAGATCAGGTTCCTTTGTTTTCTCTAAATAACATCAACTTTTGTATCTGCTTGGTTACCCTGTAAAGCAAAAGCATCTGCATGGCTTCAGCCTTAGTTTACTGAGCTGTAAGATGGGAATCCCAGCACCCAACTAGGAAGGGTAATGCTAGGGTTCAATGAGATGGATGAAAAGTGCAAAGAACAGGGTCTGGCACGTGGCAACCATTAACTGCTACTAGTAACTCTTTAAATCAGGTTGGGATTCTGTAAGGAGGCTAAGTAGTACTCAGTACAGATTACGGTCCTAAATGACCCAGAATAAATTCTCATACACTCCGATTGTTGACGTATCAGAGCATCAAAGTCTACATTCACCTGACAACACTGTTCCTTGTGTGGACTCATTTTAAACATTTATTAAAAAAGCAAAATGTACGTTCATCTCAAATAGAACAGTTAAAAATGGTAAAGCAATACAAACAACTTGTTACTAGCAGCATCCAGTTGTTAGAAGGTCCGGCCCCACTCCTCACTCTGCTCTGGCAAGCTCAGCCTCTTCTGAGCCCTCTGCCACCTACACCGCCCTCCGTCATAGTGCAGGTGAAACCAAAGTTTATAAAATTAACAGTTTAAGGTTAAATAAGCTTAAATAAGGGTGTTAAATACAAGACACTTCATCAAAGCTTCTGTACAAAGATAAACAAATTTGGCATTGTACAAGTGATTCTGCTGGCTCATGGCACACAGGAGAGCTCTCGTAAGTAAGCAGGTTGATGCTTTTTTTTCAACAGAGCATTAACTATACAAAAGTGAACTAAGAGTTGAAGTGACTACTCAGTGAGCCATTTACAAGGCATATGAATCTTTTTTCTGAATCAGAACACTGTTAATATTCAGGCACCGTTTGCTCCTGCAAATAAATAAGTCTCTAAAGGAACCGCATTTGAACTCGAGTTAGACACATCAGTGCTTTTTCTGCACCCCCTGCCCCGACACGGCTTTTCCAACTATTTCATCTGCTTCTTTCTTATTGCTATGATAATGTGGCTGTGGAAATAAAACTACTGTACATCCAAAAAAATAGAGCACCTTTAACATTAAAGTATATGTCTGATTATTTGTTCTCATGTTTATTTTACAATTCTAAAGCCCAAACTATGGTAAACTGCTTTAATCTCTACCGGGTCACCTGATACATAAAGCCCAACCATTGTCCCTCGTGAGGTAAGCCCACACAGAGCTCCGTTTCAGCAGAGCCTGAAAGGTCCACACTGACACCAGCGTTACATTCATCTCGACACCAGCGTTACATTCATCTTCACGGGTGTTGCTCTCTGCGGTCACACAGTGGCTCCCTGTCCTGCTGGGGGCATGGTGCTAGACAGAGTGGGACAGCGAACACAGCTACGATGGGCCAGAAGCACAGCAAGAAACCACACGTTGGCGACTATGAAGGGACTCTGGGCTTCCCCAGGGTCCCCGGCTGGGTGGTGGCCTGGTTACGGCTTCTTGTCGATGGTGTTGAAGAACCACTCTGTGAACTTGCGCAGCTGGGCCGCAGCCGTCTGCGACTCCTCCTGCAGCCGCAGGTTGTCCTGCCGCAGGTGCTGTACCTCCGCCTGCAGCACTGCCTTGTCCTGCTTCTCCTGGGAGAGGGGGATGGAGACAAACAGTCATGCACTTGCTAGGCACAGGCTCTCCTCCCAGCTGCAGTCTGAGCGCTTCTATCCCTATTTATGTAGTTTACATATGTGTTTGTTTATTTCTTGGGGGCAGAGGGGATCTGACTGCCTGTTTTGGCTTCCCTAAGAACGAGGGTGAGAGTAAGTAACAAGAATATTCTTTCCTGTCTTCCCACTTTGTTCCCAGTAGGAGCCAAGACAGCTGTTACATGGGAAGATGATAAAGCAGTTTTGATCATCTTCTCTCTGAAAAAGGGGGCCTGGGAAGAGGTGTTGCCTTGGATAGGAGGACAGAGCTTCCACGGCATGCCTTCTTCCTGGACAAGTCAGAATCCGCAGAGCTGCTGATTGTGGGTTTGGTTTTCACCATCTCTTCTCATCTGAAAGCTTTCTTGGGAAGGTGTATTTCCATAATAACCTTCAAAGTGTGCTACTAAAACTGTTTAAATAATCAAGATTTTTCAGAAGAATCACAGAGTTTCCAATAGACAGTAATTTGTGTCCAATAGACACAAATTTGAGCTCCCAAATGCTGAAAGGGATGTCTTGACCAAGGAGAAAGAGGAGGTCATCCTCACGGTGAGCGCTATTTTTAAAGGGAGGTGACTTGATTGTCAACACCACAGACACACCTGCAGCTGGGAGCTCAGGCTCTTCAGGACACTGGCCCCCTCAGCATGTCTCGTCCTGTCCTTGATGTTTGCTCCTTTTTCCTGTCCCTCCACAACCTGTTCCCAACACCACTTGCCTCATCTAATGAACAAAGACACCAGTCTCAAGAGGAGGCTTGGATGAGGACTGGTTGCTAACTCAGCCCACTCAAGTCTGGTTTTCTCTTGGTCACTACAAGAGGCTCAAGCTCCTGTTCTCCCCTAGCTCTGGGGATCTCATTCCCAGCACAGCTCAGACATCCCTGCTGTAGCCCAGCTGCCAGCCTCTCATGACCCTCAGTCCTTCTCCTCTACCCACAGAGTGTGTCCTGTCACTAAAACCTTCTATACTCTCAACACCTTCTTCCATGACTGTTCCTTTAATTTCAGCTGTAAATGAGTCTTGGCTCTCTCTCGGGGATGCTGCTTTCCCAGCAGCTCAGAATGGTGAGGGCTTGTTTTGAAGAGCACGTTGGTTAGAGGCGAGGCAGGCCAACACCTCGCCCCTGCTGCCCAGGGCAGGTAACTACTCTCCCCTAAAATCCCAGCTCCTGTGAGAGCATGACAGAGCCCTGCTCTCTGCCATGGTCAACTATATCTCCAGAAGATTCTAGAGCATGGTTCACTTTTCTTCTTTCCTTCTCCATTCATCATGTCTGTTAATGATTTCAAGACCCAACAGACAATCCATATGATTCAGCCTTTCTGTGATATTAAGCCCATCCTCCTCACTACCCCTCACCCCGCCTCAGCCATATCCTGGACCTTCAAGCTATTATTGATAACTGCACATGTTCCTAAATGTTTCAAGCCCTGATTGCCTGATCACTGCCTGTTGTCTTTTTAAAATAATTTATCCAGTATCCACCCCTCAAAAATGATCTTAATCCAGCAATCTTGCCTTATGGTCAATGTCCATTGACACCCACTGCAGGGACATTATTCCTCCTCACCCAGCTTAGACTCTGAGTCTCTCAGTTTAATCATATCCTTTACAAACTGCATAACTCTAATACTGGTTAAATTCAACTCTCCAATTATTCTACACCTATCGTGAAACAGAGTTACCAGCCATCCCAGTTGGTCTGAGATGTTCCCGGTGCCAGCTCTAAACCCATCAGGTAAACTAGGATAGCTGGTCATCCATGCTGGCGGAAACACCTAATTTATGCTACAATCCCACTAAATACCCAGTTACCCTCCATTCTATACCTTCCCTCCATCCTTATCTCTCACCCTCTTTCCCATTGCTCACTCTCAGTTCTGGAATAAAGAAATAAACTAGAGGAGAACTTTGTCAACCTCTCTCTGTTTGGACTACAGCCGTACCTCACTTCACTAGGCTTTGCAGAGACTGATGTTTTACAATTTGTAGGTTTGCAGCAACCCTGCATTAAGCAAGTCTCTCAGTACCATTTAGCCAACTGCATTTGCTCACTTCATGTTTCTGTGTCACAGCTGGTAATTCTCCCAATATTCCAAACTGTTCCATTGTTATTACATTTGTTATGGTGATCTCTGATCTTCAGTGTTACTACTGTAATTGTTTTGGCACTTTTTAGCATAAAGTTTTTTTTAATTAAGGTATGTACATTGTTTTTGTAGACATAATGCTATTGCACACTTAATAGACTACAGTACAGTACAGTGTAAACATAATTTTCATATGAACTGAGAAACCAAAATATTCATGTGACTCAATTTACAATGATGTTAGCTTTATTGCAGTAGTCTGGAACCAAACCTGCAGTATCTCTGAGGTAGACTTGCACTCGTGCGTGGATCACTCATACACACTCTGCTCTGGTAACTGTTAAGAACAGTCCCTGCTCTGGGGCTACACCCTCCTTGTTAGGCTGAGGACGTTACACTCTTCACTCCCACTATTAACTTCCCTGCCAACTGGGTCATCTCCACCAGCACTCATGTCAGCTGTTACTTCTCCCTTCTTTCACCAGCAAAACCCTCCCCACCCAGCTATCACCCTCCAGCTACTGTGCCCCGTTTCACTTTCCCGGAGAGTGAAGCAGCTACCCAGCACGGCACTGGTAATTCAACAAGAGCTCAGCAAACGTCCATGGAATAAACAATGTCATGTCTTTTGAGGACTGAGCACACTCAGGTTGACGGGTAGAGAAGTCGCTGACTCACTGAGGGGACATAGCTTGGGGAGACCAGGCTTCCTGGCACCAACTAACTCCTGTTAGGTCAACTCATAACTGATAATCCACTGAACTGACAAATGCTAGTATGCTGCGTGTCTACCTCACTCTGAAGACCGGCCACCCAAAGGCTCATCCTCGTTCAGTCAGATCTACCGGATCTTGTGTCTCCTACAATAAAATATAGTAGCTGTGGGCAAGAGATGGAGTCAGACCTTGGGCATCTCCATTCCCATTTACTGCTGGGCTTTGATTAGGGCACTTAGCATTCTCAAGGGTCTTTCTTTTTATTCCTAGTAGTTAAAAGGGGTTGATTGCGTAAGAGAAAGAGTTCTGAGCAGCAACTTCCAATTGATTGATTTACCTTCCGAAGGTCTGTCTGCAGCTGCCGAAGAATCAGCTCCAGCTGGTTGACTTTCCCGGTCAGTGTGGATGGAGAGCGCTCCCTAGCAAGGAAGGAATGACTTAGAACAACTCAAGGGTGCTCAAGTCAGGCCAGGGCATCCAGAAAGTTGGCAATGTTTTCATGGAAGACATTCTATCATGTGCTGAGAGCACAGCAAGGAAATAAATAAGATTGTGTCAGATGTTGAAGGTCAGCAGGTCAGTGCTTTGGTGGAAAATCCCTCCTGGGTTGCTTTTGACTTAAAAGGGACTTCAGAATCTCTATTGGCATATACGTTGGTAAGAAAACAAAAGATAGATGACCTAAATGCGTTTAGGCAGCCGAGATTAGGCAGACCAGAATCAAGTCCTGGGAACCAGAGAGAGACTCAACTTCCCCAATTTGCCTTTCTCTATCAAGAAAGAGGAGAAGGCAATGGCACCCCACTCCAGCACTCTTGCCTGGAGAATCCCATGGATGGAGGAGCCTCGTATCAAGAAATTCATCACCAAGATGATCATGCAAGTCATTGATCACTCAAGTTGATAGAAGAGTGGGAATTAGGAGTGGATGGCAGTGAGAAAGAAAGTAACACCCTGTGGGTGACGAACACGTCAAGAACACAGGGACAGAGGGACTTCCCTGCTGCTCCAGTGGTTAGGACTCTGTGTTGCCCATGCAAGGGGCAGGGGTTCAATCCCTAGTTGGGGAACTAAGATCCCACATGCTGTGTGGTGCAGCAAAAAGTATTTAAAAAAAAAAAGAAAAAAGAAGAACACAGGGGTAGGGACAGCTGGGAGGTGAGGGGTTGGCTGGAGACCCAGGGTTGAGGGGAGCATGTGTGCTCAGGAGTTAAGTGCGTGCAGCCTGGCAGAGGGAGGGTGGTCAGCAAGGTGTCCTGTCCAGTGCTGCTGCCGTGATCAGGTGGCAGACACTGACTGGGGCCACCCCCTCCCACGTGGGAATTCAACCTCACCATCCAGGAGGTCTATGTGTCTTGGAGGCAGGACTTGCCCGTGGAGCACAAGCTCCATCCAGCCCAGCAGGGCAGGAAGCAGAGTCAGGTCTGCTCAGTCCCTTTTCTGGGTCCTTTAGGACGAGGTGAAGACAGGGGAAATGGTTTCCTGGCTGCTCTGGGCTGAGCTTCTGGTAATTGCTGGGGCCTGGGACGTGGGAAGGAGGCACACCACAGGGGTCACATACCCAGCTGGGTCCATGAAATCTTTGCCGCTGCCAGGATCGACACACAAAGGCAGCTCCTGGGCCCCTTCCAGGTCCTGCTCGGGGTGCATGTCCGTCAGGGTACAGAAGGACGCCACTCTCTGGTCTGGGAAGGGGAGACGCACACAGACAGAAGGGTTAGGAATAGCTGCAAGGCACTGTTTCCCTGTGGAAACGAATAGTTTCTAAATAAAATCTGCCCCTCTCCCCCACCACTTATTGCCCTGTTTTAAAGAAAACAAAGAAAAACAAACTCAGGCAAGCTGCTGACAATCAGCAAGCATTCAGATTGGCCGTCCTGCTGGGCTGCATAGCACACAGACACCACAGCCATGGGGAAAACAAGCAGACACTGGATTTGCTACAGCCAATCTTTCTTCTGTGCACATCCCAAGAAATGCCAAAGCTGTCACTGGGTGTGAAAGAACGGCGTTGGGTGATGAACAGAACTCAGGAGAGGCACCTCTCTCCAAACCTGGAGAGCATCCTTGAGACCCGATGGCCCGGACATGTCACCCTGTGCATCCCCAACCCTCCGCGCGCCTATAACCATGCACACGTGCAGATAACGAAACAGAAAGGAAAGGTCATGGAGGATGGAGCACCCACAATCACCCCGAACAGTCACCTAGATAGGATGTGTGATGACAGAGCAGCCCAAGTTCTTCATCTGAGTCAAGACCTGAAATAAGATTTAGAATTTTCCTTTGAACAGTAATATCTCTCCTCACTGGAGTGCCTCTGGGGTACATGTAAGGCTCAGGTGACGGGTCCTATGAAAAACAGATGTGTGGGTGTGAGAGGGCCACATGTGTACACGTGTGTGCATATCTGCAGACGTGTGTAAGTGTCTGTGCGTGTCTGTCAGTGTGTATATGTTGTGTGAAGCCAAGAACTGCCCTGAGAGACTGTAATACAATGCCAAAGAATGTGGTCAGACTGTACGTTTCACATGTGATGGTCCTGGCTGGACACACAGCTGTCATGTACAGCAGTTAAGTTGCATGACATACACATGCCAATCCAGCTGCAAGAAGGTGTGAGCATTTTGGGTCTGCTTGAATGACCCGCTCCCTGAAGGTGAAGATGGTGGTAACAAGAGAGATTAGCAAATATTTTCACTAAAACCCTTAGAGGAAGATCTGCAGCACGGGGAGCAATGATCAGTGTGACTACCTTCCCTCCCCTGTCCTCGCCCCCAAACAGCAGAGGGCCATTTCTGTTCCCGGCACCAGTGACTTCACATTCAATGTCTGGAGCTGGACAGGAAAGGGAATGTGATATTCTTCGAAATGGGCACCAGACTGACCCAGCTCTGAGGGCTGAACACAAGAACACTGGCCCAGAAATGCCGAAAGGCATGCAGAGAAAACCCTGCTTTTCAGCAAGGTGGAGGTGAGGACCGGGGATGCATCTCATCACCCACACTGGCTCCCCCTCCACACGCCGTGCCCGAGGGATGCAGCAGGTGCGTTAGCGCTGCAGCCGCTTTTTCACACGATTTGATTAATGGCTGAGAAACCACACTGGGGTCCGTGTCATGGGTGCTCTGTGCTTAATTTAACCTATTATGTCTCCCCCTGGCTGCTGGCTGCATCTCCTAATGAAGCTACCTGCTCAGCTGGTGGTTTCTGGAAGGTCCCACACAGTCCGTTAATTAGAGAGGATGGCGGAGCTGCCAGGAGCCCTGGAAGGAGCCAGGCTGCAGGGCCAGGGTGCCGTGCTGAGCACCCCACCTGAAGGAGCATACAGCAGGTTCCCAGCCGCACATCCCTTTCCTCCATCATGACTCTCAATGCCTGCTGACAGGCACTCAGGTGTCCTTCAGTCAACATTCCAGAAAGGCTTAGGGGCCCGCTCCACACTTAGCACCTTCTATAGGATGACAGACCTTCTATAACTATACATTCCCAAGAGATGACCATGTTCCCAGTTTGATAGACTAGTAGGATTTATACATCTGATGAAATAATTTGTAATTTAATTATGATTAACAGCATACAGAGAATGAACCTATGGTTGCTGGGGAGGGAAGGATTGGGGGGTAGGGATAGTTAGGGAGTTTGGGATGGACATGTACACACTGCTATATTAAAAATGGATAACCACCAAGGTCCTATTGTATGGCACAGGGAACCCTTCTCCATGTCACGTGGCAGCCTGGATGGGAGGGGAGTTGGGGGGAGGATGGATACATGTCTATGTATGGCTGAGTCCCTTTGCTATCTACCTGAAACTATTACAACACTGTTAATCGGCTATGCTCCAATATAAAATAAAGAAGCTTTTGAAAACAGATTAACAGCATAATTTGGGCATTGCCTGCTTTGACGCCTGATGAGATGTGACCAGCAGAGGTGGGGCAGGAAGGACGGGCGCACAGGCTGGGGGCGAGTGGCTCTGGGGAAGGGTGGGGGGTCTGGGCTGCCAGGGTGCCAAGATAACCTTCTGTCCTGTGACAGCCCTGTATCAGGAAACAATTACCACTTAAAAAAAAACAAAACAAAACAGCAGACACATTTTTTATTTCATAGCGAATTTAACTACTGAACAAAGTGAATGAAAGAAAGAATTTATTTTTCTCACTTTTTAAAAGTTTTGTTGACTCATCCACATTTTATGCAACCCAGTGATAATTCAGTTAGTTTCTATCTTTCTTAATATAGTTGGTTCTGATCATCAAGTCTAAATATCTCAATGAAAACATCTTGGCTTGATTCCTCTATTTTTACCTGAATTGATAAAATAGCCACATATTTGAAGAAATAGAACTTACTACTGGCAGCCATTCAAACATTCCTTGGGGAGAAACAAGGTCCTACCAGTCAGGAGGCTAGAAGCCAAAAATAGAGTTTTGCCAACAATGTAATTTCACAAAGAAGATTTCACTTTGAATCCAAAAAGCTTGGGAGGCTGAAATGCAACTAGAATGCTACTTGATTAAGTACAGACACTAAACTACTTTGTAAAATGGCTAATTTAGTGACAGTTTCCAGTAGAAGCTTTATTCCTCCAGAGCTTATTTCGGTAATAATAAAATATTTAGTAACCAAGAAATTACTGACATTGAACCGAAAGGCACAGACAAGACTATAAGAAAAAGGGAGGCTCAGAGTATGAACTTCATGTAAATGGTGAGCTCAGCGAGGATCCAATTACCCACACTGTACATGTTTTCCCTTGAAATCATCTTTAAAAAACCTGATTGCAATGTCAGTTTCTTGTTTTTAAAGTTTATTTTATTGAAGCATAGTTGATTTATAATGTTGTGTTGAGTTCTGCTGTAGAGCAAAGCAATTCAGTTATATATAGATAGAGATATTCTTTTCCATTATGGCTTATTACAGGATATTGAATATAGCTCCCTGTGCTACACAGTAGGACCTTGTTTATTGTCAGTTTCTCATCTCAGTGCATTTAGCACTGAGCAAGAGGATGCACAGTCTGTAGGCTACTCCATATCAGTGTTGAGCTGAGATGGCTGACCTAACAGTTGCCTGCAAATAATCCCCATGACCCCAGGCCAGCTGTGTGGAGCAACGAACCCCATAAGGCCAAGCCTGCTTCGTGAGGGACGAGTGCTTGATCAACTAGCCATGTCTGCTGAGGGCCAGGAACAGGAGAACAGATACGCCCCAGATGCATGCCATACAGGACACGCATGCGGGAGGCTAAATTAAATGAAACCCATTTCCACAAACAGAGCTGTTCTAATGTCTTTGCTACACTACCCATTATAGAAAAGTTGGGGCTCTCTAGCTACACGTAAGCACGCACACATCGTTATATAATACAGGGAACCCAGCCTGGCGCTCTGTGATGACCCAGAGGAGTGGGTTGGGGGTGGGTGCAAAGGAGGCTAAAGAAGGAAGGGGTATACATATATACACACATGCTCTTACGGCTGATTTGAGTCACTGTATGGCAGAAACGAACACAAAATTATAAAGCAATTATCCTCCAATTAAAATTTTGTTTAAAATGTATGCTTTTCATGCTCTGTTCAAGAAACCAAGGGCATAGGTAACCTAATAAAAGTGTAAACTTGAACTTTTCTGGAAAATACACGTACATGAACTATTTCATTTCCACAGTGGTGTCTGATAAATGAGTTAATTCTGCACATGCCACTAGCTCACACATCCGCTTGCAATAATTACCACCAGTGGGGAAGAGCTGAAATCCCGAGGGGAGGAAAGGCCTGCAGGGAGCTGTGTGGCATACTGACATCTAGTCTCTGATCATCAGTATATAAAGCTGCCTTTAACGCTTCATTCCACTTAAGACAACATCATCCACTTAACAAATGCCCAAGAACACACCGATTGGCCACCCCTGATATTCTGACAAATGAGAACTACCTTAAATCCTAGGACTTTTAAAAAGACTCCACTCTCCTTCTCCTGTTTCATTGTCCAACCCACAGCCAGCTTTGCTAGTTGGGTTTGTTCACTTGACCATACTGGGGGGATAGGATCTCTCTCTCTATCATTTGGTCCCTCTCTACCCGATATTATTCCTTTCACTTTATACAAAGGAAGTGAAAAGTATGCAAGGGTGACAGATGATGGTCTCAGTGTATAATAACACTGATGAGAGGTGCTGTGTAGGAGTTCTGATGGGCAGAGGGTCACATCTCACCCCTTTCCCTGAAAACAGAACAATCCCCCACACGGCAGCAAGCCAGGACTGGGACCCAGCCAGTTTTCAAACTATCACAGGAGAAGGGAGCGGCAGGCATGGACCCTGGTGAGAAAGGCACTCCGCACTTGACTCACCTTCTCTCTCACAAGTTTATGAAGGAGTTCTCAATTTTTAGACACTGGTTTTGGAGCAGAGCTGCATAACACATCTATTCACTTATTAAGTAATGTTTAACAATGCTGCATAGCATTTCTGTATTGAATGGTTTCTATTCTTTTGAATCATTGCCAGTAAGCAAGTTCTCAGGAGTGAGATTTCTGGTCAAAGGGTGGGTACATTTTCTGGCTCTAGTTATATGCTGTCATACTGCTTGAACACAAAGATGGATTGTTTTATAATCTTTGTAACGATATCAGATGAGAGTGTTCATAACTATTCAGAGCTGCTGTGCGGTTTTTCATACTTGCAAAGTAGCTCATTATTGTCTACATTTACATGTGTGGCTGAACACTTTCAAGTCCTTACTTACTGTGTGATCCTTCTCTTAGACCGTGTGTCATATGTCCTGACCATTTGTTTCTCAGGCATTTGGTAGTTTTTGGTGGTCATGTTCCTTCATTCACTGGAGACACTTAGGTTTCACCTGTCAAATTTATTACAAATCTTACCCATGTTCCCCAGTTCCCCCTTTAATGTTCTCTTCCAGGTTCATCAAAGATTTAAATACTTTTATCTGGTCCCATTACATTTTGCATGTTCTCTCACAAATCCATAGTTATGGTCCAGGCATGCTTCTAAAACATTCACCTTTGTCTTTACTTTTTCTAGAATCAACTTTTCCAAGTCCTAAATCCAAATGGAGTATGGAAATCCCACCTCACTCCCATTTAACTCTTAAATAGACACAGATTTTGGTCTAGGCTCTTTTTATTTTCCTTCAAAAGGACTAATTTCTATTCTTTGAATCATTACTATGTTGTTTTAATTATTACTTACAGTAAACTTTTATTGTTGACCATTATTCATCTCTTTTCCAAATGGATGCAAGTATCCTACAGATATTTGAAATGAAATGGTACAAAATCTGTGAATTAACTCAGGAAGTGCTCTCATCTTTCCTGTGTGCTTTCTCTCCATTCCTATCCTTCCATATATCGGGACTTTTCAGGTATCAAAGGGCCCAGTGCTTTCTCTCCTTACGATTCTAATGATAGGTGAACTCCCAAGGAATTTATTTTGATCTTGCCAAGGTGTCCTTTATGACTGCTATGTGGCTGCTGCACATGCCACTCCTCACACCAGGAGGAAGAGCCTACTTCCATCCTGGGGTCTGGGCTGGCCCTGGACTTCCTCTACCCAATAGGATGTGGTGGATATAACATTCTGGGTCTTGAAACATCATATATCTGCTGCTTATGCTCTCCTGACTCCTTAAGTCACATGTGAAGAAGTACAATTACTTTGCTGGAGACAAGACTCCAGCCAGATCCCAGTGTTCCAGGTACAGGCATATAAGAGGAGTCACCTTAATGCTCCAGACCCAGGTGGGCTCTAGCTGAATACAGCTGCATGACTGACATCAACTGAAAACACAGGGAACAGAAGAACCACTCAGCTGAGCCTGGCCAACCCATGGAATCATGAGACATGACAAACTATAGTCTTTAGCCATAAATTTTAGGGTGGTTTGTTATACAGAAATAGACAACTGAAAAGGCTAACAATGCTTTGAAAAATATGCATTATAAAAATATGAACTATACTTTAGAATACCTACTTTATAATATCAAATAATTTTTTGATTTATATTTTCTAGATGTAGAATTATATCCACAAATATTTCCTTACTTTCAAAATTTACTCTTTTGAATACTGGATTCCAGTACAAAATTAAAGGACATGATCTTTGAGGATATCCTTGTTTAGTCTGTAGACTTGAGTGATACACTTTCAACATTAAAAAAAATTTTTTTCCACTAAGTGTTATTTGGTATAATATCATATAACTATATTCAACATCTATAATATTATATAAGGGAAAGGAGTATGAAAAAGAAAAAAATATTTATACACGTTTGTATATATAATATATATATCTGAATCACTTCGTTGTACAGCTGAAAGTAACATAACATTGTAAATCAACTACACTTGAACTTTTAAAAGTATTATGGAATAAAGTTGATATTCTTTGTTAGGGTTTGAAGGTATCTCTCAATTCTTAATTTTTATTAGAAATAGGTCTTAATTCTATTATACATACCCTTTCTGAGAAATTGATATGACAACTTTTAATGACTTCATCTATTATAACTTATTATGATTAAAGGTTTTCTTTTATTAAACCAGCTAACTTCTTGCTAATACCAATGAATATCTTTTCAATTTATGACTGAGCTTCATCTAAGCTGTCTCACATCAACATTAATGACTAAGATTGTCTTACAATTTTTCTTTTCTGTGTGCTATGAGGAAAGAATCCTATTATGCAATGAGGCTGCTAATACATTTCAAGAAAAATTTATGCAAGGGCATTATTGCTCTTTGAAACTTTGAAAGTAATGAATTGTAAACATTAGTTTTGGGTGATATTTGGGATTTGGAAATATTCTTGCTTAATTTTTTCAATGCCCTCCACACTCTGACTTCTACTTACTGTTTCTCATGCTCTTCCCGCCCCCCCTCCCCACTTTCTTGCAGGAAATATCCAATTATCTTATTCATCAGATTTATTCCAACATAGGAATAAAGTGACATTCCTTAATCATGCTATCATCTCTCATCTATTTAATACTAATTTCCTTCCTCATTTCTAATTTTGTTCACTTGTGTGTTCATTTTCTGAACCAATTTATATTGGCTTACCAATATTCAAAGAAAAAATGATCATTAATTAAATTTACAAATTGCACAGAAATTACAATTGCAAATTTTTTAAGAAAATCATTTGATTTCTTTCTTTACTTTTTTGTTTTGTTTTGTTTTCTTTCACAACCTTTGTAGAATGTTTTTAAAGTACAGTTACTTAATTTTCACTTTGTTTTTCCATTTAAATATAAGTTTTTGAAGCAGTCTTTTTGTTTAAGGCCTACTCCCTGCTGTAGTCCAAAGACTTTTCTAGGTAACCTCTTCTTCATCTTCACTTACTAGAAAAGAAAAAGATGCTCTTATCATAGTCCTTAATTCTTCCTTGCTTCAGTCATGTCCAACTCTCTGCAACCCTATGAACTGTAGCCTGCCAGGCTCCTCTGTCCATGGGATTCTCCAGGCAAGAATACTGGAGTGGGTTGCCATTCCCTTCTCCAGGGGATCTTCCCAACCCAGGGACTGAACCCACGTCTCCTGCATCTCCTGCACTGTGGGTAGATTCTTTACCTGCTAAGCCACCTGGGAGGCACAATTATCACTAGACTAATATTTAGAACTGTCTGAAATGTTAAAGTTTTTGGTTTATGTTTTGCTCCTATTTTCTGATTTAATTCCCATTTCATGCCTGTGGAGGGAAGTGTGAGGAAAGGTGCCTTCTCTTAGTGACCCCTGGGGAATGCTATGCTCAGGAGAGCATAGCACTGAATCTTAGCATTGGAGAATCTTGTATTCTTACAACACTGTGAATGGTATTTTCTGTGTACCCTGAGAGTACACTGTGTACCTGGAGAGCTCAAACATATTTAAGCAATCAAGACTGGGGCTGATTAATTTGGTACTGCTGCTGTATTCTTTTTTTTTCATATTTGATAGGAGCTTTTCCCTTGGTTGCAAAACCCAAGCCCATATACAAAATTAGGAACAGTTTTAGATGCCTCTTTTGAAAGACTGTTTTAGTCCCTTTTAACTGCGTTAAAAAAATAAAAAAGGCAATTTTTCAACACTATTTTGAAAACTGAGAAGTTCAAGAATATACTTAGTTTCCTTTTATCTACAAAATGGTGCAATTCCAATTCCAATCAATAAGGTCACAACAGATTGGATCAGGCCAATGTATAGGTTCTTCTGCACTGTGCTGTGCTATGCTTAGTCACTCAGTCATGTCTGATTCTTTGTGACCCCATGGACTGTAGCTCGCCAGGTTCTTCTGTCCATGGGGATTCTCTAGGAAAGAATACTGGAGTGGGTTGTCATGCCTTCTTCCAGGGTATCTTCCCAACCCAGGGACTGAACCCAGGTTTCCCGCATTACAGGCAGATTCTTTACCATCTGAACCACCAGGGAAGCCCATGAACACTGGCGTAGGTAGCCTATTCCTTCTCCAGGGGATCTTCCCAACCCAGGATGGAACCAGGGTCTCCTGCATTGCAGGTGGATTCTTTGCCAGCTGAGCTACCAGGGAAGCCCACGTCTGCATTACTTGTAGACAATGTTCACTTATGTTAGTTCTCACTTAAAACACCAGAGGAAATAGGAATCGGCACAGGATAGTAAAACCAAATTCTTAAACCCGTGTGTCCAGCGTCAATTTTAGCTCTTAGATAAAGGCATGGGACATAAATGAGGCAGAACAGCAGGGAAGAGTCATGCCTGCTAGGGATAAATGACAGTATGGCATGATACAAGGCTCATGGTATCTCAACCCAACAGATACATTCTATTTTTTAAAGCCTGTCTTCAAACGTGCTGACTAATCATATGTGGGCCCAGACTTTTTCCAGAGGGGTCTGACTTCAGTAAGGCATCTTAAGCTGCCTTGATTACTCTGTAATGATTAAATAGGCACATGGGAGCTTTCTGGACTATCTTTTCTTCATGATGTTGAGTCTAGCTCAGGAATAGCTTTGAGAATTGGTACAGAAAGATAAAGTCACAAGCAGGGCAACTGGTCATCCTGGTAAAGACCTTTCTTTTTAAAGTGCTGAGGGATGCCTATGCTCACATCAGCACTATTCATGACAACTGAGATGGAAAACAATCTAAATATCCATCAACAGATGAATGGATAAAGCAGATAGGGTACATACATACAATGGAACACTACTCAGCCATAAAAGAGAAGGAAGTAATGCCATGTGCCGCAACGCAGATGCACCTAGAGACTATCATACTAAGTAAAGTAAGTCAGAATGGGAAAGACAAATATATGGTATCACTTATATGTGGAACCTAAAATATGACAAAAGGAACTTATCTATGAAATAGAAACAGACTCACAGACATAGAGAACAGACTAGGAATTGCCAAGGTTGGGGGAAGGTCAGGGGAGGGCTGGACTGGGAGGCTGGGGTCAGCAGATGCAAACTATATTATATATAGGACGGATAAAACACAAGGCCCTGCTGTACAGAGCAGAGAAGTATAAACCACAATGGAGAGAAGGAATATGAGACAGCATGTGTGTATATGCATATAACCGAACCACTTTGCTATATAGCAGAAATTAATACATTCTAAATCAACTATGCTTCAATAAAACTAATTAATAGAAAAAAAGTGGTCAAGGGGATGGATCGCATCTGGTCACCACCGTGTCCATTTACATCACAGTGGAGCTGACGCTGATACTAAAGAATCTGATTAGCCAAAGGTCTGGAGTTGCAGATTTTTGAATCTTCCTGAACTGACTATTGTCTCAAGATGGCATACTGCCCTATGGATTGGCACCGAAAAGTGACTGGAACTTTTAAACATGACCTCAACTCCCTCCATATTTTCTGTAGAATGTTGTTTGGAAAGTTTAGAAAGGGCAGGGAACCAAAGTCCGCTCCCCTAGCAAAGAGAATCTCATGTTCTATCTGTTCAACTTAGGCACCCCTGCCCTGAGTCACTGGCTAGCTGGGATGTCCCTGCTTTTTCCTCCCTTGTCTGAGAGTGCCAATGCCCAGCTGGCCTCGAACATCAGCTCAGAAACACCCTGATGAAAGAAATGTGAGGGTAGGGCTGAGAGGAGCTTGCCAGGTCTCTGGAAAGGTTTTCATTTCATAGATGAGCAGGCTGAAGCCCAGCACAAGTGTGTACCTCAGAGGACTGGAGATCAACCTTCAGCGTTGCAATAAAGCACGTAGCTGACTTGTCCAAAGGCCCGCAGCGCATCAGTAGGGCTGCAATTACAATCACAGTCCATGGATGGATAATCCAGCCACTGCTGTCTGTGCCACTGTGCTATCTGGACCTCCCACCCACAGACCAGCTCCCCGGAAAGTCCCACTTCATAGCAGTGATTTTATTCTGCAGAGGTAGAAGGGAATCAAGCAAAGAGACAAATGACGGTGGAGACCGACATGAAGTATATATATATGGTCGTCGTGGTTTAGTCGCTAAGCTGTGTCCATGTGTCCAACTCTTGCAACCCCATGGACTGTAGCCCGCCAGGCTCCTCTGTCCATGGAATTCTCCAGGCAAGAATACTGGAGTGGGTTGCCATTTCCTTCTCCAGGGGATCTTTCTGACTCAGAAATCGAATCTGCATCTTCTGCACTGGCAGGTGTATTCTTTACTGCTGAGCCACAAGGGTTCCCATATATTCCCACACACATACTGCTGTAAATCAGAATAATGAATACAAAATGCAAAAGGATCTCAGAGGTTAAAATCTATGCCGTGAGCTGCAGCAGCTCAAAGGTGCAGGGAGCTTGTGCATCTTATACCTACTGGCTGCTCTGTACTAGCTCTCCTCATCTGGTTACCTTGCTGTGCGCTTGATAAATAAAGATAAGATAAATTTAAGAAACAGTTTTCCCTTAAGAAACTCATCACTCAATAAGAAGTGACAGAGATATGAATAATGCAGAAGGGAGTGGTAGGTACTATGCAAATATTTATGCGGTGGGGGAACAGAGAAGACAGAATAGAAGTTCTTAGATTCTCAGTGGGCAGTGAGACAAGAGCGTACAGAGGATATGCTAGAGAAAATGCAGCTCCCTCCTGTCTAGGCTGCTCTGGACAGAGGTGAGACCTGTCATGCCTCTGGGGCTCTGTCACACCAGGCTAGTCTTGGGAGCCTGAGAAATCACTAGAGCTTTCATAGCCCACTCTGACCAACTTCTGGTTGAAAGAAATGAAGGCTGCGTTACCAAGCAGACAGGAGCATTCTCAAGTTTTCACACGGAACAACTACTTTGTAAATCCAAATGCAAACTCCATTAGTACTTGGCAGGTCCAAAACAGTTGTCCTCTCCCCATCAAGGGAGCAGGAACAGCCCATGTGTTTTGCAGGAATTTCTTTCTAAGTTTCCCCCTCTCATCTATCACAGCTAAATGTCCCAGAGCCCAGACTAACTCACTTTCTCCTTAGACCCCACCCTAAAAGGTGCTTAGGACCAGAGGCACTGATCCCAGCTGATGAGTGAAACTGACTAGCGGGGCAGCTTGTTAAGAGAGGCAGTCAGGGCAGCAGACTCCACCGGAAGCAGTCTGACTGCAAAGTGTACCTGTCCCTCCTGGGAAAAGAATGTGGATTCCTTTCCTGAAGCCTGCACATCACAGGTGATGAGGACTGACTACCCGAGCAGGCAGCGAAAGGGTGGGGGTGAGAAGAGCCGATCAGGCGGCCTTGCCCCTCTATGGGGGTGGGTGGTGGTGGCAGTGAACACCATTGCTATAACTCAGATACACGGGAGATCCTCAGACAGGCCCCCAGAATGGTCTGCCCTCTGCAGATCCTGCTTGTTACCCAGGAGCCAAGGCTGTAGTCATGGAAAGAGTCTGGCAGCAAATGGAAGAAAGTCAGGAACCCTGTCACTGGGGGCCCCTGGGTCCACAAGCAAGGTCCTGAGGATGCCTGGGAGACAGGCATGCCCCCTGTCTGTGGCCCCTTTATCTTTAGGTTGGAGAAAACGTGCTTGCTATGGAGCAGCTTCCCCTCTGAAGTTCACTGAAATATTCACCAGAGATGGTGGGAGGCAGTGAGGCAGTTGGAGGGCCCCAGAGATCAGCCAGCTCAGGACTGTCCCCAACCACAGGGTTAGAGGGGGAAGCCAGGGCCAGACAGGGAGAGACTCTCTGGGTCAAGGAGGCCCCACCAGAGTCTGCATGGACTCTGAGCCACTGGACTCCCAGGCCTGTACCTGTTCTGCTAAACTGGGCAGCCCGGACCTCTGCAGGGCCTTCCCATCCTGTCTCACCTCATCAAGCTGGGCGGAAACATACAGTCTGCGTCCTAGGTCATCACCTTGACATTCCATGTATGAAAAACAGGTGGAAAAGGAAAAGTGGCTCATGCCAGACCACAGCTGGTACCTGACCTAGCAGGTTTGGGGTCCCTTTGCCTAGGGCTCACTTCACCACATGCCTGGGTCTCCCTAAGGAAATGCCCCGAGTCTCAGCCCAAGCCACCCCCTCGTTTCCCTCCTGGAAGATGTGCAGAGCATCCAAAGGCTAACCCAGAAGACCCCTGCATTGCCATCCCTAGCCCTGGAGGCTGAATGTCTTTACCTTCAAATGCCCGGGCAGCATCCACGAGGTGGGTCCAATCTAACCCTGTGGCCGTGTCTGGGAGGGGCATCAGGCCAGGATCTGCGCACTTGGACTTATCCGATAAGGACCCATCGGAGAACCAGAACTCATCTAGACAGGAAAAAACCCAGAGCGTCAGTCAGATAGCAGTGTGGGTACTGGCTGGGCCTTCAGAAGGGCCCAGGGGGGTTCTTGTCCCAGGTAAGAAACACACATCCCACCGCTGTTTGTGAAAGAGCCACAACTGCCAGGCTCACTTAGGGGTCGCCAATAGGCAGGGGCCGGTGCAAGATCAGGGCTGAGGTTCCCACAAACCAGAAAAGCAGAGGTGAGCTCCTCCTGGGTGGGCTCCTCTGAAGGACATTACCTGGGTCTGACCACCCTGAAGATCACGTCCTGTTTTCCTCAGGATGACTTACCCATGGGAAGAGTGTTGCAAGCCTCTACCGTAAAAACGGTTTGGTACAATCTCTTTTGTACATTTCGCTATGTATAAAAGTGGTGATTGAATTTCGCTTGTGACTCAATGAGACGGTCTGATCAGTGGCTAAACCAGAACCCGCTCCCCATCCTGCACTGAGTATTTGCTAGTCTTCTGTACAAAGACACCCTGTACACTTCTCCTGAACTCTCATCACAGGACGTGAAGCACTTACGTCACCAGTAATACTGGCTGTTAAGAAGTCATTATGCATCTGCAGACACGCTTCCTGAAGGCTAGAGCTCCTCTAACACGCCTCTTCTGGACCTGCCCAGAACCATGGCACACAGCTGCTCACGGACACATCTGACTAATTAGACCAATCAAAATAATGACCACCTGGCTGTCTGAGCCTGCAATTAAGTTATGGAGGGGCCGTAATTAACCAAGTGCACCTGTAATTTCAGCTCCCACATCCTATGGGGTGGCTGTGAAGTGCTGGCATCTGGACCAGGATGGAGGGAGCCTGGGATTTGCCCTTGAAAGACACTAACACTCCCTCTCCAGCACCTTCCACATGAGCTCTTAGCCTAACTCCAGCAGCTGCAGTTAACAATGGAGCCACTCTGCTCTTAATACCACCCCACTCAGATGTGAAACCATCATCCCCTCCACTTATTACTTTTAAAGATTTTTTTGATGTGGGCCATTTTTTAAAAGTCTTTATTCAGTTTGTTACAATATTGCTTCTGTGGCATGTTTTGGTTTTTTGGCCGTGAGGCATGTGGGATCTTTGCTCCCCAAACAGGGACAGAACCCACACCCTCTGGATTGAAAGGTGAAGGCTTAACCACTGGACCGCTAGGGAAGCCCTGCCCAGTCCATTTTGCAGGGAACCCAGTGACAGGTACTTTATCAAGGTAACTCCTGCCACCCTCCCCTCCACTTGCTCGTGCTTTACACTAACAACCCTTTCAGCATGTTCTGTGCATGAGGTTCTCTGTCCTTGTCTACTCCTCTCCTGATGGCCCCTCTGAACCCATGGAGGCACCACAGGGCAGAGGATGGACTGACTCCACCCAGGTCCCATCTTTACCCAGAGTTTAAGGTTCAACCCCCCAGGGAGAAAGATCAGGAAGCCTGGGGACCTTCAGTCATTTGCCAATCACTTCCTTTATCTAGAGACAGCAGCTGAAATAGGTTTTCTGCACCAAGTGTAAAAAAATTATTTGACCTGGTGGCAATTATTCTCACAACTGATTTCCCTGCAGCTGAGTGTGTCATGGATATATATATATATATATATTTACATGCATGTGGCAGCTCTGGGAAGGGTGCCCCAGGGCTGGCTGGAACCCAACGTGCATGAGGCACCCCCTCACCCGCTGCCTCTCCTTCCCTCACTGGAGAGGAAAACATCAGGGAGTGAAAAGTTATTCAGGTGAATGAACATTTCTACAGAAAGTATACTCTCTTGGTCACGTTTTGCTAAGAAATGTCAAGCTGAGGATCTTCTTTGCCTTTGTAAAGAAATAGTCCTTCACCTGAGCGTTTAGCATCTTAGAGCCTAAAATCAGACCCAATACACTCTGTGTGCTTTCTCCTCGGGGCCACCAGACCATGCCGACCGGCACTCACCCAGGGGTCCCCGACCTTCAGGATCGAATGCCTGGTGACCTGAGGTGGAGCTGATGTAACAATAATAGAAATACAGTGCACAGGACATGTAACGTGCTTGAACCATGCTGAAACCATCCACCCAAACCCCCGCCACTGGTCTGTGGAAAAACTGTCTTCCAAGAAACCAGTCCCTGGTGCCATTAAGGCTGGGGACTGCTGTTCTAATTGGAGCCAGGCAGAAAGGAAAAAACAGCAGAGACAGAAAAAGGGGCAAACGCAGGGAGAGAGCAGTGCTGGGCTAGAGTCCATCGTACCCTCGTCCTGTCCCTATCGCTCTGTGGGCTCAAAGAGCATCTTTCCCAAAAGCCCAACGGGGTAACTGACAAAGGAGACCTGGTTGTCCTGGGCTAAAGATTAGGCTCTGATTTTATGCGGCACAGATCTGAAGCTTGTGGTCAGAAGCTTCTGCCCAGAGTGAGTGAGGTGTGGGTGAGTGGGCCCCACAATCCCACAGCAGGGCTCGTCACAGCAACAGGCAAAGCCAGGACATCCTTTGAACCTCCTCCAACTCTGACGGAGAACCAGGAAAGAAGGGATGTGCGCATGCTAAGTTGCTTCGGTAGCATCCAACTCTTTGTGATCCTATGGACTGTAGCCTGCCAGGCTCCTCGGTCCATGGGATTCTCCAGGCAAGAATACTGGAGTGGGTTGCTATGCCCCTCCTCCAGGGGATCTTCTTACCCAGAGATCGAACCCACATCTCTCTGTCTCCTGCATTGGCAGGCGGATTCTTTATCACTGAGCCACCAGGGAAGTCTGAAAAGCACCGTACACATTGGTGTATTTAAAATAATCAACAAGGACCTACTGTAAAAAATAAATAAAAATAAATATAAAACAATTTAAAAAAATACCTATTTTTTTCTAATGCTTGGAAAATCATATAATTGGGTAAGGCTTCAAACCCCCAAAAGTTCTTTACAATATTTGTAACTGACATTAGGCTCACCCCAGTGATGTTTACTCTGCACCTGCTGTATTCCAGGTCCCGGCAGGTACCCTATCACCAGCACCCAGGGATGGAATATCCGCAAGATGCGGGTTCTGCCCTTGAGGAGCCATCAAGGAGCAGATGAGTCGTGCAGCTGCTGCTCTGCAGTCTGGGGAAGTACATGCAGGAGCTAGCCCCGGCGCTCGGTGAACCACAGCAGGTATCACAGGTTGTTCCCTGAGCTTTCCAGGTGGGGAGGACGAGACATGACTTAGGTGCCAAAGCCTGCTACTTCTGGGCCAGTTCTCTCAAGCCAGTGCTACTCTGGAGTCCCTGCTGCTCTTCTGGCCAACCCACGAAGGGAGTCATGATTTCCAAAAGACGGCTGAAGTGCAGGCAGCGCTGCCTGAGCCTCCACTCTCTGGCCTGGACATTGATCATGTGGCTTCCTGTTTGTTCATCCAGACCCTGAAATCTCGGGGACCATCTATTAAATCTGACTTTACTGCTGCTGTTATAAATGCTGAGGAGCCTTCCTGACAGCATTTCCTGGTGGTCAAACAGCTGTGGTTTCACAATTACTCTCCAGAAACCGAGGGCTCTTCATTACAGGGGAGACTGAGAACATTTAAAATAGAGAAAGAAATGCCCCATGGGGTCAGAGAGCACCCTGCCTTTAATGTCTGTGGACACTGTCTGTGGGGCGAGTGAAAGCCCACACACACGGAGTCTCCTGCTGGGGTCTACGGCATCTTGAGTGGCTACTAAATTAGAAGCAAATTACTGATTTCTTTTACTTGTATTAAATCTTCCTCAGGCCTTTTAAACTTCAAGGATCATCCTTTGTGAGGCGCTTAGGTGTCACAACTAGAGGATGTGGGAACACACAGAACCTAATACTCTTTTTATTTTCCAAAATTTAAGAATTCTTATTTGTCTACCTACCTATGAAGATTGCTACCATTCCCTGGAGGGTTTTATATATTCCATAAAAAAATCACAAGTTCTCTTTAAACATGCTCTAAACCTGCCAATACTTGGGACTGCGCTGAGTGAAGCCAGGTGACCACGTGGTCTCGGAGGAGAGAGATGCTATGAGCACCTTTCGGTATCTTTGGTTTGGGGACCTGTGAACTGTGTGTCAAAATCTCCCACTTTTTTTTCTACCTGGCCCACTAAAGGAATTTTACTCTGAAACCAGTGATGGAAACAAAGGCCCTAAATGTAATGCAGAAACATCTCAGATTTTTTTCAATTGTTCAAGCAAGTCATTTTTTTGTACCTCCAAGTTGAAGACAGAACGATGCAGCACATTCAGGGTCCTCCCCGACCTAGGAAATATATATGAATTGTGACATGAATCACACCTAAAATGTGCCTATTAAGTGTCATCTGTCTCCCAAGGCTGGATTAAGATTCTGGTCTCAGGAGAAGAAAGATTCTGAGACAGGCCCAATTTTGAGACATGGAGAAGCTAAAGCTATCAGAAGGAGAAGCCTGTGACTGGTAATTACATGGAGAAAAGGGGCAGTGATGAGGTCTCACGAGATTCACCGTGAAAAGATAGGCTTGCCAACCCTTCCTCGCACTGTCCTTGGTCCAAATTAGGAACCAGATCCAAACAAGTCTGTGAGCAGAAGATCAGACGCTTGCAGGAATAATGATGGTGAAACTTCAGGAGAATACACATGCCTTCTGCATATTCTGGTTCCACCTCTGTTGCTATTTAAATATCTGGTGCTACCCGCTTTGGCAGCACTAACCTAACTTCCAGTCCAAGACATGAAGCTAAGTGAAACACCTAGGCAACCCCAAGTAGTCCTCATTTCTCGCTCAAGATGTCTGCTGGGCACAAGATTTCATGTGTCCACTCTCTAGTGTGTTCCAGGGTCAGCCTGTTGGAACTACTCTGAGAGACAGATCTGCTTACTGGGGCTCTACTGAGTGATTAGAAATCACAGAAGGCAAAGGATGATGGACATCTGCCTTGAGTAGACACAACAGAGATAACCGCACAGGTCATCCCACACTGCAGTAACCAGTGGGAGTCAGGGGCCCCAGGGGTGAGCATCTTCCCAAGGACGACCAGGTCCTTAGAGCTGCGTCTCTTGGTGGGAAGGGAGGAGAGAGTCCCAAATTTTGGGGGGAAGACAAACTAATTCAAATTACTCCCAGCTACCTTACTGACATTTTGTCATTCTATCCATCAAACTGACAGAATATTTTTCTGAGTAGGTTGCTAAGTCTAGAAATTGGAGGAATCACATGCCCTGATGGTTCAATGGTAAAGAAGCTGCCCGCCAATGCAGGAGACATGGGTTAGATCTCTGGATCTGGAAGATACCCTCGAGAAGGAAATGGCTACCCATTCCAGTATGCTTGCCTGGGAAACCCCATGGACAGAGGAGCCTGGCGGGCTCTCGTCCATGGGGTCACAAAGAGTTGAACTCAACTTAGCGACTAAAAAACAACAACAACACGGCCAGATAAGATTTCCCTTGAGAAGAGCAAACAGCAAGGGCCGTTCTCACTGCTTTTCCTAGGGGAGTAGACAATGAATTCAAGTCAGGCAGTTTTAAACTTGCATAGCGAACAGTCTCTCCTGCCTGTTTTCAACTGTGCCTTTGAACATAGTAAAAAAAGAATACAGTTCTGTAGGAGGTAAGTGGAGAGATAAATCGGCATATCTAGATAATAGAACAGTAGTCAGCACTAAACGGAAGTGAGCTATCAGGCCGTGGAAAGCCATGGAGGAACACTGGGTGCATTTTACTAAGTGAGATGCTAAAGAAGCCAATCTGGAAAGGCTACCTCCTGCACGATCCCAACTATACGACAATCTGGAAAGGATACAACTATGGAGATTACCAGAAGTTAGGAGACAGGGATGAACAGGGCGAGCACAAAGGAATTTTAGGGAGATGAAAGTATCCTGTATACTACCATAACGGAAGATACGTGTCGTCATGCATTTGTTCAAACTCATGGAATGAACGACAAGAGTGAACCCTAACGAAAACTATGCACTATGGGTAATGAGGATGTGTCAATATTCCGTAACGCACCCCCACGATGAGCGGTGTTGATAATGGGGAGACTGTGCCTGTGGGGACGGGGGTGTGTATGTGGGAATCTATGTGCCTTATGCTCACTTTTGCTGTGACACTAAGATGGCTCTAAGTAAGTAATGTTCATTAAGAAAAAAAGTTAAACAAAAAAGAGCATATACAGTTGACCCTTGAGCAATGTGGTGGTTAGGTGTGTGGACTTCCCATGCAATAGAAAATCTGTGTATAACTGTATAGTTGGCCCCCATATCCGAGGTGCCACATCCCCTGATTCCACCAACCGTGGAGCATACACGACCGTGATATTTACACTGGAAAAAAATTTGTGTGTAAGTGGATGCCTGCAGTTCAAATCTGTGATGTTTAAGGGCCAATTGTGCGTTCTCCACGTGGAAGCAAATGAATGTAAGAATGTGAGAACTATATTAACATTTATTCTGTAGATTTCACCATCACACCACAAGCATTTTAAGTGGAAGATATAACATTTGCAAGAAAATAGTTTCACTGGTTTCAGGAGAGCTTTCAAGAGGCCATTAAAGTCATCTATTTACAAAAAAGGACACACATTTGCAGAAATATTAGGGTATTAGAATATGTCTGTCTGACCTTCATATCCTTATCAATAAAGAGTATAAAGGTTTCTCCAGTTTGGGCAAAAGGACTTTTCGTAACAAGCAGGATATTATGTTACTTAAAGAAATAGATTAAGAATTTTATGAGACCACGTTCATTCCTAATTATGTTAAACATTAGAAAGATTATTAGAGCTTTTATGTCATTTAGCCTGGGATTTACATATGAAGTTCAAATTGGTTCTAAAGGATTCTAAAGATAATGCTTTCTATGATGAAATTCAAAAAACAACCAAAAAACCCCTGATGACAGATATATTTGATTAGATCCTCATTCTTTCTGTACAACAGAAATTAACTATGAACAAAGAAAATAAAGCTAACTAATGTTAAAAAAAAAATCACCCTTCAACACTGACATGTTAATAAGGAACTAACACTACATAAAAAGGAAAGATTTTAGGATCTGAAGGAAAATCATTTAGAAAGTATCTAGTCAACTGTGGCTAATATATAAAGAGTGAACTGGACACAGAGAATCTAAGTGGTGGGGCTTGGGCCCATGCATCCTGATGCCCCGGCGCCACCTTCACCATCACCATTAGCAGGTCTCAAAGATTAGGAAGCAGCAGACACAGAAGGTGAGGAAATCAACCTTCGTCCCTGCATGCTGACCACCAGGAAATCTGCCCCATGCCACCATTTTTTCTTTATAAAATCGAGTTTTAGACATTTTTTTCTTTATAGACATAATAGCCCAGTTATAGTAGGTTAGTTTTTGCCTTGATAAAAATGTTTAATGTGGGATTTTCAATTTTCTGCCAAATTGGCAGTAGTGCTTAACTTTTGAAAAAAGTCCACTTTGGGGCTTTATCACCTTTCAGTTCAGTTCAGTTCAGTCACTCAATCGTTTCTGACTCTCTGCAACCCCATGGACTGCAGCACGCCAGGCCTCCCTGTCCATCACCAACTCCCAGAGTCCACCCAAACCCATGTCCATTGAGTTGGTGATGCCATCCAACCATCTCATTCTCTGTCGTCCCCTTCTCCTCCTGCCCTCAATCTTTCCCAGCATCAGGGTCTTTACACCTTTAAAAATTACTAAAAAAACCCAAACACCCAACCAAATGATATATATAGATTAAAGAATAAGCAAGTCCCCCCAGCCTCTGTAAGAGACCCACCCCAGAGAGCCCGCGAGGCCGGCGCGGTCCGCCCCAGGCACTCACTGCGTAGGCTCCCCACACTGGGCACAGGCTGGGTCCGGGGTGGCAGGGTGCTGTGGTAGGGAGGGGTGGTGCTGAACAGGATATCGTTGGGCAGTGCCTGGTCAAGGATGGAACTGCGGGAGCTGCCAAAGGAAGAGCCCCTGCGATGGCTGCAGATGCTCTCGTCCGAGAGGGTGCGGTACAGTGAGCGCCGTGGAGACAGGTTCCCATAGAACGAGAACTAGGGGTTCACACAGGGGAGAGAGGAGAACAGACATCAGAAAGCTGGAAGCGTGGAGCTCACCTAACTAGGGTGGGTCCCGAACCTGCCCTGTGGGCATCTCTGAGCTGTCCCCAGGAAGGCTCAGGGCTGCAGCTCAGCGATGTTACACCAGGCACTTGGGTCACAGACACAAACAAAGGCTTCCTGCAGTTATTGGATTTGAATGTTTTCCTCCTCTGACGTTCTGTGAAATATTACCAGGAATTAGACATGCACAGCTTTATTAATTCTGAAATGTTAAATGGCAGCTCCATTACCATATAGCCACGGCAGCTTCTGGAAATACAGAAGGTCGCCATTCAAGGCAATAGTTATTTGAAACCACACCGACTGCTGGCTTGATTTTAATTAGAAATGACTGCATTTTAATATTAGGTGATTTCTGTACCAATCACCTACATGTGAGCTTCAATCTAATCTAGGTAATAACATCAATTTTTTGAGCAGAGCAGCTTTCTACATTGAACAAAAAGGTTCAAGAAAGACAGTATCAGTCCAGGAAAATCTTATTGTCTATGCACTTTAAAGTAACACTCATAAAAGTTTATTACCGTTACTGAAAATTGAGTTATAGTAGTCAATCATAATTGGATTTAAAGAAACCATTAAAAGTATTGTTAAATCATAGATGGAGTAAGGAAAATTCATACTAGTGAAGCAAGCAGTCAAAAACTCAAGAAAAATTTAATCAAATCTGAGTTTCTAACTCATATTCTGAACCACATTCCTTATTCCTTTTGCATCAATACTAGTAAAAGCCAGAAAGTTTGCATCAAGCAAATATAGAAACGGCTATTTACGTTTGTCAATGCAGCCACAAGGCTAAAAATATTTCTATTGTATGCGTTCCTTCCATTCTGTCGACGCTGTCCAACTGATGAATGGGAACCAGAGTGTGTATGAACTACAAAGTTTACACCATGAAAAGAAGGCAGTTTGTCTTAGAAGAAAAAAAGAAAAATGTCAAGGAGAAGTTCGTTCCTATTAAAAGAAAAGGCATTTGCATTTTTGGTACAACAGCCTGCACCCAAGCTCATATAGTACCATATACGTGATTGGATACAAGTTAAAAAAAAAGAAAAAAAAGACTCATTCTGTTGAATTCTGCTGGGATTCCCACTTCACACACGACCAGCAGGCTCTTCAGAACTCGATTACAGACCCATTAGATTAAAGCAGCTTTGAGGTAGCATCTCATTAGACTGTTACTCTCAGAACACAATTAGGTTAATTGCAGCATTGTTTTATTATAGGGAAGAGAGGGAGCACAAAGACTTGCTGTTTATCCTGATCACAGTCAAGACGGCAATGCCTGACTTTTTTCTTTTCATTTGGACAAGAGAGTGCTGAATTAGCAGGGAGAAGGCTGCACTCCATTGCTCACTGCCGCCAAATACTTATGGGCACATCACATCACCATTCGGGCCCTCAGGTACTTGCCAAAAGAGGAGACTGGACTAGACTGCCTGTGAGCTCCTTTTCGTACCTTCCACACATTAACCAAGAGGCTTGAGGGACTGTAACAATGAATGACAACGCTAAAGCGAGTAAGGACACTAGGTGATCTGATGGTAGCAACAGGCGGCAGAGTACGTAACTCCTGCCCATTTGTGGGACAGGATGACAACGCAGCAGGATGGCTTAGACAACCCACCCTTGGTACAGTTCTGGAGCAAAAAAGTCAGGCGGTGTGAGTTTTAACAGCTCTTGTTTCTGACTACCCGTCATGGGTCCCGTGCGAGGCTGGTTCTTATGTCCGCTATAAGCCTGTAAATTCTGCAGTACACTTATCATTGCCTCCTTTTTGCAGAGGACAACACTCGGCCAAGAAGTTAAGTCACATGTACAAAATCACATAGCTAAAAAATAAAAAAGCAAATCACAGAGCCAATGTACAAAATCACGTGGTGAAAAGGAAAAAGAAAAATGAAAAAGACATGCCACATGGCTGACTGTCCTCGCAGCTAAGAGGTGAGGCCATGCCTGCCTGCTTGGAGCTCCCTCTATCCGTCCAGAAGTCTCCCTTCCAGACCTGTCGCAGCCTTACTCCGCTTCCTGGTGGAATAAGTGTCAAAATGGCCCTGGGAGTCCTGGCGTCTCTTTAGGCATTTCCTTAGTGTTTCTGGTAACTTCAAAGCTACACAAAAGTCACTGACCTTCCTCCTCCCCTCCTCCACCGAGGGGCTGTCGGGAAGCATCAGTTTCAGAAAGTCTTCTTTCGAGAGCACGTGCTGAGTTTCTGAGACAGCATCTCCCACCACTGCTTGCTGCTGAGCTGCCGAGGACAGCAGGTCCATCTCGCTGTACAGCCTGGGAGGAAATTAAGATGGGTCATCGGCATATGTAAAGCGCCTGTACCCTTACGGACTAAAATCCATTCTCCACCTTCAACCACCACATTCACACACACACACACACCCAGCTCTTAATTATTGAGCGAGTTCACTTTAGCCACATCTCCTCTGGATCCCCATGCTATCTCACATGTATGAAATGAGCTCAACAGCAGAGTTAGGGTTCTGAATAATTCAGAGACAAATCAGATCCCCAAAGCCCTGAATGAGAAAACAGAGTCAACTTTTCAAACAAGGCTGTGTGTTCCCTTTCCTAATCCGTATCAGAAAACAGTTTCAATAATTCATCAGAGATTATCCTGTGTTCTTTGAAGGAAGCCTGGTGCTTCTCAGGAAATTGAAAGAGCCTTTCTCTTGTGGCTGGACAAACACACCCCACCGCCCATCCAGCAACACAGAGCGCAGGACTCTGGGGAACTTGACACTGAAGAGTAATCGATCTGGGCACATGCCAAGCATTTTTATTATCAGCAATTTCACAGAGCCGCTTCAATAACTAAAGAAGCTGTCTCCCTTATCAGTGTATAGAAATGTATTTATGGACAACAAAAGACTATCTAGCTGAATTACTGTTTTTGCTGCTTTTCCAGGGAAAAAACTGGGGAGTTATTTTTTAAAAGCTTTGGTCTGAAACATTGCTGAAGACATGATGGGTATAGAACCAGGGGCTGGACTGTCAGCAGAGATGGATGGGCCACGTGACCCAGAAATGTGATGCTGGTCCAGGGAGGCAGGCCACAGAGGATGACCTGTGTCACCGTCCTGTGTCACAGAGGTGACCCTATTTCTAACGCAAGGCTATTGCGTCACAGGGGAATGGCTTGCTGAGAAGTTATCAGGATATGACACACACAGACATGCTCAAAATTAAGAACTATTTATCTGAAATTGCTACAGCTCTTGCTTTGTTCTCGAGTTAGGTGCGGCGTCCCAAACTTTTTGGCTCTGGAAGCACCAGCAATGCTGATGACATGAATATAGCGACTGGGGCAGAAACTATAAAAATCTCTAAATGTGACTGAAGATCTGGTTGGCTTGCAGGATGGCAGGGCATGAAGATGGAGCTAAAAAAGAACCCAAGACCCGGGGGGATAGGGGTTCTGCGCAAAAGCCATGTGGGAAAACAGACCCTAGAGTTTTTGTGAAGAGGGCTTCAGATGTGCGCAGCTGTGGGCCCTGAGATTTGGGGTGGAGGCATGCAAGAGCTCCAGGCCCTATTTACTCTGGGAAAGACACAGGGGAGAAAAACCCAAACACAGGTCTTCCCATTAACTGCTAAATGAAAATGTAATACCTAGAGTTGCTGATACATGTACTCTCCCAGTTTCCCCATGTTTTTGAATAAAATTGCTAGCGTTTTCTGCTAACTTAAGTGCCTTTATTAAAATTACCAAACGATATGTCAGAGAGTGGGCTTCCCAGGTGCTGCAGTGAAATAACACATCTGTGAACTGCCTATGAAATACTGCCGTTAGTAACTGCTACACTTTCTCTCCTCCCTGAGATGGGGTATTCTTGAAAACGGGACGTCGGATGTAATTAGCTTTGTATCTCTAATGCCTAGTGTAATTCTCCACGTGGGTAAACCCAGCATGGTGGTGACCACTACCATATATCTAGAGTATTCTCGGGACATTGAGGGTCTGCAGATGGTATGAGCTGCACTGTGCTCAAGGCACACGTTCACGGCTGCTTAATAATGAGCCAGGAAGCAGCTCTCGTTTGCTGCACTTTAAAACATGCTGCTGCTGCTACGTTGCTTCAGTCCGACTCTGCGACCCCATAGACGGCAGCCCACCAGGCCCCACCGTCCCTGGGATTCTCCAGGCAAGAACATTGGAGTGGGTTGCCGTTTCCTTCTCCAATGCATAAAAGTGAAAAGTGAAAGTGAAATCGCTCAGTCGTGTCTGACTCTTAGCGACCCCATGGACTGCAGCCTACCAGGCTCCTCCGTCCATGGGATTTTCCAGGCAAGAGTACTGGAGTGGGTTGCTCTTTCCTTCTCTAGGAGATCTTGCCAACGCAAGAACTGAACCTGAGTTTCCTGTGTCTCCTGCATTGGGAGGTGTGCTCTTTACCACTGAGCCACCAGGGAAGCCCCAGAATATAGCTTTATGGGCAATTTCTGCATCATGAGAAACTTCAAGGGGGCACAACTTGTTTATATTTTGTGTCCACTGAGACACGAATATTTGCTAGTTCTCAGAGGGACACACATGATGCTGGCTGATCTTTTTTAAAGTGTATCCTTCAGTGATTTGGTAACACATTATTTTGACAAATCTCAATACAGTTGGCAAGTCCTGGAGGACCACAGTCATGATACATTACCATGTCTGCGTGAGATGGACGGTACATCTGACAGGATGAGCAGGGCCCGTGAGAAAAGCCTTGGGGAGGCCTGGGTTCGAGTCCCAGCACCCAGCTGGTGTGATGAGGAGAAATAACCCCTCTGCCCTCCAGAGACACGAACCCCTCACTCACAATACTCCCCATGCTGGCTCTATTTTATGAAGTCAGTGCTGCTAAACAAGTGTTACAATGCACCAATGCTGAGGCTCTCTAGGGAGAAATGTCCAAGTGGGTTCCTTCACCCTTTCCTGGCTCTTCAAGGAGACCCTTAGGGAAGATACAGCCCCTCAATGATGTGCAGAGAACTTCTACAAATAACTGGTGGAACACAGGAGCCTCAGAACGGACCCCTGTGAAGCACCGGAAGAGTATCAGACAGAAGTACCAATGTGACCCCAGGAACATGTGTTCATAAAATGTGGTCATCTCTAAAAAATTTCTTTCTAAACAACTTCTTTGCAATTACTGGCATGATGGGTTTTTCCTGAAAAAAAAAAGAAAAAAGACTGCATATTCAATTTTCATTTTATTTTAAATTCCTATTATTTTTTAAAAAATGAGTGATATGATGATCTTTTACTTATCTATGTTTTGATGCATGGCATGTGAGATTCTCCAACCAGGGATCAACCTGTACCTCTTGCATTGGTAGCGTGGAATCTTAACTTCCGGACCACCAGGGAAGTCCTCTATGTTCAAGTTTAGCATTAAAATTAATTTTAATTTAGAAGGCAATATCATGCTAGACATATTTAAAAAGTGGGGTCATTTCTTAAGGGAAATAGTGATCCTAGCTCATGGGCTAAACTTAAGATCTAGAAGAGCTCTCTGAAGATAGCTGTAGGTCTCGTGCACTGTTCACGCTGATGCCACAAGCCGACATAGCAAAAGACTGATGTCATCATTTAGTGCATGTGAAGGTTAATTTTTAAGGCTGTCCTTTAAAAATGTGAGCTTCCCTGATAGCTCACTTGATAAAGAATCCACCTACAATGCAGCAGACCCTGGTTCAATTCCTGGGTTGGGAAGATCCGCTAGAAAAGGGATAGGCTACCCACTCCAGTGTTCTTGGGCTTCCCTTGTGGCTCAGCTGGTAAAGAATCTGCCTGCAACGTGGGAGACCTGGGTTTGAAAATCCCCTGGAGAAGGGAAAGGCTACCCACTCCAGTATTTTGGACTGAAGAATTCCATGGACTGTATAGTCCATGGGGTCCAAAGGAGTTGGACACGACTGAGCAACTTCCACTTTTTTCACATCAAAGAATAAGCAAATCACCAGCTACTATAAATGGCCCTGACCAGCCTTGACTTGCATTCTCAAAATGTGATTGCTTTGTCTCTTCAAAGACATGGAAGTTTTCACACATGTTACGGAACTGGTTATTAGTATTTTTTATCTTTTCTTTTTTCCAACAGATACAAAACATCCCTCCGTACTTGCCCCCACAAATGTGACAGCTGAAAGGGAAATCAAAGTCATGTTAAAATTCGGGGGAATAGAGACTTTTCTGTAAGGCTAGGGTTAAGAATGCACCTTGCAATTCAGGGGACATGGGTTCTATCCCTGACTGGGAAACTTAAAATCCCACATGCCTCAGGGCAACCAAGCCTGAGGGCAGCAAATACTGACCCTGCATGCTCCAACCAGAGAGTCCATGCATCTCAACGAAAGATCCCGAGCGCTCAGCTAAGACCTGATGCAGCCAAATCAATCACTTGATTAATTAACTTTTAAAAAATTAGGTGGGATTTTTTTCTTTCGTGCTATCACACAACATCTTTGGAGACGGTAATGGCAACCTACTCCAGTACTCTTGTCTGGAAAATCCCATGGATGGAGGAGCCTGGTAGGCTGCAGTCCATGGGGTCGCTAAGAGTTGGGCACAACTGAGCGACTTCACTTTCACTTTTCACTTTCATGCATTGGAGAAGGAAATGGCAACCCACTCCAGTGTTCCTGCCTGGAGAATCTCAGGGACAGAGGAGCCTGGTGGGCTGCCGTCTATGGGGTCGCCCAGAGTCGGACACTACTGAAGTGACTTAGCAGTAGCAGCAACAACACCTTTAGGAAACACACAGGCTTTGTGGGAATTCACACTGTCCTTGACCGTAGTTATTTACAGGATCTATACTCACACCACGGGCTTCTCTGGTGGCTCAGACGGTAAAGAACCTGCCTGCAATGCAGGAGACCTGAGTTGAGTCCCTGGGTTGGGAAGACTCCCTGGAGAAGGGCATGGCAACCAACTCCAGTATTCTTGCCTGGGGAATCCCATGGACAGAGTAGCCTGGCAGACTGCAGTCCGTGGGGTCACAAAAGAGTCAGACATGACTGAAACGACTTAGCAAGCATACTCAGACCATCACTAGCACACAACCCTGATTTTTCTATTGCAGACAGATTTTTGAATATAAAAATGACAAATAGAAATCTGTTTTAAAGTTACATGAGAATATCAAGGAAAGAGAGGACTTTTCAAGGCAAACATAAATGCCAACATTTAAAGAGTTTTACAAAGACATTTCTCAATTATTCTGTTTGAGAAGATTTGTTTCTACTGGGGAAAAAGTACATTAGCTTAGTCCACGCCCCAGACACCCAAGGCTGCCACCGGATACCACCTTACCCCTGACACTCAGCCACTTCAGGCTCCTCAGGTGGCGGGCTGTCTTCCGACTTCTTCCAGCCGATGATGTATTTGTTCACTGCCGCCTGCCTGTGGTAGGCCTTGGACATGGACCCTGGGGCCTGCTGACCACTGCCGTGAGACACGATGTACACTTTGGACGTATCCAGAGACCCGCTGCTTTTCGAACAGTGAGCCGAGGGGCTTCCTGAATGGTGTGAGCCACTGGGGAGACAGACAGACCGAAGCTGTGATACGATCCGATCTCAGCAGTGGGCACGTTACCAACCTTGGAGCCACCATGACTCCTGTCCTCTGTGAGCAAAACTGGGCAGGCGTGGCTGTCTCTCTGCTGAGCCTTTCTTTCCACAGGCTGAGGATGTTCATGTGCAAAACTATACGCCTGTGGCCAGAAGGATGTTCCAAGCACAATTAGGAGAAATCTAATAGAAAAATGGGCGCCACACCGATGCCTCCAAAGAAAAGAAACTCCAATGGTAAATAAACATAAGAGAAGGGGCTCAACCCAGGGAAACGCCCGTGCAAATCATAGCAGGGTATCAGGCATGTTCTCCAGATTGGCAAAAATGGGACAGTCTGATGATGAGTGCCCAGTGTTCACCAGGATGTGGGGCAGCGACTCCTCCCACTGCTGGTGGGAGTGAGAGTGGCAGACAGTTTGGAAAGCAGTCTAGGCATTACCTGTAAAGGTGGGCAGCTGCTTAGCCTATGAGCCAGCAGTTCTTCTCCTAAGCGCACACCCGGGCCAAGCCTCTGCATGGGTGTGGCTGGAAACAGGCAACGGAAGTGCTGACAGAAGCACTGATTCGAACAGCTCCCCCATAGAGGCATCGGCACTGAACGGAGGGTCAATTAGCAAACATGGGTGAGGAAACGAAAAACTCCAGGGAAACACCAGGAAGGACTGGGCAGAGGCTGTGGACAATTGGGGTGAACTTCCCAAACAAAGTGGAAAAAGGAGCAGGTCACACAGAAAGGATCAAGCATGGCTCCATTTTTAAAGTGAGTTCATAAACAGGTGAAACTGAAGGATATGTTGTTCAGGAATGTACGAATCCATAGTGAAATGTAGAGAAAAGCGAGGGGGATGGTCATTGCCAAAGCCAGGCCAGGGGCTACCTTGAGGGGGAAGAGAAGGGCTTGTGACTGGACAATACTCGGGGATCCTGACACAGTAGAGTCGATTCCTCAATCCAGTGTGGGTATATGGATGCTTGCTGTGTTACTGTGTGATATGAAATAATATTCAAAAGACAAAATCCCTAAAAACAACTTAAAGGTCAGCTGAAGCCAGAAGGACTAATGACTCCCATGGGCTGTATGACCATCCCTAGAAATATAAAAACCTAAAGATCTTTTTTTTTAAATTCAGGAAAATCAAGATTCTAATGTTTTATGAAAAATAAGTAAGAACAGAGATCAGGAATCATTTTATGAAGTCGTAAATGTTTCAGTTACAGTTCTAACATCAGAGTTTGGGAAGGCAGGTGAGCATCGCTTTCAGAAACCCTGACACACAGGTGTGCCTCAAGGGTTCTGGAGCCAGACTGCTGTCACAACAGGGAGACCCTGGACTCGTTTACTAAGCTCAGCTTTCTGATCTGTAAAACGCATACAAGGCCTGTCCAGTGGTTAAGACTTCACCTTCCAATGCAGGGGGTGTGGGCTGATCCTTGGTTGGGGTGCTATGATCTCACGCATCTTGGGGCCAAGAAAATAAAACATAACATAGAAGCAATATTGTAGCAAATTCAATAAAAACTTTTTAAATGGTCCGCATCAAAAAAATAAAAACTTTAAAAGCAAAACAAAACAAAAAAACCTGATAAATACTCTTGACCTCAGAGAATTGCTCCGAAGATTTTTCTGAATTAATATTAGTGAAGTAAATGCCGTTAATTTGCTTTTTAGAGTGGTGCATCAAAGAATTATTCACAAGTTCTTGCCATTGGGAGAATTTACCACAGGGTTCCTCACATGATAGCCCCTAGATAAAATAAAATCTTATTCTGAAATCAAACCTGTATACAAAGCAAGGATCATTCAATGACGGAAGCTAAAAAAAAGTCTAATATTAAAAATGATTTTGAAATGGACTTTTTATAAAGGCTCTGAAGGTAAAACAAAACTCAATAAAATAACCCATCTTTGGGTCTTTGTATGTTGGAGACATGGTGGCATTTGAAAAATTATCACACAAAACAAATAAAACACTGCATCTATTTGCTCCTCTGAATCACTTGGTTCCTGGTGGTAAGTCTGGTGTCCCTCAGTAGGATGGTGGCGGTGGCGGCGGTGATGTAGTCACTCAGTCATGTCCAACTCTTTGTGACCCCATGGATTACAGTCTGCCAGGCTCCTCTGTCCATGGGATTCTCCAGGCAAGAATACTGGAGTGGGTTGCCATTTCCTCCTCCAGGGGATCTTCCTGACCCAGGAATCGAACCCTGGTCTCCTGCATTGCAGGCAGATTCTTTACCAGCTGAGCTATAAGGGAAGCCCCGAGGCTCCCTCAATTTGGGGTCCAGGTCCGTGCCCTGGGAAAGATGTTGTACTGCCGTCCCCTGACCCAAGGTAACCTAAGCAACAGGCAAGGAAGGTTGCATATTGTCACCCTGCTTATTTAACTTATATGCAGAGTACATCATGAGAAACGCTGGACTGGAAGAAACACAAGCTGGAATCAAGACTGCCGGGAGAAATATCAATAACCTCAGATATGCAGATGACACCACCCTTATGGCAGAAAGTGAAGAGAACTAAAAAGCCTCTTGATGAAAGTGAAAGTGGAGAGTGAAAAAGTTGGCTTAAAGCTCAACATTCAGAAAACGAAGATCATGGCATCCAGTCCCACCACTTCATGGGAAATAGATGGGGAAACAGTGGAAACAGTGTCAGACTTTATTTTTCTGGGCTCCAAAATCACTGCAGATGGTGACTACAGCCATGAAATTAAAAGACGCTTACTCCTTGGAAGAAAAGTTACGACCAACCTAGATAGCATATTCAAAAGCAGAGACATTGCTTTGCCAACAAACGTCCGTCTAATCAAGGCTATGGTTTTTCCTGTGGTCATGTATGGATGTGAGAGTTGGACTGTGAAGAAGGCTGAGTGCTGAAGAATTGATGCTTTTGAACTGTGGTGTTGGAGAAGACTCCTTGGACTGCAAGGAGATCCAACCAGTCCATTCTGAAGGAGGTCAGTCCTGGGATTTCTTTGGAGGGAATGATGCTGAAGCTGAAACTCCGGTACTTTGGCCACCTCATGAGAAGAGCTGACTCACTGGAAAAGACTCTGATGTTGGGAGGGATTGGGGGCAGGAGGAGAAGGGGATGACGGAGGATGAGATGGCTGGATGGCATCACTGACTCAATGGACGTGAGTCTGAGTGAACTCTGGGCGTTGGTGATGGACAGGGAGGCCTGGCGTGCTGCGATTCACGGGGTTGCAAAGAGTCGGACAGGACTGAGTGACTGAACTGAACTGAAGAGGTGGTGCTATGATAATGAACTCTCTCCACTTCCTGGGTGTATACCAGTTAGTAATCCCCCAACAGGAAAACTCCTTCTGTTGGCAATGGGCTCTGAAGGCCTGTATGTCTTTCTCCTAACCTTGTTTTGAAAAACTCCAGATCTACAGAAACGGTATAAAGACAGGAGATACCCATCATCGAGATGTAATAGTTGTTACTCTCTGGCTACAGCTGCATCATTTTTCTCTGAACCATCTAGAAGTAGCTGTAGACTTTATGACATCATACTTTCATATTTCCATACATATTTCCTAATAATAAAGATACTCTCCCACAGAGGACCAATGTGATAATCACAAATCAGGCATTAATGCACTATTATTACCTAATACCCACTCCACAGTCTCATTTCTCAGCTGTCCAACATGGCTTATGGCTTCAGTTTCCCCATTCAGAACTCGGGCAGGACTGTGCATTGCCTTCAGTTATCATGCATTTCAAAGCCTTTGATTATCCCTGAGATATTTTAAAGTCTAGGGTATCCATGCATGCGTGTGTGCTAAGTCGCTTCAGTCATCTCAGACTCTTGGTGACCCTATGGACTGTAGCCCTCCTTTGTCCACGGGGCTCCTCCAGGCAAGAATACTAGAGCAGATTTCCATGCCCTCCTCCAACGGATCTTCCAGACCCAGGGACTGAACCCGTGGCTCTTATGTCTCCTGCACTGCAGGTGTGTTCTTTACCACTAATGCCACCTGGGAAGCCCAGGGCATCCCTAGTCTAATGTAATTAATATGATGCATGGAACACCCAAATTTATCTTCTGAAATCACCAAATGGAACGCTTTTGGAAAATGTGTTGTGAATAACAATAGTATGGTCCAAGCCTGATGTGTTTTTCCATTTGTTTATAAAATAGATTTTCCTCACTTCAGTTCAGTTCAGTTCAGTCACTCAGTCGTGTCCGACTCTTTGCGACCCCATGAATCACAGCACACCAGGCCTCCCTGTCCATCACCAACTCCCGGAGTTCACTCAGACTCACGTCCATCGAGTCAATGATGCCATCCAGCCATCTCATCCTCTGTTGTCCCCTTCTCCTCCTGCCCCCAATCCCTCCCAGCATAAGAGTCTTTTCCAATGAGTCAACTCTTTGCTTGAGGTGGCCAAAGTACCGGAGTTTCAGCTTTAGCATCATTCCTTCCAAAGAAATCCCAGGACTGATCTCCTTCAGAATGGACTGGTTGGATCTCCTTGCAGTCCAAGGGACTCTCAAGAGTCTTCTCCAACACCACAGTTTAAAAGCATCAATTCTTAGGCTTGATTAAAAATGTCTTTTACCCCAATAGTAAGAAATTTTAAAGTTAAACTCTAAGAACAAAGGTACTGAATCCATTTGACAAGCAATATGGCAAAAACTTGTGTTTAGCAGCAGTAGCATCGTTTTTCTCTGAAGCTGGTAAACATCCTAGACTATTAGCAATACAATTTTGGGGAATCTTTTCCTTCTAGATTCAAGTTATTATTTTTCGAGTTTTATTGCCAACTTCCCATCCTTTGTACTAAGAGTGTGATGACATGAATAAGGGTAAGCAACAGATAATCACATGAGCCATTTACAGGAGAATACAGAACATGGGTTTTTTTGGCAGTTGATTTATTTCACTTTGCAAAAGCTTGGTTAGGCTCAGATGAATACAGCTTTGTATTCTGAGCTCTTATCTAAGTGCCCTGCCGTTGCAGGAAAAAGAAAACAAACCAACCCAAACGGGTTTGCTGAATTAGAAGCCCGGAGAAGCAGGAGAGAACAGGCTGGGAATATGCTGGTGCTGCTTAATGGGTGGTGATTCCTGCACACCCACAGTGTACCCGTTCCCCGCTCACACCAGTGCGGCTTGTCTTTATGAGTTGTAAATCTCTTCCCTGTTCTCAGTACAATCCCAGAAAAATACCACATACACAACTCACACTTGCTTTATTCCTGGATGGCTGTTCGGAGCATGCGCGTGTGTGGCGGGGCTGGTGGGGATGGTAGTGGTCGTTGGTGATGAAAATCCAGAATCAGAGCGTGAAGGGTGTTCCACATACAGGTCTGGGCTCCTGACACTGGGAACAGTTAACCTCTGCACCTCCGACTTCCGTAGGCTACCACGCACTGGTTTACTAACTCAATCAACAAATGCGTATCAACAGTCTTCTTAGACTTCCTTCCTGCATTCAACAAACACTGCAACGCCTACCACGTTTAAGAGCCTGTGCTAAGTGCTGCGGGTACAAGGAAGCAGACAGGTCCAGGCTTTTGAGTGAAGGGAAGACTGCAGCCGGGGAGGGGGGCGATGTGGACGGGACAGGATAAGCTGTGAGCACAGACCACCTCACTGTGGAATGAAAAGATCTGCTGCCACATCGGTGGGCAAGAAACGTCACAGCCATCAGCGGTTTCTGGCCTCCAGAGGTGAACGAGGGCTCCCCGAACAACAAAAGGATTGTCACAAGCTGAAAGCAGAGAGTTCCTTTATTTGGTCGACATCACCCAGGGCGGGAGTGCTGAGAAGCAGCTGAGACATGGTGAGATAGACTGTGCAGGGCTGGGGGTGACTAGCCAGGATGCTCAGTGCCGATGCCAGCCCCTAAGAGCCTCTTCTCCTCTTTCGCTCCCTGGACCACTCCTGGTCACAACTGAGACCCTGGGCGGTGGGCCTCAGCTCTGAGCTGACCACACAAGCAGACGAGGACAGTGCACAGCTGACGACACTCATCACCACGGAGAATGGGTGCCCCAGGCTGGGCCCCAGCATTTCTGGATCTGCCAAGTCTCATCACTGCTGCGGTAGCTAGGTCCGTTATGCTCTAATGAGCCAAGTTCCTTTTGCCTCGAAGTACCAACATTTCAAATCTTATTTTAAATATAAAATATTAATATAGATAGTACTTAAAAATACTTAAAAACATTTTAAAGTTAAAAATCATTAAAAAAATTTAAAACTAAAAAATTAGAGTATTTAAATTATTACTTTCTCTAGCCCTTCTGCAGGGGACAGACAGGAGGAGGACGTGCTCAAAAGATTTAATTTACTGACAAATTCCACACGAACCAAAGCTGCAACTGAAGTTGAAATGTGGCTTTAAAGTCACTGTCCACTAAGAATGGCAAGAAAAAGGCTTCTGGATGGCAAAGAAGACCCTCACTCAGCCCATGGCCCTTCTACAACCACTGTGCACATGTTTAGTGTGAAGCATGGGCGGGGAAGGAGAAACATCGACCAGAAACGCAATCTAGCACCTCCCAGCGCTTTCTACTCATCTGACCCATCACATTAATGGATGCTTACGGTACTCCAGAAAATCTACTTCAAATCCCTGTTAATATCCCGACTCGACTCATAAATGAAGGTGCTCTGAAAGCAGTTTTCACAGAAATTTTCCTCAACAGTAATATAAAATTCTGTTTATGATGCCATTTACACTTGTCCAGCAAGGTTATCAGAAAACCAGCTGCCGTACAAATCTTCTACACTTTGAACAAACATTAGAAGGTTACAAAATGATCATTTGTGCTACTAAGACACAGATGATGATGTTAGTGACAGGAAAAGAAAAGCAGGAGGCAGCAGCGAGCATGTGTGTGTTACAGGCATCTTCGTGCTTTCAATTTATGTAAAAAAATTAACTTATGTTAATTTCCAGGACTAAGAAGTCTAAAACTTTTTTCAACAAGATGAGACATATCCCATGATATCATGAAAATCAAGGCACTGCTGATGAGGTCTCTGCCTCAACTGAGAGGTTGGCCGAAGCAATTCACGTGTCTGTGTGAGGTCACAGAGAGCCTCGCTATGGTCCATCGGTTCATCCCTCTAGGCTCAGCAGAGACCATGTGAGGATGAGGGGCAGGTAGAGTGAAGGGCAGGGCCAAGGAGCACAGAGGCCCGTGTGTTGAACCCAATGCCGGCCTTGAGCATCGTCACTGGCCATGGCCCTGGATGCCTGGAGGGACAGTCCTATCACTGTTCATCTGGCTACCCTCCAGCAGCTGGAAGACCTGGGGAAAGTTAGACGATGACTCAGAGCTGAAGGAGGGAAGGCCTTGCAGACAAGAAGGAAAATGACAGGGGTCATTGGTGTGCCGGAAATTCTAGCCACGGCCAAACCTGTATCATTGCAGTTCTTTGCTTGGTCTTTGAAGGGAGGAATCACCAGTGATGTGTTTTAAAGTCACTGTACACTTTTGTCATATGGGAATTGAAAACTACTCATAAAAATATACACACCTACAGTTAGAACGTAATTCCTTTAAATGTAACTAGTCATTATATTGAAAAAGAAAGTGGATCATCAATCTGAACACATTTCCAGTACACAGTTGTGTAAGGGGGCCCGTGGAACAGGAGAATGGGGCACAGGCTTTCAGGCGGACAACACAGAGACCACCCCTCGTTACCGTCCGTCATCATCTGAGTACCGTCCAGCTGTTACCACACCTCCTGAAAATCTGGGACAACAAACTGAACTTTACACTTTTTGGGGGGCACATGAGATCTTAGTTTCCCAACCAGGGGTCAAACCCATGCCTGCTGTAGTGAGAGCATGGAGTCTTAACCACTGAACCACCAGGGAAGTCCCAGGGACAACAAATTGAACTGACAGAGAAACATGAGTGGCCTGATGACAGCCGTGAGCACCTCTGTTTCGTTTTCTCTCCAATTTAAAGAGAAAAGAAGATGTAATCACAAACTTGTTCACATGCACATTTCAAATGAGCCGCTGGACACAAGCCCTCCATCTGAAGTCAGGCAGTTTGGCCCACAGGAGACAATGATCTCAGGCACCTTCTGGTCCTATTTCAGGCCCCTGCCCCCACCCCAGCAGCAGATGATGGTGCCCAGGGTGCCCCAAGTAGCTGCTGGTCACAGCGTGGGGAGGTCCTTACCTGGAGTGGGACGATATCTCACTGAGGTCGCCCAGGCTGCCGTCGGCAGCCCCACTGGTGGAGATGCCAGGCGCATAGCCATGGACTGCATACATCTTGGCCTGCTCATCATCGGGCCCCGGGATGTCGGAGTCGGCCCACTGCTCTGCCCGCCCATGGACCAGGGACCGGCTGCCCGCCAGGTGCACGGGGCCCAGGACTGCAGCGGGCATGCATGGGGCCGTGTCGATGCCACTGTCCGTGGAGGCCCCCTTGATGTACGTCAGCCCCAGCAACTCGGGATCCATGAGGTCCCCAGACCCAAAGTGCTTGTCGTCGCTGTTGCTGGAGGTGTTGCTGGATAGCGTGTTGCTGCTGGAGTGGCTGGAGCAGCTTTTATCTCCGATCTTGAGAAGAGAGAAACGGGGAGGCTTCAGACAAACCCCACACTCTGCTTCTACACGAAGGCGATTATTCTCCCCAGACTCACGAAGCTACAGACCTGATGATTTCCCCGAACCCTTTCTACTTGCTTGTCAGAGGGAAGCAAGGCAAGAATTTACTTTTCAAAAACATCTTGGTTTCATGCAAAAGTCCCTGAGTCATAATTCCTCCCATCATTCATCTTAAGTTAAATGGGTATCTTTTCAAGTCTTTGTTCAATTATCTGTACATGAACACAAAAGTATTGCCACCCTGTCACTAATCGGAAAGTAGTTAACGAAGGTTCTAGAAGCTGGGGAAGTACATGGGGAATTAAGAGGAGGAAAGCGGCCTTTCTTCAGAGAATGATCCTGTGACAAGGGACAGGGCCAGTCCTGGGTGTGGGGTAGAAGACCTGGGTTTGAATCTCAGTGGGGGGACCCTGGCCAGTCACTCAGCTCCTGTCTGCGCTTATTACGCTGAGCACAGGGATTACTGTGCAGACCCAACCAGCTCACGTGTGCAGAGGCACTGTGTAAGCATGAGCCACACCCACCCCCCAGAGCCCCAGTCAGGAAAGACCCGGGGATGATGAGGCGGGGTACTCTTGGGGGTGCACTGAGGTCCCTGGAAGATGAAACCAAGAGAGCAGACTAAATGTCCCATCTGATGATGGGACAGACACGACCCCTCCTCTCAGCCTGGATGGTCAGCCAAGGGCTGTGGAGTCATGAGATCCAGCCACCTGTGATTTTCAAGTGGTTTGGCCCTTCCTTCTTTCCGTTTTCCCTTTCTTCCCTCCATCCCTCTCTTCTTCCTTCTTTCCCTCCACCCTATCAGATCCTTAAGCAAATCCCGATGCCCTTTGTTATCACGAATGGATCTTCTCAAGTTCACCCCTCCCCTCCCCCACTCTCCCTGTGCTGGTGCCATCAGTTGGCTCCATGAGGCTGGCTCGAGACAAGGTTAGGATACAGCTGAGAGATGGAGGCCACATGTTTGCAGGTAACAGCTCTGAGGCTGGCCAATGACACATGGAGGAGGAGAAGAAAAGGAACAACTTGGGTCAGGACCTGATAAGACGTCTGCAAATTTTGAAAAATGAGCTACTTTATAAGGTTGGCTTCATCTGGCAACAACTAAAATTCCTGTTTGCACATTTAACTGGTAGTTTCATTTCACTGAGCTACATGGCTCCTTTTCATTTCTGCAAAAAGTAAACAGAACCACATGGGCGCTGTGGGACCATGGGAAGCCTGTCAGCTGGCTGCCGCCGGTGTTCCTGCGTGCCGTCTGCAGCTGCTCCCTGAGCAGCCAGCACCAGGCACAGCAGCACCCACCACACACCCTGCTGCACAGGTTCTGATTTTGTATTTTGTCCACACGTGGATAACAGTCAACAGATTAAAACTACCAAGGATCAAAGGCTGAGGTTACAATCCTGGCTTTGCCAATAATTCACTGGATGACTTTTCTCTGTATTTCTTTATAAAAGCAGAGAGAGATAAAAAGAAAACCTTTTTTTTTTTCTTTTTAACTTCACCCAAGACCCTTATGAGATAAGTGATGCCACTGAGAATCCCTGGCAACAATGCTAATAAATCACGAGTGCTGAGATGAACAGAAGCATTAGTTCATGATGACAAGACTCACGTGAGAAAGCTTATTGGGAGAATCCTTGCAACCTCCATCTTTCTGCAGGCCTCTTTCTTTATAGGAGCTCAGGACTTTGGAAGGTGGGCCATGCCATTTGGTTTCTGTCACACACAGAAAGAGAAGCCTTAAAGATCTAATTTCTAGTGTTAACAAAGGAGCAGAGAAAATCAGGGGCCAAACACATGGTTCAGTGACCATGATTAGGACTGCGGTTGTAGGACCTTCTGGTCCTACCCATAGAGAGGCCCTCAGAGCAGACAGAACCACCCCATGATGCTCACGGTCTGTTTCCCAGGCACCACCAGCTATAAGCACATCCCGGATGACCTTGAGGGGCCCAGCAGCCACCCTGTACACGGCAGGATGGCGCTGACCAGACAGGAATGGATGAATGAACCAGTGAAGGGGGAGGAAGGGGCAGGAGAGAGGCATGCGGAGGGGCGGGGGTCCGTATTACCGGCGTGTCTGCTTCCTTCCACGGTGTCCTCCCGCTCCCTGGCCCCGTCACATTCCAAGGGGCCGGAGCCCTGGTGCTCCAGCAGCAGGGGAGACTGGCACCTGGAGAGAGCACAGAGCTGAGGCTTGCCCACATGCTGTCCCGCCAGTGTCCCCCGTGGGTGCTGGTTCCAAGGGGCAATCCCAGGGATCCCTAGTCAGAGAATCTCTGCTGCCGCAGCCCTGCCCAACAGAGCAGCTTAAAGCATCTGGACCTGGGGGCTCTCCTGTCACGCCTGGGTCCAAAGAGGCACCTGGATGACACCATTTACAGATAAAGGAGGAGGCCACCACCAGGGGCTGAAAGGACTGTGGGGTCCCTGATGGGCTGAGCACGAGCTCGCTGCTTTTGCTGTCACTGTTTCTCCTGGGCCCAGCATACATGTACTGATGCTTCTTCATATCAAATTTTTTAAGGAAAAAGAAAATCAGATCCATTTGCTGCTAGACTACATCTGGCTGGACTTTTGTTTTATGAAAATCCTCAAATAGGACAATTCACTCTTCCAAAGGAAACTGCAGAAAACTTACTTATGTTACCAAGGGACCCTTTCTTCTAGAATCCCAGTTCTAAATCCTGATCTGCAGAAAAAGCCAAGACATGGTTTTTCCATTGACATAAAGCCTCCCCCATCCACTTTAAAAATGCAACTCAAAAGAGAAAAATTTCTTTAGGTACAACTTTTTTGTTATCGTTTTTCAGTCTCTAAGTTATATCAAATTCTTTGTGACCCCATAGACTGCAGCACACCAGGTTCCCCTGTCCTTCACTATCTCCCACAGTTTGCTCAAATTCATGTCCATTGAATCTGTGATGCTATCTAACCATCTCAAAAATTAAAAAAAAAAAAAAAGTACAACTTTTAAGAACCCCATCCAGCATCTAAGGCAGGGAATGCATGTAACTCAGACTATAAATCTCTACTTCTCAGCCCAAACCAGAAGGAGAGAGAGTGCGGGGAGAGGGTTTCCCTGGGCACATGTGAGAGGAGGAACTGAAGCATCTCTCATCTGGTGCAAGCCCCTCCGGCTGCCTGGTCGGTCCATCGTCTCAGCAGTGCGCCCAGCTCCTTCAAGCGGCAGAGGCGACGCTGGCTTGCAGCAATGCACAGAAGCACTGCTGCCGGGGGCAACGCCTGCATTTCCTTGCAAAAATACAGCCACATCCCTGGGGCGGCCCTCCTCTTCCCAAGAGTGTATGGCTATTTGTTACTGCGTCCGTCCATCCTGGGTCCTGTCCACAGGTGCCCTCAGGCCCCTGGGCGCCGTGTGTACGGCCCTGCACCCAGCTTCCATTTGCTCTCACAGGAGGCAGAGGAAATGTGTCCCATGCTAAATCTGTCTCCTCAGATTCTGGGCTGTGTTTTGGAGAGAAAAACACTTTCAAGAAAGGCTGTGAATTTATTCCTCGTCAGCAATGTAAGTGAAGGGAAACTCCCAAGGGCCATCACCCACAGAGTCTCCAAATCCTTAATTTTCATGTGTTCAAAAAGACTCTCCCTTATTAAAAAAAAAAAAGAAAACAGACAAGTTCAGAATACACACAAATGAGTCCACTTTCACAGAAATGATGAGCTACCCAGTCTGGAAGCACTGTCCTAAGACAGTGCTATCTGAGTCTCTCTGTCCCCAGTGGTCCTGTGCACAGTAAGCACTTCTGAATGTGCCCTGGAGACATGTCCCCCCAGGAGCCCACAGAAGGGGAAAAGGAGTGGTACCCGTCGTATCCAACTTGCGGTCTCCAGGGTCCGCTGCTGCCCGGTCCGGGGTCGCTGGACGATGACTGATTGCTGGGCGAACTTCTGAAAGGTTGACTACAATCAGTAACAGGCACGGAGGTAGGCTGCCAGCATCCAGACCTGGCTTGTTTTGACTTACAAATGAATTCATTTTTCAGTGACGAAGAAAAGGGGAAACACACATTGTGATCATGGACAAATAAACTGAGAATTGGTGATGCCATGCAATTTCAGGGGTATTATGGTTGGTAATTTATTATAGGAGGAGATGTGGCAGGAACAAGGCTTTACCATCTAAAATTTGAAAGCACAGCTAAAGATCCCAGTTAAACAAGGGGGACAGCAATAGAATACACAGAAAACACCACTACTACTTGGTCTATGAGACAATGCAAGGGACGTTGTGGTTCTATATTTAAAACCGAGGCAGAGAGAAAACTCTAAATTTGGCAAAACCATTTATTTCTGCACATGTATTGAATGTAATCCTATTTATTTCAGACACACAAAAATCAGTGACGCTTGTGAGAACTCGTTTGATGAAGACGTGCTTGCCAACTTTTCATTTTGCTATTAGAAGCCTTCCTTGAGTGTGCGTGTGCATGCGAAGTTGCTTCTGTCCTGTCCAACTCTTGCCAACCCTATGGACTGGTTCCTCTGTCCAAGGGATTCTCCAGGCAAGAATACTGGGGTGGGTTGCCATGCCCTCCTCCAGGGGATCTTCCCAATCCAGGGACTGAACCCAGGTCTCTTTACGTCTCCTACACTGGCAGGTGGGTTCTTTAACACCAGCGCCATCTGGGAAGCCCAGAAGAATTCCTTATAATTTACTAAATTATATGTTAATAAGGGAGGTTCTAGGAGAAGGCAATGGCAACCCACTCCAGTGTTCTTGCCTGGAGAATCCCAGGGATGGGGGAGCCTGGTGGGCTGCCGTCTATGGGGTCGCACAGAGTCGGACACGACTGAAGCGACTTAGCAGCAGCAGCGGCAAGGGAGGTTCTATAGACCCCTTCCCTTCCGATGTCACCCCTTTACACCCAGGCTACCTACTGTATGCATCTCTCTGAATATTATAAACTCAGCAGACCTTTGAGAAGGGAGAGCCAGAGCCCAGATGATTTACTGTCAAGTTAGTTAACACCATTCCTGTGCTCATTCATGGAAAAACAGACTGGAGAAGTCAGAGGAAGCCCACATGTTTTAATCCTAGTAATTATTATTAACACCTATAGAGACTTACACCTACGGGCCAGGAGTGTTCTAAGCAGTTAACCTCTGTGGACTGATTCGGTCATCATAAGGCCCTGTGGAGGTCTCTATTATAGCTAAGTTTACTTTTCAGAGGAGGAAACTGGAGAATGGGAGAGGCCAAGGAACAGGACAAGGTGATGACACGTTCAGCGGGCAGCCTGGCTCAGTGACTGCTTACAACATATGCTCTATTAGATGAAAGCCTAACAAGGAGTTTTGAGGAAGCTCTTGGTGTCTCCACAGCCCATAAGTTATGTGAAAGTTAAAACAAAGGGAGTAAAAATCAATAGCAACAACAGATCTACTATGCTGTTCACTTAAAACTACTTCTCCAGGTCACGTCTCTAAATTCTCAGCAGCTTCTAATGTTATTGGATTTCACTCTTAAACAGGTGCACCCTTTCAGGGAAAAACTTAATTTTAAATTCAACTCCTTCCGCTTAAAATGAGAGAGAAAAGCAAAGAGATGCCAATGATCTTAGGACCTCTGAAAATACTGTGACCATTAGGATGACGGGATTTCATCAATGATTTTTGTGGCTTTGTTTTCTTTATACTCAAAACTGTTCATGCTTATCTAGAGGCTCCTGCAGAATGGTTTCCCAACGTGGTTTGGAGAGTGAGTTGACAGGAGGATTACTGCGGAGAGGTACAGTGGCGGCCCTGGGGGTGGTGTCCATGGGGGAGACCTGCATGCCATCAGCACCATCGCTGGCTGGGACTACGAGTGCCCCCGCATTCGGGGCCTGCCCGGCGGCCCTGCTGCCCCCGTGGTCAGAACAAGCTACTTCAGAAATGACTAAGACACACACAAGTCCCCCAACCACGCGAAGTTCCAAGCCAGGGCTTTACCAGGGCCACCAGCCTACCTGGTACCATCGGGCAGCTTCCGGTCGAAGGAGGTGCTGCGGGGGATGGCGGCCTGGCTCTGCGGGAGAAGGGGCTGGCACTGCAGCCGGTCAGGTGTGCCGGGCACCGGGGAGACCCTGGGCAGGGGCTGCAGGGCGGGCGTGGGCACGCGGTGCCACGTGGTGTTCCTCCGGAAAGGGGTCTTGTACTCGCAGGGGGCTCCCTCGCTGTCCAGCTTGTACTCCACCATGGGGATCCGGCAGAGCTCCGAACACCCTCTGTGAGCCAAGAAGAGATGGTTAGGGGGTGCTCAGCACTGAGCCACTAGCTCGACTCACGCACAGCCTCGCATGTGCTTCTCGGGACTCAAGGATGATGGTGCGAGGCCATCCACCCTCAGCAGCAGACCTGGCTGACAGTGACCTTGTCTGTGCGTCACACAGCACAGACCAGGAGGATCTGGTCTCAAGCCTGTGGCTCTGGTTAACCTTGGCTGTCCAGGGTTTCATGCATAGGCTCTGTGTCTCCAAGTAGTTTGCAAACTACTATTGATTGCAAAACCAATCCCTGGGCAGACTGGGATTGATCTTTAACCAATCTGCATACATGGAATTATTTGCATTGAAACTGGGTGATAAATACATGTTAATAGATTAAAAACACCTCATATATAATCTGAACAGATACATGAAAGCACAGTCATATAATCAGGAATTTGAGTCACATGTCACTTGTTTCTCCTGAATCCGAGAAAAGTGAAAAACAAATTCAACAAAAGCTGTCACAAGTCAGGGAAAAGCCTGAATGCCCATCCTGTTGAAGTCACATTAGTTAGTTACTTAGTTATCACTTACTTAGTCACTACTTAGTCAGTCACTTAGTTGCCACGGTCACTTCCTTGAACTAGTGTCATGGCTCCCCACAAATTATCTTCCACGGGCTCAAATGACTGGTCAGGGATGTAAGACCCTTTAGCCTGAAAAATGTGATCTAAGTCAGATATCCCTCAAGTTACATTGTGTACACATTACTGATACTACTGACTTGACTAAAGTGACCTGCAAAGCCAACTGGTGTTTGGCCAGGACACAGGAAGACTGGGTGAGTCTCAAATTTGAGTGTCGGGGTAAACTGTCCCAATTCAGCATGTGGATGAAGACTTGCCTCTCCCTAGACATTCTGTAGTCAACAGAAAAACTCTCATATTCACCCTCTAAGAAATCTATCAGGGCAATAAGGTGTCACTCTTTAAAAAGGAGAATTGCATCCTCAAGACAGTGGAGTAGAACTTTTCAGAATCATTACAAAGGAACAAAGACAAGAAAAACCATAAACAAACTTGATCATCAACAAAGCTTGGAGACACCAAAACACAGTACATAAGGATAGGAGGCAAATGGTGGAACGCCAGTAGTGGAGCAGGGAAAGGCAAACCCAAGGATGTGCAAAGAGAAAGACAAGAAGAAGCACTTCCATCCCCTTGCACACCTGAGCAGGTGCAGGAACAGGAAGCATCAGGGGCCACAGAGGGTGGAAGAGAAAGGGAAGGAGTGAACAGTGAGCCCCCAGCCAGCACTGGGCCCCTCAGGCAATACCCACCGCCACCTCTAAGGGGCAGCAGCAATGGTCAAGGGAACACAACATGAAAGGCAGAACTCAAGGCCAGGAGGGACCCAGAAGAGCAGAGATGAAAGCAAAAAGTGAAGGGAAAGCCTTGCTGGAAACAAGATCCCCAGGTTAGTCCTCGTTCCTTCACATCCAGCTTCAGGATCATCCTGCAAAAAACAGGGATCTTTCTCCACAATGAAGACCAGCAGGTGCAAGCCACCCAATCACCCTGCCACGAGGCTCACCACCCTCAGAGAAAGAGGAGGAACCTCTGAAAGTGTTAGTCACTCAGTCATGTCCAATCTTTGCAACCCCCTGGACAGCAGCCCACCAGGCTCCTCTGTCCATGGAATTCTCCAGGCAAGAATAGTGGAATGGGTTGCCATTCCCTTCTCCAGGGGATGTTCTCAATCCAGGGATCAAACCCAGGTCTCCTGAATTGCAGGCACATTCTTTATCACTGAGCCACCAAGGAAGCCCAAAATTTAAAACGAGGATGACTGAAATTCAAAATAAAAAATCCAGTAGGACAGATGGAAGGTAAACAGAGGAGCTTTTCCTTAAAAGCCAGAAAATCCAAGTTCAATCTATGAAGTCTAAATTCACCTAACAGAGAAAGAGGAGAGGAAAAGGTGGGGAGGAAATGATCAACAAATAATACACAAAAATTTCCAGAACTAAAGGGAAAAAAAGGTGTGTCAAGACATATTACGGTAGAATTCAGACTCCTGGGTTAAAGCAGAGATCCTGAGTGTCCGGAGGGGAGAAGGCAAGGGAGGGCACAGGCCCCACACAGAGGCAGGACACAGAAAAGTTCATTCTTCGCAACAGCAAAGTGGGGTAGAAGTTCTAATCTGTCAAATCAACAGTGCTTGGAGCTTGGGATGGAGAAAGAGAGAGAAATCAAAAACAGTGTTCTGCTTTTTGGATCCGGAAGCCAAATGAATGGTGGTGCTAGCTACCCTTTGAGAACAGAAGGGATGAACTAAAGGAAGCATCATAAAAAGATAAGATGTCTGTTGTAGAGAATGAGTAGGGATTATCTCTTTATCAGTAAACTTGACTTATCTTTTAACTCTCTTTCCCCCAAAGCAAAATTCACCTCTTTTACCTCAGTTCAAGTTCAGTCGCTCAGTCGTGTCCGACTCTTTGCAACCCCATGAATTGCAGCACGCCAGGCCTCCCTGTCCATCACCAACTCCCGGAGTTCACTCACACTCATGTCCATCGAGTCGGTGATGCCATCCAGCCATCTCATCCTCTGTCATCCCCTTCTCCTCCTGCCCCCAATCCTTCCCAGCATGAGTCTTTTCCAATGAGTCAACTCTTCGCATGAGGTGGCCAAAGTACTGGAGTTTCAGCTTCAGCATCATTCCTTCCAAAGAAATCCCAGGGCTGATCTCCTTCAGAATGGACTGGCTGGACCTCCTTGCAGTCCAAGGGACTCTCAAGAGTCTTCTCCAACACCACAGTTCAAAAGCATCAATTCTTTGGCACTCAGCCTTCTTCACAGTCCAACTCTCACATCCATACATGACCACTGGAAAAACCATAGCCTTGACTAGACAGACCTTTGTTGGCAAAGTAATGTCTCTGCTTTTCAATATGCTATCTAGGTTGGTCGTAACTTTCCTTCCAAGGAATAAGACTCTCTTAATTTCATGGCTGCAATCACCATCTGCAGTGATTTTGGAGCCCCCAAAAATAAAGTCTGACACTGTTTCCACTGTTTCCCCATCTATTTGCCATGAAGTGATGGGACCAGATGCCATGATCTTCGTTTTCTGAATGTTGAGCTTTAAGCCAACTTCTTCACTCTCCACTTTCACTTTCATCAACAGGCTTTTTAGTTTCTGTTCACTTTCTGCCATAAGGGTGGTGTCATCTGCATATCTGAAGTTATTGATATTTCTCCCAGGAATCTTGATTCCAGCTTGTGCTTCTTCCAACCCAGCGTTTCTCATGATGTACTCTGCATATAAGTTAAATAAGCAGGGTGATCACTGAGGAAGGCTTTCTTATCTCTTCTTGCTATTCTTTGGAACTCTGCATTCAGATGGGAGTTGGTGATGGACAGAGAGGCCTGGCGTGCTGCGATTCATGGGGTCGCAAAGAGTCGGACATGACTGAGTGACTGAACTGAACTGAACTGAACTGAAGCAGGGTGATAATATACAGCCTTGACATACTCCTTTTTCTATTTGGAACCAGTCTGTTGTTCCATGTCCAGTTCTAACTCTTGCTTCCTGACCTGCATATAGGTTTCTTAAGAGGCAGGTCAGGTGGTCTGGTATTCCCATCTCTTTCAGAATTTTCCACAGTTTATTGTGATCCACCCAGTCAAAGGCTTTGGCATAGTCGATAAAGCAGAAATAGATGTTTCTCTGGAACTCTCTTGCTTTTTCGATGATCCAGCGGATGTTGGCAATTTAATCTTTGGTTCCTCTGCCTTTTCTAAAACCAGCTTGGACATCTGGAAGTTCACGGTTCATGTATTGCTAAAGCCTGGCTTGGAGAATTTTGAGCATTACTTTACTAGCATGTGAGATGAGTGCAATTGTGCGGTAGTTTGAGCATTCTTTGGCATTGCCTTTCTTTGGGATTGGAATGAAAACTGATCTTTTCTAGTCCTGTGGCCACTGCTGAGTTTTCCAAATGTGCTCTTTTACCTAGGCAAGTTTAAATTACTCTGGATTTCATGAATGTGCTAAATAACTGGCCAAACCTGCTAAGCTGAGATTTACACTGGGTTGCATTTTTCAAAATAAAGTGCTAAGACGCTACACGTTTTTGCCCATGGATTTATACTGTTTCCAAGTGTCTTTCTATTTAATTAGATACAACATCCCCTGGGACTACTGATTCATGCATATGGCCAATGACCTAATCAAAAATCATAAAGGTGGGATATTAGCATACATGAAAACATCAAGAACACGGAATCCTGTCTTCCACCCTAACCTATGTTGTAAGCAAGTCACTGGACGTTCAGGTGAACCTCAGGCTTTGGGGTCTCAAAGGCTAAAGCTGCCTGCATCATCCAAGTCAAGGAATCTCTTAACAGTGAAAAGTCCTGGAATTGTGTTTTGAATGAAACGTATGTGAACCTTGAATCTCAGGGAAGAAAGGGCACCTTGCATTTCCAGAGGTTGCTCTGTGTTTCCAGTTTATTGGGTTTGGTATAAAAAGAAAAAGAAAAAAAGAAAAGACAGGCTGCTGGGTACAGCGTCTTTAATTCATGCTCACAGACTATAGTCTTTAGTAAGAGGCTGTAATTTAGCTTCAATCTTGGGTAAAAAAAAGCTATATAAATGCATAATCATGACTAATATTTGAGAGACCACTGACAAAAATTTGTGCCACATATTAGGTTGAAGAGAGAATGGGGGTTGAATATTTCATTTCCATCCTCTTGCACAAGGTCATATGTAAATGATCTTTTAATACTAAACACAGGCATTCTTTTGCCCTCATGAAAATAAGCTTAAAGAATGACTTTATTTTAAAATCAAAATTAATTCTGCCATGACACTTTTATGGTAACTACTCTCACAAACTAGATATTTGCTTTGTTTACTTTTTATGACCAAGACATCAAATAAATATGACTATAACATATCATCAAACCTAGTCAAATTCAGTTCTGTTCCATATGTATGAGGAAATCCTTGAAGGATACATATGGAAATTCAGCCGATTTTTAGGGAAATGGGAAGAGGTGTAAAATAAAATTACAAATGAGCCTTCAGAGGTGCTCAGGGTGCAAGAGGTACCAGAAACTGTCCCTGCCCTTGGGCACACTGCTCTGTCCACCTTGTGTGGTCTGAGCACAGGATGCCAGGCAAGAGCCCCACTCATCGGAATATCCAGCACTGGTGAAGGGCACTTGGCACACATTTCTGGCCAGTGAATAAAGGACCATTCAGACCCAAACTGACGAAATGCAAAAAAGATCCAAGAAGTCATTTCTGAACATAGTCGCACAGTCATGTCTAACTCTTTGTGATCCCATGGACTGTTGCCTGCCAGACTCCTCTGTCCATGGAATTCTCCAGGCAAGAGTACTGGAGTGAGTTGCCATTTCCTTCTCCAGGGGCTATTCCTGACCCAGAGATTGAACCTGGGCCTCTTGCATTGCAGGCAGATTCTTTACCAACTGCTACTAGGAAAGCCCACTTCTGAACAAGTGAGCTGCTAATCTCATGTGTAACTGAGCTGTTGTTGAAGAAAAGACTTCCATCTTTTACTTTCCTACATTAGTGGAGAAATCACAGACCTCACTGATAAACGTGCTCCATCTCCTTTCAATACACCAAACTGAGTCAGTGGATTTGAACTGTATTTCTAGTTTCTGGCACCGTTTTCATGGTGTGCCTGCCAAAAGAAGGCACTCGAAGGCATAGATAAGGCTGGGGTATCACTAGCACGTGAGCACTTACACGACTACGTCTTTGCTTCGTAACAAACATCATCTACTTATGCTTCTAATTGCCATGCTAGGTAGGGATCAAAACAAACTCAGCTTCAGGGATCAAAACGAATTTAATTTTTAACATTGATTGTCTAGAGAATGACTTTTCTGAGTCTCATAATCTCTCCCAGTCATCTGGCCTAGAAGGGAAAGCATTCTGTAGACCAAGAGCATCAAAAACAACGTGCTGGTTTAAAAATGTGATGCTACAAAACTATCAGAATAACAAGTGGCTCCCTTAGTTGGAGCCCTCAGAGCATCTTAGGTTTGACTGCTTTATTCTGACAAACAACCCCACTTGCTCCTCTGCACTTGGCATTGTGGACTCCGTGCGACAGCTTACTCCTCTACCAGGGACACTGAGTAACTTCCTTACATCCACACTCTTCCATGTTCTCCCTGCTTCCAGAAGCTGCTACACCAGGGGTTCCCGCCTGTAAATTTCCAGTCTGTGGCTGCTCCCACTTTCCAGCTTCTAGGCTCAGCAGCGCAGAGGTTGTGTGCCCTCTGGCTCACAGCTGACAGGCACTCACGATCACTGTTCAGCACTGTAGCATGGACCCAGGACTTCAGAGACAACCGGGAAGGTCGCCAAGATGGCATCATCATCCCTTCCAAGTGATATGTCCGGTTTTCTGGAAGAGGACCCTCCCTTTACCACTAATAAATGGGTGCTTGAAACCAGAATCACTGCTGGCCAGGCTGTAATCTCAGCTCTAAAGGAGCTTCAACTTGGACCGCCTGACCATCAGGACTCTCACTGTTGGAGCCCAGCCAAGCTGCACAGTTTTCTTTATTATCAGTAGAAATGCTCTACAGCAGTCAAACCGTTTTCCACCGAAGGGAGAGAAGTCAGTGCCCTGTGCTCAACACCCGGATCTGCCAATACGCAGCTCAGAAAGGGGAGAAACTCTTTGGACCCGTGTTTTACCTCTTGCCAGTGGAACAGCAACAGCGGAGGGTGTGTCAAGATTAATAATGGAAGTATGCGAGCTTCCCAAAGCGAAAGCGTCAAGGAAAGAAATTAGTTTCAAACTGATAATATGACTTTTTGCTTCCATAAAGAAAGACAATATAAAACAGCAAACGGCTCATATACTTTGCTGAAAGTTCTTTCTAGATAATATATATTTACAGAACTATAGAACGGGGAAGTTTAACTTTATGTAATAACCAGAAGCACAGAAAATTTCAGAGCTGTAAAATTCCCTGTGCACATTCATCGATAGAACAATGAATCATTATTTTGATACTTTGTTCTTTACTCTCATACCAAAGTTGGACGTATGACTTTCAAAGATGAAGAAGTAGGAGAAATCCTAGGGATACTACATAGGGATAAATACTGTTGAGGCGCAACAACAAACTCCCAAAGAACTGAGAAAGAGAACTGGGAAAGTTTAAAGGAATGAGATGCATTCTTACCAGGAAAAAAAAAAAAAAAAGAGTTGAACAAATTGGCAAGGTGTGGACTGGGTAAACCATGGAGCCACAGCACAGCTAAATCACGTAATTACAACTTGCATTTACTCTGAAATTGCCTGTTGGTTTCACTTTGTTGGGAGAATCTCAGTGAACCTTGACCTCAAGCCACAAATCTCATGAAGTCTTCCAACATATTGCAATGCAGTCCTTTACTTCTGATCCACACTTCCCTTGTACGGCACTTGGCAGGTTTCCACCTACACTACACCATTTCAATTTCACAGAAATGTCTGCAGTGGTACAAAGGACATCTACAATTTGCAGAAGGCTCACAGACTTGGAAAGGTGAGACAGCTTTCACCCTAGAACACGGAAGCTGACTCCTAGCTCAGCACTCTTTCCAACACACTCACCCGTCTCCTTCAGAAACTATCAAAGGACATTTAATGAGCCCACTAGGAGCTGAAAGATTCTCTTTGGCAACAAAGGCAGATAGATCCCCTCAAACAAAATATCTGCTTCTTTTACATTATGCACTTTGTCAAAGAGACCTTATAGCCTGAGGGATTGAAGTAATCACCGATATTTTCATCATTTTAATGTCTGTTATGCTAATAGCCTGCTAATAGCTAAAAGACTCTTTCCAAATTATCCAACAAGGTGACAGGGATAATTGGTGCTCATTCACTCGAATCACAAACTCCTTCTGTTGCATAAAAAAATCAAACGCTTCCAATAGGGAGATAACCACACAGTGTAACTGACTGTAAAGGTAAGGGCAGTGTCACATCTGAAATAGGTAGGCACTTGATGAAATATTAATTCACTTTTCTTTAATTTATAGATAGAAACAGAGAGACCCTGAGACTACAGTAAAAGAGATCCAGAAACCTACTTGACCAAGCCCTCTGAATAAGGTCTTTGAATTGACAAGGTACGTGTCTATTACACAGGAAGTGAGGCTGGCTCGTACTAAGTCATCAGCTTCCTGTGTTTCGTTCTCACCAGACATGGGGTGGAGTGTGTCTTCACCCACTGCACCCCAGACCAAACACAGCATTCAACATAAAACAGGGCCAGTGGGAATTTGCTGTATGATGCAGGGAGCTCAAATCTGGTGCTCTGGGACAAACTAGAGGGATGGGATGAGGTGGGAGGTGGGAGGGAGGTTCAAAAGGGAGATGACTTTTGAACCTGATTCATGTTGATGTAAGGCAGAAACCAACACAATATTATAAAGTAATTACCTTCCAATTAAAAATAAATACATTTTTTAAAATATTAAAAAAAAAGGGGGGGCCAAAAAGTTCTTCATGAAGCCAACCATTTCCTTTTTTTTTTTTCCTCCTGAGAAAGCTTCCTGAGGAAAAGCATTCTATTCCAAAGTTCAACAGAAGACTCAATAGCTACATAACACCTGGTTTCTGACACATAAATTTCCCTGAGAGACTGTATTCACTGGCTGTTCATCACCATTGCCCAGCGTCACTGGACAGCGATCAGGACAAAATATAAACGGGAAGTATTTTATTTATTTTTGGCCGCACTGTGGCATTCAGGATCTTAGTCTCTCAATCAGGGCTCAAACCCACGTCCCCTGCATTGGGAGTGTGGAGTCTTAACCAATGGGCCACCAGGGAGGTCCCGGAAGTACTACAGAATGCCACAAGATGAAAAGGAGCCCAAGAATGCAAAGGTTATGTCTGTTCTTTCCATGTTTAATAGCCCTGGACAAGCTGGTTCAGAGTGACGGAATGAATGACTAGTACATAACCTACCTTATATTCGTTCTATAATCCAGTGTTCTTACTCCTAGGAGGGAGAAGATAATCTAAACGTTGTATCAGAGGACGCAGAGGACACGGAATAGTGACTGCGCTTCAGCTTACTGTGAGAACCTTAAGTTTCATACTTTTTTTTTAACAGTTCACATTACAATTCATTATTGAAATGAATATTCTATATTCATTATAGTCACATTCTCATAGACTCATCAGAGTCTATGAGACAATATCAGGTAGAACTGGTTTTACTTATCCAAACAAATACAAGGAACCCTAATCTAAACCCTCGCTCTAATCCAGATTTCAACTCACCACCTATCTATCTATCTATCATCTCTTTCTGTCTCCCTATCTACCTATAGTCAATGTTTCTACCTTCTATTATTCATCTATTTATACCTACCTATCAATTGCTAACCTGACAAAATTGAGTTTTCTTCTCCATTTCTATTTCTATGCCCCACTCTGTGTACTTCCGGGAGTTGAATGGTCAAGGTCCTGGCGGCTATGGCTTCAATTGTACAGAATGATCCGAGAACAAGAATTTAGATTCGTGACAACATGAGATAATTCCCACTGTTTTGCATTATATAGAAAAATACGTCTTGCACAGTATGTCAATGAAGTATGAAAAATCACACAAAACAGATGCACCACAGCATGGAATTTCATTTCCATTTTTATTGGACATATTTACTAAATCACTCACATTGTATCACAACTCATGCATAATTCTGATGAGCTGTTATTTCCTTTATATCAGCCTTTTAAGTTGATGCACCTTCCTTAAAGTGACATTGATAGAATGTCAGTCACCTCTGAAGGCTAGGGACTGAGGCCATGCCCTGCCTTTCAGAAAACCAAGAAATGCTTAATTAAGCGTCTTGGAAACTCTTCTTCATTTTTGCCACAGAGACTGTCTGCTTGGGAAAAGCCCTCACTCCCTTGCAAACCTCATTTCCATTTGAAGAGCACTAGTCCCTAACTGCTCCTGGCCACTCATTCCCAATCGCTATGAAGCCTCTCCCAGATCCAGTCGCAGCAGGAGATCAGCTAATAAGCATTCCCAGAGGGAACCTTTCTGCTCCATGCCTGCTGGAACTCCACAAGGAAAATAAAATTGGGCTCTGCCTTCCTTTCAAGCCTGGGGACAGCTGAGTTATCATCACCCCGAGGCTTGAGAAAAGGACTTCAAAATGTGGGATGCCTTTTGATTCCACATAAATACTTTCCCAACTAAAGACTTCATTTAATCCAGCAGCTTCTGAGTCATAAGCAAATACCTTCTGACCTACAGACGACTAGGAGCGAGTCTATTAAATGACAGGCCTCTCCCACTCCTGACAGAAGCAGATGGGCTCCGGGGAGAATTTCTTCTCCTTGATATTGTGCAGGGAAAAAAAAAAAAAAAAAGCTGACAAATGGCAAAAATTAACTGAAGCATTTTTCACTCTATTATTCATGATGTTTATAAAGGCTGAAATATCTTGCAACTCCTGAACTTGGCCATTTTAGTAGTCCTTATGGCTCTTACACTAAAGACAACTTAAAAGGAAAAATTACACACACATCCATTTAAATTAATATTTTCATTTGGCCATTTCACTGACAAGTAAGAGCCGATTCGTGAAAGATGGCGCCTTTTTCCACGCCACAAATCAAAAGAGTAGTTTTACCTAAAGGGCCATCTTTATATACTTTGCTGCAGGAATAAAGGTACTAAGCGATATTTCATTTAAGAGGTTTGTACTTTATCAACAAGGATCTACTGTACAGCACAAGGAACTCTACTCTGTAGAGATCTGTAATAACCTAAACGGGAAAAGAATCTGGATATATGTATATGGGTAACTGAATCACTTAGCTGTACACTTGAAACTTAACACAACATTGTATTTAATACATCAACTATGATCCAATATAAAATAAAAACTAAATTTAAAAAAGGTTTGCACTTTAATTTTCAAAATGAGTGAAGTGTTGCTCATTTCTCCTTCTATACCCTCCTCCACAGTGTCATTAATAAAATCTAATAGCACAGAAGGCTGATGGTGCTCAGCTGTGCTGTGCTTACTTGCTTACTTACAGTTGCGTCTGACTCTTTGCAACCCCATGGACTGTAACCTGCCAGGCTCCTGTCCTGGGGATTCTCCAGGCAAGTATACTGGAGTGGGCTGCCATGCCCTCCTCCAGGGGATCTTTTCAACACAGGGATCGAACTCAGGTCTCCCACATTGCGTGCAGATTCTTTACCTTCTGAGCCACCAGGGAAGCCCAGACTTGCTTAGGGTGGGGATGAAATGTAAGACATTTCATATTCAGCATGCATGTGTACATGCTCAGTCACTTTAGTCATGTCTGACTCTTTGTGAGCCTATGGACAGTAGCCTGCCAGGTTCCCCTGTCTATGGAATTCTCCAGGCAAGAATACTGGAGTGTGCCGCCATGCCCTTTTCCAGGGGATCTTCCCAACCCAGGGATCGAACTGCATCTTATGTGTTCCCTGCATTTCAGGTGGATTCTTTACCACTACTGCCACCTGGGAAGCCCTCATACTCAGCAAGAGAGTCTAAAGCAAAGGGTTGTCACTTCAAGGATAATTTCCAGTGACGTAAGGCTGCCAGATCATGATGAGTCCTTTTATCAGGGTGTCCAGGGAGCTGCTGGCACAGAACATGAATCCAAAACTAACAACAATGTAGATCTGCAAATTTACGGATTCAAATTCACAGAAAATTGGAGGCCTGAACCGCAAGCATCTTAAATGATACATGCTAGGCTTAAAAGCTTCCTGACTTGTGGAAATGTGGATGATAGGTGGACCACTTCTGGAGAGTCACTACCAGGTAAACAGCTTATTCTCATCCTGGCTAAGGTTAAAAATATAGAAGATAGCTATTTCAGATTAATCAGGAGAAAAATTTGTATCTTCAGGGAATAACACTAAGGAGATTCTGAGGAGACAAAAGCAAAATCTCTAAATATCTTGAACAGTTTCAGTAAGAGAATTTACATTTAAAACAAAGAAAGAATTATGTGCAGACCAAAGCAGATAACAAGTCCTTGGATAGAAAAATAGCAGGCAGAACTTTTAAGTGGTAGCTTTTGTTTATTTGCTTTAGCTGAAAAACAATTTGGTATTACTTAAGAAATTCTACTTTTCTAAATCATATGTTTTAAATACCAAATATAATGATAACTCTAACGTTTTTATTAACGATATCTCTTGAAAGCTTAAAAGAAATGTCTTACTGAGTAACATCAGACCAAAACTAAACATAGGAGAAAAATGTTTTGCTTTTTTTTAATTTGGGGAGAACATGGTAACAGTTATATCAAATTCAACAGAAGTAATCAACCTTGAAGACAGCACAAAATTTGATTCTCACCACAAAATTTATAAATCTATACCTCCAGTCAATGAAGAAAAAAATCTTACCATGTGGTAAAATTTCTAATAAGTGGCTTATAATTTACTTATAATAAATAAAATCTATTAAAAAACTTTCACTTACAAATATTTTAGCTTCAAAGATTAAAGGATTTGCTTTCTGTTATGTCCAAGTCTTGTTTTTAGGAAAGTAATTTTTGTATCTGATTTCCTTGTACTCATACCCCTAGGAGTGATTCACAGGATTCTTGGGGAGTAAATGAATTTAATGGGACAGAATCTGGCAAGGCAACAAGAAATAACTTTGTTATTTCCTGTGACATGTGGCTGCTACTCTCAAAAATTTCAGCTCATTAACTTTTACTCTATAACCTTACTAGGCAGATATAGGAAATCAGACCGTAGAAAGTTAAGCAGGGAGCAAAAGGTAAGATAACCAACAGAAACACAGTTTTGTAAAATTCTGTACATTAACCAGAGAGGAAGGTGGTTTACCACTGGTGTATTTTCTAAAAAAAGATCATGGTTTAGAGCTGGTGTATCCCCAGGTAGCTCAGTGGTAAAGAATCAGCCTCCCAATGAAGGGGACTCGAGTTCGGTCCCTGGGGTGGGAAGACCCCCTGGGGTAGGAAATGGCAACCCACTTCAGTATTCCTGCCTGGAAAACTCCATGAGGTAGGCTACACTCCAGGGGGTCACAGAGTCAGACATGACGGAGCATACAGGCACACACACCATCCAATCAATATGGCAGCCACAAGCCAGATGTGGCTAACACAGTCTTAGTTCATTTATTAAAATAAAAACTCCATTTTCTCAGCTGCGTTAGCCACATTTCAAGCTACCCATGTGGCTAGTGGCTACTATTTAGACAGTACAGATGTAGAACATGTCCTCAGAGAAAGTGCTATTCGATGGTGCTGATTTGGAGGTTGGGAGAAAGGAAATGGACAGAGTACAGACAGGGACCTCGGTTACCACAGAAACAAGACCAGGGAGTGGACATAGTCATTCTGCTATCTTTGAGTAAGAATTTCTTTTACAGCATGAAAAAATTCAAATGACTATCCTAAAGGTTTAGTCTTTTGTGTGTTTGTTTCTCACTAAATGTGTGGGGTTTTGACTATGCCAGAGGTGCAGATTGCTTTACATATTATCACCTTCTTTAACTTTCATCAACAGTAAGAAGTAGGCAATATAATAATCCCACCTTACAGACATTAAGTGAGGCTTAGAGAGAGCAAGACCCTGATGCTGGGAAAGACTGAGGGCAGGAGGAGAAGGGCACAACAGAGGATGAGATATTTGGAGGGCATCACTGACTTGATGGACATGAGTTTGAGTAAATTCCAAGAGATAGTGAAGGATAAGGAAGCCTGGCATGCGTGCTGCAATCCATGGGGTTGCAAAGAGTCAGACACGGTTGAGGGACTGAAAATAAGAACTGGCAGGTGACAAAGTCACATAGCTAGTGCCTGGCCTGGATTTCAAGCATGCCGATCCCTCCTAAGCCAGAGCTCTGCGGGGACCAGTAGGACCTCCACTTGAGATGGAGGCAGAGAAAGGATGCTCCAGATGCCACTATTCATACTACCTACCGTACAGGTGGGCCACAGCCAGGTGGGTGGCTTGTTCCTTCTCCTTTTGGCCTAGTACCCCTCTGATGTTGAGCCTGAGAACTTTCTATTTACAATGCCACAGTATCCTTTTCTAATTCCACTCTTGTTCCTATTCCTCACACCCATCCATCTCTGAGCTTGCCAAGTCCAGTCACTTCTTCTATGTTTCCCATGATAGCTTATGAGAAAGCCCTGAACCAGTTCAACCAGAATGGAGTGATCACCAAACAGTGTATCTGATTTCCCAGTATTCCATCACACATGCAAGTAAATATTCCGAACCCAATGGCTTCAGTGTACCAAAGGAGAGCTTAGAAAATGAGAGTGTATCATTTATTATATACTAATGATTTTTTAATAGATCTTTTAAGTTGTGCTAATGATGGATGTCCGAACAACTTCGGTGGAAGATGCATATGACCTTGTATTCTGAGGGTCTTACAGGACAGCACCTGCCGTAGAGGCCAAGGAGGAGCGCTCATGCACGAGAGCCTTACCTCCGAGGCGAGCCGTCATCATGGGGCTGGATGATGACCACCTTCACAGTCACCGAGGTCCGGAGAAGGTCGATCATCTGCTCATGGGTCAGCGTGGCCACGGCCACCTTGCAGATCTCCACGAGGCGGCTACCCTGGCGAAGGCCGGCCTTCCACGCAAAACCAAAAGGTTCCACGTCTGCCACAATTCCCTCGAAGTTCACGTGGAAGCCCAGCTGGCCCAGTCCGTTCCTCCTCAGGGTCATTTCCACCGTCTCGCAGCCTCTGGTCACGATCTAAGGGGGAAGGGGACGATGAGAGGCAGGGCTACGGGAGGCACCAAGGCCCTGCCCTCCAGCTACCCCAGCGACAAGAAAACAAGGCAGGGACACCGTTCAACCCAAACTTTATCGTAATTATCCTTGGCATCCGCCGCAGAGAAAATAACACAAGTAAAATGATGGTTTCATTCTTCAAAGCCAAATCGGATACAGGTGTCCTGCTTTTTCCTAGAAGCCAATGATCCAGAGCCTGAGAGCTTAAGATGGGCTCTAAAAACTTTCCCCTCCCCTTGCTATGTCACCTGACTTGGTGCTCAAGCATCTAAATTCCATTGTTTCAAAGAGACTGAAGCAACTGAAAAAACATGAAGCCTGTCACTCATCAAAGCAATAAAGCCCACTAGGCAATTATTATTATTATTATTATTGGCCCAACTGTGCAGCTTGCAGGATCCTACTTCTCAACCAAGGGTCGAACCCAGGACCCCAGCAGTCATAGCACCAAGTCCTAACCACTAGATGCCAGGAAATTCCCTATTAGACAATGTAATTCAACTTATAAAATGGCCCAGTGGTGCATCAGCTATGAAAAACAGTATGGCAGTTCCTCAAAAATATAAAATAGAATTACCATGTGACTCAGCAATTCTACTTTTGGGTATATACCCAAAAGAATTGAAAGTAGGGTCTCAAAGAGGTATGTATACACACATGTTCTTAGCAGTGTTATTTACAATAATCAAAATGTGGAAGTAACTCAAGTGCCTATGGATGGAAGAATGGATACACAAAGTGTGGCATATACAAACAATGAAAGAAAAATGGCCCCATGCCTTTCCAAGCTAACACTTAGTGACCTGCCCCCGAGGATGGGCAGCAGCAGGAAGTCCAAAGGTTAAGAAACCGGAAGTGTCCTCTGTAGCAACCTGTGGACATCCTATTCTAAACCCTGGGACCCCTCTCCTGGGACTGCCTGCCCGCGCTTGCCTGGGTGGTGAGGACCATCCAGATCAAACGTGGGCCAGCCAGCCAGCCTCCTCACTGTCTCCAGACGAGGGCAGCATGCAGAAAGGCCCTCCTGCAGGAAGCATCTCACTAGGTACACTAAAGCACCAGCAATTCGTTAGCGCCACCCTCAGAAGTTCCTACTGAGAATAGCCCACGTGAACGGGAAGAGAAACACGGGGTCACTGAAGATATAATTTGATGACATATTGTCATTGTTGTTTAGCTGCTAAGTCGTGTTGGACTATTTGCGACCCCACAGACTGTAGCCCGCCAGGCTCCTTTGTCCGTAGGACTTCCCAGGCAAGAATACTGCAGTAGGTAGCCATTTCCTTCTCCAGGGGATCTTCCCAACCGGATCTAATTTGTGTCCCTTGGATTGGCAGGTGGATTCCTCACCACTGAGCCACCAAAGGAGCTCTTTGGTGACCATGGCATCACTTACTTGTGGGTACTTTAAAACCAGGAGGTATCATACCCGTATCCTCCAAAGCACAGAGCTCATGTGTGAAGTTTCAGTTTTAAAAATAAATTCTCCGTGAAACGTGCTCTGAATACACAGATTCCTATTTAATAAGACCTATGACTGTATACACAGCTGTGGGGCCCAGACTGGTGCAGTGTCTCGCCCGCGTGGCTGACGTTGCCACGGTTACCACCCCAGTGCTCACACTGCCAATCAGTTTCTCGTAGGTGCAGGGACAGTCTGGGGCTTAGGAAAATGGGGAAAGGGATTGCTGGTCTTAGTGGTGAAGTTTTGAAAGACTGAAGTTTCCAAAGTTTTGAACTGAACTAATTCAAAATTGTTGAACAAGTACTTTTGTAATCTATACAACATGAATACATTTTTCTTTCACTTCTTTTTTTCAGCTTTGTTTCAACTAAGCTCGCTGACCAAAAGACCACAGAGGACATGTGCCTGGCCTTCTTTACAATAGGAACATAATTCTCAGTTGAAATTTAACATCCATATATCAGATTGAGGAGTGAACCGTCAAGCTTTTCCTGAGTCCCACATGTTCTGTCTCTTCCTCTTATTTCTTCCAACCACCCGTCACATCCCCTACTTTTTGCAGTTTCTTTCTCCCTTCTGTTCCTTGCTCGTTAACATTTACAAAGGCTGAAGGATCATGCTCTCCACTGACTTGGAGTTCCTCACATAATTACATGATCAATAATCACATGGTGGCCTCCTACCTCTGCACCTGGGACTGGCTACATAATTTGTGAAATCTGGTACAAAATAAAAATGTATGGCCCCTTAGACAAAACTTTCTGAGTTTCAAGATGGCAACACCAGAGCATTCAACCAAGCCTGGGCTCTTCAGAAAGTGACCGCCCTGCTTGTCCCTTTAGGCAGGAGTTCTCATGTCCCACCTGTGTCTTTACCTGCATAATAGGCACTTCTGTTTTCACCACTAGAAAATGCAGAGTTCAGCATCTGTCCAACAGTGCCCCTTCCCAACCTCTCTACTATGACAGCCTCATCCTCTTCCTTTCCACTTCTACTTCTCCTGCCTGGCACCAGCCTTAAGCCCCCAGTGGTCTTTGGGTTGGTTTATTTCTACCATCTCCCGTTATAAGTCATCCTAGATACAGCATATTGGACTGGCCAAAAAGTTCATTCAGGTTTTTCTGCTCTATCTAATGGAAAAACCCGAAGGAACTTTTTGGTTAACTCAATATTTCCTCAAATATATTCCAGCTATCAGGCAGCTTAGTCACACAGTCACTTTTCTAGAAAGATGGTAGAATGGGGTCCTTGGAATAGTGAATGTATCAGACCCTTTGGGACATGCATTTTTGCTGGTTGGTGAAGGGACATGTGTTTGTGTTGTATTTTCCAGAGCACAGATTATAATGACTCAGTGGGTCTCTGAAAAAGAAGTACTTCCAGGATTACCGAAAGCACGTGTCCTGAGACTCACCAGATAACTCAATTCTCCAGATACATAATCTGATCACACACTTAATCATCCCCAAATCACATCGTGGTTTGTGCACATATGCCCTCAATACTGCTGAACACTCTGAGGCCCTTCCTGTAAAGAGTGCCTGCAAATAACAACATTATTTCTCCAAAGCCAGCAGACACTGCCTTGATTGCATTGTCTCTTCTATGTGGTCTGGAATAACAAAAGATTTATATGTGGTGGCAGGAAAGGGGGGAAGGAAATGGGTATAATTTCTCCTTTTTCTCATGATCCATAACTGACTAAATCTTTTCTAATGAATCAAATACACATCCCCTTGGGGGAAAATTTACACATGAAAAATTCTTTTGTCAAATCATATTTTGTTCATTTGATTTATTCTTACAATTTTATTGTATATACTCAAACTAAAATGTGTATCTTCCCTTGTTATACTAAGACTTATAAATACAACTGCTAAATACCATGGGCATCACTGAAGGGTTTTGCTTTGTACCACAAATAACAATCTCTTTCATGACTTTTTCTTTTAAATCTTTCTAACTTACTAGGTAATTCTATAAAACCTCTGCAAGAAACTGGCTGCAAGATTAATAACATATTTAACCTGGGAGACTAAACAGAAATACTGCATAAAAACGCACAGAGTTGAAGGGGCAAATACGATTACACTGACCATCAATATGGTCAACGGTGATTCTGTGCCTATTAACCTCCTCCTGGTAAGGTGCTGTCATGCAAGTCTCTACAAACACACACAACGTCTAGTCAATTCTTCTGTCCCTCCTTCAACCACTATAAAAATAAGTCCCAATGTTCCCTTTGGAAAGCTGGCTTCACTTTTCATTTCTAATCAATTGTTAATGGATGCTTCTCCACCATTCATGGCTTCAGTAACCGCTCACAAGGACTAAAATCAGTTCTACCCATGAGGAAAAGTATTTCATTCCCCAGGTAACACATCTGGGGTGGAACTTCCACAGCAGAAGCTATGAATATGAAGTTGAAGGCCTAAGCGGGGGGGGAAACAAAACCTGTACTTACGCCCAGGCGCTGGACAATCTCCCTGACGTCTTCAGCACAGCTGTCCACTGAGGACAGAAGGATGCATTCTCCTCGTTCATAAAACACCTTGATACTCATTAACCCAGATGTCCACCCAATGACATCCCTGCAGGAACAGTTAAAGACCACGTTCTTGGAATCCTTCTCGATCAGCATTATGAACTCATTGGAAACCCCAAGGAGACACTCGATGTCCGCGGACTGGCCAAAGTCTCTCGCCACGACGTGCCACATGATGGCCCCCACACTGAACAGGTGGGCATCCTTCCTGGGCTTCACCTTCTCCTTCTTCTTGGCGCCCAGAGTGATGAAGCTGAATTTCGCGGAGGTATCCACGGTGGCAGTCGTGACAAAGTTCTCCGCCAGGTCCTTCAAGTACTCCTGCCTGGTCCGAGTGGCCATCGCTCGAAACTTCTCCGATTTGTGGGCTGCGTTTTCTGCGTTGATGACTTTCGCTAAAAGGAAGTCCCGAAATACTGCTGACTTGGGGAAAGTGACACCTTTGGGAATTGGTGGACCAAATGGTGGCACATCTTTTGACCTAGAAACTCCAACGCTGAGGGAGGAAAAGGAGAAACAAGTTGAATTGCGATGCCATAATAGTTACCTTAAGAAATGTAACTGCAGAGCACACTTCCAACTGAAGCTGTCTACTTCACTGCCTCTTCTTTTCCATGCCTCTGGATATCAAGTGTTTGTTTTTAAGCAAAACTTTCAAATTTAGTTGGTGCAGGGAAGGGAAGTTACAGGCTGAGTAGCCTCCCTTCAAAATTTGTATGCTGAGGTCCAAAACCCCAGTAACTGGGAAAGTGGCTGTGTTTGGAGACTGGGTCTTTTCTTTGAAGAGATAGTTAAGTCAATGAAATCATGAAAGTGGGCCCTAATCCAGTCTAACAAGTGTCCTTATAAAGTGAAACATGAACACACAGAAAGGTAACCAGAGATGCAGACACACAGAACAGAGACCACGTGAATACACAGCAGGAAGATGCCCATCCTCAAGGTGAGAGAGAGGCCTCAGGGGGCACCAAACCTGTCAACACCATGATCTTGGACTTCCAGCCTCCAGAACTGTGAGAAATCAATGTCTGCCGTATCAACTACCAGTTCTTTGGTTTGCACCGTGACTGTGCGAGCTAAGGCAGGGGCGATGGATGTGGAGCCAGGTTGGCGCTCTTTCGATTCCGTGGCTAGTCACCACTGAGAGGCAGTGACCCTCCAACAGCTGACAGTGAGATCTGCCCTGCTGGCGAGCTACTGGGCACAGGGACCATCCCTACAGAGCCAACGTTTTTGAATGGCCCTTTTTTTTCAAGGAAATGCTCACTTGATCACATTTTGGAAGCCTAAATGAAGATTTTATGGAAACGGAAGTTTTACGATATTTCAAACACAGAGTGATAGCAATCATTTTAATATGGCAAAACCAATAATGCTCCCTTGTATCAGACAGAAGCTTTCACTGTCTCAAATCTGTTTTGGAATAAGAGTGAATTAATAAATTAGCAGATGAAAGGCTGGAGTGAGTGAATGAATGAACCCTCCAATATCTACTCCCCAACTACTGAGCAGCTTCTGCAGACCGAGAATGAGAACCAATCCCACATCTGCCCAGACTGATATTTTCTGTGTCGAGATAAATAAAGGAAGTCATCTATGCTTCACTTTCTTCACTGTAGAAAATCCTGGAAGAAGTGAGTTAAGAAATGAAAACAGGTGTGAAATCTTCTGGGATGTAGCTGGTGGGACTCTAAATAGATCATAGTTCCCAGGGATCTCCCACCTTTGCTGTAACCTGCACACCCTTTAACAGAGTTAATTGTTTCTGGGAAAATGAGCTATAAGCCAGAAGACAGTCTGGGCGGGGCCTCAGCTAGTGTGAAAGGACAGGGAAGGACTGTCTGTCTTTGGGACAGATAAGCAAACTCCGTCACGTGTGTGTATGCTCAGTCATGTTCGACTCTGTGCGACCCCAAGGACTGTAGCCCACCAGGCTCCTCTGTCCATGGATTTTCCAGGCAAGAATACTGGAGTGGGTTGCCATTTCCTCCTCCAGGGGATCTTCCCGACCCAGGGATCGAACCCACGTCTCCTGCATTGGCAGGCAGGTTCTTTACCACTGAGCCACATGGGAAGCCCATGAATGTTTATGAGGCACTTTTAAAACCTTGAAGCACTCTGCTGCTTTACACTTGAACCTCATTAGTAAATGATAACTTAGCAATAACATGTGGTTTCTCAAAAGGCAATGACCCTGTCTTTGAACCATTTGTATACACTGTCTTTTACCACAGAAAACATAATGCAAGCCGCTTTGTTTATAAGCAAGATCTATATCAAAGGCATCCCTCCCAGTAATCTCATTAAACCCAGAAAGCTCTAAAGAAATAAAAATGAAAAGGTATTACTTATCTTTTAAGATTTTTTTTGTGCTAATCAACCACCTCATGATAGAAGAATAAACTAAAAATAGAAAGTAATTAAAAATACCCAATTTGACCTAAAAATAGCAGCAGATAAAATAACACCAAATACAAGAACGCCCTAGGCTCATGTTTCCAATCCATTAGGGAAGTTCATTTAAGATGATTCTTCATAATTACCATTCATGGGGGAGATCCCAGAAGAATAAGCCAAATGAGCATGTTTGCACTAACGTTATTGGATTTAGGCATATCGTCCCTGGTGGCTCAGACGGTAAAGAATCCATCTGCAGTGCAGGAGACATAGGTTCAATCCCTGGGTTGGGAAGATCCCCTAGAGGAGAGCCTGGCTTCCCACTCCAGTATTCTTGCCTAGAGAATCCCCAAGGACAGAGGAGCCTGGCGGGCTACAGTCCACGGGGTCACAAAGAATTGGACATGTCTGAGCAACTAAGCACATATCCTTTATACAGGCTAGATGTCTTTTCTTTCAAATATCACTTTTTTAAATAAAAGTCGTTCTGAACATTCATTCTTCTTAACTACACACTGAAGTCAATACTGTTATCCTTAGTTTTCAGAGAAGGAATTGAAGGCCCCCCAAAGTAAGGACTTCCTTGGTGGCTCAGATGGCAAAGAACCTGCCTGCAATGCAGGAGACCTGGGTTCGATCCCTGGGTTGGGAAGATGCCCTGGAGAAGAAAATGGCAACCCACTCCAGTATTCTTGCCTGGAGATTCCCGTGGACAGAGGAGCCTGGTGGGCTATACAGTCCATGGGGTCACACGACTGAGCAACTAACACACAAAAATAAGCCAAGCTGTAGACACGGCAGGAGACCTGGACCTCACTCAGGTCAGGGAACCGCTCTTTCAACAACACCCCACTAGACAGTCGCCTCATGACAGCTGCTGCCTGAAGAAGAGCAGGGGTGGAGGAAAGGCAGGCCCTGCCAGCCTGTCCTGGGATTCTTGGGTACCTGGCTGGCCTTTTGAGAGCACCAAAGCATCAGACGCCCGTCTTGAGAGCCCCACAAGTGTGAGTGTCTCCAAGACCTTGGACAAGAAGAGATACTGGGCCATCACCATATGTTTCTTTCAGGGAAGCACTGATGTGGCCGCATCATCCACCTCTGGGGCTGCCATCAACCAAGCGCTGGCGCTGGCAGGGCTGGATGATGTCCTGAAGGCTGAGGAAAGGCATCACCTACACTCATGAACTGCTAGGAATTGCACTGTTTCAAAATGGGAAGAAGGCAATTACTCCTTACAGAAAGTACCTGAATGATGACCATGGGAAATGTAATTAGGGAGAAAAAACAAATCAAAGTATAATTAGGGGCTGAGAAAGAATAATTGGAAAACAAAGATATTTTGGGAAAGGAGGACCTGTTGGAACAACTCTGGGAGCACGGAGCGCCAGGGGCGGCCGACTCACCTGTAGCACACATTTTCCGTACATGGATTATGCACTTTGACGATGACGAAGACGTGTTGAAAGTGGGACCGGATGCTTTTTGGAGTAAAAGGAAGTGCTCCAGGCTCTTGGAAGACAATGGTCACGATGTCATTTCCTATATGCCTTTTCCTCAGGAGCTGCAGTCAGGGAAGTGAACACACACACACACAGTTACAGACAAGGTTTTCTGTAAAAACAAGATATGTAAATATATACAGTGCATTCAGCTTTCAATTTCAAGGAGTTTGTTTTAGAGAAGCAGAGCTGTTCTTAGGAAGGTCAGGTTCCTCGATGTGGCCACGCTAAAAGACCGACGAAGAGGAAAGCCTCAATACTTAAGTTCATCTTTTACTTTAAAATGTAACTTTAAAATGTCATTCTCCCTCCTTTTCATCTGTATCATTTTTTTTTAACCCTGAAATAATAGCCCATTAGAGCTAAGATCGCTCTAAGGAGATTTGTAGGTTAAGCTCTCCAACGGAAAGGCAGGAGATGGCATGGCATCCAAGCGAAGGCACAGCAGTTCCAAGTCCTCACTTAGTGCATCAGGGGCTTCGTTCCGTCCGTGCGTCCACAGACACGTGCATTTCTGCGACAAAAATACAGAAGGCTTGGGGCTTCCCTGGTGGCTCCATGGCAGAGAATCTGCCTGCCAGTGCAGGAGACACAGGTTCAATCTCTGATCCAGGAGGATCCCACATGCTGTGCGACAACTAAGCCCACATGCCACAGTTATTGAGCCTGTGCTCTAGAGCCCAGGAGCCACAGCTACTGAGCCCACGTGCTGCAAGTGCAGAAGCGCGTGGCCCAAGAGCCCATGCTGCACAAGAGAAGCCCTCACGATGAGAAGCCCGTGTACTGCAACCAGAGAGCAGAGCCCGCTCAGCACAACTAGAGAAAAGCCCGTGCAGCAGCACAGACCCTGCTCAGCCATAAATGCATATATACAAATTTAAAAACAGTACAGGAGGCTGTTATTTTGGTGGCTAATATTTTCAAACTAATTAACTGAAATCTGGCCTTTTTAAAATGTATGTTGGAAACACAGAATCCACCAGATTAAGAGCTGGAAAGCCCAATAAATGACAAATGCAGAAGAGACAGAACCCCATAGTGGTAACACTGAATGTTTTCACTTGAGATGTTCCTTCTGCCAAGAACACTCCCTTCACCCCAAGTCTCTCCTAGACCACTCAGGTCTGAGCTACCACAACACCAGGAAAAATGTTCTTGGCAACACTGCGCATGCCCTGCAGCCACACTCCAAGCTCAAGGCAACAACACTGGCTGTCTGGTCCTCTTTAAGTCTTGGCTTACTTCTCCTGTGTCAGGTCATAATCATCAGGAGGGCAGGAGACGTGTCTGACTGAGTTCTGGTCTCCTGGGTTCTAACGGCCTGCCCAGGACACAGCAGACACCCCCTACCCAATATGAATAACCAAAGATACAAATACACAATCACAGCCACACAACACTGCACAATAAAACACTGAACACCTCTGAATCCATGCTGATAAACCCATACACCCCATAAGCTGATGCACCTAAAGCCACTGGGATCTGTGCTCAGAGTCTGTGATCCTCGGCTTTCATAGAGACAGTAATCTTTACAGGAGTCGGTGATGTCACTGCAGGAACAGGGTAATCTCAGGTAGTAAATCTCTCTTTACGAGCAATAACAAAGGCAACAAGCTTGTGTTCAAATTTATGTGGCACCTACAGAACATACTTCAGTGTAAAGAGCATTAAGTTCGACTTTTAAAACCTTTTAAACCCATATACAAAAAGGATTTCATTGTCAGGCCCCTGACTTGTGATTTAGCATGATAAAAGGCCTGGAAAAGTGGGAACGAAATGTCCATTCTTCCAGAATTCACTGCTTGCCAGTTAAATTGCTGATTCATATGCTGGAAAATTCCTATTTAAATCCCCATGGTTAAAGTTATAAACACACGAAAATTGTTTTACTGCCCAAGTGAAGTTTTGAAAGATATATTAATATCCATTAATGAGCCATCTGTTGTTTCAAAAATGTTTGTTGGATATTTAAGTATGAGGTGCCACTTCAGAAACATGTAAAAAAATCAGTAGCAAACTAGTCATATATTCACTGTGTTATTTACCCATTCATTCGTGGACACAGATGTTAGCTACAGTAAACATTTCACGGAAAGAAAAGAAGGCAGGGACATATATCTAAAACAAGCACCATGGGACGCCCTGGCAGTCCAGTGGTTAGGACTCTGCGTTTCCACTGCAGGGGGCTCGGGTTCCATCCCTGGTCAAGGAATTAAGATCCCACATGCTAAGTGGTGCAGCCAAAGAAATAAAATACAATAAATAAAACGAGGACTTCTGCGGTGGTCCATTGGTTAAGAATCCGCCTTGCAGTGCGGGGGACATGGGTTTCACCCCTGGTTGGGGAACTAAGACCCCACATGATGCCGCAGAGCAACTAAGCCCTCGTGCCACAGCTAGAGAGAGTTCAAGCACCCCGACGAGAGATCCCGAAAGATGCCATGATGAAGCCTCATGCTGCGACAACGAATCCTCGAGCCACAGCTAAGACCCGAAGTAGCCAAATAAGCAAGCAGATAAAGAAATATTTTAAAACTTTTTAAATTAATAAAACAAAACAAACACCACGACAAGCTGAAAATGGTACAAGGCTAAGATAGTCTTCCTTCATATCCCCAATAAACTGAAACATATGATTTACATGTACTGTAATAGGACAAGAAAATTCAGGAACAAATGAAAAGTTTAAAAAAATAAACAAAAATATCTCACAATGTCTTCAGTGTATTTGCTGAGCGCAGATACAGTGGCTTATGCTGTACTTTACTCGAAACACAGGAATTCTCAGACTGGTGAGAAGACAGGGCTCATGGTGGCCAAGGCACACAGGGGACTCTGGGCCCCTCTTCCCCAGTGACCACCCTCCTGGCCAATCTTGCAGGGTGGTCTGGCGCATTACTCAGTGAAGTGTAGGTAGCTATTCCTACCCATTTCTCTCCCTCCTGAAGGAAGATGTTGGGTCTGATCCCACACTTCACTTCGGGAAGCGCAATATTTAAAGCCCAAGTTAAAGGAAAATTTAAGGGTACTTATTTTGATAACATGCCGGTCTGCTTTTATCTCTTTTTAAACATATTCTTTTGCTTTGTAAAATGGGCTGCGCTCAGACGCTTAGAGTCATGCCTGACTCTTTATGACCCCATGGACTGTAGCCCGCCAGGCTCCTCTGTCCATGGGATTCTCCTAAGAATACTGGAGTAGGTTGCCATGTCCTCCTCCAGGGGATCTTCCCGACCCAGGGATGGAACCCTGACCTCTTACATCTCCTGCAATGGTAGGTGGATTTGTTACCACTAAAAATGTATTCTTTTGCTTTGTAAAACGGGCTAGAAATATTTTTAAAATTCTGGTTAATTTAACCATGATCACAGAATGCATTCTGTAGAAAAAGTGGGGGTGGGAAACATGCAGATTCATTAAGAAGAGGAAAATAACATCTCAAGCTCTTTGTAGAGAACAGCCCAAGAAAATGAACACCTGGCCCATTAACAGGATACTTGAGTCTCTTCAGAGACTAAAGTAATACATCTGGCAAATTCTCAGAAACATTACTCACTGTCGGACATTAAATAACCTAAGCAATTCTTGGGTTTCTTATATAAAGGTAAGGGTTCTCTTTTGTAGTTAGTTATATCCTGTTGTAACTGGTCAATGAAACTCTGTAGAATGGACTCCAGAAGTGAAAGGGAAAGGGCATGGCAGCCTACATAGACCACAGTGGTCCACACAGGAAGGCAGGTTGCTATTCACTAGAGGTCCCTGGTACTATTTCAGGAATTAAGGAATGATGACGTCTTCTAGGCCCTTCTAGACATAAGAAGCTCCTAACACTTGCTCGGCACCAAGACTGCCAACTCAGTGTCTTCAACTGAAAGAGTGAGTTAATAAATATTATATTAGATTTACATAGCCGGTTCTGCTAAATTCCCAACACTGGATTCAAGCTGTGAGACAGGAATAAGCTCTTGTTATGACAAGGGAAGTGAAAATGTGATTCTTCACCCAATTCCATGACGGAAAAGCATACAGATGCTACAGAAATAGCAACATGTGGGTTTAAATTTTCAATTCCTTAAACAAATTTCAGAGTTTCACAGGTCCAGTTTTAACTTGGTGCAACAACCAGAAGCAAGTGAAAACAATCTCCAGGCAGTCTCGTATGCATCAAAAATGGCATAAAGTTGAACCTGGTTAGATCTACTAGCCTCTATGCAAATAGGTTCATTTGTTACATTCTTTTTTAAAAAGCCTAGCAAGATAGGAAAACAAAACAAAACACGTTACACCTAATTTTGGAAGAAAGGGGAGAAGAGGCTACACATACATAAGAAAGTAGGTGAGATGTGGTTCAGAAAACGCCTCTAAATGTCAGTGATGTGAAAGCTTAATTTGAAACTGGAGAAGGCAGATCTCCAGATAGAGTTTCTTGTCTTAAAAAGCAAACAGGTGAAAATGAGCATGATTTCAAAGAGAAAACTGCATTGTTTAACAATCACAAGTTCTGAAATTCAAAGAGATGAGTGCAGAAGTGAGCAAAATATGAAATGTGTTCCCGTTCAAAAGAATAATCATAAATTCTGGATCTCAGTCCTTTAGGTGTCATCGGAAAGTCTGGCAGGATGAGCAGGGCTGATAAAGACTGATCTGGCCTGATCCTTCCAGACTGATCAGTCTGACTGGTCACAACCCCCTTCTAGAGAGCCGCCTGTTGCTAGTCACTGCAGTAGGCACCTTGTGTCTGCTAACTTTGCTTAGAAAGTGTCTGCCCTTGGACTTCCCTGGCAGTCCAGTGGCTAAGACTCCGCATTTCCAGTGCAGTTGCGGGTGGGGGGACGTTTCAACCCCTAGTCGTAAACTAGATCCCACATGCTGCAACTAGAGATCCCACATGCTGTAATGAAACTGAAGATTCCTCATGCTGCAACGCAGACCCAGTGCCACCAATTTTTTTTTTTAGAAGTGTCTGCTCTTTACCTGCAAGGCTAGCTTCCCCTCCTTCAGAGACTCCCCTAATTTTGCACAATGCACAAAGAACACACACGATACACAGGCATGCAAACAACACACTGCCCCCGCCCATATACTCTATACTCAGAAATGCATACACCAGTGGGTAGAATTTCACTGTCGTTTTTAAGAGACATCTATAGAGCTTCCTGTATAATGAAATGGAAAAAGTGAACACGAAATAGTAGTCTGAGTAATAAGAAAGAGAGGGAAAACCCACACAAGTTACCACATAAATACAGAGGATCTATACTTAGAGAAGGAAAACCTTGCCTCTTCACTTCCATAAAAAAGTGACCACAATTAACCACTCTGATCTCAGATCAGCAAGAAGATAGCAAATTTAATCGCCACTCCAAAGATGCATTTGCTGATTCACCATATAACGAATGTAAAAATATTACATACAATATTTTACCAACGACAAGAATAAATGTACAAACCAGTTCAGCAAAGCTGAATATTTTGGAAATGGAGAAACAAACCATGAATGTGGATGTTTAATGATTTAATAACAAAGTGAAGATAAGAAAGGATTATGAAGATACAAGTATTTCTCTTCTGAAAATGAGTAGTGCCAGCCTACTCAAAAAGCAATAATTCTTACTGTATAAGTATATATCCCCTTTTCTGGCCTGGGAATAGAGCTAATCATGAAAAGCTGAATAAGCACCTTATGCTTCCAAAATAGTCTAGATGCCTATTTATAGGTGAATCCAACAGCAGTCAGGACCTGCTTGTATAGAACTTAATGCAGTGGAACTTAATGAAGAACTTAATGAAGCTGAATGGTTCCTCAGCTTCCCTGGTGGCTCAGACAATAAAGAAATCTGCCTGCAATGCAGGAGACCTAGGTTCAATCCCTGGGTTGGGAAGATCCCTGGAGGAGGAAATGGCAACTCACTCCAGCATTCTTGCCTGGAGAATTCCATGGACAGAGGAGCCTGGCGGGCTATAGACCGTGGGGTCACAAAAGAGCAGGACATGACGGAGCGACTAAGACTTTCACTTCAGTTCCTCAGCAATACCAACGAGGGACTGAGAAGTACGTACACACGCCTTCTGAGGCAGGGCTGGCCACTTGCCTAAGTTACATGGTGAAGGGTTCCAGCCTAAGAAGCTCTGTCACTATTACTGCTGTACATGTCAAGCCCATCCCTGGAAAAAGACCAGGATTCTTCAGATGGAATCTCAGAAACCCAGGGGTTCGGTCTTTTTCCTTAGGGACCTCCATGGATCTCAGATACCCCTTGCAAACAGAGCAGTTCTAACATGAAAGCATTTTTTTTTTTTTTAAAGGAGGTTTACTCTGTGCCAGGACCATGCTACCTTTATCTGTTTTATATACTTAGCTTGAAGAAAAAGGTTTCTCTGCCAACGTGATGTTTGAAGCTAACCTGTGGGGATCTTTCCACTGATAACACCCCAGGATAGCTTAACTATGGTTTGTCTACAGGACAAGTGGGAGAGGAACAAGCACCCAGGGGAAACAGCCCTGGGAAAAGCGGACTGCCTGCCAAACAGACCTGGGGGACTTCACTGAAGAGGGAAAACATTCAGGAACGGGCTTCCTCATCACTCCCCAGGTCTGGCGAGGTTTTCTTTGTAAGAGTCAGACACTCCAAAGATTGAACTCTTCTGCAACTGTGGTGAACTCTCTACGTACTTTTTACTACATTTTGGAATAAGCTTTCAGCTTGATTTATTATAAGAACAAACACAAGAAATTCTATGTGATGTGGACGTGTCTGGACCAGTTAAACAGTCACAGATATCATGGTGTTAATGAGGCTGATGTCAGAGGCACAATTCATGTACAGTTAACTGTGCTAAGCTGTGGCCTCAAAGAGCAGTCATGAGCCCAGATGGTCATTTCAGACACTTACGCCCTTGGTATTAACACAATCCATGGGCACAGGGTGGGTGGGTGAGGATTTGGCAAAGCAGCACAACCCACAAGAAAGCTGAAAAGTCGATGTTCCAAGACTGCGAAGAGCCATCACTGATCTATGACCAGAATATTCTGATGACAACTCACAATTAGCAAAATATTAAGTATCAAAGTTAAAATAGTTTTCTGAAATTGTTGATAAATTAGTCCCTTATTTTCTTAGCTATTCAGGCCTTAGCCTTTCCTAATAAATCTTTAGGATTGGGAACAGGATGATGAAATGCAAATTAAGTCATCTACAATACTTGTCCTCTATATCTCATAAGTTATAAATTGTAATAACCCCCCAAATTTATTGAGCACACTCTGTGCCAGGCACTACTTTAAGTGCTTTACACACATTAACTCCTCTGATTCTGTCAACTAAGAAACGTCCATTAATTCATTCACAAATGGTAACACTGCTCTCTGCATTCCGGGCATGTCTCTGTATGCATACAATACTCGGGAAAAGAGAAGAGGTAAAAGTCTCTGTCTTCAGCAATAAAGGAAAATAAAGCATAGAAAAATTTTTTTTGTGACCCAAGGTCACAAAGATAGTAGCTAGGAAATGTGGTTCTAGAATTCCTGCTCTTAACGACTGTATTTTTCTGTTGAAGATTTTATCCAACCTAGAAGGAGGAAGCCTCAAAGAAAGCCCTAGAATCATAGAATTCTAACACCAAGAGGAAGATGTTATGTATCATTTTGTCCAGATATACTCATGTGCGTCAAATCTCCTCAGGTCCAGATCTTTGGAAGGTATCACAAACATACCGCATCCTGTCTGTTTGAGCCCGGGTACAGACTCCTTCCTTCTCGGCACAAGGTTCCAAGCACCCACGACTGGCTACCTAGACCACATCCTCATTATACACTGCTGCTGCGGCTAAGTCGCTTCAGTCGTGTCTGACTGTGTGTGACCCTATGGACAGCAGCCCATCAGGCTCCTCCGTCCACAGGATTCTCCAGGCAAGAGTACTGGAGTGGGTTGCCATTTCCTTCTCCATCCTCATTATATAGTTATCACATTTCTTGAGAGACTAAGAATCTTTGCCAAGGCCACAAGGCAAGTAACTGGCCACGGTTAAGTTCAGAATGCAAGTCCAATGATTTTTATCCCACACCCTACATTCTCATCCTTTTTACGTGATTACCTATGTTGAATACGTAAATTTCCCAATGAACCACATATAAGATCATACATATTCCATATATATAAAAGCAACTGAAAAAAGCAAAACTTTTTTTTTTTTTAACAATTCTCTAACTCTAATCTATCAGCATAACTTATTCAATGCCATGGATTCTCACTCAAGTTAAAAAAGATAAATGAAAATAAGTCTTTAGGAACCAAATAAGTCTTTAGGCTATACAGTGTGTGATGTACTGTCTCAATGCAAGGGATTATTTTTTTTAAATCTCCCATTTGGGAAACTGAAAGCATTCATGTATTCCATCCACATTTTTGTGTGTAGGACCTTTCAGGGATAGTTTCAGTGAAAGAAAGTCAGGTATAAAGAACTCAAAAAACCACCATTTTAATTACAGTTCAATAAAAAGGGGGTAGAGGAATCTAGTATTGAGCTCTGATAAGAGCAAAGTGAAATGAGCTTTGGAATTCCAGAGGCTGCCACCTGAGAAACAATGGAGTGGATTCAGTTTGGAGTCCACCAGGGGCTTCCCCGGTGGTCCCATGGTTAATGCAGGGATGGGGGCTGGATCCTTGATCCGGGAACTAAGATCCCACATGCAACAGGGCAACTAAGCCCGCAGGCCGTAACTGCTGAGCCTGCACGCCGCAACTAGAGAGCCAGTGCGCAACAGAAGGTCGAGGGTGCTGGAAGTAGGAACTGACACAGCCAAGTAGATAAATAATTTTTTTTAAGTGACTCAGGTAATTGGGGAGTGGCAGGACCCTGGGGTTCAAACGCTCCATAAGTGGGGTCCAAAGGCACTCGTTCTATTTCTACTAATGTGTTGACAAGTTCTCTGGGTTTGAGTTAAGCCCTATGAGATTTCTGAGCAGCAACTCACCTCGAATTTAATTATTGGATGATTCGTTAAGTATCTGCAGGACAACTGCATGGTCTAAATTGAGCTTCTTAATAAGAGTCCCATGGACTGCAAGGAGATCCAACTAGTTCATTCTAAAGGAAATCAGTCCTGGGTGTTCTTTGGAAGGAATGATGCTAAAGCTGAAACTCCAGTACTTTGGCCACCTCATGCGAAGAGTTGACTCATTGGAAAAGACCCCGATGCTGGGAGGGATTGGGGGCAAGAGGAGAAGGGGATGACAGAGGATGAGATGGCTGGATGGCATCACAGACTTGATGGACTTGAGTTTGAGTGAACTCCGGGAGTTGGTGATGGACAGGGAGGCCTGGCGTGCTGCAATTCATGGGGTCGCAAAGAGTCGGACATGACTGAGCGACTGAACTGAACTGAACTGAATATCTAGTGAGTCCACATGGCATTATTCCAAATAAATGTTTTAAGAGCTGGAAATCCCTTAGTTTACAATATATGTATACAAATTCATACACATGATCTAGGGATTGTATCTCCATCTCATAAAAAACATAGACATGTGATCAAAAGATAGATCCTCTGAAGGTAGTGGGCAGAGCTCGGATTACTAGAAAACCCTGTAGAATATACAATATGGACAAGGGGCTGAGGTCAAGTGTTAGGAAGAAAAAACCCATCTAGCAATTACTCCAAGAAGATGAATAAACAGAGGAGCTGCAGCCCCAAACAGGACAAACAAGGCTGGGGGCCAGGGACCTCCTTCTCTTCCTGGCTGTGAGATCTAAGGTGGTTCTTGCTGCCTGGGGACAGGACAAGTAGCCTCTTCGGAAAGAAGCATCCTTTGACAACCTTCATGGAATTTCATGAGCACTCAGAAAACACATAAAAAAAAAAAGGCCAGTTCTCTGCAACAATTAAGTTTCATTCATTTGACAGATACTTACTGAACAGCTACTATGTAGTCTTTGGTGCTTTAATTTAGAGCAAAGGATTGCAGTTAAGTGACATCAGGAAAACACAGTTTTCTTAAACATGAAAACAAACTTTGCTTTAACTCTGGGTTTGCCCCCAAATATAATCAAACTCCTAAAATTAAAGAATGCCACAAGTGAGTTATAACATACTTTCTTATCTACCCACATGCAGAAATCAAAGCTCAGGTTACATCTGCCGACTTTTTTTGCGATCTGTAATTAATAAGGTTGACACTGGTTCCCATTAAAGTTTTGCTTGGCAAGCAATTCAGGTGAGTGTGGGAGAGTATTTAAGTTTTGTAAGAAAAAAGTGCAATGAAACTTGTGCAGTAATAATCACTTTAAAGCCCAAATGCTTCCCAATGATAAGAGTCAAAGATTATTAATGCCATTTAAGGAAAAAAAAAACCCCAGCAATTCTTTGCAAACTCTGAATACACTAATACCATCAAAGAGCTGCCCGTGGGTTGGCACGTGCTGTGGAAGTGGCGGGGAGGCTGTACCTGCTGCCTGTTGTTCGGCGTGTGGGGGAGCATGGTGCACACGTGGAACATGAGCTCGTAGTCTTTGTATGTCGTGTACAGGGAGTGCGTTCCTGTAGAATCAGCTGAAAACAAAGATTAATTACAAGAACAAGTCAGGCCACTGCAGATTAGCAATTCAACACTTAGAAGGTCATTATCACAAAAGGCAATTCAACTGAAAGGAACAGACGGCCCAAGTATAAAGGAGCAGTGTCTCGGTGGCGGCCCTGCTGCGCTCACACCAGGCACTGTTTCTACCACTTTCCAGCCCGTGGCAGCTGCCTGGGTTTTCTTCATTTGCTCACACACGTGCTTTCTACTGAACACATGGTTTCCCCTCTCTTCTCTTCTGCATTCTTGCCTTCCCAGGGCTGATGACCCACATGGGAGAGATGCTTCAGCCACGAGGGATACAGGTGAAGAGAAGAGGAGGAGGTATGGTCTGGCGCAGGTCTGGGTGCAATGATTAAATGGGGCTGAGCTAGTCAGAAGCTGTCCTTGCCCCATATTGCACGCACGCGCGTGTGTGTGTGTGTTTACAGTTAATTCTTATTCTTGGGCACTTGACCCTCCAGAACTCAGAAAAATGAAACAGGATTGACTTCGTATGGAAATGAGGACAAAAGATACTAAGGATTTCTTTCCTGAATCATGGAACTAATTTTCTTTTCTTTTCAACAGGCAATGCGACGATGCAGTCATATGATTAAGACCAAGGAGAATGAATGAGATCTCTTACTGTATATTATGCACTGACACATGTTAAAAAACTATGACATCTGAACCCCTGTTAATCATACAGCTATTCATCTTTTCAAAAGCAGAATGATTCTTTGCAAATTCAAGACCCATCTGTATCATCAACAGATTACCTCACTGAGAATTTCAGACCCCAAGTCAACATGGCGACTATAAAACATCTAAGTAATGATTTTAGGATGGGGTTTTGAACCACCCTGCATACGGATAAAGATAAAAAGATAAACAGAAATTAAGAGGTAAACAATTCTTACTGTCTTTCACAATCCTTAATCTATATCTATTTTTCCACCTTTTAAAGAACAAGGAACAATACCATTCAATATTATTTAAAATGAAGTTTATTCTATTGGGTTTTTGGGAAAACTCTAAATAGTTACCTAGGGCTAACTCTTTTTTTTTTAATCTGAAATTTAAAACTTTTTACTTTAAAAATATTAAAACACTTAATCTTCATGAGCATTTATTATTTTCTTTCTAAATCATGTAATATTTTTTTTATTTCCAGCATTTATATCCAATTCAGAAATAGTCCTGAAAATACTTTAGAAAAAAAATATACAGTTTTGCACTGAAAAGGCAGTCATAGAAGGCAATTTCATGAGTAAGGGGAGTATGTAGAATGTTTATCTATGGATACTGGTAGATCAACTCGCAGATGGTCAGAGAGGATGTTCATCTAATAAGCTGTATACTATCTAGTCCCCAAATAAAGACATTTTCTCTTCTAACTATTCATTAAACGCATATTTGTTATTTTTTCATAGGACTTTTTAGGGAGTAATCCTCCATTTCAACTGTCTTCTCTTAGGATCTTGACAGTAAAAGTGGCTTTGGAAGTGAGCAGACCAGTCACGAAGGAACGATGACTGTTCTCTCCATGAAGAAATAACAGTGAAGGTCAGAGGATGAACTAACCCGCAGGTTCAAGGACTCCCATCATAACACTTCCTCAGATGTTTAAAACTCAGTACGAGAAATGCTGACAGATGCTTAAGAGTCTGGTTAGCGGGCTTCAGATTCAGGAAATTGCAGTGAAAAAAGAAAAGTGCAATTCTGAGGGGAAGGGGGAGAAACACTTTAAAAAATGTGGTCATAGCTTGTCTATCCCAAGCCCATAGTGAAGGATGAATTTCAGAAAATAAGCATTTTTAAAGTTTTCATCTCAACTATCAGCATGGCAATGGGAAAGGTAAACTCACAAGCTTGGTGGGGTTTGCTGCAAATATTTCTACTAAAAAAGAGATACAGGGTCATCTATGGCAGTCTTCGGTCTTATCTCTGCACCTAACTAAAGAAAGTGGCCACAGCCTTGCGTCTGTTTTCTACAGCTCAGCAAAGCAACTTAGCGGCTCATGGCCCTTCTGTGCCTACCCCACGTCATTCTGTACTTGAGAGAGAAACGGCTCGTTTTAAAGCTGGAGGGGACATCTCATATACTCTAGCCCAAATACTCTGAATTTTCTTTGTGAATAAAATATGGCCCAGATTTTACCAAGGTCCTGCAGCAGGCAGAATTAAAACTGAAACAGAGGGGGCCTTCCCTGGTGGTCCAGTGGTTAGGAATCCACCTTCCAACGCAGGGGACGTGGGTTCAATTCCTGGTTGGAGAACTAAGACCCCACCTGCCTCTGGGCCACGAAGCCCACTGGCAACACTGGAGATCTCATATGCCAACCCCACATGCAACAACTAAGACCCATCGCAGACAAAAATAAATAAATAAACATTAAAAAATTAAACACAATTCTCCTGAACTTAAGGTTTTCTTGCCCACTGCATAAAAGGCATAACTTTCATCCGACCATTCTATGAAACACAACTCTTAGAAAGTTCCTCTAAAGGGAAGACGTGCCATGATTTCTTTGTCTCTCATAGAACATCTTGCTCATAACAATATGAATCAACATGTCAAAATTTTGTTCTTATTTCCTTGAGCTAACATGATTAGCATGACATCTGTAATGTATAAAAGATATCTCCTAGGTCATAAAAACTCAAAGCTGATGTCAATTCTGTACAGAAGGAAAAAAAAGTATTTGCACTATCTACGCTGTAGTTTTATAGAATGTATACATCAGGAGCTTTTAAAATGTTCCCTCATCCCTCCCACAGCAGAAGGACAGCAGACATGCAGAGCAGCAATGAGCCCATGAAGAATGAGCTCATTCTGCAGGAAGGCGTCCCTAAGGGCAGCTTGCTAGCACTGCTGGCGGTTGTATGGTAGTCTGTAGGTAAGGGGAGTTTGGCAGAGAAAAAAGAAAGAAAATTCAGAAAAGGCCTCAATGATCTTTCTTAAAAGAAGTGGACACTCACAATAGGTATCATATATTACTTTCTAACCTTTACATTTCTGAGGCATGAGCAATGCACATTCAACTTAATAGTCAAGCCCCAACCTTGACATCAGTGGAAGACACACAGGGCCTGTACGTGAGCCAACTTTTCTCCAGATCTTGTGATCTATCCTCTAAGTGTCACTTTCAAAAACAGAAAAACAAATATTGCATATAAGCACTTACAAATGGAATCTAGCAGAATAGTACTGATGAATCTATCTGCAGGGAAGGAACGGAGACATGGATATACAGAATGGACTGGATGCAGTGAGAGGAGAGGTGAGGAGGAACTGATAAAGTAGCATTGTCAAATATATACAATGATGTGTGGTAAAGAATCTACCTGCCAAGCAGGAAACTCAGGTTCAGTCCCTGGGTCAGGAAGATCCCCTGGAGGAAGAAATGGCAACCCACTCCAGCATTCTTGCCTGGAGAATCCCGTGTGCAGAGGAGCCTGGCGGGCTATAGTCCATGGAGTCAAAAATGAGTCAGATCGACTGAGGCAACAGAGCACACGTGTAAAACAGATAGCCGCTGGGAAGCTGTCGTACAGCACAGGGAGCTCAAGCCTGTACTCTGTGATGACCTAGAAAGGTGGGATGGGAGGGGGGCTCACGAGGGAGGGAGGCTCAAGATAAGTATACTTATGGCTGACTCACACTGTTGCATGGCAGAAACCAACACAACGTGGTAAAGCAATTATCTTCCAGGTAAACAAAGACCGAAACCCCAGAACTGATGACAAGCCAGGCACAGGGAGAGTGGCACCACTCTGTTGTAGGCAAGTATCACTGATGGTCGCAAGGTGAGCAGACCTGGGGCCACAGGGCCTTGGTTCCAACCCTGGCTGATGCTCCCCGGGACAGGTTCCCACTGACCCCTCCTAGAGGGTTGGATGCCCTCACAGATCCATCTTTTACTCACTCTTCAGTAAAAGGGCAAGAAGCAAATCACTGCTTGACAATAAGCAGAATTTCCCCAAATACACAAAATTACCCTACCTGGTGTTTTCAGGTGTGTTGAGAGCAACTAAGTAACAACACAGATACAAAGGTTGAATATTTAGTCTATGAGGACCATAAGGAACAGGATTATCGAAATGAAGGGACAAGACAAATTCACACATAGGAGGGAACCCACAGGTGCCCCACTTGAGAGAATCTGACCAAGGTCCTTGGAAAACAGGATGTATCAGCTTTTTAATCAGAGCTTCAGCTCCCCGGGTAATACCATGAAATAGGCTATGAACAAGATAAGGCTGCAAGCATGGCCTGCATGGATGTGGAAATATTTAGACATTTCAGAAATGAATGCAAGGTTTGGTCAAGCTGCAGTGGGACAGGGTGGAACACAGAGGTGAGGCGAAAAGAAAAAAGAACATACTAAAAGATTCTTCACAGAATACTGGGGGGATCTCTGCTCTTGTTACGAAGGAAGAACTGACCTTTTGAGAGTATGTCAGACACAATGCCCTTGGGAAATGCGCTTTCCTTGCTCATCTGAGTGCATGGGTGTGCTTAGTTGCTCAGTCGTGTCCGACTTTGGGACCCCATGAACTGTAGCCCACCCACTCCTCTGTCCATGGAATTCTCCAGGCAAGAATACTGCAGTGGGTAGCCATTCCCTTCTCCAGGGGATTTTCCTGACCCAGGGATCGAACCCAGGTCTCCTGCATTGCAGACGGATACTTTACCACCTGAGCTACCAGGGAAGCCCCCTGCTCATCTGAGGAAATCGCAACTCCATCCCCAGTAAGCTGGCTCAGCCGCTGCTGGGGTCAGGAACAGGAGGGCGCAGGACCACTCACTTAGATGTCTGCGGTGTGCCTACCTTTGGGGAATTAAATTTGTGCAGACACCCAAGTCTGAAGCTTACTTTTATTGTCCAGCTGAGCTCGATATTTACTAAATCCTTTCAGCCGCACTCTCTGGCCCAGCAGATCAAGGAATTCTTCAAAAGCTGGACCTGCCGTCTCGTTGTTATACATTTCCTCTTCGGTACTCTGGCCAGCTTTGCAGTACAGAATCCCGATCTTGTGCTGAAAGCTCAGCTGAAACGAGGGAGAAAGGTAAATTACTTGGCAAAAAGTATCAGACAAGTACACCTGAAACTAACACAATATTGTAAATCAACTATGTTGTTAGTCGCTCAGTCATGTCTGACACTTTGTGACTCCATGAACTGCAGCCCGCCAGGCTCCTCTGTCCATGGGATTTTTCAGGCAAGAATACTGAAGTGGGTACTATTCCCTTCTCCAGGGGATCTTCCTGACCCATGGAATGAACCTGGGTCTCCCGCATTGCAGGTAGATTCTTTACCGTCTGAGCCACCAGGGAACTCCAATGTAAAACATAAAATAAATTAAAAAAATTAAAAAGCATCACACAAGCTAACTTCAGTAAAATTAAAATTACAGGAGCTGAGAATTCTGTTCACAGGAAAGCATGCCAGGACAACTTCCAGAAGCTAAAAAAAGTAATCAACTGTCATTCTGCAAAACCCTACAAAATCATAACAAACCCAGAGACCTGAAAATAACAGCTGGAGAAATGTCAGACAACCTAAAAAATACAGTGAATGGCCTTGCCTACATGGGAGTTTGCAGGTTTCCAAAACAGACAGCTAGGTTCAAGCATTTATTTAAAAATAGAGCTGTGCAAACATCTTACACCCTCTATATAGTAAATAGCATTATCTTCGAAGTTAGAAAGAAAAAAAGAGCTGTATATTTTCAGAAGTTTTCCCTCTCTGGTTCTTAATGCTTTTTTGTTGTCATTATTTGAACATTCATGGAAATATGAAAGACTGTAATGGAAAAAACAAATCAAATTACGGTCTGGGGAGGAAAGACTCCCACTGCAAATTGTGATCCATGTACATTGATAGAACAATGTCTTATTTCCATAAAAGTAACTCTGGCTGAGCCATTACAGTCATTTCTACATTTCTGACTATCTTGAAAACATCTGCTAAATATACAATAGACCATAAAGAACTTTAATAGCAACTGAAGGGTTCCGGCTATAATTCTGTCTCTCTGTCCGTCCATGCCATGATGGAAGGTATCACACTACTTCCTCCTAAGGCAGGGGAGACAGCTTTTTTATTTTCCCCAAAGAGGAACTACCCATCAATCACAAAAGCAGGGCACTTTTTCCTGCTATAGCAGCAATCTGAGCCTCAAAGACTGACGGATTATCAGCCCTCCCCAATTCCCTAAAGACAGCTGTCCACAACACTGTTCACTTTTATTACCAAACTGTAAAACAGAGCCTTTAATCAAAACTCAGAGATGACTGTATCAGTAAAATAAGGCAAAATGGTACTAATTTCTCTTGAGTAGCAAAGTGATGACAGCAGTCTCATCCGAGTGACCTATGACACTTACAATCCAAGAAAGGGAGGGATCCGCCTGCTATGCATCTCAGTGGAGATGCTGGGGAAGCTCAGAGCTGAGCAGGCAGCAGAGCACCAGTACGCATGCTGTACCCTAAGAGCTACAGGGGAGGGGAGGGACCAAAGAGATGATTCCCTGTTCACCATCTGACCCGATGCGCCACCTATAGCGATGGCTCCTAGGGCTCGGAGAAGGGAGGCGGAGACAGCACACAGGCCTGATGTTCCTGTCTGAGCCTGAATCACCCAAATCACACTGTGAGGACAAGGTTCCAGGCGCCGAGTATGGGCCTGTGAGATGCTGGGTTTAAGCTATTAGTATTATGAATTGTGCTGATTCCCTGGTGGCTCAGTGGGGAAGAATCTGCCTGCAATGCAGGAGACACAGGTTCAACCCCTGGGTCGGGAAGACCCCCTGGAGGAGGGAATGGCTCCCCACTCCAGTACCCTTGTCTAGACAATCCCATGGACAGAGGACCCTGGCAGAGGGTCAGACATGACTGAGCGACTAACATTTACTTACTGGGTCTTTAGTAACATTAAGACAAAAAACATTTCCATGCACCCAGGGACTGAGGAATAAACATTTCTGATCAACTCAAGTAAAGAAACAAATGAGACACCACATTTATTGCAAAGGGACCATCATCTTAAAAAAAAAAAGTAAGTATAAGACAAATGCCTCATCATTTCACTATAAACACTCATTGTTCTGAGTGATCCGGAAGACACTGCAGGACTTAAAGTACTTTAGGAAACACTTGGGATTGACACTGCCGATGTGATGACATTGGTGACGGTCAGAATCTGGGTTAGTTCTCTAGCGTGACCCCTGGATGACTCTCCACCTCCTCAGAGCTGTGATGTTCTGACCTCTGTTCTACCCTCTCCAGTTGTCTGGCCCCAGCCTTACAGCGAGTCCCCCTGAAATTCCGCGGTGTGATTAGCAGGCACGCATACCCAGCATCCCCAGGACCACACACTCCTGCACCCCTATCTCCTCTGCACCCAGCAGGGGTGGCTGCACCATCAACCTCATCCTAGGAGCTCACTGTTCCAGGGACCCTGCTCGCTACTCCCCTGGAGCCCTGTCACCTCCTCCAGCACCACCCTGCCTTCTCTGTGCCCTCCTACAGCTATGGCTTGTCCCAGGGTGCCCCACCATCCCCAGCAGCAACCTCTGGGGAGCAAGCCCAGGGCAAAGCCATCTCTGGCCCCAGAGTTGCGGCTGGGGTGGCCCCGGTGGCTGAAGCAGGGCCCTCTCTGGACACACACAGTTTCTCTCCAGTCCCTACCCTTGTGGACATGATGCTTTTGTGACTCAAGAATAGTTAATAGTGAAAGTTGCTGAGTTCTGTTTGACTCTTTGTGACCCCATGGACTATACAGTTCATGGAATTCTCCAGGCCAGAATACTGGGGTGGAGTGGGTAGCCATTCCCTTCTCCAGGGTATCTTACCAACCCAGGGATTGAACCCAGGTCTCCTGCATTGCAGGCAGATTCTCCACCAGCTGAGCCATGAGGGAAGCCCAGGCAGAGGCCAAATACCCAGATAACTGAAACCCCCTCGGGGCTTCTGTGCTGAGTGCAGGGCTATTCGCTCACATATCCTTTCTTCCAGCTTCCAGACAAACCAGTGAGTCTACATCCCAACTGGGAAGAGGACTCGCTTTTCATCCAAGAAGCCCTGGGCCCATGGATGTGGCTAGGAGAGACTTCAAAGCCCCCAGCTGTCCTTCCCAGCCCCAGAACTCTGCTCCAGTGGAGATGCCCTCTTACACACACACCACTTGGGCCGGCCCCCGCCACTCACCAGCTTGGCCTCTGTGACCTGTGGTGCCAGTGGGAGAGGACATGAGATGGGACTTGGGACAGAACCATCTCCAGCAACTGAGAATTAACTGCTGTGGCCAGTGTAGCACAATTCCAATAAAAGAACAGAATGGGACGTTGTGTGGAGGAAGACACAGCTCTCGGTCTCTTAGAAACCTCATGAAATCAACAGCAATGCAATATACTGAGGCTGACCCCTCCCACCCATGGTTTATCAGAAAGCTGGCACGATTCCAAGGGGAGGACAGACCCCAGCTCTCCATGAACGAAAACCCCCAGTTCTCTTGGAACAAGCTTCGTCTCTAAGGCCTCTACACCTAAACCTGAGGTCACCTTTAACCATACCTCCACTCCCACTGACCCTCCTTAACTGTTCTGATGCAAATTACACCAGGCTCACAGTCCTGGGGGGAATCTCAGGGAACCAGGAACCTTGGGCATCACCACAGTCAAAAACTAAAAACACCCACTTGTCAAAACTCTATATTGCTTCTGTGTCCAGGGCTGAACACACAGACCCTGCATAGACAGGCAGACGATCCCCAGCCTCCTGAGAATGGATCAAGACCGCATGCTCTGTACCCAAGGCCAGAAACTCTGTAATTATTGAGCAGAAAATTTAAATTTAAAGGAAGGCAGCAAAAGACAAAGTCTCAGAATGGCCTTGAAAATAAATTCAAGTGTGCAGGAAAGTCCTGCCACTGCCCTCTCTAAACTCAACCACCTGTGCTGTGTGTAGTCGCATGTGTTCAGACCTCTCTGATTTCCTTTCAAGCAAACTGGTGCATGAGTGAACATATATCTGGAGGGGCAGTTGGCTTAAGAACAAACGAATCCAAAGATGCCATAGTATTCTAAGTCAGTAAGCCGTCATGAAAGTGAAAGTGAAGTCACTCAGTCATGTCCGACTCTTTGTGACCCCGTGGACTGTGCCCACCAGGCTCCTCAGTCCATGGGATTCTCCAGGAAAGAATACTGGAGTGGGTTGCTGCTGTCACTACCAACCTGAATTATTTTTTTTACAAAGTCAACCTAGTGGGGAGGTACAAATTAACATTTTTGGATTAACATAGCACAGTGCTATATATGGTCTTCTCAGGTGGCAAAAGTGGTAAACAATCCACCTGCCCATGTAGGAGACATCAGACACATGGGTTCATCCTCTGGGTCAGGAAGATCCCCTGGAGGAGGGCACGGCAACACACTCCAGTACTCTTGTCTGGAGAATACCGCGGACAAAGAAGCCTGGAGGGCTATAGTCCATAGCATCACAAAGAGCTGGACACAACTGAAGTGATGCAGCACACACACACTATATAAAAAAGATAACAAGGACCTACTGTATAGCCAGGGAGCTCTACTCAATATCCCATAATAATCTACAGTAAAAAGAATATATATACATATATATGCATAACTGAATCACTCTACTGTACATCTGAAACTAATACAACATTGTAACTATACTCCAATTTTTTAAAAAAAGTCAATCTATATAATCTTATAAACTCACTTGTTAGAAAAACTAGGATAGTCTTAAAAAAAAATGGGATCTTAGAAGTTGATGAATTTATGTAGATAAAGTAACAAAACTTTCAAGTACTACTCAGGATTACTTTCTTTATTATTCTCCATGGCTTGGAGTCTTCCTGCTCAACACATCTCACCAAACATAAAGAATGGAATGAATGGTCTGGGACCTACTATACCTCTATTACAGCATTTCTTGTACGGAGCAGATAAACTCAGTGTCAAACCATGAATAGATTCCAAACTCCAAGAAAGCAGGAAACAACAATCTATCCTTTTTAAGTAATTTTTTGATATTAAAACCCCTTAAGAATAGTAACATAAAATTGGCCCATTCCCTCCCTGGGCAGCTTTCTATTAGGAAAGTGGATAAAAACAGCACTAACTGAAAGAAACTCTCAAACACCCCAACCCATGAGTGTAACTTTTAAGACCCTTTAGAAACCAGAATATGAGATAAGACACCACTAAGATACCTTTAGATATCATTAAGAGTTGTGGGAAGTCAAGACATCATATTGTACACTATTAAAGTATAGCAGAGTCAAGTAAATATAATTCAAAAGAAAAAGCACTGGAAACATATAATTGGGGCTATAGGATGGACTGGTTTCCTTAAAATAAACACTGCACTCACCCTCACCACAACCTGGCTTGACTCTGTGCAGGCAAGCGGACCCAAGTCTGGCTCAGTGACAAATGCTTCACACCAAGCCCACCTGAACCCTGAGTCCCCAGACCAGCAGCAACACACCTGCTCTGCCCCTCCATGACAACAGGATTTTCTCAGCTGCCTCATGGCCATTACATACCACACACTTTACTAGTGATAACCATGGTGAATGCTTCTGTGCAATTTTAGAAGTCAACTACTCAGGTTTAGTTGTTGGTTTGAATACGTCAGGCCTCAATGTTGAGAAAGGCAGATCTCAGGATTATCCATTCCGAATATCATGGTGTCTGCTTCCTCTGGCTGAGAATGCAGTGTTAATTTGCTAGAAAAATTACAACTTCATCTCTTTTAGAATTCTAGCCATCCAAGTATCAAACACTCTACCAATACAACATAATGAGTGTTACTGGGTCAACCAGGAAGTACCACATCTTCCCTCCAAAATGTGCCAAAATATTTTCCTTGGAAAATTCTGGAACCACATCACAATTGTCTTTTTCTTTTGTTTAAACCAGGTGAAAGAAAAGTGAAAAGTGCCAGCCGCTGAGTTGTGTCCAACTCTTTGCGACCCCATGGACTGTAGCCTGCCAGGCTCCTCAGTTCATGGGATTCTCCAGGCAAGGACACTGAAGTGGGTTGCCATGTCCTTCTCCAGGGGATCTTCCTGACCCAGGTCTCTGGGATTCCAGGCAGATTCTTAACTGTGTAAGCCATGAGGGACTTAAACACAAATCCACTCATTTAAAACAAACTGCATACTCTTGGGCACCTACCTCTCAGTTTTGCCTACAAATTATCTTGCATCTGAAGTTAAAAGACCTCTTTCCATCTTCTGGGTACATCCTGTCCATCATTCTCTCCCGGATGATGTCAATAATCACATAATTGAGCTCCAGGCCACTATGAAGCTCTACCTTCACCTGACTGTCCAATTCCCTTCTACGAGATAATCTTCCTAAAGCACAGCTACCATCATGTCCTGTCCCACTCGAAAACCTTCAATGCTTCCTCCTGCCTTCCATATCAAGTGCATAAGCCTTAGCCCAGCATTCATTCTTCTATGCTTATTGTCGTTGTTTTAACTCTCAGCTTCCCTGCGTGTGCCCCTTCCTTGAAAAGAAAAGAGTCATAGTTTCTAAAAGAGCTAAGTACTCATATCTCCCTGTTGGAATTCTACTCAAATCTCTTTCCCCAGAACACACTGCACTTCTGCCTCTTCAAACCCACCACGGCCACATTCTGCCTTGCAAGGGCCTTTGTGCTCTGTCATAGTGATCTCCCCAAGAGTAAGGACTAGGTCTTAGCGTCTCGATTTTCCTGATGCATGCTGTTCACTGCCATCCGTAAACCTGATGTTTTACACACAGTAAACAACAATAAATTCAGGGAAATAGTTCAGGGAAAGGTCCAATGTGAGTTCTTTAAACTCAGGGGATGGACTTCCCCGGTGGCCCAGCAGCTAGGACTCCATGCTCTCAACACAGAGGGCCTAGGTTTGACCCCTGGTCAGGGAGCTAGATCCCACATGCCACATCACAGACCCACAGTCTGCAACTAAGACCAGGCATGGCCAAATAAACAGATGAAATGAATAAATTTAAAAACAACAACAACAACTACAAAAACCCTGGGGAAAGACACCAGCGATCCCTAACAGTCATGAATCAGATCTGCTCCTGCTGGCTGGGACATACCAGACCTTGATAAAAATAATGCAAGTCACAGACTTCCCTGGTGGTCGAGTGATTAAGAATCCACCTACCAATGCAGAGGATAGGGGTTTAGTCCCTAGTCTAGGAACTAAGATTCCACATGCTGCAGAGCAACTAAGCCTTTGAGCCACAGCTACTGAGCCTGTGCTCCAGAGCTTGCAAGCCACAGCTACTGAGCCCACATACGTTAACTACTGAAGCCCTTGCGCCTAGAGCCTGTGCTCTGCATGCAACCAGAGAAGCCACCAAAATGAGAAGTCATCACACCACAGCCAGAGAGTAGTCCCTGCTGGCCACAAGAGAAAACCCGTGTAGCAACAAAGACCCAACACAGCCAAAAATAAATAAATAATTTTAAAAATAAAACAAGTACACAATCATCTTTAAAAAAACAATGCAAGTCACAACTCAGCAGGAGATGCATTACTTAATAATAAAGGCATCTTAACTAGTAATACAGGCACATTTGAGAAAAACTGGAGAGAAAATGCTTTTAAGGCGTTAAAAATAAATAGTCTTAAAAGGAAGATGGATGGGAAAACGCTGAAACATTCAGGACCATGGACACCAAGCGTCACACACTTCAGTCTCATACGTGATACACACCCCTTGCTCATCGAGCTTGAGCAGCTGCTCTGAGACCTTGGGTGAGCTGGAGGCTTGCCTCAGGCACTGGATGCTGAGCTCAGGAATGACGTATTCCAGAACTTCTTTGAGCGGGAGCCCACGTGCAGTCCCATGCCTGGCGGTAGAGGGTATGGCATCCTCCAAAATTGCTCCTCTCAGCGTTGTCAGCTGTGGGGCAAAATAGCACACACTTCAGTTAACCTTGACTCTTTAAAGCATAATGTTTCAACTGCCTTAAAAAAAAAGAGCAAGAAAGAGAAAGCTCTTTTCTAAGTGAGTACAAGAGACTACAGTTCTCAATCTGAAGAAGCAGATTCAACCTTCATCAGTCTTTACACAGAGGTATACAGAAGTCAGGAAGGAGCTGGGTGGGGCTGACGTAACCAGATGTGCCCAAGGCGTGAGGAGGAGGGGGCAATGCCCCACCAAGCAGACATAAAGACACACCCACCGCAATCAGAGCCAACAGTGCTGACTAGCCAGGAGCCACAGGGCTGGGCCAGTCATAGCCATCTCCTCCGTCCTTCCCTTTCCGTTCTCCCATGGACCGTCATCTTCTTTCCTTCTACACTTTTTGTTTTGTTTTGTTTGTTTCTTTCTGTATTTTTCCTTTGTATTTGTTTTCTTATTTTTTTCTGTCTTCTACTCTTCATGTTCTTCTATTTAACTTCCCACTGCTGACAATTCCCGAGGCTGGGTGGGGCCACTCTGAGACCTCTAGAGGCAAGTGACTCAGGTCCAAGGAGGTTCTTCCTCCCCATCTGTGATATGTCCTCATGGAGTCACTGTTCTGACACAGCAAATCTAACCCCAGGTCTAATGTGCCGAGAAAGGAAACCCAGCAGCACTGCCAGCCTAGAGGCCTGGCTCTCATCCCACCCCACCCCCTACCCTCCACTCTGGCTACAAAGCAGCCGTAGTGATGGAGGTCACAGTGGCGCCTAGCATTTGACAGTGCCCAGGGCACGCTGTCCAACAAGACTCTCTGCAGTGATGAGGTCGTCCTCCTGCTGCACTGGCTGGCCCAGGAACCATCATCCCCAAGTGGCTGTGGAGCACGTGACCTGTTACAGGTGTGACAGTGGAAACTTATTTCTTATTCAATTCCCTTAAACTCAAATAGCCTCCTGTAGTTAGCAGCTACTGAACTGGATGGCACAGGTCCACAGCTTAAAATATGCCATCTTCAGAGAGGGCTTGTTTCTCCTACTTATGGCACAGAACCTGGGCCATAAGATACCAATGCACAGCCAAGTAGACACTGAGTACTAGGCTTGGGCAAAGCCTTTGAGGGGCTCTCTGAACTCAGACCCAGGAGTCACCAAAATATACATTCAGGACTGTGTAATCAACACATTGCCATCTAATTACAATGGTCAAGAGGATAAAAACTAAAGTGCAAATCAGATCTGGGTCTTTATGTAAATCAACATTCCCATCTACGTGCATCAGCCATCTGTGTTACAGCCTCACTTTTCACTCAGAACAAGACCAGTGGGGGAGTAACCTGTTGCTGGTGGAAGGACGTGTGGGTCCACGGAGCTCCTGGACCCACAGACACGCTAAGCCAACACTCACCTCATGGGTGGCTTCCTGGTTTTCTGCATTTGATTCTAAAGTTGTTTTCCAATTTTGACATGAATCATATAGTTCAGATTTGTCCTCTGCCTTATGCCCAAGAACCTTGCATTCTGATGATTTTATCCTTTCTGTCCTGTAAGGTGACGGTAAAATCACTGCCACTTAACACCCATCACAAGTTTGCAAATATTTCACTCAGAACCAAATAGTCTAAGCCCTTTCAGTCATCTTAACTGGTGTGAGCAACATTGACAATAAAAGCCACACATTGTGGGAAACAACCCGAGCAGTGACCCGAGGCCCAGCCCGGGGCAGACGCCACACGCGCCCAGTACCTCACTTGTCCTGAAAACCACCCGGTAGTTGAACTGGGACCCTTCCTTCTCCTTGGGGTCTTCCACCTTCTCCCTCCGCACGCTGACTGCCACAGGGCCGAGGTTCTCATCGATTCCAAAATAGTTCTGATGCTCTGTGATGGAGAAAGTGGAGGCATGAGAAGAAGGAAGCAGGAAGAGGATGGGGATCCTGCAACTTGTGTATCTAGTCCAGAAGATGCACCAGCGTCTCCGGTGCAGGATTTCCCACAAACGTGATCAATTTTTTTATCTCCAACTTAGACGCACTTTTTTTTTTTATTGCAAGAGGACACTTGCTTCACAATATTGCGTTGGTTTCTGCCATACCTCAACATGAATCAGCCACAGGTATACATATGTCTGCCCCCTCGTGAACCCCACTCCCGTCTCCCGCCCCATCCCCCCAGGCAGTGCTCTAGAACGGCACAGAGCACTGGGTTGAGTGCCCACCTGGTAGGTGACCATGAGGCAGCTAGCATAGGGACCTGCAAGGACATTCCTCCTAAGACATGATCACTAGTCTCTTACTCACAGAACACCTGTGTGCCAGACATGGTCTTGGCCGTGGGGTCACAACCCAGAAAAACTTCCCCGTCATGAAGCATATATTCCAGTCTGAACGCTGCCAGTGACGGCAAGCTCAGCTCTGGGAGAAGCCCTTCTGGATGCGTAAGTGAGCTCTGCTGAAAGAAGTATAAAAGCTTCACTCCAACCACACTTTTTAAGTGTCTTCTGCAAGGACCCAGACTTAACACAACACTCAGATGTGGTCCAACCCATACAACACGGACGGTGCAAATATGCAAATGTTTATTCATGCTGCTTCTCGATTTTAGCAAACCTTCATACCAATAATCCACGCTAAGCGAGCGAGCCACGCAAAGCCCCAGGTGTTATTCATTTACTTCTTAATGAACTGCTGCCCAGTCCATTCTCCAAGGTGCGCACTTACAAAGCTGGTTTTTTTCACCCTGTATGCAAAATCACTTTAACAACCTCCTCCTTTTTCACTTTTATCCCTTTTCAATGTCACCTTAGTAGTTTGGGCCAATCTTTCTGATGTATAGTTTTCAGTTAAAGAGAAACATGCTCCATCACATGTTTGTAAGCTTGAAAAAAGCCATAGGTATTCCAAAGGCTTTGGGCTATGCTAACATCTCCTGCCACAGTAATTTCTGAAGGAATAAGGAATGTTATTCATAAAGTAGAAAATAGGTTAAGGTCAACAAAGAAAAACAGTACTTGTATCACTCAAGGAAAATATTATCCAAAGCCGCTAATGAACACTGGCTACATCTTCAAAGGCAGATCATTTACTTTTTACTTGTAACCAAATGAGATAAATACTGACATAATTTCCTTTTGAACCAGTCAGGACTAGAAGCAGCAAGTCCCCTATTTTAGGGACTAAAAAGGTGAATTATTGCCTCAGTCCTGGGCTTATACAATAGGAAGTGAGTCTTCGTTTTTCATGGATCCCTCATCCTTGTAAATTATGTACTGATAATAGTCTGCTTAACTGTTACAAACATGCACAACTCCAGTGAAATTAAAAATAAATAATAAATTAAAAATGCATTGCAAAAAATGAATTATTTACCAACGAGTTATTTATTAATAGCCTGCTGCATTAAGAACATATTTCAAGAAGTGACTTGCAAAAATGCCCAAATCAGTTTCTTGGTAGGCTTTTGATAAAACCTGTGATACAAATCAAAAGAAAGTCAAGGGCTTCCCTGGTGGTCCAGTGGTTAAGAATTCACCTGCCAATGCAGGGGACACAGGTTCAATCCCTGGTCTAGGAAGATTCTATATGCTTTCAACTTCTTTTTTTTTTTTTTTTTAAGTATAGCTAATTTACAATATTATGTTCATTTCAGGCATACAGCATAGTGATTCAGTATTTTATAGATTTTATTCTATTAAAAGTTATATACAAAGTAATGACTATAATTCCCTGTGCTGTACAATATATCCTTGTTGCTTATCTATTTCATACAAAACAGTCTGCATCTCTTCATCCCCTACCCTAGCCCTCTACCCTCTCCTTCCCTCACTGGGTCCCACTAGTTTGCTTTCTGTATCTGCGAGTCTGTTTGTTCTGCTATATATATTCAGTTGTTTTATTTTTTAGATTCTACATACCAATCAATAATTACTTGTCTTTCTCTGACTTATTTCACTAAACATAATATTCTTCAAGTACAACCACATTGCTACAAATGGCGGTGTTTCATTCTTTTTTATGGCTGAATAATAAAGATAAATACTGACATAATTTCCTTTTGAACCAGTCAGGACCAAAAGGACTGTACCAATTCTTTATCCATTCATCTACTGAATGGATTCATTCAATTCATCCATTCATCAGGTTGCTTCCATGTCTTGGCTATTGTGAACAGTGTTACTATGACCACAGGGGTGCATGTATCTTTTTGAATTATAGTTTTCTTCAGGTATATGCCCAGGACTGGGATTGCAGGATCCCATGACAACTCTATGTTCAGTTTTTGAGGAACCTCTATACTATTCTCCGTACTGGCTGTATCAATTTACATTCCCACCAACAGTGTAGGAGGGTTCCCTTTTAATCCACATCCTCACCAACATATCCCATTTGTGGACTTTGAGGTGATGGCCATTCTGACTACTGTCTGGTGATCTATCATTGTTACTCTGATTTCTCTAATAATTAGTGATGTTGAGCATTCCTTCATGTGCTGATTACCCATCTGTATTTCTTCTTTGGAAAAATGTCTGTTCAGGTCTTCTGCCCATTTTCTGACTGGGCTGTTTGGTTTGTGATATTGAGTTGGATGAGGTATTTATGTTTTCATTATTAACCCCTTGTTGGTCATCATTTACAGATACTTTCTCACATATGGTAGAATGTCTTTCTGTTTTGTCAATAGATTATTTTGCAAAAGCTTTTAAGTTTAATGAGGCTCCATTTGATTATATTTGCTATCATTTCTTTTGCCTCAGGAGACAGGTTTAAAAAAATACTGCTATGACTTATGTCAAAGAGTGTTCAGCTTGTATTCTTTTCAGTGAGCTTTATGGTCTGCAAGATTTAGATCTTTAATCCATTTTGAATTATTTCTGCAGATGGTGTAAGGAAACATTCTCATCTCACTCTTTCACATGCAGCTGTCCAGTCTTCCAAGCACCAATTATTGATAAAGCTGTCTTTTCTCCACTGTATATTGCCTCCTTTATCATAGATTATTTGACCATAAATGTGTGGGCTTATTCCTCAGCTCTCTGTTCTGTCCCATTGATCCATGTCTGTTTTTGTGCCAGTACCATGCTGTTTTGACGACTATCACTTTGTAGTATAATCTGACGTCTGGGAGGTGATACCTCCAGCTTTGTTCTTCTCCCTCAAGATTGTTTTGGTTTTTGTGGATCCATAGGAATTTTAAAATTATCTGTTCTAGTTCTACAAAAAACAAACATCATGGGTATCCTGATAAAGACTGCATTGGATCTGTAGACTGCTTTGGAGAGTAGGACCATTTTAATAAAACCTTTCCAATCCAAGAGCACAGGATATCTTTCCATTTCTTTGTATCATCTTCAATTTCCTTCATCAATATTTTATAGTTTTCAGAGTTAAGTTTACTCCTAAATATTTTATTCTTTCAGATGAAATTTTAGATAGCATTGTTTTTTTTTTAACTCTTTCAGTAGTTCATTACTAATCTATGGAAAAGCAACTGATCTCTGTATATTAATCTTGTATTCTGAAGCTTTGCTGATTTCACTTATTAGTTCTAATATTTTTAGGTGGATGTGGGGAGGCCATGACTGGGGAGAAGCCTTGGCTATGGGATGCAGTGGTGACCCAATCCCAGAGCCTGGGTGGGGCAGCAGCAGTCACTGCTGGCGTTTACTCAAGTAGCATCTTAGAAGCAGCCCAAAGCTCTCTACAGGCTGCTCCACCGCAGCTCACTCCACCAACCTGCTCTGTGGAGTAGACTATCTTCTGATGGCCTGTCCCCGCCACACACTGCCCTCCAGCGCTGGGGGAAGAGTTATCCTCCAAGCTGCAGAACCGCCCTGCTCATCAGTTAACTCTGGCATACCTTGCGTTATGTGGCACCTTCCTAGTTTGTTCCTCTGTGGCTTTATGCCCTTTTTGTACTCCTTCACCATCAGTTTTTTAGTGTTGTTTGGAAGGGAGAGAGAGAACATGTATGTACAAATGACCAAGTTTAACTAGCATCCCTAAATTCATTTACTGTTAAATATCTATAATTCTCTCCAGTATTCTTGCCTGGAGAATTCCATGGGCACAGGAGCCTGGCATGCTACAGTCCATGGGACACCCAGAGTCAGACATGACCGAAGCGACTTAGCATAAGCATCTATAAGTCTAATGAGCCTGATAATCAGTTTCTGAATCTGAGCTTTCCTACTTATTACCTACTTAATAACCTTGGGTAGTTCTTAACCTCAGCACCAACGCCCTACTACAAAATATATATATATATATATAATACATGTATCATCAATAACCTGAGAAAAGCATTATAGTTGAAGGCAAGAATCCTACTGACAAAAAACTCAATGAGAAGCAAAAAATCAAATGAACAGCATTATGGGCATTTTGATTTTTGAGCCCAACACAGCTTAAGAGTCAAACTGAACAAGATTCATACTTTTAATCTCAAAAAGTTAATCTGTAATCAGAGATTATATTATATTCAGGATAGTCTTTTGAAGAAAGCAGTGGCATATATAATATTTTACTGAGTAATTTCTATCAAGAATTCTTCTTTTTTTTAATGTGTATATTACCCTTTCCACCAAAGATGGCAAATTAGTAAGAAAACCATTTTTTTCCTTTGGGTCTATCTTTCCAAGCCATGCGCCACACTTGTTTTTGACTCTTGTCTCCATCTCTCACAGACACACACTATCTTTTTCTTCCCAGACCTCAAACTTTTTATTTTGTATCGGGGTACAGCCAATTAACAACGCTGTGGTTGTTTCCGGTGAAGAGCAAAGGGTCTCAGCCATACGTGCACATACATCCATTCTCCCCCAAACCCCCATCCCATCCAGGCTGGCACATAACACTGAGGAGGGTTCCTTGTGCGATACTTATACTGTCGGTTATCCATTTTGAATACAGCAGTGCGGACACACGCTTCTGAACGCAAGCAGAGGTGACTTTTCGGCTAGGTACAACCACGACTCGACCTTTGGACTCACCAGTTCTGAGTCCCTGCAGCTATTTTCTAAGGAATCTCTCTGTGCTTTCAGTTTCACCAAGGAATAAAGCAGGTTACCTGGATGTGTTTCTAAGGAAATAAGATTATCTTCTGCTGCACACTGGAGCACTCCGTCTAGCTTTTATATAGGGTTCCACATATCATGAAGATAAGCGCAGGAAAGGTGCTCCCTATGTCTCCAGGGGGGAGCCGAGGTAACCCTCAGATGACACCTGGTCCCTTTCAGGACAGCTCAGCCTGTTCATGTGCATCACAAGAGCCTTGCCCTGTGGGGGACAGGACAATGAGCCCCTCACCCAAGGGGCCCATCTTCATCCCAAGCACCCGATTTCCATAAAACTGCTGCAACAGAGAATCAAATAAAATCCTTCCTTGGCAGAATAGAAGCTGTGAAAAGACTGTGGGAAAGCTGAATGAAAATCCATATATCATGCAAATAAAAGGCTAGATTTTTTTTTAAAATCGATTAACAAGATTTCAATGTAGGAAATGAGATTCAGCACATAGCTCTGGTGCACTTTGTTCAGTAAAGAAAAGAAAAAATTCTAATTTGGAAGTTTTGTTTTTTTTTTTAAGGGCTATGTGGAACCTTAGTCCAAAGGCTGTTTCCAGGCACTGTCAAATCTTGGACGGTAAATGTACTGGGCTCATCTCATGGACTGAAGAGGCAAGGATCCCAACGCTCCAGGCTGTGGAGGCCAGCATGTAAGAGAAGCCCTGTGCCTCTCCCTCACGAGGTTTCTCACCCTGGCCATGGTGCCATCAGCAAGTCCACCAGAACCACCAGTGACTGGGTCGGGCCCCTTCCCTCTGCATTGGTCAGTACACACAGCAAAGCTTTCCTTTAATGGTTCCATGTTCTTTCAACAATCAGCTGATGATTTCACTGTCAGCTCACTGCCTATCTGGGTTAGACCCATGGCTGCAGGTGACTGCTGTCTAAACTCCTACCTAAACTCCTATCTTCTGTCATCTTCCCCTCCAAACCACTGTTTAATCACCTCCTCTGTTCCAGGAGTTATATAGATATAAATAAAGAATGACAAATTCATAAATGAATGAAGAAAACAATAGGATCTGCTTTCACAGATAATAACATTAAGAGTCATTAGAGAACCTCAAGGAACCTCAAACTCCCTGCTAATGTTTCATGGATTAAATTACAAAATTTGATGAGGAAAATGATGCTTTTTGGTTATATGAAGGCTCTTCTGACCAAAATTTAACCAAAGCATCAGTGAAGCTTAAAAAATCCAGTGTATTACAGTGAAAATAACAGTATTAAGGATACCTTATATAAATTAACTCATTCATCTCCATGCCTGTGAGCAGGTATTCCCATTTCACAGAAAGCAATACTGAAGCTGAGAGGTTGATGACATGCTCAAAGTCAGAAGCCCGTGATGACTGAGTCAGGATGCACAGCTAGGCAGTCTGGCTTTAGAGCTCCTTCATGTCAATCAACTCAAGTGTGAACAAACTTATGGTTGCCAGCAGGGAGGATGGGGAGCAGGGACAGTTAGGGAGCTTGGGATGGACATGTACACGCTGCTATATTTAACATGGATAACCAACAAGCACCTACTGTATAGCACAGGGAACTCTGCTCAGTGTTACGTGGCAGCCTGCATGGGCGGGGAGTTTGGGGGAGAAAGAATGCATGTATATGTATGGCTGAGTCCCTTTTTGTCCACCTGAAACTATCACAGTGCTGTTAACTAGCTATACTTTAATACAAAATAAAAAGTGAAAAAAAATAAGGCAACTCAAGGGTGATGACATTACTGTAAAGATTTAAATTGTAAAAATCAACTCATACACAGTAAAATGAACACAACTTAAAGATGAGACAGCAAAACTCTCCTGAATGTAAGGATGGTATCTTAGGAGACACAATTTTAAGAAAGCCTTGAATAAAAAGTGTAACTTGCGAAGTAAGGTAGCTACCAATGAGTTCCTCACTGGTATAAAATTAAGGTATAAATTTTAGTATTATCTGCTATGAGAATGGGAAGGAGAAAGAAAATACTACAAGAGCAAGAAAGGTTTCTGCATAAAAGCTGAGAGGGCCAGCCACTGCTGAGGGGAGTAGTTGTCCAGCTTTCCTTTAATTTTTTTAAGTGGGGCAAAGAATGAAATAAATTTTGGATCTAAACAAATACAGGGTCAGTGGGTTTTAATAAGCTTCTAGGTGGAGAAGGCAATGGCAACCCACTCCAGTGTTCTTGCCTGGAGAATCCCATGGCCAGAGGAGTCTGGTGGGCTGCTGTCTACGGGGTCGCATGCAGTTCGACACGACTGAATCGACTTAGCAGCAGCAGCAGCAGCAGATGCTCTGAGACCTAATTTCCAAAGACCCTAATTTCCAACTTTACTATATCAGTGTTACCACAAATAAGTTCAAGTGACCTAAGCACAGTGCGGCCAAACAAACCAAAACTCTGAGTTTGGAGTAGAGGTTTACTGCAGTGCCATACAGAGAAGGCAATGGCACCCCATTCTAGTACTCTTGCCTGGAAAATCCCATGGACAGAGGAGCCTGATGGGTTGTAGTCCATAGGGTCGCTAAGAGTCGGACACAACTGAGCGACTTCACTTTCACTTTTCACTTTCATGCATTGGAGAAGGAAACGGCAACCCACTCCAGTGTTCTTGCCTGGAGAATCCCAGGGGTGGGGGAGCCTGGTGGGCTGCCGTCTATGGGGTCGCACAGAGTCGGACACGACTGAAGCCACTTAGCAGCAGCAGCAGTGCCATAAGGAGATGGGAGGCTTGTGCTCAAAAAGTCCTAAACGCCCCCAAAGGGGTTTAGAAAAGCACTTCTAAATGCAAGGTGAGGGAGAGGTGTGGTTAGTTGTAAACTTCTCGGGGTTCAGAATCCTTCATTCTTACAGCTGTCCACATAGGTCAGATCATGATGTTCCTGTAGACTTCCAGTACTGCTAAGTCACTTCAGTCATGTCCGACGCTGTGCGACCCCATAGATGGCAGCCCACCAGGCTCCCCTGTCCCCGGGATTCTCCAGGCAAGAACACTGGAGTGGGTTGCCTTTTCCTTCTCCAATGCATGAAAGTGAAAAGTGAAAGTGAAGTCGCTCAGTCATGTCTGATAAGTGCTATTCTCTCTTCTGCAACTCTTTATCTTCATAGGAATAAGAAAGTATTATACCCTTAAAGATTAGCACCTCCAGAATGGGCTCTCCTGTATATTTCAGGCTTTAGGTAACATTCTTAATTTGTAGCAAAAGCAATAGGATACAAAGGTTAAAGTAAAAGAAACAAATCTAATATGGGGGCAGATTTATTCTTCCCTGTTACACCAGTAGCAAAATGTAAGGAAGATTTCCCAGTTAACTGCCACATTGGTCAAGCTATACAGAAATATTAGAGTATTAATACCTCATCCAAGAGAAATATGAGAGCGTTACTCCTCAGTAGCTGACTGAGAACACTCCTGACGCCAGAGGATGGATACGATGAACTAGCATACAGTTCTAAGATGCTGCGGTGGGTGGGAGCTGTGACCTCCCCAGCACAGCATGCATGTTTCTCCAGCCACGCCCCCCACCCCATCTGCCGCATGGAACCCGTATGACCGTAACCCACAGGCTGAATCTCGGCTGTAGCTGGGTGATTCTTCCCTGCTAAGAGCCCCTCTGGACCTCAGTGGGAACTCTGTTTGTGGAGGCACTGGCCAGGCACTGAAGTTAAGAACTGAGGTGATTGTGTCCACTAAAGGAGGAATTTGCATCTTAGAATAGTAGTATTGTTAGGTGGTACTCAGTTCACCCTTATGAATATAATAGTGTCCAATTCCCTATTAATTCTCCTCAGTGACTGTATAAAACCAGAAGGGGGGGAAAAAAAAAGAAGCCACCAGGCATGAAATTCAAAGCAAATGCAACCATGCATCACTAAGGCATGGGGTTCATTTCATATGTAAAATTATCCTCATGCCCACAACTGCCACATTAGTGAAACTTAAGTGAATGTGTTTGGAATGGAGTGGCAGACTTCACCAGATACCTTTCCCTGGGGCCCACTCTCCCATCTGGTTCGCTCTACTTTTTTCCCATCTTTTAACAATTAAAATAAAATACTGCCCTTTAACTGCTGTACCGGAGGTAGGGATAATAGCTCCTTTTTAGAGGAAAGTCTCCTACATTTAAGAACTCTTGGGAGGACAAGAATGCACAGAATGTAACAGGCACTGTTCTAAGCCCTTTCTTTATAGGAGATAGTTTTTTTTAATGATCCCATTTTGTAGATGATTAACTGAGGTACAATGAAGTTCAAGAATTTGCCCCAAACTGAGTTGGGATGTAAACCCAAGAGCCTGATTTCAGTCTATGCTCTTTCCATCAAGATAGGCCAACTCGCAGCCTAGAAGGGAAGGGAGTTTGGGGGAGAATGGATACACGTATATCTATGGCTGAATCCCTTTACTGTTCACCTGACACTATCACAACATCGCTAATCGGCTAAACCCCAATACAAAATAAAAAGTCTTTTAAAAAAAGATACAGCACTTCCGCCCACCAGTCATAGGCCCCAAGTACAAGAGTGGACAGATGCCTCTGCCCACTGGCAAAAAGACACTCCCAATGCCATAAAACCATTAGCTGATATCAAGAGGAGTGAGTTAGCAGTCACACATATTCCAGAAGAATCCTTTCCTACTATGTGCTCATTCAGCAGATGTACAAAACAAGTATGACTCTTCAGTTAAAACATCAATGACAAAGACTGGCATCAGAGAAAAGGGTAAATTTACATAGATCAGGGTAAGAGCAGTTAAAAAAATAAGGGAACTTAAAGATTTTTATAGAAAAGAGACCCTAGAAAGATCAGCTGGAGGTATGACAGATCTGCTGGCCAGGGATGGGCCAGACACAGGAAGGGCCTTCAAAGCTGAAGAGCTGGTATCTTAAGGTGTAATAGGTGAGAGTAAATCTGATTTCATATTGGTACTGTTTCTTTTACTTTAACCTTTGTATCCTATTGCTTTTGCTACAAGTTAAGAATGTTGCCTACAGCCGGACATATACAGGGCAGCCCAGGCTCAAGGCTCTGACATTTAAGGATATAACACTTCCCCATTCGTACAGAGATTAGAGAGAACAACATTTATCTTGTTGGAGGGTTACAGGAATGTCACGACCTGACAAACCTGGACAGGCGCAAGGACAAAGGATTCCCAGCAAGAAGTTTACAACAGCCTAACACCCCTCCCTCACCTTTTAGTATTAAAACACCCGGAATTCCAACTCCAGTTAAGATGGATCTTTAGGACACTAGTCCGTCTTCTCAGCCTGCTGGTTTCTGAATAAAGTCACTATTCCTTGCCCTAACAATTTGTCTCGATTTGTTAGCCTGTTGTGCGGTAAGCTGTACGAGCTTGGACTCTACAATGGGCAGAAATGGACCTTGGAAAAGCCAGGAAATACCCTACATTGTTGTATGGATACAGCTTTTGTTGGATACCCGGTGCACTTGGAAACAGCTGAACACTGTTTTTTGGAAAGTTCCAACCTTTTTGAAAAGAATTTCAATCTGCCTACACCTAAGAACTCTTGTAAATCTAAGATGGGAAGGGGAAATCAAAGAAATTCTCTGTAATATTCAGGAGCACATGATGGAACTATAAACACTAGGACCCCTAAGTGTTTAGGGGTTCTATAAGTTCTATAGGTTCTTTAGGTTTTATAGTGTTTTCTCCTACTATAGGAAGGAGGGGAGAAAAAGGGGAAGGGAAGAGGGGAGAAAATGAGGACAACTAAGACTCTTTCATATTCACTACAGAGTCTGCCCTGTAAAACCCACCCAGTTCCTCATGAAGGACTTCTACAAGATACATATTTCTTTCATTGTACTTGTCACCAAAAATCATAAGAAAAAAATGAGTAGGGCACAAAAGCCTCCTTCAGAGAGTTCAGTGAAGATGTGGGGGCCACAGCACCAAGGACATCCCAAATAGTCCCTCACCTTAACCTGAAGATTTCAAGGGGTGGGGGAGATTTAAAGGGGATGTCTTGTGCATTTCAATACATATAGCAGAAATAGGAAATCCTACAGCTTGACAATCCTCCTGCCTCTCAAGTCTGAGGAAGATACTCATGGCAAGTATGTACAGGAAGGGCTGTACAGAACGGACACCTTGTTAGTTTTCACTCTATTTTAAACAGTGGAGTCAGCAGTTTGCAGAATCCTATGGCAGTTGGATAAAGTAACAAAAACCTGTAGGGTTGCTACTCAAGAACCATATTTGTTTCTTCTTTCTTAAAGATTCTGATTGTAAATATATCATGAGAATTTATAACAAAATTTTTTTTAAATTAGGTAAACGATTTAAAAATTTTTTGATTTACAGAAAAGTTGAAAAGATAGGAGAGTTCTCTTATACCACTCACCCAGCTTTCAAGCTGTTAACACCTTACAAACTTTGGTTTATTTGTTCAATTAATGAACCAACAGTGGTATATCATTATTAACCGAAGTCCATAGTTTGCTCAGATTTTCTTACTGTTTACCTGATGTCCTTTTCCTGTTTGAGGATCCCACCTAGGACACCACATGACATTGTCATCCTGTCTCTTTAGGCTCCTCTAGAGTAACGGTTTCTCAGACGTCCCTTTTTTTGATGACCATGGCAGTTTTGAGAAGTACTGGGCAGGGATTTTTCTAGAATGTACCTCAGCTGTGATCTGTTTAACGTTTTTCCTTAAACTGACTGAGGTTATGTGTTTGGAGAGGAAGATCACAGAAATGCCACTCCCATTGCATCAAGGGTATAAACCACCCACACGGTTTACTGCTGTTGATGCTGACCTGGATCACCTGCTGGGGTAGTGTGTGTCAGACTCGTTTCCTCTTCACACACCCTGCCCTTTACAGGTGAGTGAGCACAGCCCACATTTAAGTAGAGAAGGGGAAAGCTATGACTTAAATTTTTATAATGTTCCAAATTTTATAAAATGTAAACATTTTTATAATAACTTGCTTTTCAAGTAAAGATCTATTATTAACATGAATATTCATCAATATGTTTTACATGAGTAGGTTTATAGATATGAGACATAAATGTCTATTTCTGTGCTCCTGGCAAGTTCATAGGTCTTTTTTGTTTAAAGTAAAGCAAATACAGTCATTAACTCTCCTGCCCAGGGCATGGCTGGCAAACACCTGGCATCTCCCCATGCGCCCACAGGGGACTATGATCACTGACCATGACTCAGCATGCTAATGCAGCTCTGTACACAATGACAGAAGTGTCCACGAAGAAGCATGGGCACCCAAGGCAAGCTCCACGGCACCCAGCGGAGAAGGATACCTTTACACACATTTATCTGCAAAGGAAAAGGCCTAGCAGGATAAAGAGGAACTGTTCCCGGGAATTCTCTCTCATGGACTGGAGTAGTTTTCCTTCTTTTTTCTTTGCTTCTCTACCACTTCTTATTTTCCCACAGTGATCATACAACATTTATATGCCATTTAAAAATTATAAACCAAAAGTGCATATTAAAAAGCGAAGATATCACTTTGCTGACAAAGGTCCGTACAATCAAAGCTATGGTTTTTCCGTGTGTAGATGTGAGAGTTGGACCATAAAAAAGGCTGAGCACCCAAGACTTGATGCTTTCAAATTGTGGTACTGGATAAGACTCTTGAGAGTCCCTTGGACTGCAAGGAGATCAAACCAGTCAAGTCTAAAGGAAATCAACCCTGAATATTCATTGGAAGAACTGATGCTGAAGCTGAAGCTCCAATACTTGGGCCACCTGAAGCCAAGAGACAACTCACTGTGAAACACCTGATGCTGGGAAAGACTGAAGGCAAAGGGAGGAGGCGGCAGAGGATGAGATGGTTAGACACTATCACTGATTCAATGGACAGGAATCTGAGCAAACTATGGGAGATAGTGAAGGACAGGGAGCCTGGTGTGCTGCAGTCCATGCAGTCCACGGGGTCGCAGAGACTCAGACACGACTTAATGACTGAACAACAACAACAAACCACCCCCCACCAAAAAAAGAATAAATATTGTCCATCTTAGTATTTTTCCCCCACATTCATAGAAACACACGTTCCTAAACCAGACCAGTGGCCTCCCGAGACAATGCTCCCAAAGGCTCAGACACAATTCTGTCATTTCTCACTTCACTCCTGAGTCATCAAAGAAGTGCGGTTTTATCCTTCTATTTGGCCTCTGTTCACCACGAAGTGACTTATTTCACCTTCTGGAGTCATTCTTGTGTGTGTGACCTGAATTAAAGCACTGAACAGCTTTAGAACTCATCAGAGCAACTCTCCGGTGTACAGCTACCTAAAAAGCACAGGACACACAGAAATCCACAGCCTCTCTGTGCTGTGCGAGTGGCTGTGGCTCCAGCCACACTGGGGACAGCCAGTTGCTCAGTAGCGGCTCTACGTGGCTCAAAGCCCCCAGGGGTCTGCCGTGTTCCAAGGAAAGCTAAAGGGAATTCCCACCAAGTCCACAGCAGGAATCTCCCTCCATCCAGGGGGCCTTAGTTCCCAGGAGGAAACCATAAGTTCACTAGTGTTCCATGATGTGAACAGCAGCCTAGCCCAAAGCACCCCGGTCATCACCAGTAGAAGGAAGGGACATTAGGGAGCATTCACCAGGCTGGCTACAATCCCCATGCTCTTTCCAAAAGCTGCTTCACTGAAGGCTACAGATGGATTTGCCCAGACAAGTAATGCTACCCACAGGGCACCATGGCAGGCCACTCCCCTACATAAATCCTTTTGCAAAGTTATTCAAAGCCGTTCGGTGACTCTGTGTCACAGGAATACACTCGGCACAAAACACAGCCATTTCCTGTTAACTGCTCAGTAGAGAGTCCACCACCTTATTAGAGGTTGGGTCTTTAAACCTTTCCCAGAGACTGGGAGCCATGTCATTCTTTTGAAAATGAAGTTTCACAGAGAACAATGAAGAATCATGAAGGAAAATAAAAGGCATTCTGGAAAGTGTCAAAAGATTCTGTGACAGCCCTCTTCCAAAGAGAACTGAGCAAAGGGAAAAGAGAAAGGGTAAGAAAAAAGCTACCTACAAAAACACCCTCCCTATCTGGGCCAGTCTGCCTGGGGCCCCTGCTCCTGAACAATGCTGTTCCTCCAATGTGTGACATGTTGGGGGTTATTCCAATGGTTGAAGCTGGTATGAATCTGGCTTGATGCAAAAATGAGGGGAAATCATTAATTCAATCATTGCACTTTATCTGGCAGACACATGCTTTTAAGCATGTGGTCCTTGGAAAAAGCCTGGCTCCATTCCCACACAGAGGAAGCCTTAGCCACCTGGCCACCAGAAACCCGGGCTGCTGCCTCTGCCTTTAATCCTTAATGGCTAGATAGAGAGACCAGCCAGAGCATCAGCAGCTACTACTGTCACTGACTGCAATTTGAAGTCTCATGGGCCCACAGGAAAGAGCTAAATATAGGAGGAAGCAAGCACCATCCATGGCTACAGGAGCGAGCTGAGCACCAGGGCTGGGCAGGCTCTGGTTCTGTCTCCTCCTGCTCCCTCCTGGCCCCAGGTCCCATTAGCTGTAAACAGAGTGCCCAGTACAGAACTGCAGCACACAAGACAAAGGGCCTTGGCGATAGCTGCCCGGCACCCTCACTGTGCAGGCTTTGCTGAGTAGTCTAGGATTTAGCTGTCTGGCTCATTCGCAGACCCAGGGGGAGCCCAGCAAGCCCGAGCTTTCAAGCCACACGTCTACGCTGACCTACAACTCACCCACAGGTCCTCTGTGCTCAGATTTTTTTCTTTTTTATGTTTTATTTCACACTCAAATCCACCAAGTTTAATGGTGTCATTTCTAAAGTCCAAGAAAATCCTGAGAAGCAAATCAGAAAAAGTGGAGAAAATAAGCCACTCACAGACAGCTCTTTCTAATCATCAGGAAGTGACAGTAAGAGTTCAAGAGAAAAACTACAAAAAGCAGTTAAGAGGATTAACAGAATCTGGCAAACTTAAATCATCTCTTGGAATAGACCCTAAGGACATTAAATGGATCAGAGGGTGGCAACCTTGGGTGCAGAAAACATTGGTTTTTTATTCTGTATACACTCTGTAGACTTACTACACTAAGATATGCAAAGGAATGCAAATGAGATGCCAGCAGTATCTGTATAAATATGCATCATACATAAACACATATATATCCTTTTTTTTACATTCTGATGTTTTAAAGGGTGAATCACAAAAACTACTTACTAAACTCAATTTGCCAGCATGACTCACTGCCTAAGGATTTCAGGGTGTAATAATTCTAAGAGACTATTTTATCACTAGCATCGACAGCCATAGCTTCATCAATTAAAAAAAAAAAAAAAGAGCTTAAGCAGGAAGTCTGTTTCTCCATGGTTCAGTTCAGTTCAGTTGTTCAGTCATGTCCGACTCTTTGCGACCCCATGAACTGCAGCACGCCAAGCCTCCCTGTCCATCACCAACTCCCGGAGTTCACCCAAACTCATGTCCATCGAGTCAGTGATGCCATCCAGCCATCTCATCGTCTGTTGTCCCCTTCTCGTCCTGCCCCCAATCCCTCCCAGCATCAGAGTCTTTTCCAAAGAGTCAACTCTTCACATGAGGTGGCCAAAGTACTGGAGTTTCAGCTTTAGCATCCAAAGAACACCCAGGGCTGATATCCTTTAGAATGGACTGGTTGGATCTCCCTGCAGTCCAAGGGACTCTCAAGAGTCTTCTCCAACACCACAGTTCAAAAGCATCAATTCTTTGGCGTTCAACTTTCTTCACAGTCCAGCTCTCACTGGAAAAACCATAGCCTTGACTAGATGGACATTTGTTGCCAAAGTAATGTCTCTGCTTTTGCATATGCTATCTAGGTTGGTCATAACTTTCCTTCCAAGGAGTAAGAGTCTTTTAATTTCATGGCTGCAATCACCATCTGCAGTGATTTTGGAGCCCCCAAAAATGAAGTCTGACACTGTTTTCACTGTTTCCCCATCTATTTGCCATGAAGTGATGGGACCAGATGCCATGATCTTAGTTTTCTGAATGTTGAGCTTTAAGCCAACTTTTTCACTCTCCTCTTTCACTTTCATCAAGAGGCTTTTTAGTTCCTCTTCACTTTCTGCCATAAGGGTGGTGTCATCTGCATATCTGAGGTTATTGATATTTTTCCCAGCAATCTTGATTCCAGCTTGTGCTTCTTCCAGCCCAGCATTTCTCATGATGTACTCTGCATAGAAGCTAAATAAGCAGGGTGACAATATACAGCCTTGACGTACTCCTTTTCCTATTTGGAACCAGTCTGTTATCCCTTTCCAAAAACAACTACACTTCTACCTTGAGAGCATCCATGAGCAGAGTTTTATAACGCATTGCCCCTGAGGGCCATGATTTATTTCTGGCATAGACTAAAGAGAAGGTCCAGGGTTCTGTGAGTTCACTGGCTCTAAGGCAACAGCTCACATCGGTGATACTGAGGGACCAGGGCTGAGATGGGACTGCAGGGGACATAGCCAGGGAACCAACATGTTGACAAAATTATTTCAGTCATACCACGTCATCAGTACAAGAACAACTCAAAGTATATGACCAGTCACCATTCCAGTGTCTGCTTATTTAGCTATGGGTACTTATCAACATTACATTCACTTCATTAATTTATATGACTTCATAATATTGTGATTATGGATTGGTTAAATTTAGATTGATGCAAAATTAGGGGAAATTTATTCATTTAATAATTATTCATTTATTCATTTAATAAATGTAAGCATGTAGTCCCTAAGAAGGCCCCAGGGACTATGTGGATGGAGTGACCTTCTGAGGTCAGAATTACATCATCTCATGGAACAGATCCTAAGGACATTAAATGGATGAGAAGGTGGCAAGCCTGGGCACAGAAAACATCGGCTCTTTACTCTGTATACATTGTGTAGGCTTACTACACTAAGATATGCAAAGGAATGCAAATGAAATGCTGGCAGTAAGTATTCACTGACCTAACCCCAAACCTAACCCCAAAATAGCTGGAGTCAGACTGCAGACAAGCATTCTGAAGATAGAAACCGATACTAAACAAATTCAGAGTGTAGTCAGCCCGAACTTATTCATGCCAGTGGCAGGATGGTTTCCTCATGAAGGAACAGGAGGAGAGCCTCCCCCAGCTGGCTGGGCCACCTCCACCACCTCAGCGCTCTAAGGGGAATGTCAGGGTGGAGGGGGTGGCAAGGGAACCTCGTACAGAAAAAGAAGCCCCAGACAGTATGTCGTGAAGGAAGGGGAAAGGAAGGCAGTCACACCCACTAAGAAGGTGGGGTGAGAGTCCCTGGGTGTTTGACTCCACATGTTTTACTTGTGTGTGTTTAAAACATGTTTCTCTGTAGGTCTCTGACACAGAGTGGATTCTCATGTCTCTGGAATAATTGAGGACACATTGAAAGGCTGAAGACTGAATCACATAATTTCTTGTACTTTTTTTTTTGGCCATGCCACACATCCTAAAATATCACATGGTATTTTAATGCCCTGACCGGGGATCGAACCCATGCCCCTGGCATTGGAAACATGGGGCGCTAACCGCTGGACCACCAGGGAAGTCCTCAACTACGTGACTTCTGAGGGACGTATCCTTCAAGGACATACAAACAAAAGCAAACACGAATTGTCAGATATTACATGTACGTAAAGAATTTCTAAAATAACAATAGCAAAGAATTATTTGTATCTTAACCTTTAAGCCTATTTGTAAAAACACAAGAAACCTAAATCTGCCCGTCCTACTGATTTATACATTCATACATTCTTTCAACAAGATTTGCTCAACACTTCCAATATGCAAAACAATGCAGCAGGAGCTGTGAAGACATAAAATTTAAAAGATGAAGCCAAGGCACAGGAGAAACATACAGAAAAAGCTAGAGGCAAAAGAACAAGAATTATTCATTGTTCACAGTATGAAAGACTATGCAGAGGATCAAAGAGCAATAGACTCCATCAATGAAGGCACCCTAAACGGAGTAAACTTAAATGGAGTCTGGGGTCTGTGATGTTCACAAATTGGCTGCGAGAAGGAAAGAGTAGGTGTTTCCATATCAGGGACCAGGAATCAGTGAAGGAAGGGAACTGGGGATCTCTAAAGAAGAGATAAGGGAATTCCCTGACAGTCAAGTGACTAGGGGGCTTCCCTGGTGGCTCAGTTGATAAAGAACCCACCTGCCAATGCAGGAGATGCAGGTTCGATCCCTGGGTCAGGAAGATGCCCTGGAGAAGGAAATGACAACCCACTCCAGTACTCTTGCCTGGGAAATCCCATGGACAGAGAAGCCTGGAGGGCTACAGTCCATGGGGTCACAAAAGAGTCATACATGACTTAGTGACTGAACAACAAACAATAAGTGGTTAGGACTTCTGAGTCTCCACTGCAGGGGGCACTGGTTTAATTCCTGGTTGGCAAACTAAGATCCAGCATGCTGCACAGTGTGGCCAAAAGGTTTAAATTTTTTTTTTTTTTTTTTAATAAGGAAGGATCATTCCAACAACGGTGGAGGCCCCATGATACAGAAGAAGCTCAAGCCCAGGGGACAACGGCCTCAGACCCCCTGACGGTGATGATCTGACACAAAGTCACAGGTTCCAAGTGGCCCCAGGGAGGGACCCCGGGACACACGGGGGTGTGTCTTACCTTTGCCATAGAAGAACTTGCGGTAGTAGTAGGCCCCCAGGTCGATGTGCTCAATGACATAGCGCTTCACCTTCTCCCTGTGGATGGGCTGGTTCTCCCTGGGCACCTCCAGGACTGAGACGCCTGCGTTGGTACAGTGAGAGCTGAGCGAAGACTCGAAGGAGCAGCTCTCCCCAGAACTGAAGGATGACGAGTTGGCCCTGGACAGGGCGATCCTCCGGTCGCCTTCCCCGCCTGTCTCATTCCGGAAGTAAGGGCAGCTGAGGACCAAGTCGTTGCTCTTCCCGTCACCCTCATCGGCATCGAGGTTCTCTTTGGAGTTGAGGTCCTCCTTGCTCCCCAGCGGGGAGTCGCAGCTGCCCGGCGGGCCGGCTGGCATCTGAGTTTGGGATGCCGCCGAGGCCCCGGTGGTGATGTTTTTCCTCTTGCCCACGTTCGCCCTCGTGGCCATGGCTTCGTTGATATTGAACAAGATGCTCTGGACATCATAGTGTGCAAAACAGCGCTGGCAGTTCCAAGGGCGGACCCCCCTCTCAAGACGCCCATCTTCCAGCTCACAGGCGAACTTGAATGTCTCATGTTCACTTTTCACAGCCCGCAGCTTGCGGAAGAGGGACGTTTCCACTGACTCTGACTTCAACCTCCGTTTGAAAGGCTTGTCCCTGTCTCTCCCCAGGAGGAGGGCGCTGTCCATATAATCTAATCCTGAGATGCGTACGAACTCGCCTCTAGAAATCTGTGCTGCGGCGTGAAGGCTGGGGGAGATCGCTGGGTCGCAGGGGAAGAACTCAGGGAACCCAAAAGGGGCCATGGCCTTGTGGTCATAGTTCTCCAGCCGATACCCTCGAAGCATAGCAAAAAAGTTCTCCCCTGACAAGCCCTGCCGGTCGATGGACGACGTGCTTCCGTACTCCCTGTGCAGGGCAGCCCCTGTATTGGGGTTCACTGCATTTTGGTCTAAGACGTCTTCTGCGTCGATGTCACTGATGGTAACATCACTATTGCTTCTCTGTCTTATGGGGTGCAGTCCTCTTTGTGGGGAGTGCACAAAGATGTCCCCAATGGTATACTTTGCCTCCACGAAGTCCAGGTCGAGCGGCTCCTCCTGCTGGCCCTCGCTCCCATCATTCTGCCCATTGTGTATAATGGACGTGACACTTTCATAGCTGGTCTGGGACCGGCTTTCCCACAAGGTCTTGCAGGTCAGCTCCTTGGAGCAGTCCTTTTTAGGAGGCCACTCAGACACCCTTGCTCTCACACCCATCTTGGGCACGGCCGGGGTACCATTAGCTGGACCACCACTCTCATTGGAACTGGAGGCAGTTAAAGAAGTGGTGGGTCCCATGTTGCCATTGATGGCTTTAAATTTTCGAGCAAAATAATCATCTGACTGCATGATTCTGGGAGGATCCTTGAACTTCGAACAGGCTCTGCCGAGCTTGTGCTTTTCTTCTTGTGACTGCCTGGGGTCACTCATGTCTGCCAAAGCAAGGAGCTCCAAGTCCCACCAGAAAGACTGCTGTAGATCTAATTACATTGTTATTTACAAAGGCTTCTTCTAGAGTTGTATTTCCTCTTGTTAACCAAAAGCAAACAACATCCTCAGAGTATGGTTCCCCCAAAACCAACTTGCTTCTCAGTCTGTAATAATTTTGTACACCTCCATCCTCTCCAACAGCATCCCTTAAGACAACTGGCCAGGAGTGCTTCCTTCACCTGAATTAAAAAACAGAAAATAGCCATTAACAATCACTGCAGCTCAAGTTCAACCCATTCCCCATACAGCTTCTTATCTGCCCTTCTCTCCAATTCCCCCCAAACTGTCAGGAAGTTGCACGGTTCCATATCATGCTCCTCTTTTCTCCAAACACTCTGCCCTCTCACTCTACTTGGCAGCCTAGAATTTACATCACACAGTCAAGCAGCACCCTCCCACCATGGGCCCACATCTGAGCAAAGAGTGCTTCCTCTGTTTCCATAACACCCGCATTCACACTGCCACAGCAGCTTCTCTTATACTCTTCTGGTTTACCCATCAGTCTCCTCCACTAGTGAACTGGAAACTCCCCTAAGCCAGGAGCCACGCCCTTCATCTCCATATCAACATTATCTAATGATGTAGCTGGGCTTAACTCAGTTAACCAAGCAACATTTCAATTAGTTACAAGAGTAACACAATCTTAATGCCATTGTTTGAGTACTCTTAAACTGAAACAGGTAAACTCAAAATGTCCAGCAGCAAAAAGGTCTGTATCAGGCATTAACAATGAGTTTTCAGAATGTTTTCTTGCAAGCAGATAGGAACTCACACTCTCCTGACTGTGAGGAGTTTCTAAGAATCTGGTGTCAGATTCTTAATCTACTGGATAGTACAGAGAACTCTGCTCCATGTCAAGTGACAGCATGGCTGGGCGGGGAGTTTAGGGGAGAATGGATACACGTGTATATATGGCATGTATGTAATACATGTGACGCAATACATGTATTAATTTCTCTATAATTTAGATTATCATCAAATCTGTTCCTAGAAACAGAAAAAATGACCACTGAGAAATGAAAGAAAACAACTTCTGGCCTGAGAGTTCTCTGCGAAAACGGTATTTGCTGCCCATCTGAAACTATCACAACACTGTTGATCAACTCTACTGCAGTAAAAAATAAAATGTTAAGGAAGAAAAAAAGAATCTGGTGCCTAAACAAGTACAGCTTTCTAGTTCATTATGCCAATAGCAACTTGACAAATGTGTGGGGGAAAATAGAAGCTTAGAGACTTAAAACATGATTTACCTTTGTGGCCAGTAGAAAACTTGACCTCATTAACTCTCCTCTTTAATTATAAATAATTTTTCAATTTATTCTGTTTTTAATTAAACAAAAATATTTTCCAGGTATTACATATTTCCTGAACTCATGGCTGTCAAGGTATCTTACTGCTGGATAAGGAATAAAAAAACAGAATGATTTTACTTCTTCTGAAAACAGTGACGAGAATAAAGGCATAATATAGCTAGCTGCTTTCCCTCAGCCTTCACCAAAGCATAAAAAACAACTGCAGTTCAGTCAGGAGTAATGTTAAAATTCTGAATAGCTAAACAGTGTAAGGACTCATTCCAATGGGTTCTTAATGACTTTCTGATGACCATGTGGTGATCTCCAGAAATAGCAGATATTATGATGGCAGCTTGCTTTCTTCTCCATTGGAGAAAAATAATAATAACTTAGAGTGGGCATGACAACATGCTGTCTGCACCCAGGGCAGCTTCATAACTGAGGGAATAATGATATTCTAGAATGGGGAAACCGAGGGGTAGTGAGCAGACAGATGCTTTCCATGGACTCAACAGCCCGGGGTCTGCCCAGGGTGCTCAGAGAGGGACCAGAGCTGAAAGCATCTTTTCTATTTCACTTACAAGTATTATATTTCAAAGAACCACAGATGATTCTGAATTATAGTTATGCCCTCTATGATTTATATTATCACCAAATCCTTTCCTGGAAACTGAAAAAAATGACAACTGAGAAATCAAAGAAAACAACTTCTGGCCTGTTAGGTCTCTGCTGAAATGGTACTTGATTTACTGTAGCAGGTGTCTACGTGAGGTATGCATTCTATTGATAAGTCCGCGGCTTCCTGAACACTCAACACAACCTGAAAAGGTAAGAATGACGTCTAACGGTTGGCACAGAGCTATGTGAATTCTAGAGGCATTAATGTGACCCTCCTTTTCAGTATCTACTACTAATCTGTATCCCTGCTACAGAAGAAAGAACCATGCCCTACTAAGGATCCAGTTCCAAGCACTGAACTGTGATGTTTCTAGAAATACAATCAGGAACTAAGTGCTCACCACCTCAACAATAACAAAATGCACCAAAAGAAACCAGGAAAGAAGGAATGAAAAAAGATAAAAGTTGAAATTAATGGGATGGGGATAGAAAAAACAGACACATCCAAAAGGGGGATTTTTTTAGTCTTTATTTTCTTTTTAATTTTAATTTTTTTAATGCCGAAAACATTTTGTATTGGGGTCCAGCCAATTAACAATTTTGTGGTAGTTTCAGGTGAACATAGAAGGGACTCAGCCATACGTATACATGTATCCGTTCTCCCCCAAGCTTTTTTTGAAGAGTAAGAAAATGGATACACTCCTTCCCAAATCTGAAATAAGGGAAAGAAAGAATAATCTTACACAAGTTTGGAAATGAGAGAGGAGACATGATCACACTCACACATGTCTAAGTGAAATAAAACTAAATGAAAAAGAACTGTACCACAAACAACTCTACAGTAACAAATTCAGAAACACAGAAGAAACTAAGATTTCCTGGCAAAATACAAACTCCCTAAACTGATCCAAGAATGGAAATTTTAAACAATGAGATTACACTGAAGAGGACAGAAATATCACCACCCCTTTATTCTCCCATTTGGGCTTCCCTGGTGGCTCAGGGGTAAAGAACCCACCTGTAACGCAGGAAACACAGGTTTAACCCCTCAGTTGGGAAGATTCCCCTGGAGCAGGAAATGGCAACCCACTCCAGTATTCCTGCCTGAAGAATTCCATGAACAGAGGAGCCTGGTGGGTTACAGTCCACGGCGTGGCAAAGAGCTGGACACGACTGAGTGAGTGAGCACACACACAGCACACACACCACGTTTCACGTTTTCCACTAACAACTCAAAGTGCTCAAAGTCAGACAGTTCTTGACAGAGTAACTGAATAATGCACTTAATCTAAAGCTGCAGCAGAACTCCTGCCAATCCCTTCCTGCCACCTTGTACTCCTGGCCACATTTTCCAGCTTGCCGTAGTTCCCCAAATGAATCTCTAATGACAGAACTATAGAGGGCACCTTTCTTTTAAGAGTATTACTAAAATAGTCATATATTTTAACACTGTGATAAAAATAAAACACCTCAAAACAATGACAGCATTTGTTTTTCAGTAAGCTAAGTGAGAAATCGTTATATCATGTAATTACAAAAGTACTGTGGTTCATGGGGAAGAACTGAAACCAGTGTCTTTGAAAAGCAGATGTCAAGACAGACAGAATGGCAAAGACACTGAAGCGGGTGAAGAGCAGAGAGAAAACAATGGAGAGAATGAAAAGCCAAAGCATGAGCTGGAGTGACCTCTGGAACAATCCAGAATCTGGATTTTTCACTCTGGGTGAGAGGGAGACAGAGCCGGGCACAAGTGTGTGCACATACACAGGACACGCTATACCAGGGAACCAGCCCTGCGTGTCTTTTACCCCACAGATGAGAAAGGAAGGGTCCCGGATCAAGCTGTCTGGCTTATAGATAGGAGCCTGAAACACAAGACCTCTCTGTTTCTCATTATTTTTAGCTTTTTCCCTAGTTCTAGCCTTCTTCCTGTTTTCATAGAGCATGCAGTTCAGACGTTTCTAAAAGACAGGGATTCACACTCTTAGTAGCAAGTACCTGAAAGCCATGAAAGTGTGATCCAGGAAGCATCCTGGAAACACCTGCACGCAACTCTGTTCTTTGTACTGATCAAATATTTATAATTCTCTGTGCTCAAATCTCAGAGAAGGCAATGGTAACCCACTCCGGTACTCTTGCCTGGTCGCTAAGAGTCGGACACGACTGAGCGACTTCACTTTCACTTTTCACTTTCATGCACTGGAGAAGGAAATGGCAACCCACTCCAGTGTTCTTGCCTGGAGAATCCCAGGGACGGGGGAGTCTGGTGGGCTGCCGTCTCTGGGGTCGCACAGAGTCGGACACGACTGAAGTGACATAGCAGCAGCAGCAGCAGTGCTCAAATCTACAATGAATTTCAAGAGTAGGGCAGCGTGCCATGCAGCTGACTGTCATGATTCCCAAAATGATGGAAGGGATAGGAAAAGGATGACATTTCAGAGAAGAGTCTTGAAACGGTAGCCTGCAGAAATGCGAGGGCTCTGACTGGCCTCCAGACAAAGCAGAGAGCACAAAGTCACAGGCCAGCACCACTTCAGAACTGGGAAAATGCAACCCACAAAGCACCGAACTCTCTTTACCCAAACTCGTGCAGCGGGGTGTTTAGTCTGTGACACTAGTGTGAAATACAAGCCAATTATCAAGGTTGGTCCTGTCCTTGTCATCCCCTGTCCCATTCCCCGTAGCAGCCGCTGAAAGACCTTCTTGCCCCAGCATCTCAGCAAAAACTGCAGCTTCTTACTTCTTAGATAACAAAGAAGCCAACCCATTTCTTTTGACTTCTGTCATCACTTAATGAACTTACCCTCTTCTGACCCTGTTTCCCCAGACAGCACGCTCCCTTTCCTTGAGTGCGTTTTTAATGTCAAGGACATCCTCCCCTAATAGTTTCCAATTATTCTTACATGACATTAAATTCTATGGATTTTGCTCTTGAGGGGGGAAAAAAAATCAGAAGGTGTAACCAGTACTCTGTGAGTGTTTTAAAATCTACATGCAAAGCTGTCTGACTTCACAGGTGGTGGGGCAGCCTTGAGAGAGAGGGCTGAAGACCCAGCAAAAGGCCACTCAGAGAAACTATAAAGAATTTCAGAGCCAGAAGGACCAAGGTATTCTCATTCTAATGGTCTTGGTAATAATTTTTCAAGGACAGAAATGGAGAAAATGTGATATTTAAGCATAGTTGTGTTTAAATAGAATGTTTTTCCAAGTTTTCCATGAGACATCAGTGAGTCTTCAAGAGCAATAATATAGTTACATTTGAGCCACTTACCAGGACTGCATCTGTAGCAAATGGATTGAAAACCACAAAATACTCAAATTGCAAGCCTCATTCGGGGAAAAAACGGTTAAAATTATATGACAGATTTATAATAAAATATAACTACCATAAAAACATGCATCTTTCATGCTCATATTCTATGGATTCTAACACTAACATGTATATCTGAGTAGTCCATCCTCTCTGTGGCCAGGAAGACGATAGAGGTGAGGTGAGTTCATGCACAAGGTCTAAGCACCTGAAGCACACGTCTCATATCACTATGTTCAAGCACATTCAGCCTGGTATCAGTGAAGCCATGACTAAGGAGCTATAAAACAATCCATTAACCTGAATCTTTATCATAGTAGACCAAGAACATCAAGGACATGAAAAAAATTTGACAAATGGGCTACTATCCCATAATGATGATCATAAATGGATATAGACAGTTCATAATAACCATATTTTGGTCGCCCTGGAGAAGGGCATAGCAGCCCACTCCAATATTCTTGCCTGGAGAATCCTATGGACAGAGAAGCCTGGCAGGCTGCAGTCCATGGGGTCGCAAAGAGTCAGACACAACTGAGTAACTTAGCAACACACAGCACGTACGGACATGAAAATTCATTCTTAGCCATTTATCTTGAATTAAACATTCAGTTCAGTTCAGTCTCTCAGTCGTGTCCGACTCTTTGTGGCCCCATGGACTGCAGCACGCCAGGCTTCCCTGTTCATGACCAACTCCTGGAGCTTGCTCAAACTCACGTCCACTGAGTCAGTGATGCCATCCAACCATCTCATCCTCTGTCGACCCCTTCTCTTCCCGCCTTCAATTTTTCCCAGCATCAGGGTCTTTTCCAGTGAGTCAGCTCTTCCCATCAGGTGGACAAAGTACTGGAGTTTCAGCTTCAACATCAGTCCTTCCAATGAATATTCAGGACCGATTTCCTTTAGGATGGACTGGTTGGATCTCCTTGCAGTCCAAGGGACTCTCAAGAGTCTTCTCCAACACCACAGTTCAAAAGCATCTATCCTTTGGCGCTCAGCTTTCTTTATAGTCCAAGTCTCACATCCATACATGACCACTGGAAAAACCATAGCCTTGACTAGATGGACCTTTGTCGACAAAGTAAGGTCTCTGCTTTTTAATACACTGTCTAGGTTGGTCAAGACTTTTCTTCCAAGGAGTAAGCGTCTTTTAATTTTATGGCTGCAGTCACCATCTGCAGTGATTTTGGAGCCCCCAAAATAAAGTCTGCCACTGTTTCCACTGTTTTCCACTGAATTAAACATTGGGATGGTACAAAAGATAAATATTTGGGGAAATAAGAATATTAAAAAAGAGAAAAATTCATCTTCTGAGGCTTCATAACATAGGAGTACCCTACAATTTGTGGAGAATAATTCTTTTGGAAGGGGTACTTTTCACACTGATGTCAAACAACTTTTCAAAGCACTCCATGTTGCTATTTGGAAGACTTTCTCAAGTGATGGCCTTAGAAAAGCAATACCTTTGGCGTAGTTAAGGACTTCTTCATCAAAGTAAAGTAAAAAATGTCTGAAGGATTCAGTCTCCACTGGATCTCTGTACTGTGACTCTACCTGATGCTGAATCAGAATCCATGTTTCACATATAATATGGAATAAAAAGTAACACAAATGAACGTACGTAACAAAACAGGAACAGACTCACAGACATAGAAAACACTGCTGCTGCTACGTCGCTTCAGTCATATCCGACTCTGTGCGACCCCATAGACGGCAGCCCACCAGGCTCCCCCGTCCCTGGGATTCTCCAGGCAAGAACACTGGAGTGGGTTGCCATTTCCTTCTCCAATGCATTAAAAATGAAAAGTGAAAATGAAGTCGCTCGGTCGTGTCCGACTCTTAGCAACCTCATGGACTGTAGCCTACCAGGCTCCTGCGTCCATGGGATTTTCCAGGCAAGAGTACTGGAGTGGGGTGCCATTGCCTTCTCCGAGAAAACAAACTAGCAGTTACCAATGGAGAAGAGGAAGGGAGAGGGGCATATCAGGGGTATGAGACACAAACTACTATGTACTAGTTAAGAAACAAGGCTATATTGCATAGTAGGGGGAATTACAGCCATTATTTTATAATAAATTTAATAGATTATAATCTGTAAAAACACTCAATCTCTATGTTATACACCTGAAACTAACATAATTTTGTAAATATACTATGCTTCAATAAGATTATATCAATTGTAATTATTCTAATTCCTCAAATTCTTTAATCAATAAAAATGACTTTTAATGATTAAAAAAAAAAAATCTGCGCTCCATAAAAGGGTCAAATCAAAGGTTTCTTAGGTGGAGCTCTTATGTGACTTTCCAAGTGAAGTGGTCACATGCTCCACCAGAGAAGGGTTCTGGCCCACTCTGTTCACCGCTGAACAGGGTCTGGCACTTAGCTGGCACTCATGATTAGCTTCATCCATCCATCTAAACTGTAATGGCTGCAAATCAAACTACCCCAAAGTACTGACTCAACATACTATCATGACACATCTATCAGGGCACAGTGATTCTGGATTCTTCTCTTTTTTTGGTTTCTTGGCTGGCCCCTCCTCTGATTTTCTTCAAGAGTTGATGCTCCTCAGGGATTATTCGAGGCTGCCTTCTCTTTTAATTCTGTCCATTTTTCTTGGCAACTCTAGCAGTTTCATGCGAATTTCTATGCTGAGGGATGTCTCCATGACCACAGGGCCATGCTGAGCTGTGACAGCTCACACCCTCCAGCACAGCCCCTAAGCATCTGCTCCCCCATCGCCCCATGCCCAGCTCAGGAATGGCACTGCCAGCCACCAAGGCCCACGCCAAGCAGCCAGGACTCACCCAGCCCTCTGCTCACAGTCCGCGTGTAAACTGCGACCTGTCGGCTTGACTTTCCGACTGTTCTCAAATCCACGCAGACCATGCCGTCTCAACTGCCACCACCACTCTTATTTTTCCTAGATTATCCTAAAACGCATCACTAATTCCTCAACACAGGTCACGCAGGGTCTGGCCCATGAGTAGCTATCCAGCCCCTTGTCCTGCGGCTCGAACCCCACCCCAGGCCCATGCATGCAGCCCTTCATTTGACTTTGCTCAGGGGGATCTGCACAGGGTGGCCCCTGCCCAAACGCTCTGCAAGACTTCTTCCCTCCACTCTACTAATAGGTGTCAGAAGTGAGAGCTCAGTTCATAGATTAGTTCTCTGGAAGCCTTCTCAAATTTTACCGCTGATTCAAAAGTTATCTCAATGCAGGCTCCCCTAGCAACCTGCCTCCTTTCTCACCCTATATTAACACCACACACACTATTTTACACCAGCCTGCTCACATGTCACAAACCGCCTCTAGACCCTCAGTTCTGGGCAGGCAGAGAGACTGCTTTGTACGCGATGCTCAGCAAGCAGCCAGGCTCTACCACAGGCTAGCTGAGACCACAGCAAAGTGACTTATCCTTTCTGACCCTCAGTTTCCTATCTGTATAATGGGAATAATCCTTTGATATCAAAGTATCAGCCTAAAGATTTGATTAGATCCAAATGCCAAGTGCTTGTCTCTATGTTTCCTAAATTCAAAGTCTGAAAGAATATTAGTGGGAAGAATCGATCTATATTTGAATGAATATTTATTGATAAACTGACTTCAAATCAAGCAGCTAAAACGAGTTCAACACATCACTGTCCCCAAAGAGTACAGTCATGGTTATAAACCTAACACAGCTACTGTTAACAGATTTACGTGCAAAGACTAACAGAACACAAAGCAGAAACTGAACTGCAATAGCTAAGCTGATTCTCCAAGAGGCAAACAGAAGCTTCCAGAAGATGATCTCAATCTTCAGTCATGTGCCAATTGCTTCCCAACTACAACTGCTAATTAAAACAATGTTAGGGGGACTTCACTGGTGGTGCAGTAGCTAAGACTCCATGTTCCCTGTGAGGGTGCCTGGGTTCGATCCCTGGTCAGGGAACTAGATTCCACATGCCACAACTACGGGTCCACACGCCACATGAAAGATTTCGCACGCCACAGTAAAGATCAAAGATTCTGGGGTGCCTCAACTAAGACCCGGACCAGCCAAATAAATGATAAACACATATTTAAAAAGTTATTTTAGAGACCACAACTGAAGCCCACCAGGCTCCTCTGTCCATGGAATTCTCCAGGCAAGAGCACTGGAGTGCGTTGCCATTCCCTTCTCCAGGGGATCTTTCCAACCCAGGGACCGGACACAGGTCTCCTGGATTGCAGGCAGACTCTTTACCATCTGGGAAGATTCACAACTGTATTACAACAAGATTATTCTGGAGTTGGAACTTCCAGTGTGTCAATAAAAAATAGTAACTCACTCCTGGTATAGTAAGCAACTTTCAGCCATCCCTCCATCCACGCATGTGTATGTCAAGAGAGAATAAACAAAGACCCATTTTCTGAAATGGAATATTTTGATCATGGAATTTTTCCAAGGAGACAGATGAACAGCTGTGGGTATTGACTATTTCCCATTACATCTTTTAAATCAGAAAGAGATAAAAAGAGATGGCTCTACACCTCTTTCCCTCAGGAGGTTATTAGTTATGGCATTTTTTTCAGTCATGTGGCCCCTGACTTACAGATGACACAGTAGGAAATCAGACGTTCCAATTAATAATTTAAGCTGAGGCATTTGTGTCTTAGGAAAACATAGGAAAAGAAGAAAAGAATTCCTATTTGGTGCCAAGTGATTTAGACTGTACCTCTGTTATCTGCATTTAAATATCATAGAAAATAATCTGTTCTATTCTCTAAATGAAGGTTTAATGGCACTAGGTGACCAAGACAGGGACCTGAGCATTTTATAATAAAAACCTGGGAGGCTGGAGCCTTAAAAACTACATTTAGGGATCTTTCCTATTGTTTACCTGAAAGAGAAGCAATCTTCTCACTTTCTTCTCACTCCTGGTATTTTCTAATGAATCCACAGTGAAAACTCCTGTAGAGCAAAGGATCTGTCTCACCTCGCTCAACAAAACTAAAATCAACCAATACTATTGAAAACTGAACTAAGCGTACAAAGCAGCTACCTTCAATGCGTTCTTTGTTAAAACCCAACAAGTAGACCAGAAAACCATTCAATCTGAGGATGCTTCCTTTCAATTGAACATAAAGGACATGAAAAGAAAACTGCACCAACCTAGACAATAGTCTAGTATTTGATTTTTCAGAAATAGTAATTTTAGCAGCAAATACACAACAAACTCCATTCACTAATCACACACTCTCCAAGCTATCTTCTCATTGTGCTCGTTTATCTGAATTACAGGATACTGAGTTTTGCTGAACAGCTTTATGAGGTTTATTGTGTGATACAAAAACCCTTTTGTTACTCCAGTAAATAAATGTATTCAGTTTTATTAGGCCCTGGACTGGATGCTGGGGGGCCTGAGGGAGCATTAAACATGAATGACAGAGCTTCTTAATCCTCAAGAAGCTTTTTAGCTGGGTGAGAAATGCACATGCATTACACGTAATAGGAGAAACGCAGCTAAAAAAACAGGACCCCACTTCTGACACTATTTGCAGAAGGCACCCTCTCTGAACACCATTAAAGACAACTGTACAATACATTTGACTCATACTCATCACCTGAAAAATCTCCCTAAGAAATAAGAGATGTGGGAGAAAACATGTATAGAGAGATATTCACTCCAGAACTTTAAGACGGAAAATTATTACACAAGTTTAACAGCCAGTGTGTGCATGCATACCCAACCCCTAAGTTTTGTCCTACTCTTTGTGACCCTATGGACTGTGGCCCTCCAGGCTTCTCTGTCATGGAATTTGCCAGGCAAGAATATTGGAGTTAGTTGCCATTTCCTTCCTTCCTGACCCAGACACTGAACCTATACCTTTTGTGTCTCCTGCACGGGCAGGTGGAGTCTTAACCACTGAGCAACCTGGGAAGCCTAGCAATCAGTGAAAAGTGAAAGAAAGTGAAGTCGCTCAGTCGTGTCTGACTCTGCGACCCCATGGACTGTAGCCTACCAGGCTCCTCTGTCCCTGGGATTTTCCAGGTAATAGTACTGGAGTGGATTGCCATTTCCTTCTCCAGGGGATCTTCCCGACCCAGGGATCGAACCCAGGTCTCCCACATTGTAGACAGCCGCTTTACCATCTGAGCCACCAGGGAAGTTTCAGGGGTAAATACAGTTAATATGGTACAATGAAATATTACACAATCCCCAAATTTCTGAAAAACAAGGATGGCTTTGGGAATTTACAATATCATAATATGTGAAAGGGGTCAAATACAAAACTTTGTGTTAAAAACCTATAGACATAGAAATACTGCAAAGAAACACCCCCATATTATAATGAAATTCTGTTGTTTAGTTGCTAAGTCATGTCCAACTCTTTTGTGACCCCATGGACTATAGCCTGCCAGGCTCCTCTGTCCATGGGATTTCCCAGGCAAGAATACTGGAATGGGTTAGCCATTCTCTTCTTCAGGGGATCTTCCCGACCCAGGCATTGAACCGCATCTCCCGCATCGCAGGCAGATTCTTTACCACTGAGCCGTGCATGCTAAGTTGCTTCAGTCATGTCCGACCCTTCGAGACCATGTGGCCTGCAGCCCGCCAGGCTCCTCTGCCCGTGTAATTTTCCAAGCAAGAATACTGGAGCCGGTTGCCATTTCCTACTCCAGGGGATCTTCCCAACCCAGGGATCAAAACTGCATCTCTTATGTCTCCTGCATTAGCAGGCAGGTTCTTTACCACTAGAGCCACCAGAGAATCCCCATATTATGATAGTGAGCATCTATTATAGGTAGGCTAATAGCTGGGTTTTGCTTTCTTCTTTGCATTTTTTCCTAAAGTTCCAAACTTCATAACTATATATAAATATGTAAATCCAAGTATATACAATTTAAATTCCATAAATCATCATCGTGTGCTCAGCCATGTCTGACTCTTTGTGACCCTATGGACTGTAGCCCGCCAGGCTCCTCTGTCCATGGAATTTTTCAAGGCAAGAATATTGGAGTGTGTTTCCATTTCCTACTCCAGGGGATCTTCCCAACCCAGGGATCGAACCCATGTCTCTTGGGTCTCCTGCATTGGCAGGAGGATTCTTTACCACTAGCACCATCTGGGAAGCCCTAAACTCCATAAATAGAATATTTTAAAAACAATCCCCCATAATATCAATGCATGTTTAAGTTACAGAGAGCATATTACTCTATTACATAAGCAGAGGTGACCGTCAACTTCCTTTCCTTCAAGTCTCACAGTAAGATATTTAAACACGGAAACAGATATTAATGTTAGATGAGCAACGCCTATTGTTGTTTAACTTAAAGAGCATGTGGATTTTTTAATAGCAAATATTCACAAAGATGGTGCCTTCCATTCTCACACACTGGAAATTACTCTGGTTAGAAAAATAATGGCTTACATTTGCATCTATTTTCATATCCCTACAACCTCCTGTGACCCTGGGTACACTGCAAGACAGTATAAAGGGCTCAGGATTAAGAGAGCGGTGTCCACTTCTGAGGACAGGATCAACTGTGGGCCCTTCAATCATCCACGCATACACTGACATCATGTATATGATGGGGATCAGGTCTGCTCTGCACACCTCAGACAGGCACCGGGAGACCAAGTGAGAGCTTACATAAGATACTGAACCACATAAAGGCAAGACATGAGTATTACCGCATGCCGTGCGGGAAGGAAGCGGAGGGAAAAGCCCATGCTGCTTGTTTGATTCTCCTGCAGGGCGGCGGGCTCTGGGGCTGGAGGATTAGGATGAGGGATGAAGCCAACCTACTGGGGGAGGGGGAGAAACAGAAAACAGCTCAGCTTCCAAAAGCCCGGGCCATGATAAACCCAGGACCTAGCGGGTAAGGAAAAATACTGCTAATACCAGTGTCTAGTCCGAATTCTCCATCTCTATGTGTCAATACACTTATCCTAAGAGAAAACAGGAACCCTGCAGCACAGATATTGGTATCAGCGAAACAGAGGAGGGGAGGGCCACAGAGGAGGCTTCCTTCACGCCCTCTCACCGTCTGATTTCACCCCAAAGTGTCCTAATGTCATTGCCTCGAAGTTACGAAGTGCACTCAAAACTCTAGGGCTTCCCTGGTGGCTCAGTGGTGAAGAATCCGCCTGCCAATGCAGGACACACGGGTTCGATCCCTGATCGGGGAAGATCCCACACATCACGGAGCAACTAAGTCCATGCACCACAACTATTTAGCCTGTGCAGCGGAGCCCAGGGGCCGCACCTAGTGAGCCCACGTGCCACAGCTACTGAAGCCTGCATGCCCTAGAGCCTGTGTTTCAAAACAAGGGCAGCAACCACAATGAGAAGCCAGCTAGAAAGTAGCCCCGGCTCTCCACAACTAGAGAAAAAAGCAAACAGACCACAAAGACCCAGCAGAGCCAAAAATGAATAAGTAAAATGTAAAGAAAAACACTCTAGACCACGAAGATTCCTGCAAACTCAAAGTCAGGGGTGATGCTACGATGACTCCTTCAGGAAGTTGTTCCCCATCACATACTTCTTTAATAAGGCATTCGCTTCCAGGGTGACACATTTTCATTTCACTAGTCACAGAGAATGGATTCCAGTGCACTGAAGAGGAAACACTCCCTCAACATACTTCATTTGGAATTTCAAAAGTATGAAGTGAATGCCAAGTCTATAAACCACTTCCAATTACAGATGCATAATAATTAACTTGGGCTGATTATTTATTTAATAAAGTACCTAAGACCCAAGATCTTTACCTGAAGAAAAAAGTAAAACAATGACCACCTAACATATACACACTACTATATATAAAATAGGTAAATAATAAGGACTTGGTCAACAAAGGTCTGTATAGTCAAAGCTATGGTTTTTCCAGTAGTCATGCATGGATGTGAGTTGGACCATAAAGAAAGCTGAGCGCCGAAGAATTGATGCTTTCAAACTGTGGAGCTGGAGAACACTCTTGAGAGTTCCTTGGACTGCAAGGAGATAAAACCAGTCAATCCTAAAGGAAATCAACCTTGAATATTTATTGGAAGGGCTGATGCTAAAGCTAAAGCTCCAATACTTTGGCCACCTGATGCAAAGAGCCGACACTACCAAAGACCCTGATGCTGGGAAAGACTGAAGGCAGGAGGAGAAGGGGGCAGTAGGGGATGAGATGGTTAGACAGCATCACTGACTCAACAGACACAAATCTGAGCAAACTTTGGGAGATAGTGAAGGACATGGAAGCCTGGTGTGCGTGCTGCAGTCCATGGTTTCCAAGAGTTGAACCGGACTGAGCGGCTGACCAACAGCAACAAACAACAATTAAGGCCCTACTGTACAGCACAGGGAACTCTACTCAATACTCTATAATGACCGGTAAGGGAAAATAATCTAAAAAAGAAGGAATGTAGCTATAGGCATAACAGATTCACTTCACTGTACAGCAGAAACTAACACAGCATGGCAAAGCAACTATACGCCAATAAAAATTAATTTAAAATTAGTAAATAAAGTAGTTTTTAAAAGAAAGAATGACCACCTAATATAATATATAACAGTTTATTAAAATAACAGAAAGAATACTAGGAAGCCTATTTCCTTATAAAAATGATGGTCACAGAAATCATTACTTTTTTTGAATCTCCAGGTTAACAAGTAAGAGAGAGATGAAGACAGGCAGGTCTGATGACCACCTGTTCTGAGACCTATACAGAACGACAGCCATGGAAAACTGACCTCACGTCAGCTGGTAAGGCAATCGTCTGTATCATCAGAGGCTCCCTAAAAATCCTGGGTGGGCCCTGAGAACTTGTTTGACTAACCAATATCCTTTATCGTAAAATGTCAATAGGAATGCATTACATTTATTTAAGGATTTACCATTTCCAAAATCCTTTTCTGTTCATTTGATCCTAGGAAGACCTGTGAAAGACAAAAGAGAGAGACTGCCCTCCCATTTCACAGATAAGGAAATCTTAGGTCAGCTAATATAGTATAATCAAAAGACTGTCACGGAGATCAGAACTAGAATCCAGGTGGCTCCATTCTTCCCACCATCGCTGGTAGTCTCTCAAAGTTACAAATGGTCTTAATAAAAAGCAATAAAAAAATGACTGGCTTTATACAAAAGAAGTCAACCTAAGGCAAATTTGCTAACTTCAAGCACAATGAAAGTACCTCTCTTCCCTGCTCTGCAGCCTACGGGAAGGTATGGTTGACGGGAAGGGGGTACGGGCGAGAGGCCTTGAGGAAGGTGGCAGTGCCCCCGGCCCAGCTGTACTAAGGATACCTGTGCATGGGCCCAGCTCGTAAGCTAGTGGTCCTACTTGGTTCTTTTGTTGTTCAGTCTCTCAGTCGTGTCCGACTCTTTGCAACTCCGTGGACTGCAGCACACCAGGCCTCCCTGTCCCTCACTATCTCCTGGAGTCTGCTCAAACTCACGTCCATTGAGTTGATGATGCCATCCAACCATCTCATCCTGCCCATTACTAAATATCCTGAGGGAATCTGCAGTGTTTCTTAGGGCAGATTCCACATAATCTAGCCACAATACCATCAAATAATAACCTCAAAATTTCCACACCACCACCACCAACAGCATTTTTACTGGTCCTTTAGGTTTTGCTGCAAATAAACATCCTCTCTCCCTTTATACCAAAGACCACTGTCCAGTGCTTTCAACATCAACCACCCACTCAGTCACAACGTTAGATCTTAAGGGAGACGTAGAATCTATTCTGACACCCCCATTCTATAAACCCAGAAGTTAACTGATTTGCCAAAGGCCACACAACTAGTTCGGAGCAAAACGGATCTCCTACTGGGGTCCCCAAACACTCATTGCTAGCAGCTGCTCTTTTTCCTTTTTTAGTTGAATGTGATATTAATGGAAATGATCAATTTTGGTTCATAGATCTAACACTAGGTTCTGCACAATCACCCCCCTGGGCCCTCCCCACACTACGTTTTTGCTTATGAAATCCCCTTGCTTGCAAAGTCTCTCTTCTTCCATCAGATGTGAACAAAATCTAGCGCATTCAAAGCTACCACCTAGGACTCCATCTGCCTGTAACTCACTCTTGTTTACCCTGAAACTTTACTTTGAAAGGACACTCCGTTCCTTCATTGTATCATAGTCTCCATCAGATTCATCCATGTGACAAACACCCACCTATCTACCTACTAAACACCAAGCTGGGCATGGAAGGATGGATGACACAGCTCTTGGCTGGGAGAAGACCAATGAAAACTTCCAGGGAAAGCAACTGCTGAGCCAGGGTTCAGGAGAACAGCCAAGAGACTCCCCCACTGAGGGCTTCCTGCTTTGGCTCCTGGTTCAGATGACCTAAAATCATGTTCAGAGCTGTGCACCTTCCCTATTTCAATCACTAGGCTTACAAGCCCACCCATCGCTAAAACTGGGAAGCAGCAGAGGACACAGGTAAGAATGGTGGGCAAAGCATCACCTTTCTCTCTCACCTCAGAGACAGGGAGTAAAGAGTTGCAAATTTTACATTTTTTCTCATGGGAAAAAAAAGTAGGTGTTGCCAATTCTGGCCAACACAAGGCAAGAGTGAGCCCTAGGGGCCCACGTCACATCTTGAGGGCAGCCCAGCCTCTGCTCTCACGGGGCCACGTGTCGGAAGCCACATTGCACCATCAGGCTGGGTGACCTGGGGAAGCTGCACTGGTTCCCAGACTCAGGGATGAGTCGTCATGGTGATTAAAGCAGAACTCCTCTGACCTCTTCATCACCGACGGGGAACCAACCTGTTTTTCCTGCATTCTGTCCTGTTGAACCAGAACTCTCAACATGAATCACCACTGATTCTACTTGCCAGTAGATCCAGTCTTATTTTAGCCACACATTCTTTTTTTTAGGCTCAGGCCTAAGTCCCTCTGTAAAGATGCAGTGTTACTAGAAAGGTTTCTTCAAACTTCAGAACCTCTTTCTGAGCAAAATATTCCTTCTCTCTAAGAATACATTGTGGGTGCGGTTCCTACTTTTCAAAATTACCTAAGAGAGACTGATACCTGGATTCTCTTGCCCCAAGATCCTGGTTCAGAGGGCCTTGGGGGAACCCTCAGTCTGTAGCTTGAAAAGGTGATTCTCAAACACAATTAGGATCAGAAGTTACCGGCTTAAACACAATTCTAAAGGATGAAAAATAAAGCTAAATGCATAATTCTCAAATGTTCCTATGTTCCCCTTTCTCAAGTACTAATATCTTACTCAGATATAACAGCTGGCAATTTATTTACTCACAATATTTTTTAGTTAGGTTAAAGGAGGATAAATGAAATTAAAATTGAGAAAACTCTAGAAACCATTTACATAAGTTCAAAGCACTAGAAGTTTTCTACTCTGGTGACCAGAGTCCAAGTCTGCTCTGCTGACAAGATATATTCGGGTTGGGGTGTATGTGTGTGTGTGGAAGGGGGTGGGGTGGGGGGGGATTAAGAGTCTGGAATTAACAGATATACACTACTACATATAAAGTAGGTAAACAATAAGGACCTACTGTATAGCAGAGGGAACTACACTCAATATGTTGTAATAACCTACAATGGATAAGAATCTAAAAAAGAATATATATACACACACACACGCACATATATATACAGCTATATATATACTTATATAAAACTGCATTGCTTTGCTGTACACTTAAAACTAACCCATTATAAATTAACTACAGTTCAATACAAAATAATAAAGATATAGCGTATGTGTGCTCAGTCACTCAGGAGTGTCTGATTCTTTGCAACCGTATGAAACTACAGCCAACCAGGCTTCTCTAACCATAGGATTTTTCAGGCAATAATACTGGAATGGGTTGCCATTTCCTTTTCCAGGGGATCTTCCCAACCCAGGGATGGAACCCACATCTATGTCCCCTGCACTGCCAGGCAGATTCTTTACCACTAAGCCACCTGGGAAGCACCAAGAAAGATACCATGTCACATTTTTTAAAAAGATATATTCTAATCACAATATATATTGAGGACTTTTTAAGTGCCAAGCACATTCTTATCAAGTATTACCTCCAATAACTTTATGTGGTAGGAATCACTTTTATCCCCAATTTAAAACAAAACTGTTCAAGCCCCCAAATATGGCATTTAAAACTCTTCCCAAACTGAGCTGCATTTGACCAAGACCACCCATAGAATCCCCTCCGTCTCCCCAAAACACCGTCCCATTCCCACCGCCATGCTTTCCTGTTGGGAGTTCCCTCCCATTAAGAACTTAGACGCTGACATTAGACTAAAGTTCAGCCCGGCTGAGTCACTTACAGTGTCTCCCTTGGGCAAGTTCCCGAAACCCCTACAATCTTGGGTCTATCATCTGTAAAAGAGGTTTACTGTACCTATTGCACAGAGAGTTGAGGGCCTGCTCCATTCTGGGCACTGCTATAGGATGGATGGACCAGAAAAGGCCCTGCTTCCACAGAACATCTAGTCTCGGAAGTCACATAATAAAGAGGACAAATAAACACTTAACTTGTCAGCGGTGAGTGCCATAGGGCAGGATTAAAATGGCTGGGGTATTTAGGTGCGGGTGTGATGTTACCAGAAGGGTCAGGTGGCTGCAGGAAGAGCTGGAGGGAAGGAGGAGGGCCTGGCCCACACAGGAGGACAGGAGGAGGCCAGGGAGAGGGTCTCCTATCAGGGACAGCAAGACTGGAGCTGAGGGCAGACTCCAAGACCAAGGAGCCTGGAAAAGGAGCTAGGAAGGTAGCTGGACTAAGAGGGGATTGTATTCCAGAAGGTTCTGAGCAGACGAGTGAAGGTAACCTGTTTCAGTAAGAACAGGCTCCAGCAGACAAAGGTCAGGCCACTGCGATCATCAGGCACAACAGGGTGACGGGGCAAGAGTGTCTGCTAAGAATGGCAGACTCTGGGAGGGGAAATCTGGAATGAGAACTCAGACCTAGCAGCACAGGCTGATAAATGGACTCAGCAAGAAAGGTCAAGGATGACTCTGAGATGTGGGCCCCTGATTAACAGGAAGGCAACAAGTTATTAAGATGGAGACGATCATCAGAGGAGCAGGGATTCTAGGGTCAAATGCGATCATGTGCGCAGAATTCTTACCAGCACAGGCCTGAGACACACTGAGAACCTGATCCACACCAAGAGTGATTTTTGTGGCTGTCTTCAACATTGCAGGCCAAGCTTCAAACCCTGCCCACCCAGCTCAGGCCGGTCTCTCCTTAACTGTGAACCATTACATGTCCCACTCACCTGGGCACATGATACACACTGCCCTGCCATGCAAATTTTGTGCAGTTTTCCTGGGGATGGCTGGGAAGGGGATGAAAAGTAAATTCAGCCTCCAAAATTGTTCACACACTTCTTGAGGGTGATAAAGCACAGCCCATAATACTTGTTAAAATGAACTGCAGTGTCTAGAGAACTGGGGTGTATATTCTGCAAAAAAAGATTCTGAGGCTTAGCTGCTATACTCTCAACAAATACCCAGGCTTCATGTCTGCGCCTGGTACTTAAAAAGCGCTCAACAAATTTTACAACTGGAGTGTATCTTTTTTTTTTTTTCCTTCAAGTTAGGGTTTTCTGTTTTCCTCACAGAGGAACACTAGGAAGGACTTTGGAAGCAAGGTCCTGAGAGTAAAAAACAGGAGATGAGCCTGATTAGGGCCAACCCTGCCTTTGGGGACAGGGCTCTGTCTGTGCCCAGGTCTGGCCTGTCAGATTCTGAACTGGAGATTTCAGAACTGGCAGAGAGGACAGGCAGGGCTTCCCAAAAGGCTGTCTGTGGACCTGCCCCAGACCAGTTGCTGGAAAACTGGCTGAGAAGAGTCTGTTAAAATCCCAAATCCTTCAGCCACTCTCCTAGAACTGTGACTCATGCAGCTGGGCGTGGGGCCCCTAGACTGTTTTTAACAAGTTCCTCAGCTGTTTCACATTGATTCATCTCTGAGATCCATGGGGTAGGAAAGCACTTTGCAAAATCTAAAACATGACACAAGCATATCGTGTTATTAAACCATTAATTCAAAAGCAGTGTTAATGGCTGCCTTTTAAAGCCACCCACACACTCTCCACAGTGATGACATTCACCCAAGTCCATACTTCTCCAAGGGCTGGATCCTGGCTGGTCCACGCCTACACACCAAACAGCGTGGCAGGGAATGACCTCGACAGAAAGCTGAAGACTGAAAGCAGGTTTAAATCAGAGTTAGGTGTCCAGGGGTCAGTGTCCAGCCTAAAACAAGAGAAGGAACAGGCAAAGTGGTAGGTAGAAGAGAGGACAAAGCTGGTGCACGTACAGATGGCCACGGTGGGCAGAGAGGCACAGAGAGAGGGAAACGATGTCACACACATTCTGCTAGACCTTGATCCCAATACACAAATATTTACACAACTTACACTTAAAGACGAGGAAGCCACAGCTCTGAGACCCCAAAGAGATCCATCTGACATCAACGTGTTAAGTGTGGCAGAGCAAGAGTCTAACCATGTCTGCCTGGCTATACCCAAATCTGCACTACTGCCAAAAAATACATATTTAAAAGTATATGACTGAAATAAATAGACATGCCATGTGCACAGACTGGAATACTGAATATTGTTAAAATATCAATTCTACCCAATGTGACATAATTCAGTCCCCTACCTAAATCCCCATGATGTGCTCTGTGACTAGAAAAATCCATCCTGAAATTCATAGAGCATCTCAAGGGACCTCAAATAGCCTCTTTTTCTTCCTGAAGAAAAAGAAAGCTGGCGGGCTCTCATATTGATACAATTTCAAAACTTACTACAAAGCTACAATAATCAACAGAGTGTGGTTCTGGTAGAAAGACATGTAGATCCACAGACCAGATACAGAGCCCAGAAATAAACCCGCATGTACGGGTCCAACGACCTCTCAAGAGGAAGACTTTCAAGAGGGAAAGCAGAGTCTCCTCAGCAAATGGTGCTGGGACAACTGGACACCCACAGGCAAAGGAATGCACATCCTTACCTCACACCATACACCCGGATTAACTCAGCACGGATGAGAGACAGAAACATTAAGAGTCAGAGCTACAAAATTCACAGAATTTTAAAGGAAACACAGGTCAACATTTTCACGGCACTAGATGTAGCCATTTCTTGGATAGGACATCAAAAGAGGCAATGAAAGCAAAACTATGAAAGTTGGACTTTATCAAAACCAAAAATGCTTGGGCATCAAAGGACACTACCGGCAGACTGATGGGAAAAGGCAATCCAGGAATGAGAGAAAGTATTTGCAAATCATACATCTGATGAGGAAGAGCCAATAGCATGCAACATCCGCACTGACCCCAGAGGCTGGCATGAGCCTTGGCTATCACCACCACAGAGGGGTCCTGCTCATCTGCAGGGCAGAGTCCAGGGCTGTGGATCTTTCAGAAAGAAGACCCTCTGTTCCAGCATCTACATGCAGCCACTCAATGAACCCTCCCATCACATGCTCCCCAACCCAGCTTCCACCTTTTTACAATGTCAAGAACTTCCCCACATCTGAATAGTATATGAAAATAAATTAGTTGCATAGAGTATCTGCTGAGCTTTGACAAATGGAATAAATCAATTGTAACTGGTAGCTTTATACCCATAGTCTAAAATGGCAATTGACCCTTAAAAATATAATATGATATGACAGGAGGGAATTATTTCCACTGACAACACCAGGGTTTGATCCAACAGGAATGTGTCCAATAAGAGTTCCTGATCACCAGACTCTAAGCTGTAAGTTGTGAGTCTGTGAGTCCAAAGAAAGATAAAAGAATTTAATAAATGGCTGTAACATCAAGAAGCTAGGTTCCAAAACTGCCAGAGAGAGGACTCCCAGAGCCTGGGAAACATCCACAGCATGTGTTTTGTTAAAGCTGTCATAATTTAAAGTCTCTCTAAACATCTACTGTTTAATCTAATTTTCCTTCATGCACGTTTGGCTTCGGCTCAAATCGAATCAACATTTCTATTATAAATCTCTATTTTCACATTTTTCTGGTTTGATTGTAAAACGTCTTTAGTCTGAAATATGACATGAGCAGAAGCCTGCATGTTAATGCTCTTCACTGGCAAAACAGTTTTACTACAAAACCAAAATCACAGTTTTCTGCAAACCAAATGTCTGAAAGTTAGTCTAAAGCAAAACAAAAAATAAAATTCTTTAACGTATTCTTCAATTGCAAATTTTCTCACTCTTAAAAAAAAAAAAAAAAAAAAAAACTTCTGCTAGGTATATACTGCACCATGAAACAGTGGCCCAGTGCTGCCAGATGCCAGTCATGACGCTTGGCACCAAACACACCCCTAGTAGTAAGGAATTCAGCACCACATCATCGTGACAGTTCTTTTCACAAGTACTCTGTACTGTGTGCATTACAAGTGTTGAAAAGCAACAGTAACAAAACCTCTACTAGTCATTTTTATCAGGGTTACCAGTTTTACACATGTGTGCATGCTACGTCACTTCAGTCATGTCTGATTCCTTGGAACTGCATGGACCAGAGCCTGCCAGGCTCCTCTGTCCATGGGATTCTCCAGGCAGGAATACTAGAGCAGGTTGCCATGCCCTCCTCTAGAGATCTTCCCAACCCAGGGATCAAACCCGAATCTCTTAACATCTCCTGCATTGGCAGATGGCTTCTTTACTACTAGCGCCCCCTGGGAAGCCCTAGTTGTACACACATTAAAGCAGAAAAATAAGTGAGGCACACTCCACATAAAAGCGATTTAACATTCAGTCAGAGTTACAAATACCACAGTGTTGAAAGTCTTCCCTGAGGGACACGTTCTGCAGCTCCAGCAGGAGAGAACGCTCTGACACTCACACCCAGCGTGTGATGGGAGCCAAGGCTAAGGGCACACACATGCTGCCTGGACCTGCGGATGAGGCCGGCACTCTCCAGACCCAGAGGACAGCCCTCCATCGGAGAGATGGGGGCTGGAAAGGGGAGGAAACCGATGATGGGACCCAGGAACCAGGTGCCACCGTCTAGCTCCTGTTGCCAGGCTTCCCACCATCACCCCCATCCTGCACTGGCAACACAGCTCTGCCTCAGTACTAGGGAAGTAGGGTGTCCTTACCAGTTCCTTACACCCGAGGATGGTTTCCACAGCTCTGCCTCAGTACTCGGGAAGTAAGACGTCCTTACCAGTTCCTTATACCTGAGGATGGTTTCACCGCTCTGAGTCAGTACTCAGGAAGTAAGGTGTCCTTACCAGTTCCTTACACATGAGGATGGTTTCACGGCTCTGCCTCAGTACTCAGGAAGTAAGACGTCCTTACCAGTTCCTTACACATGAGGATGGTTTCCACAGCTCTGCCTCAATACTCATTAAGTAAGGTGTCCTTACCAGTTCCTTACACACAAGGATGGTTTCCACATACAGAAGATTCTTTAAGGAAAACTGAAGGGAATCCAACTTAACAGCAAGGAGTTCACGATGGTCAACACCATGAACTAGATCTAAGGAACCAAAACAAAGCCCCTCCCCACCATGTCTCTGTCACAGCTTGTAAAGAAACGCTCCCTGCACTCTACTTCGAATGGTACTCAATGCCAGTCACAAAAACCCAGAGACTGAAAGCAAAAGTCAAACCTAAGAGGAATTGGGCTACAAAATAAACAAGTCATTTGACTGGTAGCTCACAACACTGATAAAAATCTGTATGCAGACTAGTGAAAAGTTATCAAAACAAACCCCAAAACCTAAGTTCTAAGTCCCTTCTCTCATAACTGCAATATTCCTGTGAGTGATTGCACTTTAACAAATGAAATAAAAAGCTCTTTGGCCTAAAAAAAAAAAAAAAAAAAAAACCTGAGCTGACTGACAGAAGCAATAGTTAAAGTGACATAGATGAAAACATTAAAAACCAATCTCTTGTGTGCAAAGCTCTAAAGATCTAACGGCTTAAATGTTAGCATTATAAAGACTGTGCTTTAATATTAACTGGAGGTTAATATGGTGGTACCAAGCAATTTGTAATTTTAGAAGCTCCTGTTTCTTGGAGCAAATCCTATTTTGATCAATAAAATTAAGAAATATCCATGCATAGACAAACACAAAATGAAACCAATAATATAACAAGAAAAACCCTTGAGTTGCTTAAAAAGAACAAAAGTAGCAATCCACTGGCCTTTGTGTTCATGCTAAGTCGCTTCAGTGGTGTACAACCCTTTGTGACCCCATGGACTCCAGCCTGCGAGGCTCCTCTTTCCATGGGATTTTCTGGGCAAGTATACTGGAGTGGGCTGTCACGCCTCCTGCAGGGGATCTTCCTGACCCAGGGATTAAACCCGAGTCTCTTACGTCTCCGGCACTGGCAGGCAGGCTCTTTACCACTAGTGCCACCTGGGAAGCCCTCATCCTTCTTTTTATAGTTCCTATATTAAATATACACTGACATTCCCAGATACAAAACATGAAGTAAAACAGGATACTTCCTGAACTAGGAACATTTTTAATTTTCCTGACTTAAAAATTCCTAAAACTTAACATTTCCGCCCACCATCCTTGTTTGACAGGAGATTTTGTGTAAGAATGGCTGTGGAGTAAGCAGAGGTTAGACCCCCAGCTCTGCAGTCACTGACTGTGTGACTTAGGCAAGTAACTGAAGTTTTTGAGCTTCAGTTTAAAATCCCATGGACGGAGGAGCCTGGTGGGCTGCAGTCGATGGGGTCGCTAAGAGTCGGACACGACTGAGCGACTTCACTTTCACTTTCACTTTTCTCATCTGTAAAATGGAGGTAACGACAAAATTGACCTGAGGATTAAACCTGGTGATGCAAATGGAGCTCAGAACAGTGCTTCCCCTGAGCAATGAGTTCAACAGTCCTCAATTCAGTTTCCTCCTGAGCCTTACACTCACCTAACATGTGACAAGCTACCTCTAAAAGAAGTGGTTTCATTCAAGTCACCCTGGCAAAAATATTCTGGGTGTGACCCTTTCTAGTAAAGTATCATTGAAGTTACTTGTGACAGTCTCCTACATCCCCATCATGACTAAATGCTGGGTTCAATCCCCATTGCAGATGTTAGTTTAGTCATATCTGACACTTGCAACCCCATGGACTGCAGCCCGTCAGGCTCCTCTGTCCATGGGACTTTCCAGGCAAGAATACTGGAGTGGGTTGCCATTTCCTTCTCCAGGGGATCTTACTGACCCAGGGACCAAACCCATTGGTCTCCTGCATGGCAGGCAGATTCTTTACCAACTGAGCCACCAGGGAAGCCCTCATTAACACTTGCCAAATATGAATCACGAAAAGCCTCAGTAATGTCATGGGCAACAGCACAAGCTTAAACACTCCACTCCAGCACTGGTCACCAGGAAGGGCTTGGCATACCTGTCTGCTATGAGGGTATCAGGACAGACTCCACAGGTGAGGCGGAAGAGGAAGGGGCCCAGAGGAGGTTCTGGCTGTTTCTAGCGCAGCCAGCCTAGTGTGGCCCGGGCCCATCTCTGAACCCCACACCCTGACACCCCCTTGTCAAAGGTGGCGGAGGGGAGGAACTGACCTGAGTAAGGGCTCACACCTAGAGAATGACTCAGAAGAGGAGCACTGCTGTCACAGTGATTTCTGCTCCTTTCAAAGCACCTTCTTCCAGAACACACCTCTGGGAAGCACAGACCACCTTTCCAAAAAACCCACAGCCACTTTCCACCAACGGTACTCAACCAGTATAACCTAAAACTCAGTATCTAATCTTGCTGGTGTCAAGCTGCCCAGACACAGAGAATCAGTCTAGAAAATCTGTCAGAGCTTTCCTTAGGCCCATATCTACTCTGTATAAACTTGAAATCCCCTACGTTTAGTGTGCTGCCACTGCACATAAACCCCAGAATGTACACATACACTCATATCACACACACAACTGAGAAGAGAAAGCTATTTCCAGACCTCTGTGGCCCTTAGACGGGCTTGTGGCTCAGTGGTAAAACATCTGCCTGCCAATACAGGAGACACAGGAGATGTGGATTCGATCCCTGGATTGAGAAGATCCCCTGGAGAAGGAAATGGCAACTCACTCCAGTATTCTTGCCTGGGAAACCCCATAAACAGAGGAGCCTGGTGGGCTCCAGTCCATGGGGTCACAAAAGAATGAGACCCAGGGGCTGCCTAAATTTGGGGGAGAGAGCTCAACCTCTCCCTGACTTACTTTACCAGTCCACTAAGAATGCCACAGTGGGCGGGCTGACTCACCAGGCATGAGAAAGACAAAATCTGACCTTGGTGTTTAAATCTGCAACATGTAGAATATGAAGTAATTTTTCGAGTTTTCTCATCTACTCAGACCAGTGACAGATACTCCAGGGATACGAGTTTTGTCTGCACTGCTTTCAAGGCATCCTGAACCTGTGTGACCTTGGATGCGAGTGCTAGCTACGCAGTTCTGTCTATGGCACCCTGGAAGGAGCCGCCCCCCCGGGCTCCTCTGCAGAGCAGACAGGCAGCTCATCCTTTTGGCATCTTCGGTTTGCAGTCTCCAGCCCTCTACTGTGTTTGTCACTGTAAGGAAAGCAGCAGAAGCCCTGGACAAAGGTCCCAGCTATGAATCATAGCTCTTGGTTCAGGGTGACCAGCTGACTTCTCAAGCAAGGCCTTGAGGGTTCAGAAGGAGTCCCTCCCAGTACTCCGTCCAGGGGTAAAGATGCTGAGGTTGAGGGTCTCGTCAAAGGTGAGGCCAGAAGAGTCAATCTCAGTTTAACTTCCTCATTTGACAGACGAGGTGGAAATGAAGTGGATTCCTTAGTCACGCTGAACCCAGAAAGCCCTTTTATGAGGAGTGGTGAGGGCCGAAGAAGAGATTTCCCTTCTGTACTACTTAGAAAGGAACTTCTTGGGTGATTCAGTACCCCACGGAGGGAATCAGGGCCCAGATGGCCTTAGCCTTGAACCATAACCTTAGAAAGCCTGTGCATCACTGTGCTCAACCCTGAGCTGGACGGAGAGCAGAACACTCTCCCTCTACGTGCGAGAGAGAAGCTGAAAGGACTGAGGGAGCAGCTCTTCCTTAGCTCTGCATGCCCCATTCCCAGCCTTCTGGAAATAGAGCTGGAGGCCAGGAGCTGAACCCTGGGGCCCCGTGTCCACCCACCAGGAGCCTGAGGATGGTGCTCAGGCATCGAAGGCCCCAGTGACCTGGCAACCAGAACTGCCTTGATTCTACTGGGTTCTGTGATGAACTCCTGTTTCTGTGCAGAGGGGAAGGCCCAAGGAGGACCGACTTGGAGACCCGTGGTGCACCTGAAGGCCTGCATGTGCTCCCTGGGTGCGCCATGGCAGAAAAAGCCCAGCCAAGCCCCAGTGCCAAGGCTGGAGCTGGGCAGTCCATGGCATCAGCCTCTTTTCTCCCCATAATGCACAAGGTCATATCAACAGCACCCACTGGGAGAGCCAAAGAGCAATGAAATGCATAGGAGTCTAAATTCCCTTGAATTCTTTTCCCCACTTTCATTTGCCCGGCTGCACCCCTGCACTGCTGCTTCAGACACCACCTGTTCCCTCCCTGCAGACAGAAACCCCACAGGCCAAGGACCCTGAAGTGAATAGGAAAAGAAATATAAGGACAGAAGCCAGCCAGGTGTCTCCACTGATACCCAGAAGAGTTCCAGGAAAACAGCTCTGGAGCGTACCAGATAAGCTTAACCAAAACACATCTGAACATGTAAAACCCCTAACAGTTTCCTGCATTCTAAGATCCCAGTGCCAATCTTTAAGAAATGATATCAAGAATTGTTTTTCTTCATCTAAAACACTATCAAGTTTACTGACAGTGGACAACCCCTAAATTATTTTCTTGCCCGTATCTGAATCTACGAATTAAAGTAGTAAGTTAACACGATAACTCTTAGACAATAAAAGTGTTCAGCAGGATTCAGTCTTTATTCCTCCATCAACTTACCTGTTCCTTTGATGCTTCTAATTGACACTGATGAAGTTTAGGGCAGGCTGCCCCCCAAAATGTCACTTCAGCATTGTATTATTTTGAATTAAAGTTATTTGAGAAACAGCCAGTGCAAGAAGGACACTCTGACCCTCCTCTGTCCCCCGGAAAGCAAGAAACAAAGCTTCCATGGGAAACATCCTCCCTGTGCCCGGAGGATGGAGGGCATCCTTATCTCGGGAGAGCGGGAACTCGGGCAGAGGAAGCTGCATAAACAACCATGTTACTTCTTCATTAATCTGCTACTCCAAGCCTAGACTCTTTTTGTTCTGTCAAACCTTCACAAATAATTATTTGTCTAAAAAGGCATGTACATTTGCAGCAATATAAATGGCCCTAGAGATTGTCATACTAAGCGAAGTCAGTCAAAGAAAGACAAATACTATATGATATCACTTATATGTGGAATCTAAATTACTACAGAAATCAACATGTCCATGAAACACAGACTCACAAACACAGAGAACAGACTTTGCCAAGTGGGAAGGGAGTGGAGGAAGAAAGGATTGGTAGTTTGGAGTGAGCAGAAGCAAACTATTATATATAGGCCGGATAAACAACAAGATCCCACTGTATAGCATAGGGAACTATATTCAGTATCCTGTGATAAGCTATAATGGAAAAGAATATGAAAAGGAATGTATTTATACGTATATAACTGAGTCACTTTGCTGTACAGTAGAAATTATCACAACATTGTAAATAAACTATACCCCAATACAATTTAAAACAATAAAATAAAAAGACATGTAAACAGCATGTTTTGGTTACTTGTTAGGTCCCATACCTATGGGGCCTCTGTGTATGAAATTAAATTTGTTTTTCTCCTGTTAATCTCTCTTATGTCAATTTGATTATTAGACCAACCAAAAGAATGTAGAAGGGAAGAGGAAAATTTCAAAAACCAAAGAAATTGTGAAAGAAAATTACATTAACACTTTGAGAAACCAGTCTTCAGCATACCTCACAAACAAGCTATCACCAGGATCACTTCCTATCTAAGAACAGTCCATCTGCTTGACCTGGAGGAAAGACAACCTTGATACTACAGATAAACAAGAAGGAAACGGGGCAGGGAAGGAATGTGCAGGCTTCAGCTGAGCCTCTAATCTCTATTTCTGTTTATTGTTTAAAAAACACCTACTCAAACCCATACCAGACAACACAAAATGCCGTCATTCCTTTTTTTAAATCATGTTGAATCTAAGAAAATACCCTCTGAATATTTAGCATTTGTAGTTAAAGATGTAGTAATTTGGGAATTTCCCAGCAGTCCAGTGGTTAGAATTCAGCACTTCCAATTCAGGGGGCCCTGGTTGGGGAACGCAGATACTGTGTACTGAATGACACAGCCAAAAAAAAAAACAAAAAACAAAGATGTGATAATTTAAAGCTATTATGATAAATATAAATAGCACTGCTACCACTTACTTACATCATCCTGGGGAAGTGGCTCAGACTGTAAAGAATCAGCCTGAAATGCAGGAGACCTGGGTTCACTTCCTGGGTTGGGAAGATCCCCTGGAGAAGGGAATGGCTATCCACTCCAGTGGTCCTGCCTGGAGAATTCCATGGACAGAGGAGTCTGGTGGGCTATAGTCCATGGCGTCTCGAAGAATAGAATATGACTGAGCAACTAACACTTTTACTTTTCTACTGCTTAAAAAGGGTAAATTTCATTTGATAGCGAGTTAAGCTGCAATCAGATCATTTCAAAGATACACAATGTAAATACAGATCCTGCAGTTAACTAATTCAAATTTAAACCTATGTCATGCTTGGTCTGTCTAGTCAAGGCTATGGTTTTTCCAGTGGTCATGTATGGATGTGAGAGTTGGACTGTGAAGAAAGCTGAGCACAGAAGAATTGACGCTTTTGAACTGTGGTGTTGGAGAAGACTCTTGAGAGTCCCTTGGACTGCAAGGAGATCCAACCAGTCCATTCTAAAGGAGATCAGTCCTGGGTGTTCATTGGAAGGACTGATGCTAAAGCTGAAACTCCAATACTTTGGCCACCTCATGCGAAGAGTTGACTCATTGGAAAAGACCCTGATGCTGGGAGGGATTGGAGGCAGGAGGAGAAGGGGATGACAGAGGATGAGATGGCTGGATGGCATTACCGACTCAATGGACATGAGTTTGAGTGAACTCCAGGAGTTGGTGACGAACACAGAGGCCTGGTGTTCTGCGATTCATGGGGTCGCAAAGAGTCGGACACGACTGAGCAACTGAATTGAACTGAACATGCTTGAAAGTGTGGGCATTTCATCCACTAAAAATTATTCATCTCTAGTAGGTCCAATCACATGATGATTGGAAGCAAAGTGCACCTTTAAAGAAGTTCTCTTATAAAAAGTTCTTCTATAAAGAAGTTCACCTTTAAAGAAGTTCATAATTATTTTGTCATAAAGTTCTAAAATGCATCAACCTTTGATAATAAACACAGGACCAGAATAACCTTCATGAAGCACATGTCTGATCACCACAGTCCTTCAGAACTTATTAAAACCTCTGGTTGTTTCCCTTTGCCACAGATCGAACACAAATTTCTCAGCATGGCTATCGGGATCCCCAACAACCCAACCCCAACCTACAGCATTCCTGGCTATCCAAGAAGCCAGAGTATCAGTCAAAGGAACTTAAGCCAAACTGCACAGAGGGATGGGGAAAAAGACACAGTTACCTCCCATCTATGGTAAGTCCTATCAAGGTGTCTCATTTAATTCACACAGCAATCTAATGCAGAATTAACATCATGTGTACAAAGGAAGAAATAGATCAAAAGCAAAAAAAGTAGCTAAGATCACACGACTAGGAAATGATCAAGCCAGTGTCTGGTGGTCTGGGCATAGCCACCTCATATCCAGGAAGCCACTGAAGGCCCCCCAGAACTGCCCCTTTCTCCTACTCACAAGTAGTCCTCCCAAAGTCTACGCAAACCGCCCAGGGCTGAGAACAGAACAGACTTGTTTGTACACACTGGCATTTGCACATGACAAAAATCAGGCTTTGCCACCTACTAATTCCCTTGGCGACAGCAAAACAGCTATGTTTTCCAAAATCTGCAAGAAGCTATTTTAAGTACATTTCATAAACGTGTGCTCCTCCAGGACGCTTGCTTGGCTTGCAGCAGCCCTTCCCAGGATCTCTGTCCAGCACCGGCCGACCGCCACTGTGTCCGAAGGCTGGCCCACAGTCGGCTGCTGGGCGACCAGATTCGAGAGACCACGGCAAAGCCACAGCAGCCCTCTTCCGTTTTCATCTGAGGTCTATCCAATTAACAAGAGAAAAATGTACCGTATATAAATAAGCATAACTTGAATGATTTCCTGAAAGATATTTTTTATCATGATATAAAAAAATTGAAGCTTCAGAAGATTGGAATTTCTAACTTTGCCATTAATATTTTCCTAACAAATGTTTTACATATGGCCATAGGGCTTCCCTGGTGGCTCAGACGGTAAAGTGTCTGCCTGCAACGTGGGAGACCCGGGTTCAATCGCTGGGTCGGAAAGATCCCCTGGAGGAGGAAATGGCAACCCACTCTAGTACTCTTGCCTGGAAAATTCCATGGACAGAAGAGCCTTATAGGCTACAGTCCATGGGGTCGCAAAGAGTTGGACATGACTAAGCGACTTCACTTCACTTCACCTCATAGGCTTCCCTGGTGGCTCAGTAAGTAAAGAGACCACCTGCAATGCAGGAGACCTGGGTTCAATCCCTGGGTGAGGAAGATCCCCTGGACAAGGGAATGGCTACCCACTTCAGAATTCTTGCCTGGGAAATCCCATGGAGAGAGGCGCCTGGTGGGCTACAATCCATGGGGTCACAAAAGTCAGACATGACTTAGCAACTAAACCACCACCATCCACGTAGAGGGATACAGAAAAGCATATGCATTTATTTATGTAAACCCAGCCCCCATCACAAATCTTCCTTCTTTCTGCTATAAAAATTATATTTTTATCCTCATCTACATGGAAAAGGCATTGAACTGTTTCCACGTTTTGGGACATCTTGGGACACAGGGAATGTTTTACATGATTTAATGTTTTACATGATTTATTTTCTAAATATAAAAGTGCTTAAATGACAATAACGACCTTAACCTTTCCAAAACAATATTTACCCTGACATACATAAAACAAGCTTGGTCAATGCAGTTAAGAAGTATGATGGTGGGAATCATAACAACAGCGCAAACATCACCACCTGCTGAGTCAGCCTATTTCACTATCAAAAGACGCCTAATAACAACCACAGCAATGGTACCAAGTCTTCCTAAAGGAAAAGAGACAAAAGCACCCCAGTGCCTGGAATATTCTTAGGCTCTTATCTCAATCAAAAAAAGTTCCTAAAACAGGCCCCCTTTCTCTCAGGCTGTAGTGTACGCACTCCTTGCATGTGAGCATGGACCCCTCTGCACTCTGGGTAAGCATGTGCATTCTTTTTAAAGGAATTATCAGCACTCACACATCTGTACACAGGCCAGGCCCAGCAACAAGGCTGTGTGCTCCTTTTCAAACTCTACTTTACAACAAGGTAGTTCCAGGCTTCCCTGGTGGTCCAATGGTTAAGAATCAACTTTGCACCGGTTCAATCCCTGGTCCAGGAAGATCTCATACGCCGTGGAGCAACTACACCTGTGAGCCACCACTCCTGAGCCCACGCTCTGGAGCCTGTCAGCCCCAGCTCCTGAAGCCAGTGTGCCTCGAGCCTGTGCTCTGCAACCAGAGAAGCCACCGCAACGAGAACCCTGCGCACCACAACCAGAGTAGCCATGCTTATCACAACTAGAGAAGGCCTGCACAGTGACAGAAATCCACCACAGCCAAAAAATTAAATACATAAATCTTAAAAAAAGGAAAAAAAAACCACAGTAGTTCCACTTGCAAGCATGTATTACAATCACAAGAAGGCTGGAGCAATTGTTAAGCCCAGGGATATTGAGCAGGCAACCCAGGGATTCAGGAAGCATGCACTGGTACAAAGCTCCCTGCAGGGGAACACTGAGAATCTGGGGCCTCAAACAGTGTAACTGATTTCCAACTTCTCACTTCTCATACACATTGCTCATTTAATTTTGGCATGTGATTCAAAAGTTTAAATTAAAGCTCAGATATGTAACAGGCTCAGGTGGGAGCTAGGTACCCTAGGAGAATCACAGTTGACTTTGGTTTTTCATGAGTAATCTGCTTACCTTTAAAAAAAAAAAAAAATGGGAACACACAGAAAAATCAGTAATCATACATAAGATCACCACTCTTACAGAAGCTGTGGCTTTTTATTTTTGTCCATTTTCTTCTAACCGCTTGCTTCCCTCCCCCCAAAATTGAGAAGTCATAATTCCTTTTGACTCTGATAAAGCATGAGAATTATTTCTAAAAAAATTTAAACTGTCCAGAAAAAGGAAAAACTATTATTAAGATGTCTTTCTAGTTTTCTAATAATGATTTACATGTTCACAATGTAACAATAATAGAATCTCACCACACTGCAGATGCAGTATTATATAAATACTATAGACACAATAGTGTTCTCTTTTCAATTAGTATCTCCATGACTTCTTTCCATGTCAATCAACAGCCATATTACTTCTTTTAATAAGTGATTGTTGGCTTCCTTTAAGAGCTAAAGTTATGATGCCAAAGTGTCGGATAATGTTTCAGAACATAAACTATTTACAGGCTGAGTGGGGCTTCCAGTCTTCCCTCCTTTTTCTGGTATCACTGATAGAAGAAGACCAGCAGCCACGCTGTCCTTATGTGGCCAACTGCAGGTCGGTTAGGAACTCTCAGATCACAAAAATGAAAAAATCCTTCTGATCTGCCAGCAGACCCAGAGCCAGGTCTAAATCCCAGGGCTCACAGAAGCTGGAGGGATTCAGACAAGGAGCATGGAGTAGTCCCATGCTCCTGAAGACCAGAAAAGTGCAGGGTGCGGCTCCCAGGCTCCCTGCCGCCAGCTGATCCACAACATGATCTCACTTTTGCCTGTGAAGATGTCCCTCTCATCTCAAAAAGTATCTCAACTCTTGATACAAGACTTTCCTTTCCCACTGCCCTGAGAAGAGAGAAAGTCTAAAAGGTCACTCTGAGATTTCCTCCCTCATCGACTTATCACTTCTCATCTACTTTAACAAAAGAGTTTCATGGCCCACTCCTCCTTGGTTAGAGTCAGTGACTTTATGAACCTGCTGCTTTGTCTGGTGAGAGATGTGGAAGGCAGAGGCTGCCCAACCAGCAGTCAGTGACAGGACTGGTCACATGGCCCCACACAGCCCCACGCCTGGCTCTCCAGAAGGTGCCACGTATGACCAGGTGTGACCCAACACACTTCAACCTGCTCCTCGTGGGGTAACGGAAAGCCCCAAGCATGACACTCTAATGACCACAAGTCACTCCACTCAGTCTGTGCCAGGGACTATGCCAGGCAGTGGGCATTCTGGAAGACAAAACTCAGCTCCACAAAACAGTATGCAGTCCAGGAAAGGGAGAGGCAGGCAAAGAGTTCTACAGTATTGCTGTGGGTATTGCACGGCACTAAGGAAGCATCAGGAAGAAAACTGCCACAAGAAAACAGAGATGGGGCTGGTCAGGACAGTGCTCAGAGCAGTGAAACCTCCTTCACACAGAGGATGAGCAGGAGGCAAAGGATGTGCCTTCTGGGCGGCAGGAGCGGGTGACAGCCCTGAGGCAGGACACAGCAGCAGAGCCATGGCCAGGGCTGGGGGCTGGCTGCCACCGACAGGACCAGGGCTCTCAAGAGAGAGGACTGGACTTCAGTGACAGTCAAGTGGTACGAGTCTGCCTTCCGACGCAGGGAGCACAGGTTCGACCCCTGGTTGGGGAACTGGAGTTTAAGAGTTCACACGCCTTGTGGTGCAGCCAAAACAAACAAACAAAATCCTTTAAAAAAGAAGCCATATGGCCCAGGGCTGTATCTCACGTCTGTGCTGTGTGCTTTCACAGGCAATGGTGAATCCATGCAGACTGACTCTTAGGAAAACAGGAGGACTGGATATTTCCTTGAAGGAGGCCTCCAGCAGAAGATCAGTCAGGGTTCCACCAGGGAAAGAAAAATGAGCAGTGCCTGTGCAGACACATACAGGGAAGGGGAGGAGCTGGTTTACACAACTGGTGGGGGGTGGGGGGGGGTTGGGTCCTGGCAAGTGTGAATTCCAAGGATGGGCTCGAAACTGGAGGCAAGAGCCAAGCGGAGACTGCAGTCCACACACAGAATGCATTCTTCCTCCAGAAGCCTTGGGTTGGCTCCGAAAGCTTTGCAACCTGTGGGATGGGGCCCGCCCAGATCACCTTCTTTACTTAAAGTCTCTTTTAGTTAAGACCTTAGAAGTGGGTCACGTCTACAGAATACCTACTCAGCAGCACTGGGCCAGCACCCTCGACTGGATAACCAGGCATCACAGTCTAGCCAGGGCAACATATTAAACTGACCACCACAAGGTATGTGCTATCTGCTGAACAAATGAATGAACACGTGGCTGAGTGAAGCACAGGAGGCAGAAAGAGGCCAGAGATGAGGGACCAGAAAGAGGAAGCCACCAGGGCACCTCAGGAGAGGGAGGGGTGTGCTGGAGGCGAAGGGGTCATGGAAGCTGGGGGCTGGAGACGTCACACAGGGACCCAAGAAATATTCAGGAAGAGTCTTCTATAGGGACTCAGAGACAGGATTCTAGATTCCAGCACAGGTTTACTGATAAACTACCACTTACCCCCAAATCACCCAACTCTAAAATGCGTAAGCTGGGGTGTCTGTCCTCAAACTCACAGTCTAACTTTGATGAGTCCAGTGACGATAAAGGACCATATAAAGTTACATGGTAAGTTTGGGCCAACAGACCGCATAAGGCTAGCATGGTCAGAGATGAGTGGGGAGTCAGCACTGGCAAGCACACACTGGGTGAGGTGTGTTCTCCGGGGCAAGGAGCAGGGGCAAGAGGGCAGAATGGTCTGGAACTTTCTGTCAGTGTGCCAATGAATCATACAGTGTCTGAGGAAATGGGCAAGGAGAGAGTAAGAATGCTGGTTAGTCAAGAAATGTTTCCTGGACTTGAGGGTTTGTTGCCACATCAGGCACCAGGTCTGTCTCACCCCCGGGAGTGCCAGGTATACTGCCGAGAGAGCAGTCACTCTCTCCCCTGGACTTCCAGAGCGATTTAAACAGAAATCAACAAATGCCTTTTCCCAAATCAACTTAACTTCTATATATAGCTAAGGAATTTAAGAAACAGAGATGCAAGGTACTGTTCACAGGCTACCATTTTAGGACTAGACATAAAGAATATTAGTATCTGCATGAATGTGCGTGACATATCTCTGGAAGGACGGGTGAGAGGCTGACGGCACCAGATGCTGCAAGGAAGAAAAGTGAGAGAAAAACATCTCACCAAATGTGCTTTGGGACCATGGGAGTACATCTCTCCAAATAAATAAAATGCTAAATAAATAAGTAATAAATAAAACAAACTCTTGCCCCAAACCTTGCCTTGCCTCGCCTAAAAGAAAACAGATTTTTGTATGCAGGATCCACCGCTGGAATAAATAACAACAGGAGGTTAGTATCTACATTAGCAAGAAGCTAGCTTCTCTGAGTCATCAGGTGACCCCAGTGTGGGAACACAGCCCCTGTCAGACACAAGGCCTTTCTGGATGAGGGGTCAGTGCATGACCATCAGTCACTGCAAGGGACAGAATCACAGGTCTCTTTCTAGTCATGTGTGTCTAGAACCTCATTTTCAAAATGTGTTCTGAGGATCACTTTGGTGAGGGTGGACAGAGCAGAGTGATGAAAAGTAAAATCCATGAAAAAGATCAATCTAAGAGTGTCAGCACCTCCATCATCTGAACGACATTATTACCAAGATTTTCTTGGAGGCCTTCTACAGTGTTTATTGAAACAATTCCTGTTGATAAGTGATGAACCAACAGTCCACATTTCATTTTCAAATTCCTCAGTCTTCATGCAGTTTTCTCCCAAATGCTACAGATCTGGCCGAGATCTCTTGCCTGCAGGGCTGTGGCTGATTGTCAATCAGATGAAGGCACAAACTACTCTGCTGGTGGCTGGTTTAACATCTGTGCTGTGCAAAGGCCACACAGAATGGCCTGCACTGGGCCTGACACAAACTGTGTGTTGTTACTCGCTTAGTCGTGTCCGACTCTTTGTGACCCACTGTAGCCTGCCAGGTTCCTCTGTCCCGGGATTTTCCAGGCAAGAATGTCGGAGTAGCTAGCCATACCCTCCTCCAGGGCATCTTCCCAACCCAGGGATCAAACCCACATCTCCTATGTCCCCTGCACCGGCAGGCAGGTTCTTTAGTGCCACCTGGAAGTCCTGACACTTGACTGGTGGTCCCCAAATGTGATTCCTCTTCTTTTCAATCCTCCCAAGAGTAAGTAAGAAGCCAATTTTCTAGAGAAGTAATTACGCAATACATGTTTTACAGACAAGCTTTTCTACAGAGCAATTACTCGAGCAAAGGAAAATAAATATTAGTATGAATATTGCTATTAATAATCATGCATACACTGGAAGTAGAGCCTGAATCACAAGGGTGCTCACAGAGTCTGTAAACCACAGATTCGAAAACTGGATGTTTTCCTTCTGCAGCTGCCCTGTCAGCAGGCTCACAAGATTGGGGTTTGGTAGAATAAGCAAACACAGCTGAAGAGCCACCCCCACCTCCCTGGGAAATATTCTCAGAGACACAACAAACAACCCCACTCACCACCTCCATTTGCTTCCTACCCTGTGTATGCTTTCCTCAACTCATAATCAAGACGAAAGCCAGAATAGCTGTATTGTTTGGCATTTGCCTTTCTACAATATTAAGACTTATGGAGGACAAAACATTGTTTCATAACCCCCAAGAGTGATCAGCTCAACTGACATACTTTATCCATGTATTATTTATGCAAACATTCACTCTGCATCTAGCGCAGGGCAGGTGTAGCTAAGCCCCACAGGGGCAGCGGGGCGAGGGACGCAGACAGGCCTCTGTCTGGTGTGGTGATGACAGAACGCACTGTCCCACGGGATTCCAGCTCCCTGAACTGGTCTGGACTGCAACCCAGCCAGGTCCTCGCGGGGCCGCTCACACCTGGGCCAGGTGCTAAATAAGCAAGGGCGTGGGCTGCAGTGAAGTGTGCAGAGGCAGGAAAGGGGGCAGAGTCCATGCAGGGGCTGGATCTCCTGGGATCCAGGTTGGTCCAACGTGAATGGAAGTGTGCTTTAATCAGTTTTGCTGCACTACTGGATTAAGCTCTTACTTGCCTCATTTTATAGCATTTGCTCGGGATTGCCAGTAAGCTGACATGGGGAGAGAAGAGGAGCCTCATCTAACATCTTGGCAGCTAACACTTAGTGCTTTTGGTTCTTTACTTGGGCAGAAGCATGGTAAAGTAATACACTATTTTTGGAAGATAAGCCTGGACAGTATGAAAATGTTTAGTTTGGGCACAGTGTTTAACCCTGGAACTGCACCTTAAGTGTCAGCAGAGGAACAGAACACTCTGCTAGCCACGTGCCCAATGCAGTTTATAAGGAATCACAGAAGGCACCCGAGTGTGGGCAGGTCTCTGAGAACCTCATAGTTTCTTGACCAGGAAGGCCTGGAGACCCTTCCAGGTTTCCTACGAGGTGAAAACTTCTCATAATGATACTAAGATAGGACTTGGCCTTTTTAATTCCTTCTCAAGTAAGCAGTGGATTCTCTACCTACACAACAATGGAGAGATGATGCCGAGGACTTCCCTGGTGGTCCAATGGTTGAGAATTCACCTTCCAATATAGGTGATGAGGATTCAATCCCTGGTCAGGGAACTAAGACCCCACGTGCCACGGGGCAACGAAGCCCATGTGCCACAACTAGAGAGCCTGTGTGCCACAACTAGAGAGCCTGTGGGCTGAAACAAAGACCCAGCACAGTCAAAATAAAACTATTTCTAAAAAATAAAGCAGATGCCCTTGAGAGCCCAGATATCTGAGTAAAGGGATCCACGTCAATTTCTAATGTATTTGTAAATTATATAAACATGACGATGTTCATTTAAAAAACTATGCCAAGTGATTAAGATGCACATGGTATTTGATGAGAGCTTCTATTATCTGGGAAACTCAAACAGGACACTTTTTCCTAATGATTACAAAACACTGAGGTCCTGCATGTGTCTAAAATTCTAGGGGATAAAGGGAAGGGGCTTGGGCACAAACGTGGGAAGAAAAACTAAGCCTTTCTTTTTTTTTTTAAAGCTAAAGATCAAGCTTACATGTTCAGCTTGAAATGTACGAAAATAATTATTTTGTTGTTCTTCTTGATTGTTCTTGTTGTTCTTCAGTATTGTTGTTCTTCTTGATCATTTTAATTTTGTTTCCCTATGTCCCTAACTCACTACATCCTGTTGTCTTATCATAATAACCTGCAAGGAGGAAGGCAGACTGGGTCACTGCAAAGCCCAGCCACACACAGACTCTTAGTAAACACAGTTGGATAACGGTAACTGTGACAATGAGTCTTTTTTTCATTCCTTCACAAAAACAGAATAGCTGTTGAAATGCCAGAAAACTCTTCGCTATGTATAAGATGGAGTTTGGGGTTTTTCTAATCTGCAGCTACCTACTCTCACATTGGGTTTTTTGTTGCATAAAATATTAATAATGCCACTTCATCAGTTTACCAAATGGCATCTTGCTGTATTCAAAAGCCTGTTCATTACTCAAAAGACCATCTGTCTAAGAGCTCAACAGAAGGCTTAAATAATCACAATCTAGTGAAGAATGTATGGTCACATTATATCAAGTCAAATATTTACATTTCTCAGTATTTTAAATATGAACATTCCTACCCCGCCATCTACCACAAGTCAGTCTTAATTACTATGCCTTTTCTTTCTTTTCTTTTGTTATTTTTATCCTCTGTATTTTCAAACTAATATAGAAATGGCAAGGAGAGCTTTCACTCAGGCAAACAGGATTGCCAGTCACAAGAGTCTGTGCAGCACCTTCATTTAGACAAGAAATAATCCTAACAAGCAGCAGTATCTTCAAGCAGAAAAGCAGTTCACCAGTATTACACAAAGCACAAAAACATTTTAGAAAAACAGCTGACTCTGCCTTTCTGAGCATTAATAATTGCGGTCATTGTTGCTGCTGCTACAAGCAAAATCAGTTGCCGTCACAGCTCTGCCGGTCTCATCTCAAGGAATCCAACACCCCTGTCATCTCTGTAATGCAGATAACAGGACGCACTGCTGGGCAAACTCTTTGCCACCTGGGCAAGTGATCCAGTCAAGAAAACTCAAGAGGTACATGGGTTAAAACAGACAAACGACAACAAACAAAAGGGCTTGTATTCAAAACGTCCTTTACAATATTAAAAAAACATGGATGGGACTTCCCTGAGGGTCCAGTGGTTAGGAGTCTGCCTTCCAATGCAGGGAGGGCTTCCCTGGTGGCTCAGATGGTAAAGAATCTGCCTGCAAAGCAGGAGACCAGGGTTCAATCCCTGGTTCAGGAAGATACCCTGGAAAGGTGGACAGCTACCCGCTCCAGTATTCTTGCCTGGAGAATTTCAAGGACCGAGGAGCCTGGCGGGCTACAGTCCATGGGGTTGAAACAGTCAGGCACTACTGAGCGACTAACACTTTTACATTTTACTTCACTTTTCTAATGCAGGGAACTCAGACTCAATCCCCAGTCAGGGAAACAAGATCCCTCCCACATGCCATGGTACAACAAAGCCTGCATGCTCTAGAGCCCACGGTCCACAAGTAGAGAAGCCTGCACACCACAGTGGGAAGCCCTTGTGCTGTAACACGAGAACTCCGTGTGCCTCAACTGGAGAAAAGCCTGCACACTGCAACGAAGACCCAGTACAGCCAAAATAATAATAATAATAATAATATGTATATATGTATATATATATTTCAGGGGAAAAAATTCAAGAATATGGAAATAGGAAGGAAAAGGAAAATGGGGGGAAAGGGCAACATGGAAGAGATGGTGTTAAATCAATTAATCAGGCTCCAGCTTACAGTAGCGGGTGTAGATGAGGAACAGCTAAACAAAAGCACAAAACTGAGAGACAGGCAAAGACAGTGGAAACTGCAAGGACTTCAGAGAACAAGCATCCTGAAAGGAAGGGGAATCCTCTTCCCTCCACCTATTATCTGGGTGGCCTTGGAGAAACTACCCTGAATCTTTGAGCCAGCCTCCCCATTCATAAAGGAATAATAAAAGATGTAGTATGACAGGCAAGAAGATTCAATGAGATAATATGATGCCTGTGTTTGGCCCTCCAAAGAAACAATTAAGTTGATTTCTTCTCTCATTCTCCCCTTGAATATGTTCTGCTTTTTAAATGACCCAGAACAAATTTTTCTCCACCTACAAGATGAAAAGGTGAGGTCTGAAACACTACACAATTGAGGGTCGCTCAGAACTTTAATATCCAAAGACTAGAGGGACACTGAGCATGGCTGTTGTGTGCTGACTGCCCCACGAGGCACTGGGGGCATACCTCAAACCAAGGGGGCCGAGCAGCAGGCACCTGAGTGAGTGAGTGGTGGAGACCAGGCCCTGTGCCAGACTGGAGAGGCGGGCGGACCTCACACACGGGCTGTGAGAGGAAGGAGGCTCAGGGCCCAGGGCGCAGGGGAGATGCGAGGGTGCCTCAAATAATGGTTCTACTCTATCTTCAAAGAGAGAAGAAGGGCCGCGCTCTCCAGGCTGGGCAAAGCCTCACAGAGGGTGATGCATAAACAGGTCTGGCCAGAGCAATCAATCCATGTTTAAGCGAACAGTAAAAGCTATGGCTAGAAAGACTATTTAGCAGAAGCACTGAGCATTAAGCGCAAAGTCAAGGAATTGTAACTTTATCTTGAAAGCCCAGGTTTTCAAGTCAGAGAAGGGTTCTGATTATAAACAGTATTTAGCCCTGTGCCTGACAAAGAGGAATCAGTGATTAAAAGATAGCTTTCAAGGTCTTCCCTGGTGGTCCAGTAGTTAAGACTTCACCTTCCAGCACAGGGGGTATAGGTTAGATCCCTGTTCAGGGAGCTAAGGTACCACATGCCTGGAGGCCAAAAAACCAAAACATAAAACGGAAGCAATACTGTAACAAATTCAATAGACTTTAAAAATGGTCCACATCAAAAAAAAAAAAAGCTTTCATCAGTATCAATAACAACATGCCTATAAATAACATCACGTTTTTCTTGACTCTTGAGGTACAAAGCTGAAACCAAGACAGTGTGGCTCTCACTGACTTTATAAGCATTTGCTGTATAAAAGAATGCATAAATACATGGATTACCTCAGGAAATGGTGTCAGGGGAAGAAAACAGGAGAAAGAAGAGGGGAAGAGGCAGGACCAATGAAATCGAAAGTGAATTCCTGGAAGTGACACGCTCCAGGCGACACAAGAGCACAAGGCCTCACCCCAGGCCCAGCTCCATATGGGAGGTGGCTGCACCGCCCGGGGCCCACCCCTCACCCCAGGCCCAGCTCCAGATGGGAGGTGGCCGCACTGCCCGGGGCCACCCAGACAGTGGCACAGGCAGGGCCCTACTGGTTACTATATTTACATTCTTCCCCTCTCTGGCAATTACCAGGTGTTTTCCTCTTCTTGCAAGCATGCACGCATACATGCTAAGTCACTTCAGTTGAGTCGGACTCTGCGACTTCACAGACTGCAGCCTGCCAGGCTCTTATGTCCTTGGGATTCTCCAGGCAAAAATACTGGAGTGGGTTGTCATGCCCTTCTCCAGGGCATCTTTCAGACCCAGGGATCAAATCATGTCTCTTAAGTCTTCTGCATGAGCAAGTGGGTTCTTTACCACTAGCACCACCTGGTAAGCCATTTCCTCCCCTTACAAATGTATATAATATACATACTTATCAGTTCAGTTCAGTCGCTCAGTCAAGTCTGACTCTTTGCGAACCCCTGGACTGCAGCACGGCAGGCTTCCATGTGCATCACCAACTCCCGGAGCTTACTCAGACTCATGTCCACTGAGTTGGTGATGCCATCCAACCATCTCATCCTTTCTCATCCCCTTCTCCTCCCACCTTCAATCTTCCCCAGCATCAGGGTCTTTTCCAATGAGTCAGTTCTTTGCATCAGGTGGCTAAAGTATTGGAGTTTCAGCTTCAGCATCAGTCCTTCCAATGAAGATTCAGGACTGATTTCCTTTAGGATGACTGATTGGATCTCCTTGCAGTCCAAGGGACTCTCAAGGGTCTTCTCCAACATCACAGTTAAAAGCATCAATTCTTCAGTGCTCAGTTTTCTTTACAGTCCAACTCTCACATCTATACTTGACTACTGGAGAAACCATAGCTTTGATTAGATGGACCTTTGTTGGCAAAGTAATGTCTCTGCTTTTAAATATGCTATCTAGGTTGGTCACAGATTTTCTTCGAAGGAGCAAGCGTCTTTTAATTTCATGGCTGCAGTCACCATCTACAGTGATTTTGGAGCCCCCAAAAATAAAGTCTCTCACTGTTTCCATTGTTTCCCCATTGATTTGCCATGAAGTGATGGGACCAGATGCCATGATCTTAGTTTTCTGAATGTTGGGTTTTAAGCCAAATTTTTCACTCTCCTCTTTCACTTTCATCAAGAGGCTCTTTAGTTCTTCTTCACTTTCTGTCATAAGGGTGGTGTCATCTGCATATCTGAGGTTATTGACATTTCTCCTGGCAATCTTGATTCAAGCTTGTGCTTCATCCAGCCCAGCATTTCGCATGATGTACTCCGCATATAAGTTAAATAAGCATGGTGACAATATACAGTCTTGGCGTACTCCTTTCCTGATTTGGAACCAGTTTGTTGTTCCATGTACAGTTCTGTTGCTTCTTGACCTGCCTACAGATTTCTCAGAGGCAGGTCAGATAGTCTGGTGTTCTCATCTCTGGGAGAACTTTCCACAGTTTGTTGTGATCTTAGTCAATAAAGCAGAAGTAGGTGTTTTTTCTGGAACTCTCTTGCTTTTTCGATGATCCAGAGGATGTTGGCAATTTGATCTCTGGTTCCTTTGCCTTTTCTAAATCCAGCTTCAACATCTGGAAGTTCACAGTTCACGTACTATTGAAGCCTGGCTTAGAGAATTTTGAGTATCACTTTGCTAGCATGTGAGATGAGTGCAATTGTGCAGCAGTTTGAGCATTCTTTGGCATTGCCTTTCTTTGGGATTGGAATGAAAACTGACCTTTTCCAGTCCTGTGGCCACTGCTGAGTCTTCCAAATTTGCTAGCATATCGAGTGAAGCACTTTCACAGCATCATCTTTTAGGATCTGAAACAGCTCAACTGGAATTCCATCACCTCCACTAGCTTTGTTCATAGTGATGCTTCCTAAGGCCCACTTGACTTCCCATTCCAGGATGTCTGGCTCTAGGTGAGTGATCACACCATTGTGATTATCTGGGTCATGAAGATCTTTTTTGTTTAGTTCTTCTGTGTATTATTGACACCTCGTCTTAATATCTTCTGCTTCTGTTAGGTCCATACCATTTCTTTCCTTTATTATGCCCATCTTTGCATGAAATGGCCCCTTGGTATCTCTGATTTTCTTGAATATTAGAGAATATATACGTTTAAATCCTCTTCAACTATAAAACTCATTTTAAAATTTGACCTTTGTGAATATCTCCTCTCTCTGTTACCAGACTCTGAATTCCCAGCATACACATAACATTTCCATTGACTATGGAGCTGGAGCCATCAATGAGTGACCGCAATAAAAATTTTCTGATTAAGAACAGATAAGGCATCAACAAAGCCAAACTTCCACTAACCTCTTCATTCCTGAATCAGGCATTCATTAAGCATTTACTAATGGGCAAGGCCCCATGGCAAGCAGTGAAAGATACATAAACCAAAAGCTCTGACTTAAGGAAACTTAAAATCCACTCAAGCAGGCAAGATGAACAAAGGAATCTTCCCACAACACTGCTTTCAATTTCTTCTCTAGAGAATATGGGTTTGTTTTTGTTTTTATTTTTTTTCCCCAACAGAGTAACTATTGAGGATCAAAATGGATACATTCGATTTTAAATTTCTATCTTGATTATCAGTCTGTACTTCTGGGTGACAGATGTTAACAAATGCAAAAATTATTTAAATGCAGTTATCAGAGAAAGTCAGAAAAGAAGGAGAAATCTCTTAAGTGAAATAAAGCACATCAGTGGCAAGATTGCTTTGGAACTTCAGTAACAAGACAAATATGTTCCAGTGAGAGACTGGCTCACATAGGAAAAGTCACAGGAAGGAGTTTTGCTAAAAGAAGGGATTACGAAATAGAATATTTACAAAGTTCTATTTTTAACAAATTTACCTTAATCCAACCTCTCAAATAAGGAAGACTTCAATAGGAAAACCCTTGCCACAAAGCTTACCTCAAATCCGTTTCCTTTATTCTTTCTCAGGATACTGTTTCGACTTCCCTGCAGTTTGCTTTTGCAAGAAGGCTAGTCTACGGAAGAATGAAACGATTCCTTATTTCAAGGAGTGTGCCATTTATGTAACGCAGACATATTTTGACACTATGGCACACGAAGGGATGTTTTTCTTTCTAGAAACAGGATCTGCAGCCAGGCGTGTTTGAGGTGCACCCTGGCCCCGCAGCTGTCACAGCGAGCTGGACACTGTTCCCAGGAATTCCACAGGGTTCATTGGTTTAATTTTAACTAACAGACTAAAAAAGTTTCACTGATTTTTATTAAACTAACAATGGGGAAATAATTTCCAACAATGAGTGTCTATGTGAGCGAGGCTGCGAACCGTCCGCGAGTGTCTGTAATTAACAAAACCAAAACTCCTCTTTTCTCTCCCTATTAAGGATTTGACTTGCATCCTTATAATAAGTGCCTATGAAAGAAAAGCACACAGGTTAAACCAGAAACTGCATTTACAAACGGATGCACAGGGACTTCCCTGGCAGTCCAGTGATTAAGACTCTGGGCTTCCAATGCAGTGGGTGAGGGTTCAGTCACTGATGGAGGATCTAAGACCCCACATGCCCCGAGGTGTGGCCCAAAACAAAACGAATGGATGTGTACTCATTAGTCAATTCTGGCCGAGGCTTTTACTTGCATGTCAGATACAACACAAACTCTACTCAAGGCTCTAAATCACAGAGCATGTGCTCATTAGGACTAGGGAAACAGGCAACACTTGCACTGAACAAAGGAAATTGTCCAGAGAAATGTGTTGTGTTGTCTTGTGGTTGTGGTAGCCCCAAGACAGAGTTAAACAGGAAAGTGTTTAGACTGAAAAACACACCTCTACAGTGTGTAGGCCAGATCTGGAAAGCAGGCATTCCTGGAGGCAAGTCTGGAGGTAACCTGACTCACAGTGACCCTGACCCTAACCCTAACCTGGCGCTAACCTGGGGCTAGAGAAGCCACAGAACACTCTCCAAACTTAACACCCCAATGAGGGTGAGCACAGAGACCCCCACTCAGCCCACATCCTAAAGACTGGCTCTAACCACATGCCACAGTCCGCAGATCCCACCGCTGCTCTGCCATACACAGGCTCTCACGGAAATATCTCCAAGACAGAGAAGACAGCCACATATAATCCACCTTTTTCAAGGCCCTCCAACAAAGCCCCCCAACTGCCAATGTAATCTAATAATTAGCATATGTAAGGGTAAAGCTCTAGACCATGACATCAGCCTCACAGAAAATCAGCAGATTCGAAAAGCACCAACTAGCCCACTGGGTCTTTGGGAATTCCAAATAAATGAATGGATGAAAAGGACGAAACAGCAGGAGAGATTTTGAACCACGGTCTCAGTCCTAGAAAACACCAAAAACCATTTCTAAATGAAGCCATTCTGTGAATTCTCCATTGTAGAAGAGTTGGGGTGGGGGCGGGGGGGGGGTGTGTTCATCCATCACAAGGGTATTAATTGAAAACCTGCTTCCCTGGCAACGATGTCCTTGAACAGCATTCTGAAGCAGAGACTAGCCCAAGTAAGAGCAGAGGACTGTCAACAGGTCAAGGATCGCCTCCACATGGTGAGAGTCCCTGAGGAGCTAACATGGGATTTCTGAGACACGACATTCCAACCAAAGATAGCTCAAGCGCTCAGTCTGAAGTGCTGGCCTCAGGAATTCAGGGTCCGCTGCGCTGTTCAACGATGTTTCGTGCGCAGACTGTGATTAAAGCTGATAACTTTGCCTGTTCTAGAAACTAACAAAGGAATGTGTGTGTGCTCAGTCACTCGGTCGTGTCCAACTCTTTGTGACCCCGTGGACTGCAGCCTGCCAGACTTCTCTGTCCATGGCATTTTTTCAGGTAAGAATACTGGAATGGGCTGCCATTTCCTCTCCAGAGGATTTTCCCAAACCAGGGATCAAACTCACATCTCCTGTATCTCCTGCCCTGGCAGGCGGATTCTTTACCACTGTACCAACAAAAGAATGAACTGAACTAAACCAAACCCAGTCTCTGTCATCAAGGCTTATGCTGGTAGACCCGCCTAACTCCTCCAAATCGATTTCAGTGTCGGCCCCATGTCAGTGTCGGGGCCGCAGGGCTTTTTGGAGGTGGTGGGGCTGCCACTGCTGCTCAAGCAGAGATATCCAATTGGTGAACATCACTCACTTTTGTTTTTTAATTTAGTTTTACTTTTTTGGCCATCCCCACGGCATGTGGGATCTTTAGTTCCCCCAACCAGGGATCAAACCCAGGCCCTCTGCAAAGGCAGTGTGGAGTCTGCATCACTGGACCACTAGGGAAGTTCCTCCGCTTACATTTTAAAAGAAAGACTGAAATCCAAAACTTCCCTTCCCTCCCCTTCAGTGATAGGCAGGGCCACAGTGCAGTTTTAACGGCACCCGGTGAAAATAAATTCTGTAAATGTGATGCAGACCCTAACAGGAATATGACCCCTGACACTGAGGAGGCAGCTATAAATGGGACACAAACTTCATGCAGATATGGAAAAACTGGACAGGTAAGCGTATAATTCAGAGACAGAACAAGATAAAGTCCAGAGAAAGGATGTGTCACCAGGAGCTATTTTCAATCACACTTGAGAATCTTGAACTTCTGCTTTGTAAAACATTTTACCGTCTCTTCTACAAACAGTGTTTTAAAAATAGAAGAAGACTGAGAGGCTCCGACCTAATGAACACGAGGCTCAGACTCTGGTCTGCAAAGCAACAAATAAGATGATCTATCCAAAAAACTCAAAGTACGCTTCTTTTTAAAAGTTCATTTCAGGGGAGAAGGATTCAGGATGGAGGGGATACACATGTACCTCATGGCCAATTCATACGGATGTTATGGCAAAAACCACCACAGTATTGCAAAGTGATTATCCTCCAAATAAAATTAACAAATAATTTTTTTTTAAAGTCCACTTCATTTCCATTGTTTAGATCCAGATACCAAATTTCAAAGAGTACAGAATAGAGGAAATCAGAATAGCCAAGAGAGATACAAGAGAGACACTTATGACCATTCTGGGACCACAGACAAGAATGGAGAGAAAATCCTACATCCAACAAACGTAAATTTTCGCCTGTGCTCCATCAGCAAAAGATGAACAAATACTAAAGACGACCGCTAAATAAAGAAAAAGGGCAGAAGGAGGTGAGAGGCTGGCAAGGTCAGTGCCTGTCAAGTCCACCAGAGGTGCTGGTGGAAAAGTGCACTGAACAGACTCAGGAGGCTTACAGATGGACAAGAGGACACAGCACACTGAATGCCAGCTTCAGGCCAGGCTCCACTTGAGGCATTCAACTTAGGGTAGGACGTCCAATGATGTGGTTATCAACATCCCTGTTAAATGTGAGATACGGGACTCAGAGAGTTTAGTCAGCTTTTCAGCTGTGGAAGCAACATACTATACTCCAGGGGTAGGTGTTTAATTTTAGTCTAGGGTCTATAAAATTCTTCCTGTGTGTTTCTTCAATATGCATGCCATTGACTCTCCTAACCCCACAGGATGCTAGACCCTACAAGACGATGACTTCAACCAGAAGTTCCAATCCCAGGGATTTCCCTGGTGGTCCAGTGGTTAGGACTCTGAACGTCCAATGCAGAGGGCCCAAGTTCGATCCCTGGTCAGGGAACTAGATCCCACGTGCCACAACTAAAGATCTCGCATGCTGCAACTAAGGCCTGGCACAGCCAAGTAAATAAATAAGTATAAATATTTTTTTTAAAAAAGAATTTCCATTTGCTACCACTGAGCCCTGGTTATCCCAAACCCTAGGCACTACAGACTTCCCTAAATTCGGCAAGAACAGTTTCTCTCCACCTGTGTTCTTACCACCTCTGGGACCATGGCTCTCACCCGCTTTGTATCCTGGCAAACACTACCCAATATCATTACTTATTTATTTACATGTTGTCTGTCCTCCTGCTAGACTAAGAATCCAAAAAGCAGAGAAAGTTATTCAATTTCATATTCTCTCACTGTGCCTAACAAGGTACCTGGCACAGTGAAAATGCAAAACAAAAACCAACCAACAAACAAAAAACTGTCAGCTAAATGAAACAATGCCAGGCAGCCCAGAGCTAGCAAGTGTCACCATGCCCAACACCCTGTACCAGCATGAGACCAAGTGTCACGTGACCAGATGACAGATAAACCCCACATTTAAAACGTTCAGGCAGAATGGTTTTATATAAACTGTTCCATCCACATCAATGAAGCAATGTTGGTATAGAGAGTAAGCCAAAACAAAGACACAGCCCTACTGGAAAAAGTGGCACGTCGTAACAATGTTGTTCAAACAGAACCCTACCTGGAAACTGGCGGTCATGGGCTTTCATCTGGAACAGAGAACCTTCCAGAGGGACATGAGAAGCAAGGGGATCCATCACCCCACCACCACCACCAAGATTCAAATTTAAAAGAACAAGAAGCCTTGAGGCCTGTAAAATTTAACTGTTAAAGGTCTGCTGCTGCTGCTGCTAAGTCGCTTCAGTCGTGTCTGACTCTGTGCGACCCCACAGACGGCAGCCCACCAGGCTCCCTCGTCCCTGGGATTCTCCAGGCAAGAACACTGGAGTGGGTTGCCATCTCCTTCTCCAATGCATGAAAGTGAAAAGTGAAAGTGAAGTCGCTCAGCCATGTCCGACTCTTAGCGACCCCATGGACTGCAGCCTACCAGGCTCCTCCGTCCATGTGATTTTCCAGGCAAGAGTACTGGAATGGGGTGCCATTGCCTTCTCCGTTAAAGGTCTAAATAATGTCAAAATATAATTAAAAAAAGCATTTTGGTCAGGGAATGGAGGTATGGCGAAAGAAGAAACCTATAGCAAATTCAAGCATCCATGGGCAAAGGACCCCTAACCAGGGTGGAAAGGGTTAGGCGCTCAGTGGTGTCTGACTCTTTGCGACCCCATGGACTGTATCCCACCAGACTCTTCTGTCCATGGGATTCTCCAGGCAAGAATACTGGAGTGGGTTGCCATTCCCTTCTCCAGGGGGTCTTTCCGACCCAGAGATCAAACATAGGTCTCCTACATGCAGGCAGATTCTTTACCATCTGAGACACCAGGGAAGCCCACTAGGCAGGGTATCTCCTCTTAACTGTTACTACAGGATCCAGCAATCCTTCAATTCACCCCTCTCCCCTTTTCCCACTGCAAAGGTGCCCAGCAACCTTCTGACCTCTGCCTACCTGGAGGCAGTGAACATGGGGACCGAGAAGAGGTCAGTGTTCAGGATCCCATGCTGGTTATATTTATTTTTGTAAATTACTAATCGGGCATCTCTGGTGCATACTCAGCTTAGTGAACACGGTTAATGTGATTATGGGTCTCAGAGATAATGAAAAAACTGGGTCTGAGAGTGTGCTGGGAAAATTGTTTTTCTTTTTCCTGAATGCCAAATAATGAATATTACCCACAAGAGTCTTCTGAAAGAGTTGGCTGGCACTTTGGCTGGCTGACGCACCATTCTGGATACTTACGCATGTTCTCCTCAAAGTGCCACACCGTGTCATAGGAGTTTTACTGAGGGTAATCACTCTCTCGGTGAACAGTAGTTTTTACAAAAGAGACAACAATCTACTCAGCAAGACTCACCATCCTAATATAAACCAGATTCTTCACCTCTCAGGGTAGAAACGTCACTGAAACAAGTTTGGCTTCCCCAGTATGAAATTAATAGTGGCTAGGGCTGAGCTGAGGCTAATGTCTGCAAAAAATTTAATTTGCAAAACCCAGCCCAAGGCTACCATGATATAAATTCCCTTGATGTGTTAATTTCACACTCTAGAGTCCTCATCCTACCAGTGGGGGGCAGGGGCTGGAGAGGGGAGGCGAGAGGAGAGGGATGTTGGTGATCTCCAGTATGCAAAGTAGGGGAGTACCTGAATTCACACAAATTTCTGGACATCTGCAACATCAGCTGTCCAAGCCCCACAGGGAGTCAGAGCCCAGCTTCCCTCCTGCCAGCCCACAGGGGATGAAAAGGTGACACAGAAATCAGCCCAGTGAGGAAAAGTACTTCATTATGCAGAGCACCATCATGGGGCACCAGCATCTCATTTGATAAACTTTTCCTCAACATCTTCATACAAAAGGGATGTTCCAGATACAGGCAAATAATGAGATAAACTCAGCTCAGCCGGATGCAATAGGTGCAGAGTGCTTTGCATTCCACAGCCAAATGCACAAGCCTGGTAGGAAGTACAACCCTGGGACATTCCTGGTGGCCCAGCATTTAAGACTCTGCACATCCACTGCAGGAGCCACAGGTTCAATCCCCAGTCAAAGAACTAAGATCCTACATGCAGTGGAGCAACCAAGCCCACGCACCACAATTACTGAGCCTGAGCCGCAACTGGACAGCCTGTGCACTCCGGAACCCCTGTTCCACAACGAAAGAAGCCCACCACAATGAAGACCCAGTGCATCGAAAATAAAATAAAAAATACCTTGTGAGTCTTACACGTTTGCTCACACGTATAAGGAGTCAGCTGATACAGACATTTCCTATATGGACCAAGTCTCTAGGAGCTACATCGCAATCTCCTTGTTACCAAGGTCAAGTCAGGCAAATACAAGTTCCTGGACCTTTCTTTCACCTTTTAATAACATAAATGACCACCTTGTCCTCCTAGACTGTCTTCCCAACTCCACATCATAGTCTATCAGGGTAAAGGAAATAGAAATTTCACATAAATTTCAAGAAGTGAGCTTTGCTTATTTTAAGTGAATTTCTAAATATGCACTGGTCTGTCACTATGTCATCAGAATAAGGACTACATTTAGGCCTTGACTGGCTGGACTCCGAAGGGCCCCTGTTATGATCCTGCTTTGTTGTATAAAACTTGCTAACGACCTCTGAGAGATGGTGAAGGACAGGGAAGCCTGGTGTGCTGTAGTCCACGGGAATCGCAAAGAGTTGGACACGACTTAGCAAATGAACTCATCAGCATGCAAAGTAACCGAAATCCCCACTCAACACAAACATGAGACCACAACAATGACAAAGTGATACGCTTAACAGTAAGTCTCTCATTGTACAAGGAATCCAAGCTGGATCTTACACTGGTTACCTTTGAGTTTGGCCCTAGGTTGGCTGAATACAGAGATCACATAGTCATCCCACGGCCCCGTCTGTCAGAGATGGAAAATGAGCAGGAAGGCAATTTGCGTGCATCCAGGAGAAACGGCCCAGTGATCCTGCTGGTTATTTCTGCCGTATTTACAATATGACACAGACACAGAGGACAGTCCTCACCCGTGACTGGCACATCTTAGATGGGACCCTGACTAGGTTCCTTATCATGCTGGGTTTGGAAGGCCTCGACTATACAATGGCACTCTGAATGACAAGACGATTCCCAAACATGCAAGGTCCACTCGGACGACTGCAGGAGAAGGATCCTATTTACAACAGGAGCCTCCATCTTAACCTTCTCAACCAGAATCCAGGGTCAGGAGATAAAGGGACATGGGGAAGTGTGTGGAGGGGGCCTGGGAATGGCTAGTTCAAAACAGATGTCAGATGGGACTTCCCCAGCGGTCAAGGGGTTAAGACTCTGCACTTCCACTGCAGGGGGCACGCACGGGTTCAATCCCTGCTCAGGAACTAAGATCCCGCATGTCACAGACCAAAAAAAGACTTCAAGTAGTGAGCAGGTTTGGAAATGACTAGACTCCTTCAGGGGCTTCCCAGGTGGCACTTGTGCTAAAGAATTTGCCTGCCAATGCAGGAGACCTAAGAGTCATGGATTCAATCCCTGGTTCAGGAATATCCCCTAGAGGAGGGCATGGCAACCCACCCCAGGATTCTCACCTGAAGAATCCCATGGACAAAGGAGCCTGGTGGACTATGGTCCACAGGGTTGCAGAGAGTCAACATGACTGAAGCGACTTAGCAGGCGGGCAGGCTCCTTCAGGGATGGAGGCGAAAGGGCGCCAGAAAGTCAGCCCCTGCAGAGGTCCCAGTGTTCCTACTTCTCCAGAGACTCTGACAGAATAACCATGGCAGCAACAGGGATGAGCTGCCCAAATCAGCAACAACCCCCAAGGCGGTTTGAAGGGTATCAGATCCTAGAGAAATACTAATGAGACGCAATAGGGGAAGTGACCCACATGTATCTGGGGAAAACCAAAATGTTCCCCTTATCAAGACAGGCCAGGCATATCCCTACGGATAGGACACGGACAGGACCTAGGACATGGATCCTAACAGCACAGTTCAAGAGCCAAGGAGAATCACACATTTATAACACTGACACAAAGGAGTTAACACCATCCCTATTAATCATGCATGTTGTCATAGATAAGCTGGAGTCTACCCATCACCAAGCACCAGGGAAGGGAATCTTCACTTGGCTAACTGCCTGGTGGAAACTGAGTATGGGAGTGAACTTTATGAAGACACATACTTTAAAAAGTCAAAGCCATCTAGGGGCAATTCTAATACACTGCCTATTACAGGACTTCAATGAAGAGAGATAGAGAAAAGGAAGAAGAGAATCACAAACAATATCCACTCTATTATGTGGACACATTAAGGGGATCACATTATTTCACAACGAGCAATTGTTTTTCCACTACAACTACTAGTAACTCTTGCTTCTGCCTCCTAACGGATGGATGCATAGACTGAGACTGGATTAGGAACCAGTAAGGTCTGACTATCATTTTTAAAACGAATTTACAATAACATCATACTGGCTTGCTGTTTAATCCCACTTGTTAAGCAGACCCAGACAAGGGGATCCCCTCGACGGAGGAAAACACATCTTTTTAGATGGAGGGCAGAGACTCAAAAATAAGAAAATGCTTCATGAGTTCACTTTTCCCCCCAGCACTATGAACTATGCATATTTTAGCACATTTTAAAAGGAAAAGGAGACAAAATAAAAATTAGCAACCCAACACACACCTATGAAACTCTATGTCTGGAGAGCAGGGGCAGGGAGGAGAACTGCACAGACATCTGGCCTCACCTGTCAGGCTGCCAAACCACTGTATTCTGAAGCTATTCAACAGCTTTCTAAAGAAGAAACCAAAAAAAAAAATCCAACATGCCTGAACTGGGAGGCGGGAGAGCCTACTTGTAACTCAGCCCTTGTCAGACAAAATCCAGCAGCCTCAAAAGGTTCAATAGCCTTTTTATAAAGCTATTGTGTGGGTTAGTGCCTAAAAATAGTACAGTTCAGCAAGCAGATCACACGGAGGAATCACCTCTACACATTCAACTTCCAAACAATAGACAAAGCGGTGGAAAGAACACCAAATGCACTCCGGGGCAGTACAAGTCCCCGCGGCTGCCCCCCTCCCTGGGTTCCCCACCTCGGCTGAACACCCAGCAAGCCAATTTAGCCCAACAGTCTTTACAGGAAAATGGTGGTGGGGGGGGTGGTGCTGAGGCCCCCATTTCTCTAATATTCACTGTCACCTTTACGTGTGTGCAGTCGCTCAGTCGTGTCTGGCTCTGTGACCCCATGGACTGTAGCCAGGCAGCTTCCTCTGTTCATAGGATTTTCCAGGCAGGAATACTGAGGTGGGTTGCCATTTCCTACTCGAGGGCATCTTCCCGACCCAGTGATTCAACCTGTGTCTCTCTGCATTTCCTACGCTGGAAGGCAGATTCTTTACCACTGCACCACCTGTCACCTTTCGGAGATCTTTTTTCCCCCACATAAACAGGAAAGTGAGGACCACATCATAGCGATTATTGCCTGTACTGCTTTCACAGTCCCTTACACTAAAGCAGAGTTCTCAGTCTTCCCCTGGGGAAGTTCTGAAAGATATAGATAGCAGAAATTTAGTTTCCAACTCAGTTTTTAAGTATCAGTGTTAAATACCTCACAATTTTAAAAGCTTCTCTGATGAGGCTAAGAACCACTGCTTAAGACAACAAAGTTTTTATGCCAAGTCAGGTCCATTGCCCGCCAGGCTCCTCTGTCCATGGGATTTCCCAGGCAAGAATACTGGAGTGGGTTGCCATTTCCTTCTCTAGGGGATCTTCCCAACCCAGGGATTGAACCCGTGTCTCCTGCATTAGCAGGCATATTCTTTACCACTCAGACACCAGGGAAGCCAGTCAAGGTGAGGGGAAGCCAACAGAAACCTAGAGGGTGGGGGTAAGTGTGATCCCCAAACTGGGCTCACCTCTTGGTGGGTACAGACACAATCAAGTCAAAGCATGGGAGAAGGAAGGATTTATAATTACTCACAAGAAGTAAAGAGAACACTGGGATCCTTCCCAAACCAGTGTCTCCCTGAAGAGAAAATTTGAGAAATTTTAAGCCAAGGGTACATGCAAGTTCATGAAGGGGCTTGAGTAGAGGAGAATTCAGCATAGAATTGGGGGCAAAAGTCAACAGAGTCCAAGCTTTAACTGACTGAAGTCTGAAGGGTCAGCATCAGCATTCCACCCTCCAACTGGATGGGCCTTAGTTTCTGCAGAACTCAAAGGTGTAAGGAACCAGGACCCTGCCCCGGGGAGGACGACTGTTTCTTTTCTTTTTAAAAAATTTTATGTATTTGTTTTGGGCTGCGCTGGGTCTGCACTGCTGCGTGCAGGCTTTCCCTGGTTGTGACAAGCGGGCTTCTCATCGTGGTGGCTTCTCTGGTTGCCGAGCGCGGGCTCTTAAGCGGGCAGCCTCGGTGGTTTGGGCACACTGAGTGGCTCCACGGCATGTGGGATCCTCCAGGACCAGGAGTGGAACCCATGTCCCCTGCATTGTGAGGCAAATCCTTGAACACTGGACCAAGAGGGAAGTCCTACACGATTGTTTTCTGACTGCTCCTCCCTAGTTTCTGCATCTCCTCCCTTAATCACTGAGGCCTGTTCAAGGGCAAGCATTGTGGCCAGGCTTAGATCACAAAATAGGTTAGGCAAAAATGGGCACTCATGTCGAGAACTCTTTCTCCAGGGACCCCTAACCCATCTGCTTACATGAGCACCAGGGATGAAGCCTGCCAAGGATGGGCCACCCAGAGGTCACGAGTGCTGCTCTTCCAGAAACCACTGCTGGACAGAATAAAAATCAAGGCACCACAGGCAGCTTCCAAAAACTCCGGTAAGATCGTGAGAAAATGAAAAAACTAAAATCCAAATTTTAATTCTCCTTAATCTCCGATTTTAATTTGGCATTTGCTTTCTTATTCCTTTCTCTCAATATACTTATAAAAAGGGGATTCTACAAGGGCTTCCTTGTGGCTCAGACCATAAAGAATCCACCTGCAGTGAAGGAAACGCAGGTTCAATCCCTAGGTCTGGAAGATCTCCTGGAGGAGGGCATGGCAACCCACTCCGGTATTCTTGCCTGGAAAATCTCATGGACAGAGGAGCCTGGCAGGCTACGATCCATGGGGTCTCACACTGAGCAACAACAACCATAGAGTTTTATTGTGGGGATGATAAAGCTGAGAGGGGGAAAATAAATAATAGTGTTTTACAAAGGGACTTAAGTACATTTATCAGGTAAAATCAAAATGAAATTAATAAAATAGCTAGATCGGTTATAACAAACACTGCCTCTCTGAATTCAAATAAAAATTTTATGATAAGTTATCATCTCCATTTTGCCAATATCCAAACTGTGACGCATAAAAGGTTAAGTGAATTGCCCAAGGTAATAAGACAGGAAAGAGCAGGGCACAACCTTTAAAAGAATGACCTAACCCAAGGAAACACAAACTGATTAGAACCAAGCAGGTCCAAGATGGCAGATGAGCTGACTCCCACTAGACCTAGAGCCTCAGTACATGCTCTCTGTAACCCATCAGCAAGCTAAGGGACACCCCATCGGTGCCATGACAGCTCTAAGGCCTGCCATAAAAGGGCAAAAAGTGAGTAGTGGCCCAACTGCTGGAAATCCCCACCCCTTCCTCAAAATAGCAGGACTACTTCCCCCATTCATTAGCCTATGAAATCAGCCACCCCTATAAAAACTGACAACCCCACGCCACTCTCACCTTCTGAGGTGGCCCACCTTTGTCTATGCAGTGTGTTTCCTCCCTGAATAAATCTTCTTTCACGTTAATACAGCTCACTCTTGAATTCGTTCCTGCACAAAGCCAAGAAACCACACTTGGCAGCCGTCCCAGGGACTCTGACATGGCCTGGGACCTGACCATCCTCCTGACCCACTCTCTTTTCAGCAACAGTGACATTAAGTTAATAATCTCACCACCTGGAGAGTAAACCCTGTTATTGTCCAACCTTAAAATGAAGGTTCTTTAATGTTCTTGTCACTAAACTATGTTTTTCCATTTTCCAGATGTTTGTCTGCAAATACATGGGAGTTGGCTCAGGCAACTGAGAGCTCGACTCTCCTGAAGTGTCTGGGTCACCTCTGTCCTTGGAGTACTCTCAGCGGCACAGTGGGAAGACGACCTCAGAGCTGTTCCCACTGAAGGAAAGAGAAGCTTGAAACAGAAAGGGTTGGCAGCTGCCTCTATACATTGAGGAGAAGACAGAATCGAGGAATCTGATTTTTACAATGTGTTTAGGGGCTTCTCCGGTGGTCCAGTGTTTAAGAATCCACCTTCCAGTGCAAGGGACATAGGTTCAATCCCTGGTCAGGGAACCAAGATCCCATATGCTGCACAGGGCAGCTAAGCCTACACGCCACAACTAGAGAAGCCAGAGCTTCACAACTAGAGAGAAGCTTCAGTGCCACAGCAGCCAAAAAAAAAACATGTTCACATTTGTTAGCAGGTTATTAAATACAGATACTTGGGACATTTCACCAAACGGGTGGACTCTACTCCTTTCTCTAAACAACCTTCCAGAAGGGAAGGCTGCCATGCCTTGACTCCTATTGTGTCTCAAGGTGTAAAGGGGACAAAGGAGCCTCATCTACAGCCTCCCAGGTCATAGAAAACGCAGGGCAGGAGGACTGCAGAATTTGGAGTGATTCTCAGAGGGGACACTTGCTTTGCTTCTCTGCTTCTATCAGACACTCAACTAATTACCAGGGAAAGTTGTTTTTATCAAGGAAAAACAATATTTTACTTCAGAATCCAGATCTTAACACCATCCACTGTTCCAATGTGGAACGCTTCCATTGAAATCTTCCACTGATATTTTCTCCAAAGAGTAATGTTTAATGAAAGCAAAGGAGGTGGTCCAGTGGTGAAGAATTCACCTTACGATGCAGGGGATGTGAGTTCGATCCCTGGTCAGGGAACTAAGATCCCACACCTAGCCTGTGAGCCACAGCTAGAGGGAAGCTTGTGTGCCACAAACAAGACCAGACACAGCCAAATAAATAAATTAAAAAAAATTTTTTTAATAAACAACGGAAAGAAAACTTACAAAACTACATGTTCTCTAAAAAAGCTGTGTTGACTCTCAGGTTCCTGAACCAAGATGGGTGTGAGCAGCCTGTCACCAAGGGAATGCAGTCTTTACAGCACAGAACTGTGGGCGTTTTATGAATGGTAACGCTGCAGATAGCATACACAATGTCTGACATAACGCATTTTAAATATTTCCCAATGATAATCCCTAATACGCTGATATTCATAATGGTCACATTCACCCTTCAGAAATCGTGCCAAATTATCATTTAAACTGAGAAGCCACCAAAACACCCACAAAGCTGTCAAAGATCTACTACTCATAACCCTTAAGGACAAGTGTGTTTTAAGAGGCTTGATACAAGTAGGTCTTCAGGCTGTGGGTGGGTCATTCACTCAGCATTCACTGCAGTTTCAGAATATGCAGTAATTGTTCAGTGTCATCCCACCACACATCCTTAAAGTGATATTAGGATTCCATGCGGTTTTACACAGTATCAGTAGGCTTATCTTTATGGATGATCAATATATGGCCATCTTATCAATCTGATTGTACAAACTCTTCTTTCTGTTCTTCTCATAGCTGCCTGCAGAAGAGATCACATTGGGACATCTCTATAAGACTAATGGGATGACTCAGCCTTCAACTGGACACCCTTCCCTGGGGCCACGGTCATAGTGAGTTGGGACAGCCCAGGTCCTCAGGGCTCCATAAATGGCTAGTTCTGTGACCTTGAACAAACCATTTTGCTCCCTTGGACCCAGTTCCCTTATTTCTACAAGGGGAATGGTAATACCTACCTCAGTGCTGTTGGAACATGAAATGAGTACTCAACAGTACCTACCATACAGTAAAGAGAAAGCAGATAAAGCTGCAATAATGTACAACCATAATTATTAGAAGAAAAAGGGAATGGGCTGCAGATACAGTAAGACTATTTGATCATGAAGCCCCCCTCATGTGATCAAATTGATCAGAATTACATTTTAGGGGGGAAAAAATCATTTGTAATATAATGAGCACACTGTCACGTAGTCAACCAGACAGAAATTAATGGGAAGAACAAGAAACTGGAAAAGAGGGGAAAGAAAGAAACCCCTAGTTGTGTCATTTCGTCCGTTAATAAGAATGGTTCCAAGGGGCTTCCCTGGTGGCTCAGTGCTGCCTGCCAAGGCAGGAGGCGTGGGCTTGATCCCCGCTCCGGGAAGACCCCGCTGCTGCAGAGCAACTACACGTGTGCCACCACTACCGAGCTTGTGCTCCAGAGCCGGGGGGCTGCCGCGACTGAGCCCATGTACGTGTGCCGCAACTGCTCAAGTCCACACACCCTAGAGTCTGTGCTGCACAGCAGGAGAACCCACCACTGAGCGGCCCGCACACTGACTAGTGAGTGCCCCCACGCTGCAGCAACTGCAGAAAAACCCAGGCAGCAACAAAGACCCACCACAGCCAGAAATTACTTACTTAATTGACTGATTTTTTTTTTAAGAAAAAGAATTCCTAGTACAAAGCAGGATTGGTTTTGTGTTTTAAATCTGATTACACTGAACCAGTCCATGAGAAACCAAGGTACTAGACCTATCAAAGTAAGGACCAAATCCTATTCTGGTCAAGCCATCACTTGAAAACAAGTGATGAGTTCAGGGAAAACAGAGAACTAATAAGCGTTCTCCCAGGCTTGGGAAGAGGAGGCCAGGAACCAGTAGGACTGTCCTGGGACACAGCAGAAAGGCATCTTACGTGGGGGACTTTGACTCGCCTGCCTTAAGCCCTTGGAGACCTCACCAAATTCTCATAATCTCTGGGTCCCATGAAATCTCTCAAATCCTCTCTTTCTGCACATCCTTTTTTTTCTTTGCTGTGAATAAAGTACACCAAAATGGACATGTCTAAATGCATTCATTTGTCCACTGAAATGTGTGTATTAAGTGCCCAGGACATGCCAGGCATCGTGGAGGGGTCATCTCAGCTCACTAGCATTATCTCAGCATCTGATGCCTACAGGATGTGAGCCCTGTATTAGAGCTACTTGTATATACTTTTTTCCTTCCCGTTAAGATTGTAAACTCTTGAAAGGGAAGGGCTGCATTTTAATCATCTTCTTCCCCTTGGCACTTACCAGAGGGTTCCACTTATAGAAAGTATCTAATAAGCAATTACTGAACCCAACCCTGCTCCAGGACACGTATAACCGGAGGATCCAGGGTTTCTCTCCCCTTAGGTCTTCAGATTTTAAGACTGTCTCCCTGAGGTGGGTCAGCCTTTCTAAGTCTGGCTGCTAGTGGCATATAAATGTTTTTAAACACAATCTGGAAAATGTTAATGCCCCTTTAACTTTCATGAATATAGGAGCAAAAAAGACGAACCTGAGGATGAGATTAGTCTTCCATATAAGCTAATGCATTTCCTGATGCCCAAGCAGCACAGTCTCCACCTCACTCTTGACATCTGGGTCCTGACAACATATGGTATTGTTGCTGCCGTCAGCAAGCAAATGACCCCCGCCCCCACACCCCACACTCAATGGTGCTGTTTCCTAATAGATCAAATTCAGAAACTAGGCTTTTGACTCAGAAACTTGGGCAAGACCATGAGGAACTTAACAGTCTGAGAATATTTTAAGTAAATGGAGACAAATGATGGTCGCTCTGGACGTCCATGGAGTCCTAGAATTCTATTGACCTTAACAAAACTGGCCAAAAAGAAAAAAGGACAGGCTCACAAGGAAGCCTAGCACCACCCTGACAATATTTATTTTCCTTCCAGAAAGGCAGGAGGTTGAATGTGAAGCTGAGAGCAGAGAAAGGAAGAACAAGATAATAGTCCAGGCATCAAAACAGCTGCTTTCTGATAAGAAGACGCCAAAGGAGTTAAAAATTTTTTACTAGAAATCTGAAGGACGAATGAAATGCACACCACTATCACACCATGGTACCGGCTGTCTCGGAGAATTTTATTCATCTTCGTAAGAATAACAATTTGGAGCTCAGCCCAAATTTTTCTAAGTAATCCCTTAATGATCATAATTGACTTATCCCACATAACAAGTCTTCTAATCCTCTGATAAACAGGCTTCTAAGCCTGGATGAGGGTTAAATAAGTCCTAACTTCATCAATGTGAAACGAGGACATGGAATGATAAAATGATCTATACAGGATTATGCAACCCTTCCCTTGTGGCTCAGCAGTAAAGAGTCTGCCTGCAATGCAGGAGATGCAGGTTCTATCCCTGGGTTGGGAAGATCCCCTGGAGAAGGAAACGGCAACCCACTCTAATATTCTAGCCTGGAAAATTCCATGGACAGAGGAGCTTGGCAGGCTACAGTCCATGGGGTTGCAAAAGAGTTAGACACGACTTAGCAACAGAACAACAGCAAAGCAGCTCATCAGTTACAATGTTCTCATTACACATAAATGTGTGAGAATAAAAGGCTTTGCAGAAGAGAAAAGAAAGAATCAAAACAAATGAACTCCACTCATATTTTTTTTAAACAACAGGTTTGTTGAATAGATTTTGATGTTGCCTTGAATTGGGTATAATGATAACCCATGTTAAAACAACCCTATGAGGATTTCAACACAGACTTTTCTAACTGCATCCACATGATAGCTGAAGAGCTGAAAGAAAGGAAGAAAGAAAGAAAAGAAAGGAAGGAAGGAAAAGGAAAGAAGAAGTGAAGAAGGAAGGAAAGAAAACTAATAATTGGAACTTGCAAGCGACTCCTCCTGAGGCCCCCAATGTAGGCAACTCCAAACCAAAGAGGCTTCTCAGAGGAATGCTCACCCCTGTCTGCTGTACGTGTGTGCTAAGTCGCTTCAGTCATGTCTGAGTCTTTGCTACCCCTTGGACTATAGCCCACCAGGTTCCTCTGTTCATGGAATTCTCCAGGCAGGAATACTGGAGTGGGTTGCCATGCCCTCCTCCAGGGGATCTTCCTGACCCAGGGACTGAACCCGAGTCTCATGTCTCCTATGTCTCCTTCAATGGCTGGTGGGTTCTTTACCACTGAGCCACCTGGGCAGTCCTGTCTGCCTGCCCAGGAGGAGGGACAAATCAGAACATTCAATCTGCAAGCCAAGGGGAACAGAAAGCATCTTTTTTGAAAAGCACACTTTCAAACCAGAAGCAGCTGTGGAGTTAAGGATGGCTTCGCAGGTCCGGCCTGCTGGCAGGCTTACCTGGCTGGGGTGGTGGGCTCCTGCTCACACGGCCAAGAGCAAGATCCTGCAAGAGAAGAAAGAGACCCAGCTCAGACTCACAGAGAAACTCCTGCTCTGAAGTTTTCAGAGTGTGATCTGAGGACCCTGGGCTTCCCAAGACCGTTCCAGAGGTTTGCAGGTCAAAGCCATTTTCAAATCCAAATCCAAAAGCCAAATTCAGAGCCAAACCAAAACCAGGACACAAAATATAGTGCAGTCTCCTAGAGGCAGACACATCATGGTGTAAAGAGAGGGGTATTTGGCTTATTTTCTGATGCCAGATATGTATGAGATTTGCAAAAAATCTAAAGGTCATCTGCTCACTGATGTCTCTTGTTTTGGAAAACAGTGATTTCATGAGACACATTATTTAGAATAAAAAGTACAGGGCTTATTGCCATTTCAAATAAATTAAGAAATATTTTTAAATGTCTTGACTTTAGTTCCAATACTGTGAGTATCAGTAGAGATAATTATAAATAGAGATAAGATTTTGATTGTGTAATCAAAAGTTCCTTGGGATCCCGAGTCATTTTTAAGGGTAAAGGGGGCCTAAGACCAAACCTTTGAGAACTGCTGCTCCAGGTGGCTATTTTGGTGCCAACTTCCATTAAACAACAGGTTTCCCTAGTGGCTCGGACGCCTGCAATGCAGGAGACCCCAGTTCGATCTCTGGGTCAGGAAGATCCCCTGAGGAAGGAGGTGGAAACCCACTCCAGTATTGTTGCCTGGAGAACTCCATGGACAGAGGAGCCTGGCGGACTACAGTCCTAGGGGTCACAGAGTCAGACACAACTGAGCAACTAACATTTTCACTTTTTGCACTTTCTATTAAATAGTATCTGCTTTGAAGAACAGCAGTGGTCAGTACACAGCACTATGTGCCAGGCACCCTACTAAATATGTGTCACTTACAAATTCACAATCATCTTAAAAAAAAAAACCCAAGAGAACCATATTTAATATTCTGTGTTACACCATAATGGAAAAGAATATAAAAAAGAATAAATATATATGTATAGCTGAGATATGTGGCTGTACAGCAGGAATTAACACAACATTGTTAATCAAATACACTTTAATTAAAAAAGAAATAAAAAATCCAGCCTTCCCGCCTCAGCCCTGGAGTACAGACTGGTGCTCTAAAGACTGGCTACTTGCCCAAAGCACCCAAAGCAAGTCACAAAGAACAGGGTACGAACTCAAGTCAGCCTGGCTGCTAAGACCATGATCTCTTATTATACATAATTTTTTTTTTTAAAAAAAGGAAGCATGAGAATTTCTGCAAACTAAACTGGAGCAAAGTGGCTGGGGCCCACTCTTCCACATGACACTGAACGGACTCCATATGCAACGAGGTGAGCACAGCCTGGATGAAGTACTACTGACCGGGCTTCTCTGCTGCTGGCAAGACGCCCGCTCCATGCCAGCTTTACATCTGTTGTCCCCATTCAGTATGAATGGCGCCCCTAACACATTTTAGGGTCACCTATCAAAAAGGCTATGATAGGTCTCGGCTTCTGAAAGCCTCCTTTTCTAACCTGCCTCAATTTGCATGAAGAATTGAAACAGTGGGTGAAGAGGTACTATTACTTGTCCTTCAGTTGCAGCTGAATTTAAGATTATGTGCAAGAGGAAGAGGGAGGAAAGAAATTCTCATTGACATAACTTATGCAGCCAATATAGCCAATTCTGAGTTTAAAAATCTAAAGCACGGTATGGAAAGTTTCTTTAAAAAAAAAAAGAATAGAATTACCATATGATCCAGCAATTCCACTTCTGGACATATATGGATATGTGCGCAAAAGAATTGAAAACAGAGACTAAAACAGATATTTATTCCCCAGGTTCATTGCAATACTATTCACAACAGCTAAAAAATAAAAACAATCCAAGTGACCATCAGACTATGCTTTATCCATACAACAGAGCATTATTCAGCCTTTTAAAGGAAGGGAATTGAGACATACACCAAAATATGGATGAATTTTGAGGACATTCTGTTAAATAAAATAAACCAGGCACAAAAGGACAAGTACTGTATGATTTCACTTATACGAGGTAACCAGGAGTCAAATTTCCAGACTCAGGAAGGAGAACGGTGGTTGCCAGAAGCTGGGGACGGAGGATGGGGAGTTTGTGTTTAATAAATACAAATTTTCTGTTTGGTAAGGTGAAAATGCTCCAAAGACGGATAGTGGTGATGATTGTACAACAAGGTGAATATAAATTAATGCCACTGAATTGTACACTTAAAATGGTAAAATATCATATCTATTTCACCACAATCCAAAAAATACCATTTGTCAGGCTTCCCTGGTGGCTCAGTGGTGAAGAATCCACCTGCCAACGCAGAAGACACAGTTTCAATCTCTGATTGAGGAAAATCCCACGTGCCAAGGAGCAACTAAATCCATGCACCACAGCTACTGAGCTTG